>NW_022103928.1:41065878-41084426 GCF_000313985.2 Echinops telfairi
CTTCCTTTCCCCCCACCTCCCCCTCTCCCATGTCCTCCCAGGAACTGTTGCTTCCGTTGTTTTCTCCTGCAGATTGTTCATCCAGCCTATCTTATTTAGACAGACCTGCGGAGATAATAACATGCACAAAAACAAGACAGAGCAAAACCAAGCAACAGTGTACCACAGAACAGCAACAACAGCAAACCGCAAAGAGTGCTTTTTTATTCAGCACCTCCTACCCCCTATTCCAGTGGAGTTTAGTATTGTGTTCATTTTCTACCAATAAATCACTTATTCTCCTTGCTCTACCTGCTGGCCAAGGAGGCCAAATGCTGCGATCATTCAACCAGCTCTTGCTTGGGCCTCTCACCCACCTGCCTTTGTGGGTCTCCTTCACTAGGACCCCTGTGGTGTAGTGGTGATGCATTGGCCTGCGATCCACATGGCCAGCAATTCAAAATCACCAGCACCCGTAGAAAATTACAGTCTCAGAAACACACAGAAGTTCACTGTGAGTCAGCATTGACTCGATGGCTGTGTGTTTTGTTTTGGTCACTTGGGCCCAGAGTCTGGAAATGGGCAGCCAGCGTGTATCCTGCTATTGAACAGTAGAGTACCCATCTTCCAAGATTTAAACCCCCAGTTATGGTCATGTTCTATGATAAAGACAATGTACTCCAAATTATCTGCTGTGAGTTTAAACAGAAACCAATCAAGAAGAAATCAAAGCTTGCTTATAACTCCACAACCCAGAAAAGACCATGATCATGACTTTGGTGTGTTTTCCTCTGCTCCACCTCACCCCTTGCTGTGTTTAAATAGACCCTAAGTAGTTGACAACATTGGTTGCAGTGGACACTTGGTATTTTTTTTGGTTCCTAGCATCGGAATCTCGTCACATGTCTGGGGAGGTAAGTTTGGGTGAATAGCTCTCCTCCAAGCTTTGGCTTGGGTGCATGACAAGGACTCAGTGGTCAGAAGCAGAATTTCCTGGTGAAAGGGAAGGATCTGTGGCTACTTCATTTTATTGCAGCAGGTGTGATGTCAGTCCCAGAGCTGTGGCTCCCACTGTGAACTTGGGATCCCTGTGCTCCCAAGACTAGTTTCTGAGTCTCATCCAAGCCTAGCCCTCTACCAATTTTGTGAGCTGCCCAGTCTCCTTCCAATAACATCTCTTTTTAGCTTACATGATCCAGAGTCAGTTACTGTTACTTACAACTCAAGGCCCTGCCTGGTATATGTTACATAGACAGTTATATAGTCTGTTTTTGTTTTTTCTTAATTGTACACTTGTAACTCACTGCTCCACATACTTTATGTATGACTTACCCCTCACAACCACCTTACAAGGAGGCTCTAATTATCATCCCTACATTATAGATATGGAAACTGTTACACCATATAAAAATGTGCCTACCTAGAAAGGAATAAGAAAAAGGCCAAAGTTCCTGCCCTCTTCCCTTAGTCTCACCATTTGTAGCAAGTTGAAATAAGATAGCATCTCCTTTTAGCCTCCTTTTCTGGCAGAGATTATAATTGATCCGATTCCAGTTTTCCTTTTGAAGTGCACACCAATGTGGAACTCAGCACAATTTTAAGTTTTTTTGTCAGCTGGATGTTAAGTTATCTGGTGCTGCTCTAAGGAGCCCCTGGCACACAGTGGATTCAGTGCTGGTCAACTAACCACGAGGCCTGCATTTCAAATCCACCAGCTTCTCTATAGGAGAAGGTGGGGCCATCTGCCCCTATAAAAATTTATATCCTCAGTTCTGTGGAGCAGTTCTCTTTGACACTGTACGTTCACTCTGTGTCACCATTAACTCATTTGCAGTGGGTTTACTGGTGCTATGATAGAATTAACCCAAGTGGCTTTAATGGCTGGACAGGTATTTTCTCACAGCACAGGCGGCTGGATGTCTGAATTCAGGCCACTGGCTCTAGAGGAAGACCCTCTCTGTCTGCTCTGGGAGAATGGCCTTGTTTCTTTTCAGCTTCGATTACTAGGCTCCTTGGTGATCAGGCGTCATGTAGTCCCCTCTCTGTGCTTGCCTGCTTAATCTGCTGTTTTCTATGTCAAAAGAGATTAATTTAAGGCACACTCTACATGAATACAATCTCATTAATGTAATAAGCATTCCATTCCAGATAGGATGACAACCACAAGTATAGGGATTAGAATATATAACACCCATTTGGGGGGACAGGGCACACAATTCAATCATTAATCATTTCTTTCAAGGTAAAGTCACAAATTAGGATGTTCTTTTAGGATAAGGTCACCAATAGAGCAAGTTCAAATATCTGCTCTTATCCCTGACTTTTCATGCTGGTGGGACTTGTGACCTGCTGGTAGGATGAGGAGCGGCTTCAGGGGTACTAGGAAGGGCACTGGACTAGGAGTCAGGACCACACTTGGCCAGGCAATAGGCACCTTTTCTCTCTGGGCATTGGTGCCTCCTCTCTCAAGGGAGAGATGTGGCACAACATACTCATGCATGTATTCTTTCAGCTTACAGTTTGTGACCTGATTCTATGTGCCAGGGACTCTACTAGACATTGGGCAATGCTTGTGATGACTGGGATGTGGTGTGACTCCTCAGGAGTAAGCTCTCTCCTACAAACAGCCAAATCCCAGTCAATTCTCAAAGATCCAGCCTGGCTACCAGCCTGTGGCTAGTTGATAGATCCACTCATTGCACAAAGTCAGAACCAGGACTTAACATTATATCTCCTACTAGAGTCCATAACAAAGATCCTTGGTGACTTAGTGGGCTGCTGACCACATGGTATGCAGTGCAAGACCATCAGCAGCTCCATGGGAGAAAAATGAGGCTCTCTACACAGGTAACTACTTACAGCCTTGGAAACCAGAGGGGCAGTTCTACTCTTTCCTGTAAGGTCTCTATGAGCCAGAATTGATTTGATAACTGTGAGAATCCACAGCAGAGGACAATTAGTTACCTATAATCTTATATTATTAAAAAGCTTGTTTTTATATACTGTATTTACATTAATTCTAAGGTGTATATTTGTTTACACTCTAGCATCTCTGAAATTGGGTTGCATCTTTTTATTGAGGAAGTGCCATAAGTTAACAAGCAGCATTTGTTTCTTTAATTACTGTGCATAAAATAGTTTATAGTGTCTTTGCCTCAATAAAAATGGTAGATGACATGCTTCTTGATCTTCACCAGCATTTGATACAGCTGATCAAGCGTTCCTTGAAAATACCTTCTTGACTTGACTTCCGTGACAACTCTCTCTGATATTTTCTTTTCCTACCCTGGCTTCTCTTTCCTCTCATCTCACTGAAAGTGCTGTACCCTGGGCTAAGTCCTAGGATCATCTTTCTTCTACAAACATTCACTACTGTTGTGGCAATTACACAATCTTGTGTCAGCTTGAGCAAAGGGGCGGAGTCTAGCCTGTCAATCAGGTCATAGCCAATCATGCTTCTGTGTGGGCATGGCCTTCTCCTGAGAATTCTGGGAATTCCCATCTTCCTCCCTGGAGGTGATACACTCTCTGCTTTCCCTTTCCTACTGTTAAGACCCTCAGACAGCTGGCGGAGACATGTGGAGACCTGTGCCAGTGTTGAGATGCTTCCACTGCCACTGGATCCACAAGACCTTCTACCCACTGGTCTATGATCTTCCTGCATTTGGCATCATTGCATGTGTTGTGTGAGTCTGAAGAGGAATTTATAGACTCATATCAGACATATGGGCTAATATCGGACTTATGGACTTGATCTGGACTGGGTCAGGATGTTTTCTTTTTAAAAATAATTTTTTGGGGGGCTCTTACAGCTCTTATCACAATCCACACATACATATATTGTGTCAAGCACATTTGTACGTATGTTGCCATCATCATTTTCAAAACATTTTCTTTCTACTTGAGTGAGCCCTTGGTATCAGCTCATTTACCCCTCTCCTCAACCTTTCCTTCCTCATGAACCCTTGATAATTTATAATTTTTTTTCTCATGTCTCCCTTCACCCACCTTTCTTTTGTCCATCCCCCTGGGAGAAGGTTATATTTAGGTTATTATGATTGGTTCCCCCACCTCCCCTTCTCCTTTCCCTTCTGGTATTGCTACTCTGATTATTGATTCTGAGGGGTTTATCTGTCCTGGATTCCCTGTGTTTCCATCTCTTATCTGTACTGGTGTAGGTGTTCTGGTATAATTGGATTTGTAAGGTAGAATTGGTATCATGATAGTGAGGGGGAGGAAGCATTAAAGAACTAGAGGAAAGTTGTATGTTTCATCAGTGCTATACTGCACCTCCACTGGTTCACTTCTTCCTTGTGACCCTTTTGTAAGGGGTTTTCCAATGGTCTACAGATGGCTTTGAGTCACCCTTCTGTACTTCCCCCTCATTCGCATTGATATGATTTTTTGGTCTGGGCCTTCGATGCCTGATATCTGATCCCATTGACACCTCATGATCACACAGGCTGGTGTGCTTCTTCCATGTGGGCTTTGTTGCTTCCCTGCTAGATGGCCACTTGTTTACCTTCAAGCCTTTAAGACCCCAGATGCTATATCTTTTGATAGCTGGACACCATCAGCTTTTTTCACCACATTTGCTTATGCACCCATTTTTGTCTTTAGCAGTCATGTCAGGAAGGTGAGCATCACAGAATGCCGGGTTATTAGAACAAAGTGTTCTTGCATTGAGAGAGTACTTGAGTGGAGGCCCAATGTCTGTCTGCTACCTTAATACTTAACCTATAAATATATGCACATAGATCTATTTCCCTATCATTATATAAAAATATATTTACATATGTTAATGCCTGTATTTAGACCTCTATAAATGTCCCTTGTCTCCTAGTTCTTTCCTCTATTTCCTTTTACTTTCCTCTTGTCCCATTATCATGTTCGGCCTTCACTTGGATTTCAATAATTCCTCTCGGCTACATTGCCCTTTATTAAGCCCACCAGGCATCCCACGCCTTCCTCACCATCGTTTTTTAGATCACTTTTTGTTCCCTTGTCCCCGGATTTGTTGACATCCCACTTCTCGTTCCCTCCCCATCCCCACCTCCAGCTCCCTTCAGGATGCAGGTCATCTTGTCCTCAGGCAGAATGCCTTGGAGAGTGGATTGCCTCTACCCCTCTCTGGCCACCCCAGGGAGCATCAGTCTTCCTGCTAGGGGCTTGCCTAGGTGTATTCTTGATGGAGGTCACCGTTCTGGAGACAGTGTCTAGTTATAAGTCAGGCCCTACCAGTCTTTCCCGGAGTGCCTTAGTTGGAAGGTCCTGAACCAATTTCATAGGCCCTTCTAAGGAACAATGTTTGTGTTCCAATCAAGGACCCATTCCTGCTTCTGTAGTCCTACCTGTAATTGTGATCTGCCACCAACCGTGCTTTTGTGGCAGTTTCCTTAGACACTCCCCCTGCCACCACCACCCCTCCCCCATTCTCTATTAATCTTGTTTCCCAGTTGGGGGTCCTTGGATGCCATTTTGACCCCGTGCTAGTGACCTCCCTCATCCAGATGATGCGGCTGTGTCTTCATCTCTTTTAAGACTTAAAAAATACTCTCTGTAAATTATATTTGAGATGAGTCTCATTTGAACCCTAAAACACTACTCAGGGGTTCTCAACCAGGTTCATGGCTTGTAATAAATACCATCTAGATGCTGATGACACTGGGTGTTGATCCTTTCCTTGATACTTGCTCGTGCATGTCTGAAATTGTTTCAAGTGGAATGAGTTTAAAACAGGGGTCTCGGGGAGGAGACGAGCCAGTCAGGGTGCAGTGTAGCAACAATGAAAAATACAACTTTCCTCTAGTTCCTAAATGTTTCCTCCCCGCTCCCACTATCATGATCCGAATTCTACCTTGCAAGTCTGGCTAGACCAGAGGATGTACACTGGTACAGATAGGAACTGAAAATACAGGGAATCCAGGGCGGATGAGCCCTTCAGGACCAGTGGTGTGAGTGGAGATGCTGGGAGGGTAGAGGGAGAGTGGGTTGGAAAGAGGGAACCGATTACAAGGAGCTATCTGTGACCTCCTCCCTGGGGGACGGACAGCAGAGAAGTGGGTGAGGGAAGACGTCGGACAGGGCAAGATATGACAAAATAATAATTTATAAATTATCAAAGGCTCATGAGGGACGGGGGAGTGGGGAGGGAGGGAAAAATGAGGACCTAATGCCGGGGGCTTAAGTGGAGAGGAAATGTTTTGAGAATGATGAGGGCAGTGAATGTACAAATGCGCTTTACACAATTGATGTATGTATGGATTATGGTGAGAGTTGTATGAGCCCCTAATAAAATGATTAGAAAAAAAAAAACTTTCGTCCTCACAATGAGGGGGCATGACACATCCATTGTTGTTGTTAGCTGCTGTTCGGCTGCAAGTAAGTGAAAGAGAACTAGACCTTGCCCACTCCTATATTATCCTCTCCTTCCCAGCCTGTTTGATTTCAGCATTCTGACTACGGTGCCAGTCCATATTAGTGAGGCTCCCTCCTGCCCTCACTGACCTTCTACGTCACAAGACATGAGCTTCTTCTCCAGTGACTGCTCCCTCCTGATGGCATGTCCAAGCAGGTGACTTGGACAATGTTCACACATCTACTAGAACGACTGAAGCTTAAAAAAATGGGTCACACCAAATGTTGTTAAGAATGCAGAGCAAGAGATATCCTCACTCATTGCTCCTGGGAATGAACTATGATACTTTGGAAACAGTTGCCTCATTTCTTAGAACATTAAACATATGCCTATCATATGACCTAGCATTTCCACTTTTAGGTTTTTGCCTTGAGAAAGGCAAACAGCCTCACATGGAAACTCATACACAAATGTTTACGGAAGCTCTTTTAACAATTGACAAAAGCTGGAGCAACTGAAATATCCTTTAGTGGGTGAATGGATAAACAGACAGTGGGACAGCCTCAGTAATAAAGAGGGAAACAATTATTGATGCATGTAAACAATTCCATGATCTCAAAGGCATTGCTGATTTTTACTGAAGTTTCTTGTAACACTCACTTACTGCCAGCCAGTGGATTTTGACTCAATGGCAGGAGTGAGTTCCTGGGAAAGAGCCCTCCTGGTGCAGTAACAAGCTCAGCAGTTCAAAACCACCAGCGCGGCTCTGTGGGAGAAAAATGAGGCATTCTGTTCCTGTAAAGATTTACATCTCAAAAGCCCACAAGGGCAGATATATTCGGTCTTACAGGGTCACAATGGGTCAGAAGTTTCTTGTCACCAGTACGTGAAGGTTAGTCACAGAATTTTGCTACAGTTCCTTGCATTTTCTCATTAAACTTCCTGAAGTTTTATTTCCTCATTGGCTCACTTAGTTCAGAATCTCCCAGACCTTGTGATTTCCAATTTGCAAATTGCCTTGCCTTCCAATAAAAGCTGTTTACCTTTCATTTCAACGAGCCTCTGCCACTTTGCTCTGCCACACAGTCAGCACAATTAGTGTTTGAGGCTTGGAATGAGGCGCCAGGATCCCTTGCAGGATTTCTCCAACTTTTTCCCTTCAGGCTATTTCTGGTTGTTTTATTGTGAAAGAAACACACACACACACACACACACACACACACAGACTTCAAAAAGTTTGTGGGAAAATTCCATTATCTTTTAACTCCATTTTCCCCCAAATTTTTAAGCCTCCTCCAACATATCAAAAATGTTTGCTAATTCAATATTTTGTTCACATGTACAATTTGATGGCATTGGTTATGTCCGTCATGTTATACAACTATCAGCACTGTCTCCTTCCATGTTTGGTGAATTTGGTGTAATTCTGAGAATTGTATTAGGTCACTGGGTCAGGGTGTACCGCACACCCTTCTCTTATGGCTTGCCATGGATCTGACTATCAATAACACAATTAACAAAAAAATGAAAAATAGCAGGCAATAGATATGTGGAAGGATCTATTTCTACAGGCAGGGAGCCTGGGAAGAATCTTGTCAAAAAGTGAGGCCGTGACCAAGAAGTCGAGGGGGTGGATGGATGACTCACACCTGAGTGTGAGTAAACACAGCCAAGAGAACAAGACAAAAGAGAGCAGTGATGCTGGCCCCAGGTAACCTTCTTAGATTGGACACCGCTGGATTTATCACTCTCCTCATTGTGAATTCCACAAAGAAGAATTCACCCTTTTTTTTTTTTTTAAATATGAAGGGATTTATTGAACTTTCAGAGGTTCCTCAAAGTTAGCCACGTGGGAGGTTAATCTGGGCTAAGCCTGATGGGGAAGACGAAGGAGAACAGCACCTCCTAGACACAATGACAGCGGAAGGATGCACTTACTGGTCTTCCGACCTTGTCTGTCCTGTCAAAGCAGTACAGAGAGAGGTCAACCTCGAAGGACACGATTTTGTCTATTATTTTCTCCTTCAGGAGAAAAGACTCCCTTGAGCAAGACCCAGTACAATGTTGGCTTGAGGGTCAATCGTCATGATAACATCTAATGCCTGATAACTGGCAATGTGTCTGATTTTCTTTTAGGTGATTTTTTTTTTTCTTTGTCAATTGTCTGAGATTGAAAAGTAAGCCCATTTTCTCTTCTGTGCAATCAAAGGCCAGCTTTAGCTTGAGGTAGAGCTCGCTATTGAGATGGCCACGTGAAAAGGGAAGAGTGTTGGTTTTAATGGAGAGGATCAACCAGAACCACTGCTGCCGAGTGGATTCTGAAGTCCTGCGGGTAGAACTTAGTCGAACTAAATTCCATTGGGTTATCAGAAGCAGGTCACCAAGCCTGTCTTCCAAAGCACTTCCAAAGCTCCCAACTATCAACATTTCAGCCAGTTCAGCACTTAACTGTTTCACCCAAGGTTGCCTCAGTAGAGGAAAATTGACCAATGAAGGTTCTTTGTGTAAAGAACAGGGAACAGCTCTGATTAACTGGCGGTGGGTGGAGAATCTGGCTCTTCAGCTCCCTAGACAGGAATAATGTGAAGCAAAATGACATCATGTTACCGAGAAGACTTCATTGCAAGGCAGCTGGGCCTACACCACCCAGCCGGGGCCTTCAACAGTGCAGTGTGGGTGCTGGCACTGGGATTCCTCCCACTTCTGATTCCGGGAAGTGGGTGTGTGACTGCTGCTTTGCCCTTCACCTGGATGGAGTCTGACTGTTGTCATTCTTTAGAGTCACCAGTTTCTGTGTGGGTGGACAAGGAGCTTGGCTCACATCGTGTGCGCTGTTGGCAAGAGAGGCCGGGAAAATGAATGCCAAGCATCTTTCACTTTTATTACTAGATCTGAATTCTCGCTCTTAACCTGGGGGTTTCCCAAATGTCGGAGAAGGTTTCAAATGTTGAGTAACTAAAACGAAGAATGGAAAATGTCCACTACAGCAGGAAGGCTTTCTAAAAATCCAGGAGAAATTGCTAGAATGCGCATACTTACGATGTCTGCCAAAATAGGAATGAGAGATTTTCCATGATGTAGTGGAAGCGGTATAGAAGTATGAAATTCGAGAACACAATTTAACCAAATCAGCAACCCCAAAATGCACTTCCTAATTATGTTTTTGTAGAAATACATATTGTGGTAGTTGTATAATCTGGTGTCAATTTGGGACTTGAGAGGATTAAGAGTGAGGGGTGGAATCTAGTCTGTCAATCAATGTGGGCATGGCCTTCTCCTGATAATTCTGGCAAATCCTGTATGTTCCTCCTTGGAGGTGGGAGACACTGTCTCTCTCTACTCAACTCCCTTGGAGGCTCTCTACTGACAAGACTCTAGTCTCACTCCCTGAGAGGCACTCTACTGACAAGGCACATGGCACTACGCTGATAGACCCTGTGTTCTGGGAACTGGAGGAGCCACAAGGAGACAGACCCCTGCTAGTGCTGAGATGCTTCTAGCACCAATGAATCCATAAGACTTTGCACCCACTGGCCTGTGATCTTCATGCATTTGGTGTCATTGCATGTGTTTTGTGAGTCTGAAGAGGACTTTATAGATTGATATTGGACATATAGGCTAATATTGGACTTATGGACTTGATCTGGACTGGGCTGGGATTTTTCTCAATATTCAACTACTCTTGCATATAAACCTTTTTCCTATACACACATGAGTGTATATTAATTTTTTTCTTTAGTCTACCCAGACTAACACATATATAATAAAATATTTGACATTGCAACCATTTCTAAGTTTATAATTCAATGATACATTCACCACTATTAATTTCTATTTTTTCCCAAACCTTAAATATAAATTCTATACTCCTTAAGCAATAAACTCCCCATTGTCTTCTCTACCCACCCCTGATAACCACTAATAAACATGTTCTAAACATGTTATCTGCTCTCAATATTTTCTGTAAGTGGGATCAAACAATGTTTGTCCTTTCACATCTGCCTTATTTTACTTAGCATACAAGGTTGTCAAGGTTCAGTCTATGTCAGTGTTTCATTTTTTTATGGCTGAATCATATTCTGTATGTATCGCTATCTTATTTTGTGTATCCATCCATCTACCGAACACTTGAGTTCTTCCTACCTTGACTCTTGAGCATGATGCTGCAGTGAACACTGGTATTTCAGTCTCTGCTTTCAAGTGTTTGGGGTATTTATCTAGGGGCAGAATTGCTTGTCCATATAGTAATTCTGTGTTTAATTATTCTGAGGAACCACCAAACTGTATCCCTAGCTGCTGCACCATTTTACATTGCCAGGATGAGGATTCTGATCCCTCCATAATCTCACCCAAGCTTAGTTCCTGTTTCTGATAATGGGTCAAAGCGGTCTTTCACTGTGGTTTAGATATGTATTTCTTGGATGATTAATGATGAGTCAATTCTTTTCATGAGCTTGTTGGCCATTTTCGTGTCTCTGTTGGTGAAATATCACCAACAAGTTTTGCTATGTTATTATATGTTGAAGTAGAGGGCAATTGTGTGTAAGATTGAGGACTATCCGTCTTAGCAGTAAAGAAAGAGAAGTGAGCATGGAAGAGTGGATACGGCTGCAATGTGTAGATAGATTTGTTTTCGTTTTGCAATCAAATGTTTGGAATATTTTGTAACAGAATAAAATGTGACCAAATCCCCTTCATCTTTCAAGAATCCGCTTACATTATTACCCCTCTGTCTAGCCATCAGGGATCAGCCCAGCCTGATCGTCCTCCTCCCTGGAGTCCTATGCCAGGCAGAGGAACTTGCACCACCAGTCCTTTGAGCAATTAGAAGGGAAGTCATGAGCCGCTGAAAGCTCATTTTGAACACAGTAAGTGCTCAGTATATGCCAGGGCCCTGTTGCTGATATATCATTTGAAACTGTCTGGTGTTTTTCTTTCTTACTTACTTCATTGGTCTACCAATTCTGACAAAGAAAAGCTCTCACCTTATTCTTGGTAGTCTCTGTTAGACCAAGCACAGGACTCCACTCATATTAGATCCCAAACCAGATACTGGTTGATTTGACTAGGAGGCTCGTGGGCATCATAGGAGACTAAGTGTGGCCATTGATTTGAAAGTGAAATAAAAGTGCATTTTGAAGCAACAACAAAGCTTTCTACCTGGACAACTTCAACCAGGAAATGACTTGTCCCAGCATTAACTCCTAACCAGATCCCTATCAGTTCCAGGGAAAAGGAAGGAGTTTTCTCCACAAAGACACCCACCAAATGTTTTACTACAGCTTTATTGGTGGCTGTATGGCTATTCAGTGACTCTTGGAAAAATATAGCATTAATTGGGATTTGGGCCTTATGAGGATAGTCTCTTTTGCATTTCAAGACAGAGTGGAAATTCGAGAGGAGAAAGAGTTGATTCTTGTAAAAAATGTGTAAATAGTGCCCAGTTGCTTAAGAGTTTCATGTATACAAGTCAATAGTTCATGTATTGCAGTTCATAGCTGGCCTATACTCATATCATTTCCTTTTCTCAACAGTGGTTTTAATTCTATACCATTGGCTACACTAATGACATTCTCAATTCTCAGAGCTTTTAAGCATTGGACTGCTAACTGCAAGGTCAGCAGTTTGAAACCACCAGCCAGCTTCCCAGGGGAAAGGATGAGGCATTCTACTCCTGTGAATAGTTGCAGGCTGGGAGACTCAGGGGGCAGTTCTGCCATGCCCCGCAGGGTTGCTATGTCAGCATTGACTTGATGGAGGTGGAAGAGGTGCCCCAGGGGGGATGATTGATAATGTTCTTTAACATAAAATGACAGTGATTGTGCTAAGGTGAACCAGAGGTATATATAAACCATAAATGCATGAATGGAATTTGGGCTTGCAGTTAATTCTAGCCCTAATCTAAGAAAAATTAGTTCTTATAACATGGGCCTGCTTGATGCTTGCCTTCATGAAGAGATCACTGAAGATATGAGTGTTATAGCAAAGTGTGGTGAAGAAACTAGATGGTGCCTGGCTAGCAGAAAGAATAGTGTCTGTAGTATAAACGATTGTTTTCAAACAAGCAACCATCTAAGTGAGACATTACCTAAGTCCACATGGAAGAAGCAAACCAGCCTGTGTGATCCAAGGACTGTAAATTATATACCATATATACTCATGTATAAGTCAAGTTTTTCAGCACATTTTTAATGCAGTTTTGTGGTAAAATTAGGTACCTTGGCTAATATTCGGGTTGGCTTATACCCAGTGTATTGCCATATATATATATGGCCTATATATACATAGGCCAATACCTCTATTTTTATGAATTAATGTATTTATGTATTCATATATACACACACTTATGCTTATACCTCTCTCTATAGCTTTGCTTCCTAGATCGTTCCTCTGTTTCTTTTTACCTTCCTCCTGCCCCAACCTCACGCTCACCCTACTTCTGCCTCTTGGTACTTCCTCTCAGCTAGATTACTGTTGCTCCAACACCCCCAGGATCCCTGTGTCCTCCTTGTTGTTGATTGTAACTCCCTACTTATTCCCCTGTCTATGGCGTTGTTTGCTCACCACTCCCTTCCCCCACCTCCTTCTCCCCCCAGGTCCGTCGGGGCAGTTGGTCCCTTTGCTTCCTCCTTGAGCTGGCTTCCCATGCCTGTCTTATATAAGTAGGCTAACCAACAATAACAGGCCAAACAAAAAGAAAACAAAAGATTGGGGGAAAAAAGGAAAGAGGAAAACATACATAATCCCAGGTCTGTCTGCTGACCTTTCTGACTATTTGCCCCCTGGTCCTGGGGGGATTCTGGGCTGAAGTCTATTTGGGGTCTCTTTCGGGGTTTTGTGGCTTGGTTTTGCTCCTCAATTGAGGTTTTTATCTGTTTCACTTTGCTATTGTTGTTTGTTTTTGTTTCTTATTTTAAAAAATGTGTTTCTGTCTATGAAATCCAGGAGAGGTAAATCTGTAGAGACAGTAACTGGATTAATGACTTATTGGGGGTTGGCAGGGGAGGTTGGAAGGAAATGGGGAGCTAATAAGAATGAGTACAAGAATGAAGAAAATGTTCTAATACTGATTGTGGTGATGATTATACAACTCTTCTTTATGAGGATGAACATTTGAACTTATGCTATATGAATTATATGCCAATAAAACTGTTGCAAAAAGTAAAGCAAATTCAGTCATTCAAAACAAAACAAAAAAGTGGTAGGGTTCACCACTTGTCTGTTGCCTTGTGCTGTTGCGGCTTGTGTGTTGCTGTCATGCTGGAAGCATGTTTTAAATCCTGGCAGGGTTCCCTGTGGTGGACAGCTTTCACTGGTCTGGACAGTTTTCAGACTAATGTAGATGAGGAAGAAAACTCACTGCTCTTGAGTAAATACCAACTCATAGCGGCCCTAAAGGACAAGGTAGCACTGCTGTTGTGGCTTTCCAAGATTGTGACTCTACAGAAGTAGACAGCCTCCTCTTTCTCCCATGGGTGACTGGTGGTTACCAATGACCCCCTTTGCTGTTTGCAGCCCAACTCATAACTCATTACACTGACAGAGTGCTTCCAAAGCAGAGGCAGAAAGCCCTGGTAGTCCAATTCTTAAAACTAACCAATGAAAACTCTAAGATCACAATAGGACATTGGCCGACACAGTGCTGAAAGATGAGCCCCCCAGGTGGGATGGCACTCAAAACATAAGGCAGCCACCACAATGAACTTGAGCGTACCAACAACCATGAAGCGGGAGCAGAACTGGCAACCTTTTCTTCTGCTGTACTGTGAGTCAGAGCTGGTTCAACAGCAACCAACAGTAGCGTTTGTTGGAGTAAAGAGAAGTTGCTGTAAAAAGAAGCTCTGACCTGTGCCTTACTGTCTGTAGGAATGCATTTATTTCTGAGATTCTTTACCGTCAAATGACTACCACGCATGTGCAAAATAGTTGCACAGTAAAATTTTTACCATTGGAAATAGGAAATGTTCGATAATCAATAAGTCATGAGGAGTTGTATAATTGTTCTTTTATAACAGGTGTTTTAATTCTTTACAATGTGATTGCATTACTTTGGGGATCAGAAAAAAGAATTCTCGTGTAAACCTAATGAAAACTTGAACTTGTGAATGAGGGGGAGTGTGGAGTGGGGACTCAAGGCCCATCTGTAGGCAACTAGACATCTCCTTACAGAAAGGTCACGGGGAGGAGACAAGCCAGTCAGGGTGCGATGTAGCAACGATGAAACATACAACTTTCCTCTAGTTCCTAAATGCTTCCGGCCCCCCACTATCATGATCCCAATTCTACCTTACAGATTTGACTAGACCAGAGGATGTACACTGGTACAGATAGGAACTGGAAACACAGGGAATCCAGGACAGATGAACCCCTCAAGGCCAGTGGTGAGAGTGGTGATACTGGGAGGGTGAAAGGAGGGTGGGGTGGAAAGGGGGAACTGATTACAAAGATCTACATATAACCTCCTCCCTGGGGGACAAACAACAGAAAAGTGGGTGAAGGGAGACATCGGACAGTGTAAGATATGACAAAATAATAGTAATTTATAAATTATAAAGGGTTTGTGAGGGAGGGGTGAAGGGAGGGAGGGGAGAAATGGGGAGCTGATACCAAGGGCTCAAGTAGAAAGAAAATATTTTGAAAATTATGATGGCAACAAATGTACAAATGTGCTAGACACAATGGATGTATGTATGGATTGTGATAAGAGTTGTACAAGCCCCCAATAAAATGACTAAAAAAAAAAACCCCAAAAAACCAAAAAGTACCAAAAAACTAAACTCCCTAACATGCGGTCATCGCTGACTCACAGCAACACTCAGAGGAGAGGGTAGAACTGCTCTGTGAATTTCTGAGACTTTAACTGTTTACCGGAGTAGAAAGCCTCATCTTTCTCCTGTGGAGAGGCCGATGGTTTTGAACTGCTGACGTTTCAGATCGCAGCTCAAGGCATAACCATGATGCCACCAGGGCTCTTGATTATATATAATTTGGATTTATTTGGAGCCCTGGTAGCATAATGGTTACAAGTTGGGCTGGGATCCTCAAGGCCAGTAGTTTGAAACCACCCAGCTGCTCTGAGGGAGAAAGACAGGGTTTTCTACTCTCACAGACAGGTACAGTCTTGGAAACTCACAGGGGCAATTCTGCCCTGCCCAATAGTGTCACTCTGAGTTGGCATGGACCCAGTGGCAGTGAGTTTGACTTGGTTTTTTGAGGAACATTTTGGAATAGAGGAATGGGGCATTTCTGGAATAACAGAGCCAGATTATTGTGCAATCTCTTAATAGTTCAGCGGGTTCTTTCTACCCTCCCCCCAGCCCTGTGTCCAGACTGGTTTTGGAGGTTTTGCGTCTTGGCATCTACTCCTGATTTTCTTTCTTTTTTTCTTCTTCTTAAAATTAATGATGCTGTTCCATTCCTTATAATGTCTCAACACCCTAGAAACCCTTTTACACAATTTGTCATCTTTTTCCTCTTCTAGGCTGACTATTGTCTGTTTCCTTCCAAGTTTTACAGCAGCTTTTACATCTTGTCAGGGCTCAAGTATAAGCCTAAATGTACCAGGTTTATCCTTGTCATCATGGCCAAGGGTTCAGGTTCAAGTTCTTTGTCTCTGGTGCCAAAGACAGTGAGATAGCACAGCTCGAGTTCAGATTAATCCCAGGGTCCTATTTGTTTGACTCAAGTCCATTTCCTTGTACTTTGACCTTTGTAGGCATTTATAATTATTTTGGCTAATCATTTTCTTCTATTTTTCTGAATCGAGAAGTATAAAAGTCCCTTGGCATGACTTCATTGAGTCTGCGGGAGCCAACAGTGCAATCGTTACTGATGGCAACTTAAGGCAAATATTTCCTAAATTCTCTAGGTTTCACTGAGATGTCAAAATCCTCATTTTGAGGAAGTTTGGAACTGAGGAAGTAAAAACTCAGCAATTAGGTTTTTAATTATTCCAAGGCCTGACATTGCTATATTTTCTCTTTGGTACATTTATTTTTAACAATGTGAAAAGGTAGCCTCTATAATGGAACCAATTACCATACAATGCAGGGAAAATTGGAAACACTGGTCAAAGTAAAAACCTATTAGATACACTATATATAGATGAAGCTGGAATCACCCTTACCTAAGGAAATGATATTTTTTTTGCATTGACAGATAGCCTTTGGAAATCCAGCTTTCTAGATTGTAATAGTGGGTAGTTGTAACAGTGGGCTCATTCTACCTTATTGTGAAGTAATTGGATTTTCACCCAGATTCCTCAGTACAGGTCGCCTCTGAATTATGATGTGGTGATCTGAATTATGCCTGTTCTTTTCTTTAGATTAAAAGAGCAAATGTTTTCAGAATGATGAGGGTAACGAATGTCCAGATGTGCTTTATACAATTGATGTATGCATGGATTGTAATAAGAGTTGTATGAACCCCCAATAAAATGATGAAAAAAAGAAAAGAAGATCTTTAAAAAAAAATGAAAAAAATAAAGATTGACCGAGTTTGTTAAGCATAATGTTCTCTAGTTTTGTCCATATCTTGTGGTGTTTAAGAGAGTTATTATTTTTTTATTGATGTGTAAAATTCCATAGTATGAGTGTACCAGAGTTTATCAATTTCCCTAGAGTTGAGATTTTTGGCTGTTTCCATGTTTTTGCTATTGTGTAAATTGCAATAAACATAGGTGTACTTTAAAAAAATTGAGTATGTTCTTTTTAAATGCATGTATATGTGAAACTGCCTGCTCCCATACAGATTTATCGTCTTGAAAGTCCCAGGCGCAGTCCTGTGGGACTGCTATGGGTCAGAATTGACTCAGTATCAATGGGTTTTGAAGTTTATGTTTATATTAAGATCTATCTAAGAGTTTGTATGTAATGTTTCCAACCCACAAAGACAAAGATTTCGTTTATAAAGATGCTGATAATAAAAGGCAGTAATAGTGAACTAAAAACAAACCCCCCCCCCATATTTGACTTGTGTCAGGAGTGACTTAAACTGAGTCATCAGAACAGAGTCGTGTCATAAATTGGGACGACATTACTGGTTTCCATCTTTCAGTTCCTCATTACTTTGAGCGACTCCTCTGACTTTTTACTCAAACATGCAGTGGGCAAAATGCAATACAGATGTTAATAAGGTAGCATCCTGTCCCCAACTAAACTACTGTTTTGCTATTAGCTGCCAAGGAGGTAGTCCCCTGACTCATAGGGACCTTCATCCACAATACAATGAAATGTTGTTGTCCTGTGTCATCCCCATGATCAATGACAGATCTGACCTTTTGCCATTCATTGACTGATTTTCGTAAGGAGATTGCTAGGCCGTCTGAGTATGTCTTAACTTGAAAGTGTTAAATGAAGTAAATATAGGCGTGTGCCGTTAACAGAATGGTGTTGACAGTTGACTGGACAAGGCTTGCCTTTATAGAAACATAAGCCTGGCTTTCCTGTAAACCAGGCCAAAGAGAGCCTGGCAGCATATCCCCCCATTCAACACCGTGACAACACTAGACAGCACAGTTCACCCTCACAACAACATGCAAGCCTCCACTGATAGGTGGGTGGTGGCTTTGCATGAGAGCATTGTTCCAGAATCAAATCCTATCATTGAACTACCAATACTCTTTAAGTGTTAAGTTTAGAAATTTCAGTTTTTGTACCTTCGACTAGATGGCGCATAATAGAATTCACAATCGCTGCCTTGTGAACGTTGTGTTGCACAGATATGTAATGAGCATGGGCTTTTAAGATTCTCAGCTGAACAGACATGGCCCTGGCTATGCTCTCCCCTGAGCCCCTCTAGGGAGTGTTGTGTTCTCCCAGCCCCACTGTTGTTGAGCCCCATGTGATACTTGAGATGGAGTGAGTTTGGAATGAAATGTATCATAGTGTAACATGCATACTGGATTCCAAAAGCTTAGTTCACAAAAATGAATGTAAAACAACCTATGAGTACATTCCAAAGTTGTGATCCTATGTGGGAATGGTAATATTTCTATTATATTAGGTTAAAGGATACACAGTATTAAGATGGATCGCATACATTTCTTTATGTATTTTTTAAGGTGACTACCAGAAACTTACCTATGTGGCTTGCATTGTATTTCTCTAGGTCTGCTTGGAGAATAGTAGAGGGCAGAAGGAGAATAGTAGAGGGCAGTAGAGGGGGGAATAGTAGAGGGCAGAAGGAGAATAGTAGAGGGCAGTAGAGGGGG
>NW_022103928.1:41084596-41088907 GCF_000313985.2 Echinops telfairi
GCAGAAGGAGAATAGTAGAGGGCAGTAGAGGGGGGAATAGTAGAGGGCAGAAGGAGAATAGTAGAGGGCAGTAGAGGGGGGAATAGTAGAGGGCAAAGAGAGTGAAGGGATGGGAGCGCTTAAGCTCTCAGTTGTGACAGGCTCAAGTTCAACAGCTCAGGCACAATAGGATTGTGAAGGTGAACCTGGGGCTTTTGAGGAAGTGTTACTGGATTTTAGGAACATTTAGTCTTTGAAGAGGTGTCAAGAAGAGGAAACCAAATCAACACCTTTGTTTCCTTGGGGCTTGGTCTTCTGAAAGACCACACCTCCATCAAAGCCATTCCTCTGTGTGGCTGCGCCCTCTCTGAAGCTGAAACACACAAAGCACTCTCAGGATCATCAGGAAGAAGAGCACTTTGAGATCTCTGCCTGACGTGGTGGAGGCCAAGGCCAGGGGCACCAGAGACCTTGCTCTGGAAACCAAGGGACAGAGCAAAGAAGCCAGGCTGAGACCAGAGACTGAGGCAAGGGAACCATGAGCTAGAACAGAGGAGCAGAGCTGAGACTGAGGCAAAGCTACAGACAGGCTTTCTGGCCCACTGAGGCAAGAAACCAAGAAGCCACGCAGCTGACAGGCTGAGGACCAGAGCGACTGGGCTGCTGACTGAGGGGAGGGGTTGCTGTGGCCCAATGACTGTGTCCTTACTGTGTACCAACCCTGCCCTGTGGTAATCTATTAACTTCCCTAATTGTGTTTGGCCTGTGAGTTCTATGTGGTTCTTGCAGCAAATTCTCGAGCCATGGGAGGAATGGTTTGTTCTAGAACACGTAAAGAAAGGCGGAGGGTGGAGGCATCGCTGCCCGGTGTCTCATGGCAACCAGAAAGCCAGAAGGTGTCAGATGTGTCTCACAGTGTGTTTTGTCACACTCTCTTTCTCTCATATATTTTGGACAGATTATCAGGTGGGATCCATACCTGGAGACTGACCCCAGGCTTAGCAGAGGGTCAGTGACCAAGAAGAAAACGCTCAATGGGATGGGTTGATACCGGGGCTGCAATACGGGGCTCAGCCGCAGCAAGGCTTAGGAGGAGGCTGCAGGACCGAGTAGCATTCCTCTGGCAGAACATCCCCGACAACAATAACAATGTATTTGAGAAAACGCAAACCATGGCACAACATCTCACTCGTCGGGCTGTCTTCCTTTCATCGGTTAAGACCCTTCAAAAGAGAAATGCGATAGGAGGAAAAACATTCTTACTGGTTTTCCCCTGCCATGGCTGTAGTTCCAGTTCAATACGCCAGAGCAAGATAAAATCACTTGAGGCTGTATTTGTTCTGGATTGAAAAAGAAAATAAAAATCAACAATTTTGTTTTCATCTGCAATGTGCTGCATTGAGGCACCGACCTGGCCTTTCTCGGTGTCCTTCGGGGCTGAAAATGAGGCTTGTCACATGTCAGGCCTGCGCAAGGTATTGTGCGCACAGTATTGAATTCATTGTCCCCAATTCCTCTTCCCTACTGCCACCCGACCTCCTCAAGGAAGGCTTTGTTCTTCTCGTGTGCTAGATGAGGAAACTAAGACTTCAGAGAGGGGAAATAAGTTGCCTGAGGTCCATCCCACTGTAAGTGCTGAGGACAGGCTCTCGACCTGACCTATCTGATTTCAAAGGGCATTCTCTCCTCTTGTCCACGCTACCTACATATATAGGAGCTGCGTTGTATTGTTAACACTGCTAAATTATGTTATAATTCTTCGGAAGTGGTGCAAATGATTACTACACCTGATTGCTAATTGAAAGTTGGGAGGTTCGAGACCAACCAGAGGCACCTGAGAAGAAAGTCCTGGTGGTCTGCTTTGGAAAAACCAGCCCCTGGGACTCCTGTGGAGGCCAGTTCTCTTGGACACACACACAGCTGCCAAAAGTTGGGGTTGGCGTGATGACAACTGGTACTGGGACTTCCTACAATGAAATAATACTGAGATGAAACAGACAATACTCCAAATTCTCATCAGGTAGAAGCAGAGGTAAATTCTGAATTTAAAGGATGGTCAAGTGTCCGTATAGGTGGGCCCTGCAGCACTGGGAAGGTTTCCTGAGAGAGGTGGAGACTTGAAGTGGACCAAGGATCAGGATTTAGGGGACGGGGTGAGGCAGGGAGGAGAGGGGAAATAAGGTCTGACAGCACATTCAAGGGACCATGAACCCACCACAGTGAGGATTCAGGGTCTGTCCAGGCTGTGGAGGTATGGAGAAGGAGGCTGGAAAACAAGGTTCCTGAGGAACATGTGGTTGAGGATCTCCAGCCCCCGTGGAAGGAAGTTTCTGGTGAGCAGTGGAGAGCCACCCATATTTGTGGGCTCCATGCAACTGTACCTAATAACAGCAACAATAACAACAACAACAACAACAATCCCCTAGCACTGTGTGCTGCCTCCAGGATACCATGCCCAAAGGAATTTCAATATCCAGGAAGGATTTGTCCTGCCCATCTGAGGCCATTTCCTGGTCTTGTTTTCCTTCCCTCTGTTCTGGCTCGGGGCTTGTGACCTTGGGACTGGTAACGCCAGGTTCCTGCCCCATGGCAGCCCTGCCAGAAATAACAGAGCCTTGCGGCTATAGGACCAAGTGGGTCTGGGCTGACAGAGTGGCATCCCTTTGGCCTGGAATGCTCACCCTGTGGCTTGTGGCCAGCATGGGAAGCGGGCAAGGCAAGGCAGGAGGCCAGTGAATAGGCAAAAATTGGTCTTGGTTGGAGTTTTGGGAACCCAACCCTGGCAACCCTAGAGTGTTGTGCCTATTCTGGAGCGAATCCTTTGACAGAAATCGTGTGGAATGCTTGTCTCTTCATCCCTCAAATCTGTCCCAAATAATGGCGGTATTTCAAGACTTTACAATAATGTGCGTGGGTGTGGGAAATACCGCATCTCGTGCTCATCCGGTTATGTCAAGTTGCTTATTTCTCTTTTTCTTTGTGCTCAGCAGGTGGCAATTTTTTTACTCAGTGATTTTATTCATATCTGCGTGTGTTTATCTACTATGACATATTAATTATGCAAATGAGGGTTCTATTAATGAAGGAAAAATTAATTTTGCTGCTGCTGGGTTTGCAGTGACAGCTTTGTTAATACTCTCTCGTCTCTAATGCTGTGAGTGACTTCTCCACGGCTGCTGCAAATTGAAACATTAGCATGCAGGGGAAAGGTTAGAGACAGAAGCACATGCCTGGTTTTCCTCTTCAGGGTTGGTGTTGAAAGTGCATATTTATTTATTTGACAGCAAATATTTTAGGACCCTCTTTCGAAATCCACCCCTCCTACTACTCTGTTAACAGTTTGTCACATGAAGGAATTTGCTTCATGCTTCCCGGCCTTCAAATGAAGTTGGCTAAATATGAATTTATATAAGCCCCGTCTGATCCGCATGGTGTTGGCCTTGGAGGATGTTGGAGTTCCAGCCTTCCTGTTTTCAAAATGCAACTCGGAGGGCAGCTCACTGACTCGTTCTTCCTCTGAGAGTGCTCCCGGACCTCATGACTCTGCTCCTGACACAGGGGCTGCACTGCCACGGATTGCTAAGTAGTAAGTGTTTGTCCTCATGCTAATGGACACCTGCAGAACATTTAGAAATGTACCCAAGCCCACTTGGCTGCACAGCCCTTTTGTCAACCTGGACTCCTTCCAGGGGACCTGTGCTTTGTGGTGATTGGCTTATTCCTAACTGCTTTCCGTTGTGTAGTTGATCCTTAGCCTAGGGAGCCTAGCCATGACACCAGATGATGTTTGGGAACTTGGGTAGAGCCCTGTGCCAAGCTGGAACACCCTCTCAGAAGGGTTATGTGGATCTGGAATGCTCACTGGGTCACACCACCTTTTGTCATGAGACTTGGCTGAGCCTGGAAAAATGGGTGAGCTCAGCGTGGCTTGCTTGCTGTTCTCAGTGGACAAAGAGTACTGTGTGTGCACCTGGGGCCGGGAACAGGGCAAAGGGCATCAGACCACTGCAAGACCTCCTGGGAGCCTGTTCACACTCCATGGACTGTAGACATTGAGCATGGGCTTAGTCATTGGGTGTGTTAGACAGGATTCTCTAGAGAGATAAAACCAGATTGCTGATAATTTTATATATTTATTTATAAAGATAGATATATAGCACAAGAAATGAACTGTTAAATTATACACAGGTATATAGCACAAGAAATGAACTGTTAAATTATATACAAGTTATATAATACAAGAAATGAACAGTGAAATTATAAAGCAGTACAAATGGCTCAGGGCAACTCACTCCCGTGAGAGAGTTGTGAGACACTAGCAGTCCTTCAAGT
>NW_022103928.1:41090975-41096970 GCF_000313985.2 Echinops telfairi
CCTGACCATCCAGCCAAGCCACTAGCCACAGCTCATGAATCAGTATACTGTCTCACATCTGGTCATTTATCTTCTGCCCTTCAATTAATCCCACTTGTGTTTATCAGTCAGGCAGGCACAATAAACTAAGTATCTCATTGGGTTTCTCTGAGTCAGCTCCAGGGCTAGCAGTTCAATTGTCACTCCACCCATCACCACGGAAAGACAGACCCTTCAGAATTTGTTAAGCGGTGAGAATTACTCTTTGGAATTCCTTATGTCTTTATTTTTCATGACTTCTGGTGCTGTCCTTTCCCCCTTTGGAGTTCTGTCACATATTCTCCACTTGGTGATAACCCTGGCACCATGTAATGCCATGCTTCTTCTTTTCCTGTGACCATTCCTTCCCACTTCCTCTTCAAACGTACTTGCCCTGTGATACTGCCCCTTGGGCACTCAAGGGTGGGATGGTGAGGAGAGAGTTTTTAGCCTCGTAGAGTGTACTGTGAAGAAGACACCTGACACAGACCTAGAAAAAAGAGAGAAGGTTGGAAAGCCTGACATGGAAGAAAGACCATAGTAGGAGAAGAACCTCCTGTGGCTCTGAGGTTTCTGTGACCATGAGGATCACATCCACACCAACAAGGGTTAGGTTAAATGGATAACCTTTGTGAATCGCATGTTTAAGGTGTGATGCCTCCCATGACAACTCTTTTCCCATTGGAGCAAAACCATCATTATCAGTGCCTTCAGAGACATGGGAAGATTTTGTAAGATCACGTCACCATCCCTTTGATGAGCTAGATTTCTTTGTCTTCTCCTCAGCACCATATAAGACAGAAGCCTGGGAAAGAGGTGGTCCTGCAGCTTACATCTCCATGGGAGGGTTTTGAGAAATATAGCGACTTGAATGAGCATGGTGAGTTTGGGCAATATTTAAGGAATAATACCACAGCCACTTTAGCTATGGTCACATCTAAGGAGACTGATGTTGCTGTTGGCTAATCATTGGTCTGCTAACCACAGAGTGGATGGTTCAAACTCACTAACCACTCCAAGAGAGGAAGATAAGGCTATCTTGTTGTGGTAAAGATTTACAGCCAAAAATAAATTAATAAATGGGGTTGCTATGAACTGGAATGAACTCAATGGCAATAGGTAGGCTATAGAAAACTAGCATTAGTGAGCACTCTTATGGGTGTACATAAAAGAAGCAAATGAAAAAACTGAAGGAGACAAAATTGATTGGAAAATTTATGATGTACCTAGAGAAAAGGTAGGGGGACAGCTGTCTTCAGAGGTAGCCGGAAAGAAAGGCTTAGGATGGCAAGACTTCTCTTTCCATCTCTAAATTCACCTCCATCAACTTTGCTTCTTTCCACAAACAGTGTTCTCCTATCCCAGCTTTGTTCAAAGGGCAGGAAATGTGGTCACTGGCAGCCCCTGCCCCACACATTTCCCAGCTTGACCATGAAAGAGGGATTAAGATTGATTCCTTGTGTGGCTGATTTTAACACTCAAGGAATGAGCTCTGATTGGCCCAGTTTGTGTCAGCCGAATCCTGAACTGGCCAATTGTACCCAGGATCATTAGGACGCTCTGCTGAGACCTCATAGCAACACACAAGCTTCCCCTGACATATAGGTCGTGGCTGCATTTGAAATGCATTGGCTGGCCAAATTTGGCCCAGAAGCCCACCCTACATCAATCACTTATCAATAGAGGTGAATAGTAGGATTTTTTATAGGTTGTATTTACTAAGTTGAGGGTTGTTTCCAAGAAAATGCATGTCCTTCAGGATACAGAAGAGAACAGGACTTTCATTATTCCTTGCCTATTAGATTGATGTCCCAAGAACATTGTAAATGCCTCCAGAGGACAGAACTATTTCCCAGAATTCTTTGTATTCTCAGCACCATATAAGTTGCAGGACACACAGAATGTGCAAACTATTTTATCTAATTCTTCTCCAGGAACACAGAGGAGACGGGTGCCATAGCAAAATGTGGTGAAGACGTTAGATGGTACCCAGCTATCAGATAAAATAGCATCTAGGGTCTTAGAGGCTTGTCTCTTAACAAGCAGCCATCTAAGTGAGATGTCAACTAAGTCCACATAGAAGGACACCATCATCAGTCACCAAAGGATGGTGCGGCATATAATTAGGAGTAGAGGGGAGGGATTAGTATCAGAGCCTAAAGTCTGGGAATCTGGTTTTCAGAAGGCTGTGGATGACAGTGGGAATGAAACCCAGGACTGATAACCACAGAGCAGTGGTTCTCAACCTTCCTAATGCCACGACCCTTTAATACAATTCCTCATGTTGTGGTGACCCCCAACCATAAAATTATTTTTGTTTTTACTTCATAACTGTAATTTTGCTATTGTTATAAATTGGGCAACCCCTGTGAAAGGGTTGTTCGACCCCTAAAGGGCTTGCGACCCACAGGTTGAGAACCGCTGCTATGAAATTAGCAAGTGGAATAAGGGTTTTGGGGGGAGGGGGACACAGAGGTGGTTGCAGGGTGAGGGGTGATGAGGTCAAGGGGTCCATATAGACAAAGAATGTTTGGAAACGGATTGTGGTAGCAAATGTACAATTCTGCTGGACGTGATGGAACTATGGAATGAGTTGATATATGCATTAATCCCAATTAGTAAAACAAAACATTATACCCATTGGCATTTTGAATTCTGCCAGGGCTTGGTGCTCTAGTTTCACAGAAGGAAAAAAGTGCCATTTCAAATGCTGGCTTAGACTCCAGGAAATGGCTGCACGAACTTGGGCAAGATCCATTCCCTTTGACCACCAAAGAATCAAACTTAAAACACATACAGGGTTTTGGGGGAGATTAAACGTATGTAACACAGCCCCCCCACAACCTGTAGCAGATAATAAATCGAAAGATGAAACCCACTGCCCTCCAATCGCTTCTACCTCATAGTACGGTTTCTGGGGTCATAACCCTTTACAGGAGCCGCGGCTGGTGAGTTGGTACAGACTTTGTGGCAAGCAGTCCAGTGCTTTTCAGACAGTGCAGCAGGGCTGAGTTTGATAAATGCTCAATAGTTACTTGTACTCCCAGTGTGCTTGTGTAGGACAAGTCCTGCAACCACAGGGACGATGGTTGTTCAGTGGCAGAATTCTCATCTTTTATGCAGGAAACTCAGGCTCAATTCCACCCAATGCATTTTAAGTACAACCACCTGTCAAGGGAAGCTGGGGTGTTGCTCTGAGGTCTCTGCTGAGCATCCTAAGATGTACTGGGAAGAAATGCCTAACAATTTACTGTAGCCAATCAGCGAGAGAAACCCTCTGGATCCTAGTGGTTCAATCTGCAAATGATCCTGGAGATAGCACAGCACCAAGCAGCATGTTGTTGTTAATGGGATTGCTATGAATCAGGGCAACTAAGAAGCCTTGCTGGTCATAATAGTAGGCTTTACATTCAAGCATTTTGTAAGATTCTGTGCCAATCTCTGTGGAAAATACAAAGAATAAGACTTTCCAATCTCCTTCCAAGAAGAAAGTGCCTGGAGGCAAACATTGGCCACTAGCCCTATTTGTTATCCTTTAGATCTTAGCTGGAAACTCTTCTATCCCATGTCAATCCTAAAGGCCTGGGCTTGAATCCCCTCCATGGGCTCCTGTAATACCATAGGTTTGTCCCCCATGCTCACGCAGTAAGACCTCGCGGTAACTCACCTCATTGCCTTGTTGCACCTAGCAGGGTACCTGGCACTTCTTAGGGGATCAGTGCATGTTTTGTCATGGACAAGCACACAGACTGATCTGTGACACAGAGTCTACACTGCCCTAAACACAGGCCCTAGCCCAGAGTTTGCTATTAAAAATGCAATTCCTTACCTTCCTTGGGCATCCTATTCTGTCATCTACAAACCAGGAGTCATAAGGGAGCTTTTGAAAGGTCTCATAAAAGCCTGTGCCTTCATGATGACAAAGCAATATGTCATATAATCAAGTGAATGAACAGGTAATAAACAAATGCCTTGGCAATGACCAGATCTACGAAGGAATTCCGTAGGCACTAGGGAACGTTCTAAAAGAGAGACAGGACTTGAAATGACCTTGAAGAATTAATAGTTGCCGAGGAGAAATGGCATTGTGTTGGGCTGGTTTCTCTGGCACAGCAAAACCAGTGAGACTTACAGATGTATAAAGAGAGATGTTTCTGTCAAGGAAAATAGCTCACATAGTTGTAGAAGTGCTGAAGTCCAGTTCAGTTGTCAGATATTATGCCGGGTCCTTTCCTGACTCGGGAAGCGAGGAAGCCTGAATAGCAGAGGCCAGGGGCAGGTACCAGAGGAGGCAGAGGGAGATCAGCCAATCAGATCTTGTGGCAAGCTATGGATAGCTCCCAGGATTAGGAGGCAATGCCATGGCCCCTAGAACACATCCCAAGAGACCAGATGCAGGATCCAAGCCAGCAGGAAGAGAAGAGAGAAAGCAAGTTCTTCATCATCTATTGATAGATACGAAACAGGCCACGACCTGAAGGACAGAGCATCAGGCTGGGCCCTGAACTTTATGAGGGAGGCCTTATTGCCACATTACTGAGGATCCTGGTCCAGCCAAGTGCGCACAAGACTTTACTATCACAGGCAGGAAAGAGCTACCCCTGTCAGAAAGCCGCATCTTAAAATTGAATTTCATAAGGTGTTTTATTGATGTAATATTTTAGGTTGATTGATTTTCTGCACTCCTGAAATACAGCCCGTTTGGTCATGGAGCATGATTTCCTTAATATGTTGTTGGATGCTGTTTGCTAGTATTTTATTCAGGATTTTTGTGTGTCTATTCATGATGGATATTGATGTATAATTTTCTTTTTCTTTTAAAATCATTTTATTGGGGGCTCATACAACTCTTATCACAATCCATACATACATCAATTGTATAAAGCACATTTGTACGTTTGTTATCCTCATCATTCTCAAAACATTTGCTCTCCACATAAGTCCCTGGCATCAGCTCCTCCCTCCCCATCCTCCCCTCCCTCATGAACCCTTGATAATTTATAAATTATTATTTTGTCATATCTGAAATTTTTTGAGTAGTACTGATGCCTGCACTTTTCTGAATATTTGTAGAATTCTGCCATGAAGCTGCCTTGGCTGGGGCTATTTTGTTGGGAGGCTTTTAATTTTTATTAAATATTCGATGACCTCTTCAATTTCCTCTTTTGTTATGGGTCTGTTAACATTTATGTCTAATGTTAGGTTGTGGGGTAGTATTTTTTTACAAATTTGTTTTATTTATAGGTTTTCAAATTTGTTGGAGTATAATTTTACATAATTTTCTGCTATAATTCCTTTTTATTTCAGTTGGATAGGCTATAATGTTACCCATCTCATTTTTTACTTTGGTTATTTTAAATAGTCAATTTGACCATGATTTGTCAATTCTATTGATCATTTTAAAGAATCAACTTTTAACCTGGTTGGTTCTTCAATTTATTTATTATTATCCATTTATTTCTACACTAATCTTCATAATTTTCTTTCTCCTGGAAGCTGTAGGCTTTTTTTACTGCCTTCTTTCTCTATTTGATCTGTAAGGTCAAAGTATTAATTTTGGCCCTTCCTTCCGATGTGTGCATGTATTGCCATAAATTTATCTGTATTGCTTTTGCCATATCCAAAGGCATTGGGATGTTGTGCTTTCATTCTTATTTGGTTCTAAGAATTTAAAAATTTCATTTAAAAGTTCACTTATTACTCAGTGTATTGTAAGCAAAGTGTTATTCAGTTTGCATGCATTAGCTTTTTTCTTCTTATTCTTCCTGTTATTGATTTCTAGTTTTACAGTGTTGTGATCAGAGAAGATACTTTCTGCAATTTTGATTGTTTTAAAATTAACTGAGGCTTACTAAACTGTGGTCTCTACGGAGAGTGACCCATGTTATCAGAGAAGCAGGTATACTGAGAGTGACCCGTGTTATCAGAGAAGCAGGTATACTGAGAGTGACCCGTGTTATCAGAGAAGCAGGTATAC
>NW_022103928.1:41097214-41106759 GCF_000313985.2 Echinops telfairi
CGTTATCAGAGAAGCAGGTATACTGAGAATGACCCGTGTTATCAGAGAAGCAGGTATACTGAGAGTGACCCGTGTTATCAGAGAAGCAGGTATACACACTACTGTTAGATGGAGTGGTGTGAGTTCAAGTTGATTGATTGTGGTTTAGGGTTTTTGCATTTTTATCGAGTTTCTTTCTGGTTGTTCCAGCTTTTGTTAGAAGTGGTGTGTTACAATTGATGTACGTATGGATCGTGATAAGAGCTATACGAGCCTCCAATAAAATGATAAGAAAAAAAGAAGTGGCGTGATAAAATTTCCTATTCTAATTGTGGAGTTGTCTAGTTCTGTTTTCTTTCTTTCTTTTTTTTTAAAGTTTGCTTTTGTTTTGTTTTTTGGACTTAAGCAAAAATGTCAAAATGTGAAGCTTTAAAAAAAAATCATTTTATTGGGGGCTCCTAGTTCTCTTTTCAATGCAGTTAAAATATGCTGTATTTATTTTGGAGCTCTGCTATCAGCTAAATAAATATTTATTACATTTATATCCTTTGGGTGAATTATACAAAGGTAAATAAGGAAGTGTTACAGCTAAATTCCCAAGTCATATACGCACAGGCTTGTTTAAACACGCTTCTGCAATCTGTTTGGATCGATGCAAATGAGTACTTTCTCAGTAATATACTTGTCCTGATCGCATCTGGATGCTTTTATTTTATTTTATTTATTTAAAAAATCATTTTATTGGGGGCTCGTACAACTCTTATCACAATCTATACATCCATATTGCGACAAGCACTTTTGTACATTTGTTGCCATCATCATTCTCAAAACATTTGCTTTCTACTTGAGCCCTTGGTATCAGCTCCTCTTTTTCCCCTCTCTACCACCCTTCCTCCCTCACAAATCTGTGATAATTTATAAATTTTTTTTTCATGTCTTACACTGTCAGTTAGAATGGATGTCTCCCTTCACCCACTTTTCTGTTGTCCATCCCCCAGGGAGAGGGTGATATGTCAATCGTGATTGGTTCCCCTTAACTCCTCCCTCCTTCCCCTTCCATTCCAGGTATCGCTACTCTCATTATTGGTCCTGAGGGATTTATCTGTCCTGGATTCTGTGTGTCGAGAGCTCTTATCTGTATCAGTGTACATTCTCTGGTCTAGCCAGACTTGTAAGATAGAATTGCAGTCATGATAGTGGGGGGAGGATGCATTAAAGGACTAGAGGAATGTTGTGTGTTTCATCGGTGTATACTGAGCCCTAATTGATTCATCCCTTCTTTGGGACCCTTCTGTGAGGGGATATCCTATCGTCTACAGGTGGGTTTGGGGTCTCTGCTCCAACCCTGCTAGTTCTCAACAATGTTTTTGTTTTGTTTTGGGTCTTCTGGTGCCTGTTACCTGATTCTGTGTATACCTCATGATTGCACAGGCTGGTGTGCTTCTTCTGTGTGGGTTTGTTGCTTCTCTGCTAGATGGCTACTTGTTTATCTTTATTCTTGTTTGGAATGTGTCTTTCAAAGTATCTGATCTGCAATCTCCTCTGGCTGGACTTTGGAGAGCAACATACAGAGAAAACAACACTGTTGACCATGGTCTTAGAGCAGGGCACAGCTGTGCGCTCCTGGTTTTGGATGTAACACAGGAAACAAATTCGTTGCTAACCAGTGCATCTGTGACTCTTGTTTATGATGGCAATTACCGAGCCATTTTGAAACAATTCAAAGCCTTGTTTCCCCTACAATAGCCAGAAGGAGCTTTTAAACATAAGTCAGGTAGAGCATGCATGGCACCTCCCTATATTAAACCCTCTCTTGGCCTCCCACTACACCTAAAATAAACTCCAACCCCCTTTCCAGGCCAGATCCATAATTATCCCAGGGTCAAGAGTGCTTTGGCATTTGTGTTTTCTTTTGCCTCAAAACATTTCTCTTAGTTTTTTTTTTTCATTTCTCTTAGTTTTAAAAGGTTTATTATCATTGTATGTAGTTTAGCTCAAATAATCATTTTCTCCAAGAGACCCCCCCTCCACACGCACCGTGTGCGTCAAACACACACATCTCTCTCTTGCTGCCAAGTTGGCCTCAACTCAGTGTGATCTGATGCATAAGAGAACAAAACCCTGTCTTGGCCGCCATTATTCCTAGGATGGCTTGGGAATGGGGTTGCTGTCATCCATAGGGTTTTTATTGGCATATTTTTCAAAGCCCATCGTCAGACCTTTCTTCCTAGTCTGTCTTAGCTGAAACCAGCATCATAGGAATATGTAACCCCTCACTCACACACAGGCGGTGGCTGAGCATGAAGTAAATGGGCCAGAAATCAAACCTGAATCTCCTGAAAGGAGAAAGAGGATTCTTCCACTGAACCACTAATGCAATGCCCCATCTCTGTTCCCTTACTCTGCGTTATATTTCTTTTGTATCGCTTATTTCAGTCCACAATTGACATTGTATATTTTGTACTATTTAATTTTATGTGGGCTTACTTCTCTAATGAATGTAAACTCAGTTATGGCAAGGGTGTTGTCTTATTCACTATTATGTTCTTAGTAGTGAGAAAAATAGTTGGTTCAGAGGAGGCCTATAATGTATACGTGGTGAAATCAGGTACTGTGTCCATCATCCCACGGCTAGGGCTCCAAGGTCAGGAGCTTGAAACACACCCTTTGTTCCTGCATCTACTCTATGTTCAATGAATGCTTGTTAAATGCATAAACGAGCATACAAATAACATCATTAGCTATTTTAATTACTAATTGAGGTTTTTCCAAAGCGAAATCTTTTAAGCCTAATTCTTCTTTGTCCAAGTCACAACTTTTGACTTTACATTTATGTGCTTTCTTACAGCTTATAATCATGATGAGCTTTTAAGTTTTAAGAGCACCGGAGGTCTCCAAAGTCTAGTAAATGTCTTTCAAGCGTCACATGGAAATGATCCATATTTTTTGGGGGTGGGGGGCAGCTGATGCACGGTGGCGTTGAGATTTGCAGGCTCATCTGCTACCTACTAAGAAAGAAACAGCGTGCCAACATACCCTCTCCTTCAGTATGCTTTCTGGAGCAGGGGTGCTATTAGGAGTTCTTGAGCTGAAGTGTGAGAGAGAGGACTTTCTAGGCAAAAGGCTCAGCAGACACTGGGGCAGTGAGATTGGGAGGGAAGGCCTATTCAGGACTTGCAGAGTAGTTCAGAGAGTTTGAGTAGCAGAATGGGAGGCAGAAGCAGGGCTGGGAAACACTCTTTAGATTATGCTAAGCATTTAGTTTTGACCCTGAAGACATGAGAAGCTGTAGAGGGCTTTTAAAGAGTCAATTGTAGGAGCCCTGGTTGTGTAGTGGTTATAAATTGGGCTGTTAACCACAAGGTCAGAAGTTTGAAACCACTGGCTGCTCCATGGGAGAATGATGAGGTTTTCTACTCTCATGAGCAGTTAGTCTGGGAAACCCATATAGGCAGTTCCACATGCCCTATCAGGTAGCTATGAGTCAGAATCAACTTGGGTGTGTGTTTGGTTTTTTGAGTTTTTATTGTAGAATATGTAGAGTTTAGATAGTTCATCTCAATGTCTGTGTGGCAAATAAGATTACAGGAGTCCAGAAAGGCAACTGGAAAGCTGTTAAAAGATTTGGTGAGGAATAGTGAAAGACATGAAATAATAATAATAATTTATAAATTGCAAAGGGTACAGGAGGGAGGGGGAACAGGGAGGGAGGGGAAAATGAGGAGCTGATACCAAGGGCTCAAGTAGAAAGCAAATGTTTTGAGAATGATGATGGCAACAAATGTACAAATATGCTTGACACAATTGATGTATGTATGGATTGTGATGAGAGTTGTATGAGCCCCAACGTCAGAAGAAAGTCCTGGTGATCCACTTCAGATAAATGAGTAATTAAAACTCCTGTAGATCACCGTTCTATTCTGATATACTGTATATGGGGTTACATGAGGTAGAATAGACTCTTTAGTAGCTAGTACTGGCAACGATAAGCCAGAAATGATGAGAACTCCATTCAGGAAGTGGATGAAATGCTGTGGCTGCCTCTGCATGGATGAGCAAGGAGGATGAGTATGGGATAGGCGTCTAATTTTTGGCTCAAGCAACAAGGAGGACCAATTACTGTGGTTTGGAATGTGGAGAGGAGCAATACGGCGGGGGGTGGGGGCTGTAAAGAGGATGAAGCCAACTTTTGATGGGCTAAGTGTCTGGTCTCTATGGGGTAGGATGCGGAAGGCTGAAGCTTGGGATAATGGTATGAAGAGAAGATTTAACGGTGAAGAGAAAGCCACAAAGAAGGTTGGTACAGACCTCTTTTACGTACCACCTGAGAGTCTTTGGCTTCACTTGCTTCCCTGACTCCTGGCACTTGTTTTCCATTGGACACCATTGGGGTGGACAAGGCTGTGTGTACTCGCTGTCTGGGCATAAGGTGTGTACGGCTTAACAGTATCCTGTCTGAGGCCCATATGGTGCACTTCTCCCTCGGACTGTCCCTTGCTGAAGTCCCAGGGTACCACATATGGAGCCCACACAAATGTGACCTGGAAGTGTGGGCTGTGACTATCCATGGAACAAACCTTTGGGCAGCACAGCAGCAACTCCCGCCTTCCTCCTCTTGGATGGACTATTTTGAGGGGTTCATGTGAACTCTTGGTCCATGAGATTGAACAATGTTTGCATTTACCACTGGGCAGTGGCAGTATGGTTACAACACTCCCTGGCATACTTTCTCCACCCCCGCCCTTTGCCTCTTTCCCCTCTCTCTTGCTTCAGGGGATTGTGCTCCCTAATTAAGCAGTAGAACAAATATCTTTGTCTCAGGATTCACTTTCGGGAAACACAGAAACAAAATCAGGGACCAGAAAAGAATAGAAACGAAACGAACAAACGACACAAACCAGGAGAGCCTTAGGTCAGGGAAGAGGCATTCCTAAAATGAGGTGTCATCAGCATTGCTACGAGTGACTGAGAAGACCGGTTAGAGAAAGGTTTAGTGGCATCCTGGCTTGTTTGGCAATGTGATGGCGGGCAGCTGGTGCTGGTAAACAAATCTAGACGTGCACTGGCAGGGGACGCACAAGGCAAGTGAGAAAGTAGCCTGGCTGCAAAGAGAAGAGGGGAACATGGTAGAGGGGACATCATTGTAAGGGTTTTTGGGGCGCGAAGCGGAATTAAAGATCCACAATAACTCACGTATTGAGCTAATGAAACCGCGCGAGGGGAATTTCTGGCTGCGTTTTTATATCCCCTGGTGGCAGGCACAGCTTCACACAGGGACTTCAAAGGGAAGCGCTCATTAATTTTATCTATAGGTCCGGGATGGGGGGAATAAACACATCTTCAAGGGATGCAGGGAAGTGGTCGTTAATCTTATCTATAGGTACCGGGGCAGGTGAAGTAAACATATCTTCAAAGAACATTCTTTCTCGGGGATATCTGGTTCTCAGAACTGGTGATTTTCGGGGAGGGGAGGTCGATGTGAGGGAGGCCCATGAGAGGTGAGTTCTGAGAACCAAGAAGGTGCCGGATTCAAAATGGAGTCCCTTGTGCCAAGACCAGGCAATCATTTCCAGTTTAAGATTTCTTTTATTTCTCCCCCATGAGCCGAGAGTCTTGGGAACCTTTATTTTCTCATTAACAATAATGAGAGAGGAAGAGGTTGAGGTTGATAAAGACAGAGGATCAATGCATCAAGATCCTGAAGACTGGCAGAAGTAGAGGGGGTAAATTATTTTTAGGGGAAGGGGGAGCTCTGAAGAGGAGGGACATGGGCCCTTGTGCTTTGAAGATGAGAAGGAAGGCGGTTAAAATGACACTAAATCCCCAAACCCCAAACTCACTTCTATCTTGATTCTTTCTCATAGTGACCCCAGAGGATACACTAGATTCATGAGAGTCTAAATCTTCACAGAGTAGAAAACCTCACCTTTCTCCTGCAGAGCAACAAGTGATTTTGAAATGCTGACCTTGTGATTAGCAGATGATTAGCAGTGTGTAATCTACTCCACCACCAGGGCCCAGGTGTAGAGGTGTGTACACACGTGTGTGTACTTGTGTGTACAGTTGTCGGTGTGAGTGTGTAGATGGAAGAGTGTGTGATTCTGAATCTGGGAGTGAATGTGGGATAGAGTGTGTGTGCGTGTGCGTGTGAGTATGAGTGTGTCTACAGAGAGTGTGGATGTGGGTGAGGTGTGAGGGAGCTTTAAGAGCCCAAAAGCTGAATTTAATTCTATTCTTGTTGGATTCTGAGAAGAAAAAAATCTCTGCTATTGAATGAGGTGGGAATTGTGAGGTAGGAGACTAGGCGATGGAAGGAAATCTGGAAAAGCCTAGCAGGAGAAGGGGAAACTGAGCCGACACACAGAGGGAATGAATGGTGGTAACCGTGAGGGGCCAGCTGGGATGGAGGCCTAACATTGTAGCAGCAACTAGCCACAGGGGTCCTCAAACTTTTTAAACAGGGGCCCAGTTCACTGTTCCTCAGACCTGTTGGAGGGCCGGACTATAGTTTAAAAAAATTATGAAGAAATTCCTATGCACACTGCACATATCTTATTTTGAACTAAAAAAACAAACGGGGGGAAAACAGCTGGCGGGATGAATAAATGTCCTCGGAGGGCCCCATGTGGCCCGCGGGCCGTAGTTTGAGGACCGCTGGGAGAGTTGTAATTTTCATTAAGAGCTTTGCTCAGGGTAAAATACCGCCAGATTCCAGCATGTTCTGTAAAGACAAGTTGATTAAGCCTTAAACAGGACAAAGATAAAACAACCATACTCATCCCAGGTAAGAAAACCGTCAGCACGCACACAGTACAGAGCTAACTGGAGCCGCTGGCTCATAGTCATGGCGCTCATACACACAGTAGAGAGCGAAGAATCATCGCGCAATCACGGAGGGTAGTAGGTCCATCCTGCTGCAGGTGGACTACAGAACCAGAAAAGGTCAATGGTTATGATATGCACACAATGGAAGGGTAGCGAAGGTTATGAATTCACTCGAGGGTTTCCACATGGCCCTGGGTCACAGTCAGCAAGACCTGGACTTTCAATGTACATTAGCTAACATTCAGGAGGCCCTGCCCACGCAAGTTCCCCAGTCCTCTGCGCAATCCCGAGGGCCAACTATCCCAGCACGGGCTCAATGTCATCTACCCCGATTAATCACTCTGCCTGTGGCAAAATGCCCCTCCAGTTTTGCCTCCGACTTTTAAGCCTAGTTCTAGTGTTGATTTAATCATCAGAAAAACCTCAAGTGGCATCTGAACTCAAGCCAAGACTCTGAATGGAACTGGTGCTCTTACACACCTAGGGCTTTGAAACTTAAGCTATTAATCGAGTTCTCTGGAAAAGCAAGGGTAAGAAGGCAAACGTGTAGTTGTAACAAATGACCACTAACTGGGTGGCTTAAAGCAATCCGTGTAAGATACGAAAATAGTAATCATTTATCATTTACCAAGGGGTCACAAGGGTGGGGGTGGAGGTGGAGAGGAGCTTATACCAAGGGCTCAAGAGAAAGTAAATGTTTAGAAAAGAATGATGGTAACATATGTACAAATACGCTTGATACAACAGATATATGGATTGTTATAAGAGCTGTAAGAGCCCCCCAAAAAGTGATGTTTTCATTTTTAAAAAAGCAATATGAATTTATTCTCTCACAAATTCTGGAGGTATTGTAGGAACATGTTCTCTGTGAAGGTTCTAGAGAATACACAAAGTGGTGGGATTAAAATAATTTAAGAACAAATATGCCGCCCTGATGGCCATTTTAAGTAGAATTAAACGATATCCTGAAAGGTAGTGTATTATTTCACACAGCTAATACTTAAATAGGAACAATAAAAGAAGTATACAAGACTTAGATTATAAGAAGTATATAATGCTTAGATAATGTTATAAGAAAGAGTTTTAAAATATCAATGAAAAAATACTAATAATACCTGACAAAAACCAATACAACTGTTATTTAAAGAAATTTCCATATTGCTTCTTGATTGGTGTCCTCAGTTGCAATATTCTTCACTTTTATCTGAGCAGCATTGACTGTGTGACTTATCCTTAACCATCTTTTCCCTGTAGGACGAGGGTCCCATTCCTTTAGAGATACGCCAATTAGACAATAGTCACTGTGTTTGATATAATAGAAACAGGCTGCTTCTTTCCTCTTAACATATTATGTTCATCTTAAAAAAACAAACTTTTTGTTTCTGCTGAACTTACACTTGTTCTGACAATATTTTTGACTCTGTGAACGACTTTCAGCTGAAAAGAATAAACAGAGCAAGATCTTGAAAGTCATCCACAAAAACATTGTCAAGAAGTGCCGTGAGCCCTTCTTGGAGTTGGCAGAAGACAAGGAGAAGTATAAGAAATTTTAGGACGCCTTCTCCAAAAACCTGAAGCTTGGCATCCATGAGGACTCCACCAACCGGCGGCGCCTTTCTGAGTTGCTACGCTATCACACCTCCCAGTTTGGAGACGAGAAGACTTCCTATCAGAACATGGTTCCCGAAAGCAGGAGACCCAGAAGTCGATCTACCACATCACCGGTGAGAGTAAAGAGCAGGTGGCCAATTCTGCTTTTGTGGAGGGTGTGCGGAAGCGAGGCTTTGAGGTGGTCGAAATGACTGAGCCCCTCAATGAGTACTGTGTGCAACAGCTCAAGGAGTTTAATGGGAAGAATTTGGTCTCTGTGACCAAAGGGGGGCTGGAGCTTCCGGAGGATGAAGAAGAGAAAAACAAAATGGAGGAGAGCAAGGCCAAGCTCGAGAACCTGTGCAAGCTCATGAAAGAAATTTTGGATAAGAAGGTTGAGAAGGCGACAATCTCCAATTGACTTGTGTCTTCACCCTGCTGCATTGAGACTAGTACGTCCGGCTGGATGGCCAACATGGAGCGGATCAAGAAAGCCCAGGCTCTTTGGGACAGCTCCACAGTGGGCTACATGATGGAGATCAACCTGGACCATCCTATGGTGGAGACGCTGCAGCAGAAGGCCGAGGCTGACAAGAACGACAGAGCCGTCAAGGACCTGGTGCTGCTGCTGTTGAAACAGCACGGCTCTCCTCTGGCTTCTCCACTGAGGACCCTCAGACCCTCTCCTACCGCATCTACCGCACGATCAAGCTTGGCTTAGGCATTGATGAAGATAAGGTGACAGCCAAGGAGCCCAGCACTGCTGTTCCTGATGAGATTCCTCCCCTCGAGGGTGATGAAGATGTATCTCGCATGGAAGAAGTAGATTACGCCATTCTACTCTCAAACCTTGTGCCCTCTGTATCGTGTCCCCATGACTTGAGTGACCCTCACCCACCTGGGCTCTGCAGCTGCTGTTAACTAGTGATTATTTCCCCCTTCTGCTCTTATGTGCAAAGCAAGTCTAAGGTCCTTTCTTTGGGAATGAGGTTACATGTTGTGTATCCGTAAGGTTTCTTTTTGTTTATTTTGTTCTATTAAAGTATGCAAAATAAAGAAGATGCCATTAAAAAAAGAGAATAAACAGTGTCACCCTCTGGTTGTTTGGCACTCTTTCTCTTTCCATTATGTTTGTTTACTGAAGTAACAAA
>NW_022103928.1:41108154-41112811 GCF_000313985.2 Echinops telfairi
TTCATTTGGGTTTTAGTAATTCCTCTCGGTTACATTACCCTTCCTTGGTCATGCCCTACCAGGCCTCCTACACCCTCCTCACCACCGATTTGGATTACTTGTTCCCTTGTCCCTGGGTTTGTTAACACCACTTCCTTTCCCCGCACCTCCCTCTCTCCCATGTCCCCCAGGAACTATTGGTCCCATTGTTTTATCCTCCCGATTGTTTGTTTCTTGTTTTTATCTCATATTATTTTCTGTATATGAAATCTATGATAAGTAAATCTATAGAGATAGCAATTCGGTTAATAATTACATAAGGGCATGGCAGGGAGGTTGGGGATATAGAGGGCTGATAATAAGTACAAGAAGGGAGAATATGTTTTAGAACCGATTATAGGGGTGATTATATCACTCTTTTTGATATGATTAAATGATCAAATTGTTTTTGTGAATTATATGCCAATAAAACTTTTTTTAAGAACATTTTTTGAAAGATGCATGTGTCATTTCCACATTCATCTCATTGTCCTGAACTGAGTCATAGACATATTAATTTGCAGAACACACTAGGAAATGGAACTTTTATTATAGATGGTCACATGGATAGCTAATAATCAGGTGTTCTGTTAGGTTTCTGGAGTAGGTTATACTTTGGTTCTTTGCTTCTCACGCTGAAAGAATTCACAGTAGAGACACAGTGTGGGAATTGCACCTGATCTGATCCCACCACACCGAGGCAAAACACTAAGGGCGTGGAACATAACAACAAGGGGAACAGAGCAATGAAGTCCCCAGGGAGTACCAAAAATAAACTTTGGGACCAGAGCTTGACCCCCCCATCAGACTTGACCGGAAAATACTCCTAAAAGCCAAAAAACAGTCCTTGAACTAACTACAAGCTTTTCTTTCCTTTTAAAATTTATTTTATTTTATCTTATTTTATTTATTTATTTTTAATAGTTTTATTAGGGGCTCATACAACTCTTATCACAACCCATACATACATCAATTGTATAAAGCATATTTGTACATTCATTGCCCTCATCATTCTCAAAACATTTGTTCTCCACTTAAGCCCCTGCCATCAGCTCCTCATTTCCCCACTCCCTCCCCCCTCCCCCCTCCCTTGTGAACCCTTGATAATTTATAAATTATTATTTTGTCATATCTTACACTGTCTGACGTCTCCCTAACCCACTTTTCTGTTGGCTGGAAAGTGACAATTTTGATGCTTAAAAGAAATACCCTGTCTCAGGTAATTCATGAACTATAGAACAATTATCATGCATGGTCAAGGTCAATTTCCGGATACTTAAAACATTCTAATCTTTAGTCAACAATGAACAACTTCTTATGTTCAATGGGCATGGAGTCAGTTTTCTGACCGGATCACCCCACATCTTTCCTCCAGTGACACTCGAAAGCAGTGTTTCCACAAAGTGTGGTCTCGTCCTGGGACGGAAGGGCTCTGGTTTCCCAGGGCCACTCTGGGGTAAGGATTTTGTCCCAGCTCAATTACGTATTATTTTTCAAATAGTTTTCTTGGCATATAACTCACGTATCATACAATCTAATCATTCAGTCATTAAAAAGAGTTGTGCAATCATCACCACAATCTATTTCAGAACATTTTCATATTTTATTTTAAACAGTTTTATTGGCACATAGTTTATATATCATACAATTAAATAGTTCCATTGTTCAGTCATATCAAAGAGAATTGTGCAGTCATCACCATCAATTTTAGAACTTCCCCCATGATTAAATTGCCTTTAAAATGCATCGTGCAATCACAGTCAATTCTAGTGCTCCCTATCTCCTCTTGCCTTCATTTTTCATTCCTGAAGTCCCCTTTCCTTCCCTTTCCCCCACCTCCGAACCTTGCATCCCCTGTCAACCCTTGTATCAGTTATCATCACTCTGCATCCACTCCTCCAGGGCATCACAAACTGGGAAACCCAAGGGAAACAATGAAAAATAAAATAGAGATAAGGTGTTAAGAGTATTATAAAAATCATAATATGAAGACCAAAATATCATCTTTCTTTTACTCACTGTCAGCTCCCCATCTCCCTGCAACCTCCCCTGCAATGCCCCTAAGGATTTCATATACAGAAAATAATACAAGACAAAAACAATAAACAATACAAGAAAAATCAACAATGATAAAACACAAGAAAAGATCTCAATAGAAAAGAAACCAGAAAGTGTTAAAAAGTAGAACAACTCTAAAATGGGTCAAAAGGGAGATTAAATGATAAGATATTACATTTTAATCTAACTACATCTGCAAAATCAACTTTACAATGTCCTCTGTCTTGGAGCAAGGCTATTCACATTCCTGGAGTCTGATCAGAGGGGGTTCTTTGCAGGCTTCATCTCTGTGGGGACTTTGCAAATGGACTTTGGGCTTCCACGGTCGGTCATTCACAGCCTTCTGCAAACCAGGTGTTCACGATTTAAGCTCTGCTACTATTCCCTCCTTTGGATTTGATGATTTTTTGTTCTTGGATCTCACCTGCTGGTGTGCTTCTTCCATTACATAGGGGGACTTAGTTGATGCCTCACGAAGATGACTGCCTATTTGAAGACAAACCTTTAAGATCCCAGAAGCTATTCTTTCTGAGACAAGCAGGCACCACCTGATTTTGTCACCACACTTTGATATGATGCCCATATCTTCAGTGATCTCTTCATTGAAGGCAAACAGTGAGCAGGGCCATGTCCTAAGAACTAATTTTTCGTAGGTTAAGACTTTGATTAACTGCAATCTATGATTTATATATAAGCCTCTTATTCACTTTAAAGGGCTCTTTATCATCTTATGACAGATAACATTATCAGTCATACCCATGAAGCATTAGGTAATTCTATTGATAGTACGAGTAATTTATCCAATGGTATGTAATTTAAACAATGTTGAGAGGAGGAAATTATACATGTATAGTCCAGCTTTTTCAGACCACAATACATGAATTGTTGAGTTGTACAAATTAAAAACTTAGATGACTGGACACTGGTTAAAGGAATAAGGGGGGTTAGGGATAGGGCAAACCTTTCAACAACACTCATTCACAAAATCAGAACCAAGCCTGTCAGACTAATACATGTCATAAAAAAGCAAAGAGAGCATTAAAATAGTAAATATATGGTAGTCCTGGGCCAACATTTACTGGGTACACTCAAAGCAAAAGGTCTGAACTGACCTAAAGTCCAACAACTGCCAATTCTATAACCTTAGAATAGGGATTGTTTGCTCTTCTCCCACTAAGGTAAGGTGTCCAGATGTCCTGCTTTTGGTGGTACAGTCCCAATTTTTGGAAAGAATACACGACAAGCTAGGCAATGGTCTATTTGGTCCATATAGACCAAATTTTTAATCAAGAACCCCCACCCTCATCCCTGGTCAATGGTGTCGCACTTTAAATCTAGTCACCTTACCTAACGCATTTCAGCTTTAAGTCCGTGGGAATAAGTGGGTTCATTAAATCTACTACAGGTGAGTCTACGGTAAAGCTCAGTTTTCTTAGTGTTTCACATCCAGTCCTTCCAGTTTGGCCTATGAAGGATTTTGTCTGCTTCAAAAGGACAATCTAAAATTCCAGTTGTCTATAGCGCACAACCTGAATCAGCAAGGGCTGGATAGAAACTGGGTTTAAAATGTTGAATTAGGAACATAATACTGAATATATTATCACTTTGGGTTCTATTTAAGTATTAAGTGTTTTTTTTACCATTGGCAGCTTGCTACACCTGGTTTACCCACCAGCACAAATGTAATTACCTTCACTGAGATGACTTGCATACGTAATATGTAATTTTACAGATGAGGAAAACTGGTCTAAAAGCCAGGTATGATGGATCACTGAACCTGAAGTCTACTGACTATCATTTTAGTGTTCACCCCTTAAAGCCACTTTGCTGGAGAGATTCAGGTCTGTATCCTGGTTTGTTTTGATTCAAAGCCTCCACATTCAGTGTTGTCATCAGAGGCCTTGGAGTCCCATAGCAACCCTATGTATAACAGACCAAAACACTGCCTGGTCTTGTGTCATCCTTATGATTGTTGCTGTCTGAACTTGTTACAGCCATGGTGTCAATCCATCTGACTGAGGGCCTTCCTCTTGTCACTGCCCCTCCACTTTAACCAAGCATGATGACCTTCTCCAGTGACTGGTCTCTCCTGAGAACATGTCCAAAACGCATGAGATAAAATCTTGGCATCCTTGCCTCTGGAGGATTCAGGCTGTATTACTTCTAAGACAGATCTATTTGTTCTTTAGTCAGTCCATGGCCCTTTCAGTATTCTTCACCAGCACCATAGTTCAAATGCCTCAATTCTTCTTTGATCTTCCTTATCTAATGTCCAACTTTCACATGCATATGAGGCGATTGAGACTACTGTGGAAGAGCAGTGCAGAGCCTGTGTGTGTGTGTGTGTGTGGGGGGGGGGTACTTTCCACTTTATCTGGCCCGAGACAATGGAACTGGAAGACAGAGTGAAGGGTGGGCTGGATTCCTAGCCCAGGAGGCAAAGGCGAAGGGACCACCTGGCTGAGAGACTAAGAATCAGAGAGAGACTTGGCTACTGCGTGGCTGAGAACTGGTTGCTGATCCTGACTCATGGTAACCTAATGACTTCCCTAGTAACCCCTTTAATTGTGAAGAAAAAAAA
>NW_022103928.1:41113030-41114625 GCF_000313985.2 Echinops telfairi
CCAAGCAAGACAAAGTCGTTGACAACGTCATTCTTTTCTCCATTTACCATGATGTTTCCTTTGGTCCAGTTGTGAAGACTTTTTGTTTTCTTTACGTTGAGTTGTGTTATAACTCCTTGATCTTCATCAACAAGTATTTGAAGTCCTCCTCACTTCCATCAAGCAAGGTTGTACAATCTGCACCTCACAGGTTGTTTACAAGCTTCCCCCCAATCCCGATCCTGCATTTTTCTTCATATTGTCAAGCCTCTCCAATTATTTGTTCAGCAAACAAATTGAATAAATATGGTGAGAGGCTACCACTCTAAGGTATACCTTCCTTGATTTTAAATCATGCAGGAATCCCTCATTCTGTTTAGACAACTGCCTCTTGATCCTTGCAGTTTCCACAGCCCAATTAGTGTTGTGGAATTTCCATCTTCTGTATACTATCCATAGTTTGTTATGACCCACTCAGTTGAATACTTTTGCATACCCAATAAAATGCAAGTAAACATCTTTCCATCAGGCTTTGCTTTCAGCCAAGATCCATTTGTTGTCAGCAAAGACAGCTCTTGTTCCATGTCCTCTTCTGAATCCACTCTGACTTCCTGTCAATGTACTACTATGACCATTTTGGGATGATCTTAAGCAAAATTTTACTTGCGTATGATATCAATAATATTGTTCTATAATTTATGCATTTGTGGGGTCACCTTTCTTTGGGATGGGTATAAGTATGAATCTCTTCCAATCAGCTGGCTACTTAGGTGTCTTCTAAATTTCTTGGCATAGAGGAGCAAGTGCTTCCAATACTTCAACAGTTTGTTGAAATATTCCATGGGTATTCCACCAATTCCTGAAACATTGTTTTTGGCTAATGCCTTCAGTGCACCTTGAACTTCTTCCTTAATGTCATCTAATTCTTTTTTGCTACAATAAACTCTGTGTATTCTTTTCCATCTTCTTTGTATTCTTCCTGCATCATTCAATATTTTTTCCATAGAATCTTTCAATATTGCAACTCCAATGGCAATAATAATGCCTTTTCCACAGGTTGTTGTGAATATCAAATGATGCATATATAACAGCTGCAAAAAATGCTTTGACAACTTAAAAGGGATATTTAAAGGAGAGCTTATTTCATGATTCTTATTTGGTTGTTTTTGAGTGTGGCTGTGTTTTTGGTATGCATAGATTTTTCTTTAAGGATTTGATATATGACAAGGAAATCATTTAGTCATTCTGGAGGGTGTGTAGTGGTGCTGAGTTTTTGTTTAATATGCATTTCTCTGATGAGTAATAAGTTGAACACCTAGGTGAAGATAAAAGCCTCTTACTAGGCCATGTAAAATGACAGGCTGAGAGGTCACCGAGACTCAGGTAAATTAGGTCACCAGACACCTGGCCTTCCCTACCCTCATTAATGAATTGGACAGCCCTCTAATTATCCACAATTTAACACCACCCAGACGCGTAGAGGGATACCATCTTGACAAACAAGCAGACCTGTTTTGTTTTGTAAAATTAGTTTGGAACTCCATGCAGGTATAAATCAGAAACCTACTCTTTTCTGCTCTCAAAAAATGTTCTTACTAACATCTCCTATTTTACTT
>NW_022103928.1:41115479-41117158 GCF_000313985.2 Echinops telfairi
CTTGGAAAACCAAAGACTATCTTATAGGATCTCTGGGAATTGGAATGGACTTGGTAGTAGTGAGTCATCAGTTGGTTGACCCACATCTTCGTGAATCTCTGAATCATATTGGGTAAGGATAGCATTGGACTGCCAATCACAAGGTCAGTAGTTCAAAGCCACCAGCTGTATTCACTCTTTTTTTTTATTGTAGTTAGTTCAAGGATTGTTTGTTGGCCTTTAAGAGTGTTTTCCAGTCCAGTCTGTTGGGGCACCACGCCCTGGCCCCAAAGTCCACCTTCAGCATTCCCTGGCCGTATTCACTCTTATAAAGATTTACAGGCTCAGAAACCCTATGTGGGGTCGTGGTGAATTTGAATTGACTCAGTGTCAGTGGGTTTGGAATTGAATCTACCATCTATCTGTCAGTTTGTTGTAAAGTGGTGGCTTACATATTACTGCAATGCTGGAAATTATGCCACTGGTATTTAAGATGCCAGCAGGGTCATCCCATGGTTGACAGATTTCAGCAGCGCTTCCTAACTAAGATGAACTAGAAAGAAAGGCCTCGTGATCTATTTCTGAAGATCAGTCTCTGAAAATTTGATGGATCATAACGGTATTGCCCCAGAGAGTACTGAAAGCCACGCCCCCACCTAGAAAGGCCATTGAAATACACAGCAGCCACAACAGTGGACCCTAGAGTACCAATCATCAGGAAGATAGCACAGGACCGGGCAACGTTCATGATGCAGTGCATAGGGCCATGATGGAGTGGAGATGACTTAACAGCAAATAACCAAAACAACAATAATGCAAAGCTATTGAAGAAAATCTCAAAAACCAATAATAATCCAGTTTGGTGACATGAGAAAGAAATGAATTTCTTGGCAGGCTAAAAATTCCAGTAGCAATAAACTTGAATCAGACAGCAATGTCTTTCCTACTGGAGCATCCTAGACACATCTTTTGGGTTCTATTCTCTGGACTTATTTTTATTAGAATAAGTCTCTCTACATTGACCTCCAGGAACTTTTGAATTTCTGATAATCTAGACACCATTTGTGCGGTAGTTGACTATTAGCACTTTTGAAGTTGTAAAATTTGAAAAGCAAAAATCTAAATTATATGACTGCCATGTATTTTCAGTGCCTTTGTAAGCAACTTTTAAAATATCAGAAATGCATGTCAGTTGGTTAAAGGCATTGAAGGAGCTTTGCTAGACAAAGTCTGATACGTGAGGGCAAGAGGCCTGAGTGGGACTTCTATACCCTCCTCTACCAGCTTCATCAGTATTGAAGTCACAGACTCTCTGGGTCTGTTCATTCATCTGTACAATTAGGGTGAAAATTATCTCAAGGAAAGTGTGGGAACTGAACTATGTAAAGGTGGTTTAATAAATATTTTAAAATATTGCTTCTGTTTCAACTCCACCACGGAGAAATTTGTCAGTGCTGTAAAAATACTTAAAGGCATTACTAATATAAAATTGCTGTCTTGAGCATCTGTTAATCTGGCCAGGAACAAAATGATGTTCAGCAAAAAAGCACATCAAAGCCAATATTGACCCAACTCCCCATCATCTACAAGGACAGGAACGAATGAGGACTGCCAAAATATGCAGGGGCTTTAAGGAGCTTTCCTCTTTACGAACAAACTCACTAAGGGAGTCCCCCACACTCCCTGACATTCCCGTCCTC
>NW_022103928.1:41117258-41118288 GCF_000313985.2 Echinops telfairi
TCAATAAAAATCTGTCCTAAACATCATTTATAGGGACAACATAGTATTCTTTTATATGAGTATGTCATAATTTACCTAAATATTGTTCCTTGACAAAAGAAAGCCCATACTTAATGGCCATCAAGTCGGTTCTGACTCATAGTGACCGTATAGGACAAGGTAAACTTCTCTGTGGGTTTCCACAACTGTAACTCTTTAGAGTTACATTGCCCTTGTTCACCTAAAATTCATTGAATAAAAATGCGAACTTTTCTTGATCAAGGCTTTTTTGGTGATCACACATGCGAATGGAATATCTTAGATAATTTGTGCTGCATTATCTGCTATGCAATGCTAAATGAAATAAAAATGCAGTGATGCAGTGGACAAGAAGGAGGCCTGCTGGTGTACCAAAATATGCAGGGGCTTTAAGGAGCTTTCCTCTTTACGAACAAACTCACTAAGGGAGTCCCCCACACTCCCTGACATTCCCGTCCTCTTTCTTGTAACACATCTTAAAAATGAACAAGGAATTTTCCCATTTTCTATTGCTGCTGTTACAAAGGATAGTGGTTTAAAACCATGAAAATGTATTATGTTAAAGTTCGTCTTTTCCAGCTTCCAGAGCCTTCCCATACTCATTGACTTGCGTGTCTCTCTTCCACTTTTAAATCCAGGAACAGCACACTTCTGACACTGCTCTTCCAACTGTAAGGAATTTATGATTACCTTGAACTCACCTGATCATCCAGGATAATCTCCCCACTTCATGTTGGCTGTTTAGCAAACTCAATTAAGCAAACAAATTTCATCTACCACGTTATTTCCTCTTTGCCATGTAAATCAACATGTTCATAGGTGCTAGAGATTAGGAGGTAGACATTTTGGGGGACCATTATTCTTTCTTCTTCTTCTTCTAGTACTTAGACAATTTTGTTTTTTATTTTTATCTATTTATTTTTAAATCATTTTATTAGGGGCTCATACAACTCATCACAATCCATACATACATCAATTGTGTAAAGCACATTTGTACATTCATTGCCCTCAT
>NW_022103928.1:41118431-41134555 GCF_000313985.2 Echinops telfairi
CTGTTTTATTAAATGTTCCCAAAGTGACTCTATCATGTAGAGTCATGATTCATCATCATTGACTTGATGGCAGTGGGTTGGTTTTTGGTGGTTGACAAAGTGACAGTAGTCATGTGGATTGATGATTCCTTAAGCTAGCTGTCTTGTAAACCCTGTAAACCAGGCCACCCTTATTTGCAGGGTCTCAGTAGTAAATTGTATAAGTCATTCAGAAATAAGCTTCTTTGTTTCTCCCCCCCCACCAAAAGTTTGGGTTTTATTATTTATGTAAGCTTCTTTTCTCCCCCTATGTCTTGCCAATCATTGCTGACACTCGGTGACAGAGTACTTTTCCACATGTAGTTTAATGTTGCCTGACTTGTGATTTCTGCCTGAATAAACCTCATCTAACAGTAGATTAATAATAGATTAAGTTTTTTATTGACTCAGGTTCTTTGCACCATATTGGCATCTGAAATAGGGGTCTGAAGGTGACCCTGAGGATTTTGGGAAGCACACATCAGTACCTGTAAAGGCATCTGGGCTTTCTGTTTCTGTGCTGTTTGTGGAGGTTGTCCAATAAGTTTCCTCTCCATTATGAATTCTGCTCTTCCATTTTGAGCTCACTGGATTTCTCTAGAGTAGGCTGAGCCTGGCCCTCTTGATGAACTAGGTTCATTTGGGACTTTTTGCTTCTTGTAGGTTAGGCATGGGATCCAAGAAGCACTGGTAAATTTTAGGTTAAAAATTAATGACACCAACTAAGAAGAATTTATTCCTACTGTGGCTATTCTGAGGAAATTTTCAGATAGAGAAGTTAAAGCATCTCAGAGGATCCCTCAAGAAATGTAGGATTCGTTGATGAGTATTTGTAAACCTCTAAACCCTCAGGGACTGAGTGTTAGTCTGGGTACTTTAGAGAAACAAATCCACAGAAACTCATGTAAAAGAGACAGTTTTATATAAAGGCTAAGTGCACATCAAGAAAACATCCCAACCCAGTGCTACCCAAGCCCCCCAAGTCCAACATTAACCTGCATGTCCTACACCAATCCACAAAGTCCTCCTCAATCTCACAAAACAGACACAATGATGCCGACTGCAGAAGGAAAGCAGAGTCAGTGAGTGTGTAAACATCTCAGCGCTGGCAGGGGTCTCCACACGGCTGCTCCAGCATCCAGGGCTGCATCGGGGTAGGTCCATGCAGCTTCTCCTCAGGGATGTCTGGCAGGAAGTGAGTCTTGCCAGCTGAAGCAGGGAACTGGCTAAGGCAGCTGCACCCTGGTCCGACCATCAGAAAACAAGAGACCTGAGAACTAGAAAGGTGAGGCTCACTGAATCATTTACCCCTCCCCCCTTCAATTAACCCCACATGTGTTTATCGGCCAGGTTGGCACAATAAACTACCTACCTCAGACTGGTAACTTCCCTTCAAAGAATGCCTAGCAAGCCTGTCAAACATGATTGTGACTGCCTCTCGTCCCTTTAGTCTACCTTAACATTCGTTACTTTTTGGCTTGTTTTCCGGATTCACAGTGTCTTTTAGCTGAACTTCCTTTCCCTCTGTCTCTAAGGCGTCCTCTTCATTGATCCCAGTCTTTCTTAGCAGACACCTTTCTAGTTCAACCATCTACTGATACCACTCCTGTGTGATCCATAAATTGGACTATATTCTTGTCCCCTTGGTCAAGAGCAAAATTATAAACTATTATAAAGGAATTTCCCAAACCCAAGGAGAAACCTTAAAAAAAATTCACTGAGGAACTTAGGATCTGATTGGAAGCAATCCAAGCATTGAAAAAAGACTGTAAAAATTCTAGAGAGAAGAATAGATTTAAAAGGGGAAACTCCAATTATGGGGTAAGTTGTTCCTGTAGTATTTGCCTGCCCCCGAACTTTCAAAACCAATAGAGCTGCAGGGAAAATCTTTGTATGCTGTAGGTATTGCTTCTGCTAGACAAAAATGGGGAAATGTGTCTCAAAATTGCTGGGTTTTGATGAACACTGAAACAACATTCTCACTATTAAGCCCCATTGATTATAATGGAGTCAACTCAAATGATAAATTATGGGAATATCTAACCAGACTCAAAAAGTCCGCAAGTCTGAATTCATTCAGATCCAAATAGCACCTATAAAAGAACACCACTCTGAGGATCAGCGCAGGCTTCCTGTTGAGAGAAATTGCTGGAATCTAATCATTTTAGGCTGTGTTCTTTGGAGAAGCAAAACCAGTGAAGCTTATATGTAAAATTTTACCAAGAGAATGGCTCACACAATTGTAGAAACAGACACGTCCAAGTCCAGGTAGGCCCAAGTCTAAGGATTAGCTGTTAGGCTGAATGTCCTCATATCTTATAAAGCTGGTGGGAATGAGGGATCCAAGATCCGCAGGATGACCATTGGGTGGTGACTGTAAAAGTGAATGAATCCAAGGCCAGCAAGTCAGATGACAAGCTGCTGATGACTCCCAAGATCAGCAGGCAGCCTGGTAGGTTGTTGGCTCAAGTCCAAAGAACTGGAAGTCAATGTGAAATTACGGTCCAACAAAAAGCACACAAGCTTTTGCACAGTGTTTTGTTATAATCAAAGCAGGCCTCACACCCAAGCAAATGTCTTTTCAATTGATAGTGATTGTGATCTAAATAAAGATGTTGAGTTCCAATCTAATCTTAACCCGTTATAGAGTCTTACATCGGATGGACTGTGATTACATTATATTAGGTCAGGTCGCGGGTGTTAATTTCCAAACCACTAAGAATACTAGAGTAGCCAAGTAGACACAAAACTTAACTATCCAAATAATTTATGCTTAAAAACTAACTCTGAGAGGACTGGACTCGTTTCTCAGTTTTACAAGTACCAGTGGCCCTAAAATTTCCAGTGTTGAAAACCTTGCATTATCTTACCCACCAGCGAGTAGATAAAGTGATCAGACTACAGCCAATTGTTGGTGTGATTGCTGTCAACCAGCACAGAAAGCTTACCTCTGCAGAGTTGTTTGTTTTTTAAAAAAAAAAATACTGAACATACTGAAGACAATTTGAAATTTCAAGGACCAATTTGAAAAACTATTTTTTCCCTCATTTTTCTTGGTCTTTTATTTCATCTTTGGAAATGTAAATGTGTCAAAATTAGGTTCCCTGGGGACATTCAGGACAAGATGGCTGACTGAAAATACACATAGCTACAGCTCTTTATAACAACCGGGAGGAAAATAATCAGGAAGAAAGGACAGGATGACCAGAGATTTCCCAGAACAGCTTTAAAATTAAGTGAGTCAAAATCCCTACCTTCCAAAAATTGAGGACAGTGCAGGGAGAGAGGAAGGAACTGACTAGTACTCAAGATGCCCACTGCTTTCCCTGATGGATCCTGGCCAATCACACTCCTGGGTGGCCCCTGTGGCACCAGTGATTAAGTTAGGGAGTGGAGGACCTACTTGGTTAGCATCCAGGCTCCTGCTTCCCCGGCTGTAGTGGCAGCAACCAAGCTTGGCGTCTGTGTCAAGGGCTTTGCTCAATCAGGCTGGGGAGTGAACCTCCATGGTGCCAGCAGTCAGGCCTCCGCTTGGCCCATGCAGCACTAGAAAGCAGATTGAAGAGCAAACCTCTGCAGGGCAAGCAACTCGGCTTGGGTTCAGCCCACGTGGTTCCAGCAACCAATTTCAGAGTGAACTTCTATGGTGCCAGTGTCCAGGCCTCTGCTCAACCCCTGTGGCACGAGCAACTAGTAAGGAGCAAACCTCCACAGCCCCTGTGTCCAAGCCTATCCTTGGCCTCTGAGACACCAGCAAACAGGCTAGGAAGTTAACCTCTGAGGTGCCATAGATCAGGATCTTGGGGTGGGGGGAGTCTCCCCCAAGAGCCAGAGATCTGTACCCAGCATGGCTCCCTTTGATACCGGCAAGGAGTCCTCAGAACAGCTCTACACCACAGACCCCACAGGACCAACCCAGGACTATTCCAGGTGCACACCTGGCACCAAGACAATTTCCACTGTGGCCTGTCCAGCTCTTACGATGACAGCTACAAAGCTCCTACACTGAGAAAATGATCCACTCAGACTTCTCCCGCCATCCTCTCTTTTCTTTCTTATTTTTCTTTCCTCCTTCTTCCAATCAATAGCTCCCCATGTTTGAAGGGAACACTGTCCATCAAGCTGCATTTATTAGCGCTCATGTTTCTAAAGCAAGATGGGTTACATTTGACTTTTTTAAACCACCATTTAAGAAATGACAGGCTATAACTTAAATACAGTATGCCATCAGTGTGGACTTTTCCCACCAAAGATGTGGGACTGTGTTCTTGTGGCTAATTTATTAAAATGTGGAATCTGTTCTTTAAATACAGATACCAGGAGAAATTATCATTTGCCTGAATACTGTAGCTAAGCATAAATATTTTAGAGCCTCCTAAAAAGAGAATTTTTTTTAAAGCCCAAATTAGTTAAGTTCCAAATCTTTCTCCAAGACCACTATATGGTACCAGTTTGCAACCAGTTTGCAAGAACTGGCTGGTTAACTGTGGGTACAGATAGTCATATCTCTCTTTGTCCCCACTGATAAGAAATGATCCCCCATCATCTTCCAATGAAACAAGTGTGCACACAGCTCTGACTTTCCCCTTCTATTGCTGCAACTTTACTCAGAGGGGCACATGCATGTTATTAAAAATTAAGTTCAAAACACTTAAAATAATTCTGTGTTAGAAATGACTCTATCATAAGTCTCTTCTTTTTGGAAGTCATGCTGGGCTGGTTAAATGCTCCATTCCATTGTTAACATTTAGGAAGGAGAAGAATATTCCAACTCGTTCAGATTAGAGGTTTAGTTACAACACTGACTCCTTGTTGGCTGTGTGGGTTTAGTAAGGTCTACTCCTCTTCCTCTGGCAGAAGTGGCTCCTGGATTCTGTGGTTCATTCTTTGGCAACTTTTTAGCTATTGCCATAAATATTTCATTTACATTCATTGATGTTTTCACTGATGTTTCCATGAATAATAAACTGTTATCATCTGCATAGGACTGTGCTTCCTGGAAATCTACTGCTCTTTTATTTGCTAGGTCAGCCTTGTTTCCTGATAAAGCTATTACAATGTTAGGACTTGCTTGCCTCTGAAGTTCTTTAACCCAGTTTTTTGCTCTTGCAAAGGATTCCTCATTTGTGATATCATACATGACTATGGCTACTTGTGCTCCTCTGTAGTACATTGGGGCGAGGCTGTGGTATTGCTCTTGACCAGCTGTGTCCCATATTTCAAACTTTACTGTTGTGTCATCGAGACACACAGTTTGGGTTAGGAAAGGAGCCCCAATGGCACTCTCCTGAAATTCACGAAATTGGCCCTTCACAAAAGGAAGCACTAGGCTTGATTTACCAACAGCAGACTCTCCCAGAAGTACTAGTTTGAACGGGCATATTTTATTTCCAGTATTTGGCCCGTTGGGTCTTGTTGCTCCTCGATTAGCCATGTCCAAATTTGATAAAAGTCCCTAATTTCAAACTTTAAAATGAACGTCCAGGATGCAGGGTGCTGATTTTTCGTGTTGGAGGTAGTAACCTGAGAGTGCAGCACGGGGGTCGCTGGGGGTCGCGGGGCGGCCCATCCAAGCAGCAGATCCTTAGGTGGGCCAGAAGGATGAAACCGAGGTTGAGACAGTGGCTTAGGTGGCAGCTCCGCTCCCCTCAGACTGGACCCTGCGGGGCTCTTGCAGCTGGTGCCACCCCGTCGGGCTCTGTCTCTGCCTCTCCCCACTCCGCCTTCTTCCTTCCTTTCTCCTCCTCAGTCACTGCTGGCGGCAATTGGTTCCGACTACTTCTTCCTCTTCCTCTTCCTCCCTCCTCAACCTCCTCCACTTAGGCCGGCCGCTGGCTTCTTCAAAAACCAAAATACAAACACCCAAGTCCAACCAAGCACGGGAACCACTTCTAACGACTGGCACCGGCCCCGCCTGAAAAGGTCCTTTAACAGAAATAGAATTCAGAAAAAAAATGATATTCAGGCACTCTCAACGGATGGAGGAAACCCTAAATAGGAGAGGCCCCAAAGGAAAACATCACAATATAGTGTAGTCAAACTCTCCAATTTCAAGAAAAAGGAGAGAATTCTGAGAGCAGCCAGGGGAAAAGCACAATCACCTACAAAGAAAAACCATTAAGAGTAAGCTCAGATAGCTCAGTAGAAACTGTGCAGGAAAGAAGACAATGGAGGGACATGTATAAAATCCTGAAATTAAAAAAACAACTGCCAACCAAGAATCTTAATCCAGCAAAACTACCCCTCATGAATGAGGGAGAAATAAGAGTATTTCCAAACAGGGAGACATTAAAGGAATTTGTGAAACTAGATCAGCATTACAAAAAAAAAAAAAAAAGCTGGTAGGAACACTATGGACAAAGAATATTAAGAGCAGACAAACTTGAGAGCAACATTCAGGACACCACCACGTAGAAAGAAGCACACTGACACCAGTCCTCAAGACAACACAGAAATAGAGGAAAACAAAGACCCCCCAAAAGCAATAGCAGCAAAATGACAGCAGCAGATGTGGACGTATCAACCATTGCCCCATGGCTACTCCAGTTTCATACACGCCTGCAATGGTTTGCAGTAAATTTCAATAGAAATTCATAACCAGAGGCGGCACAGTATACAGGTCTTGGAGGAAGTTATTTGACTTCTGTTGGTGGGTAACCTAGGGAGGGGAAGCTTGCCTTGGGAGAAATGCTTAACATTATTTATATTGAGTGCACCCCCCCTCCCTCCGGTGGGGGAATCTGCCCTGTATTACGTGCCTAATTTGCATTTCTTTTCCTTGTATGGTGACCCAGGCCTTCTGTTATAGGCTACCTGGATTTTAGATTTGGGATTTTTCAAGATGTGTATCATTTCTCATAGGCCACAATTGAAGGATCTGGTTTGGAAACCCCACTAAATGAACCAGACTTTACTTAAACACACCTGTTAAATATTAAAGAAAATAAAAAACTCCTTTGGACTCACAGCTGAAATGCTGTATAGCTAGAAGAAATAAATGAGAGCTATCCCAAGGTTGTGAATTCTGAAGTTATTGGACTATGGTTCAAATCTCTCACTTTTAAGATTACCCAATAATTGGCAAGTTAATGCTATTTTCATATTTTCTTTGCTTTTTGTGACATGGCTTAGTTCTGCAAATATAGTTTTGCCTTAGTGAATGAACATTATTGAAATTTTTTGCCTGTGTCTAATGCTCATTCTTTTCTTAAGCAGTGCCAGTCACATAAGTTTTCTAATCTGTATAAGTGAAAATTCTATATATTTTATAAATCCTGTATTTAAATATTCATTTTCTTACTAGTATTTTCAATTTTATATATTGGCTAGATTAATGATAGTATTATTAGAATTACCAAATGCCCCATGCAGCTTATAAATTAGTTCTCAAGAAGTTAATTATCCTGCCTCTAAAATGGACCAAGGATATATATAAACCTTAGATATATGAATTGATTTTGAATTTGATACTAGCCCACATGAAGTGATCACTGAAGATATGGGTGCTATAGCAAAGTGTAGTGAAGAAATTAGATGATGCCTGGCTATCAGAAAGAATAACATCTGGGTCTTAAAGCCTTGTCTTAAAACAAGAAGCCATCCAATGGAGGTGTCAGCTAAGCTCATACAGAAGGAGCACACCAACTTGTGTGATTCAAGGGTTGCTAGTAAAAAATTGTAATCAGAAGAGTGAATTGTATCAGAGCTTAAGTTCTGAGCACCCAGTTTGCAGAAATCTATAGATGACACTGAAAGACCAAAATCCATTTGAAAAGTCCCCTCATGGATTAAGCCTCTGTTAAATTCCCTCTTAACTAGAAGTGAATATGCTTGCCCTCAGAAAGATTGTATTGGAAAGAGAACAACCTCCACCCTCCGTGACCAGCCCGGGTAGGGGCAATCTCCCTTAGGGGCTTACCTGGGTGTATACTTAATGAAGATCAGCATACTGGGGTCACATAGTAATGAGTCATGCCTTGAATGCCTCCGGGAAATCTTTCAACCGATGTTGTAAGCACCTCTTCATTAAATTATGCATATGTTCCAATCATGTCCTCAGTCTCCCCCTGGGAGTCCTCCTGGGAACTATGTCTTATTGCTCTACCACCAATAATGTTTATGAGACAATTTTTCCGACCTCACAGATCCGTTTTTTTTTTTTTTTCAAAAGAAAGCCAAAAGTGTTAAATTTATTGAAAAGACAAAACTTAAGTCCTAGAAAGTAGATCAGCATTTTTCAGAGTCCAAAGGGATATGAAATTGTAAGCTATGTATCACAGCAAACATTTGGACACCACTATGACCTTGTGCTAATTGTCTCTCTCACCCACATGATAAGTCTCTGAAGTTGTCCTTCCCTTCCCCTTTTGAGACTGAATAAATGTTCTTTAAAAAAGAAAAGACTCTGGGCCCAAGGCTGTGTCCCTTAGCCACCCTTCAGATCTGGAACTGAACTCACTCCTGTGGTTGCATAATCAACTACTCAAGATCAGGAGTGCAGCTTATGTCCAAGACAAAACTCACAAAGTTGGAAAAGGAGGAGGAATGGAAGGAGGATACAGAAGGAGGAGGTGAGATGAGTGGTAGCACGTTGAAGGGATGACAATGTAAGTTGAGACAAAATATGTAGGACTGGTTGATGTAGTATAATGATCTGTTCTATAAACCTTCACCTAATTAATGATAGAAAGTTTAAAAGAAAAAGACACTGGTTCCTTGTTTGTTTTGTGTGGTGTTATTTAACTGTAGAAAGCTGACAGTTTGAGCTCCCTTCAGACTGGAGAGTTTGTGATTCCCTTCCTGAGAGATTGGCTCTGAAGTAGAGAAAGTATTTTGTCTGAGTTTCTGCCCAGTGCCATGTTGGAGGTCACGCTGACAATACCATGTTTCAAGGGCAGTTCTTCCCTCTTCCAGAAAAACCATATTCACTACACATGGCTGTCTTATGATTGGGGCCTTCAGTAGCTACTTGAGAATGTTTTGATATACATATGTGCATTTGAAAAATTCACTAAAAAGGAGTGGATTGTTTATTTTGTTTTCTCTAAGGTGGTCTTCAAATGACACACATCCAAAAATCTCAATTGCTTGTCTGAAAAACACTATGAAACATGTAGAAGATAGGGTTATGAAAATGGAATTTTATTCTACCTTTGATGGCATCCTCAATTTCGATGATTATATTCCTTATAATTGCCTATATAAATGATATAGTCCTAATGTTCTCAGAAATTAATAAAAGTGGACTCATTCATAAAAACAAAGGCTCTTATGTTTTATGTCAATCTAAAGACAGTCTCTAAAATATCTTAAATAATTTAAGCTAGATTGAGCATAGTATGTATTTTGTAAGGAAAAATGTAAGTTTCCCTAAGGAAGACAAACTGGTTATTCCAGAAAGTGTTGTTATTAGGTGCCTCCAGTTGGTTCTGACTCACAGGGACTCTGTGTAAACAAGACACTCTCTGGTTGTATGCCTTCCTCACATTGTGCTTATGCCTGAGTCCAGCATTGCAGGGACTGTGTCAATCCATCTCGTCAAGGGCTTTCCTCCTTTCCACTTGCCCTATTGCTTTACCGAGCATGATGTCCTTCTCCAGGGACTGGTCTCTCCTGACATGTCCAAAGTACTCCAGATGAAGTCTGCTCATCCTTGCCGCCAAAGAACATTCAGGTTGTATTATTCCAAGACAGATTTGTTTGTTCTTCTGACAGCCATAGTACTTTCAATATTCTTCATCAGCACCGTAATTCAAATTTTTAGTGGTATTTATATATTTCAAAAAGAGATTGACTCAAGACACACCCTCATACTACAGATTGCAACCTGCCTTATTAGCATAACTGCCCCTAATCCTGCTTCATTGACATCAAAGAGGTCAGGATTTACAATACACAGGATAATTACATCAGATCACAAAACAGAAGAAGGTTGCATAATAATGAGAGTCATGGCCCAGACAAGTTAACAAATACTTTGGAAAGCCACAGTTCTATCAATAACAGTATAGTATTATGTTTTATGATTATATGTTATATGTGAAGTTCTTTGAAAATGGAGTTGATTATTATTTTTAAAGATATTTTATCTAAAGTTTCATTAATTGATTTTATTTTGCTATGAATATTTTGCAAAGCATTTTCATCAGGTTAAAAAAAACCCCAACATTTGCATTAAGTTATATAACCATGGCCATTTAAAGTTTTATTGTATAAAGGAAAAAGTTCATGAAGTCTTTTGACCAAAATGAAACAATTGGATTAAACTCAGCTACTGCTGAGTTAAACAAGTCTATTTACTTGCCAGTCACTTTGTTGAACTGTGGGGCCTTGTGTGTCGCTATGCCACTTTTATTTCAAATGCCAGCAGGGTTAGTCATACCAAGTGAACAAGTTTCAGTGAAGCTCTCAGACTAAGAATAGACTACAAACAAATACTCAACTACCCACTTTGGAGGAAGTAATCGCTAAAAATCTTATGTGTAGCATGGAAGCATTGTCAGATACTGAAGACCTACAGAATGGAAGCCAGAGTGTTGTAGGAGGTAGTGCTGGAGGAGGGGCCCCTTGGGTCAGAAGAGACTTGAAATGTGACTGTAGAGTAGACCCTGGTGATGTGAATGGAGTAAAACCAGTGAGAGTGGAGCCTTTGAGATGTCATTTGCTGATGGGTCACAACTCAAGGTAGGAAGAAACAGCAGCAAAAATCTACTAAAAATCAGAAATTGGAATGTACAAAGTTTGAATCTAGGAAAATTGGAAGTCATCAAAAATGAAGTGGAATGCATAAAGATTGATGTCTTAAGGGTGCAAAAGGGAGAATCCATCACAGAGTTGGATGTATAGCCCACCCCCCAGAGGGACGAATAACAGAAATGTGGGTGAAGGGAAACAACAGAAAGTGTAAGACACGAAATTAAAACAATAATATATCATTGATCAAGGATTCAGGGAGGGAGGAAAAAGAGGAGCTTATATCAAGGGCTCAAGTAAAAAGAAAATGTTTTGGAAATATTGGTGGCAATGTATGTACAAGTGTGCTTAATACAATTGAATGATGGATTGTCATAAGATTTGTAAGAGCCCCCCAGTAAAATGATTAATAATAAAAAAAGATTGATATCTTAGGGGTTAGTAAGCTGAAATGGAGTGGTATTGGTTATGTTGAGTCAGAAAATCGTGATTCACTAGGCCAGGAATGACACAATCGAGAGGAATGACATCGCATTCGTTGTCAAAAGGGACATCTCCAGATTTATTTTGAAGTACAGTGCTGTCTGTGGTAGGATAATGTCTATCTACACACAAAGAAATCCAATCAATACAACTATTATTCAAATGTATGTACCAATTACTTAAGCTAGTGGTGAAGAATTGAAGGATTGAAGAATTGATTCTATGTTGTCAATCTGAAATTGATCAAACATACAATCAAGATACATTGATAATTATTGGTGATGGTAATGCAAAAGTTGGAAACAATGAGGAAGAAACAGTACTTAGAAGATTTAGTCTTGGCAATAGAAATGAAGCTGAAGATTGTATGATTTATAAGACCAAGATTGTGTTCATAGTAAATACCATTTTTCAACAACACAAACTCTGACTATACACATTAACTTCTTCAGATGGAATACCAGAAATCAAATTGCCTAAGTCTGTGGGAAGATACAGTGGAGAAGCTCAATGTCAACAGCTAAAATGAGGCCAGGAATTGACTGTGAAACAGACAGCCAATTGTGCCTATGTAAGTTCAGATTGCAACTGAAGAAAATGAAGACAAATCCACGAGAGTCAAAATGGAACTTTGAGTACATCATACCAGAATTTCAAGAATAGATTTGCTGCAGTGAACACTAATGACAGAAGACCCGATGAGCTGTGGGAGGACATCAAGAACATCATTCATGGAGAAAGCAAAAGGTCATCAAAAAATAGGAAGACAAGGAAAGATCAACTTGTGTCAGAAGAGACTCCAATTCTTGATCTTAATTGTAGAGTAGCTAAGGCAAATAAAAAAATGATGACGTCAAAGAGCTGAACAGAAATTGTCAAAGGGCAGCTTGAGAAAGCAAAGTGAAATAGGAAGATGAAATGTGCGCAACCCTAGGACTAGAAAACCCCAAATAAGAACCCGCTCGGCACATCAAACTGAAAAAAGATTCGGTGGAAAGGTCCAAGTCTCAAGTTGCAATCTTCAAAGATTCTATGTGCAAAATATTGAATGATGCGAAACATACAACTTTCCTCTAGTTCCTAAATGCTTCCTTACCCCTCCACCCCCACTCTCATGATCCCAATTCTTCCTTACAAATCTGGCTAGACCAGACGATGTGCACTGGTGCAGATAGGAATTGGAAATGCAGGGAATCCAGGGAGGATGATCCCTTCAGGACCAGTGGTGAGAGTGGTGATACCAGGAGGGTGGAGGGAGGGTGGGGTGGAAAGGGGTGGAAAGATCCTTGTACCAGTTACAAGGATCTACATATAACCTCCTCCCTGGGGGATGGACAACAGAAAAGTGGGTGAAGGGAGATGTCAGACAGTGTAAGATATGACAAAACAATAATTTATAAATTATCAAGGGTTCATGAGAGAGGGGTTAGTGGGGAGGAAGGAGAGCTTCAAGAGAAGATAGTACACACAGAGTCACTGTATCAGAAAGAACTAGTTGAGAGTCCACCACTCCAGGAAGTAGCATATGAGCAAGAACCAGTGATGCTGAAAGAAGAGGTGGAAGTGGCAGTGACAGCATTAGTAAAAAATAAAGCCCCGGGAATTGATGGAATACCAATGAAATGTTTCAGCAAGCTTATGAAGCTCTGGAAGCACTTATTCTTCTATGCTATGAAATTTGGAAGACAGCTATTTCGCCAACTGACTGGAAGAGATCCCAATTTGTACCCATTCCAAAGAAAGGTGGCCCTACAGAATGTTCACACTGTAGAACAATATCATTGCTATCATGTGCCAGTGATATTTTGCTGAAAATTCTACACCAATGGTTGCAAGAGTATTGACAGGGAAGTGCCAGAGGTTCCGGATAGATTCAGAAGAGGACATAAAACAAGGGATATTATTGCTGACATCAGATGGATTGGGACAGAAAGCAAAGCATACCTGAAAGATGCTTACTTATGTTTTATTAACTATAAAAAAGCATTGAACTGGGTCAGTAATAGTAAACTATGGATATCTTTGAGAAAAATGGGAATTCTAGAACACTTCATTGTGCTCATGTAGAACTTGTACAAGGATCAAGGGACATTTGTGCAAATGAAACAAGGGACTACTGCATGGTTTAAAATCAGGAAAGGTATGTGTCCTGGTTGTATCCTATCACTATACTTATTCAATCTGTTGCTGAGCAAATAATCAGAGAAGCTGGATTCTGTAAAGAAGAATTGGGTATGAGGATTAGAGGAATGCTTATTAACAAGCTATGATATACAGATGACACAAACTTGCTTGCTATAAATGAGGACTTTAAGTACTTGCTAATGAAAATCAAGGATTGCAGCCTTCAGTATGGATTACAACTCAATGTAAAGAAGACCCAAATCCTCACAACTGGACCAATAGATTACATCATGGCAAATGGAGAAAAGGTTGAAGTTGTCAAAGATTTCGTCTTGCTTGTATTCACAATCAGTGCTCACGGAAGCAGCAGTCAAGAGATCAAATCTGCATCAGGTAAATCTGCTGTACAAGACCTCTTTAGGATACTGAAAAGCAAGGATGTTACTTTGAGGACTAAGGTGTGCCTGACCCAAGCCATTTTCAGTTGCCTCATATGCTTGTGAAAGTTCACCATTGAACACAGAAGACCAAAGAAGAATCCATGTATTTGAGTTGTGGTGCTGGTGAAGAATAATGCAAGTCCCATGGAATGCTAAAAGGACAAACTAATCTGTCTTGGAAGTATGATTGGAGTGCTTCTTGGAGGCAAGGCAAGGATGGCGAGACTTCATCTTTCATACTTTAGACTTGTTGTCAGGAGAGAACAGTGCCCGGAGAAGGACAACGTGCTTGGTAAAGTAGAAGAGCAGCAAAAGAGAGAAAGGCCATCAAGGAGATGGGTTGACACAGTGACTGCAACAGTGGACTCAGGCACAGGAACAATTGTGAGAAAGGTGCAGGGCCAGGCAAGATTCCATTCTGCTGTGCATTGGGTGGCTATGGCTTGGAACCAACGTGGTGGCACCCGAGCACAACCACCACAACAGTGTCCTCCAAATATCCAATCTGATTTAACAGCTCCTTCCTTTATTTATTTATGCTCATTGTGCCGAGAATAGCTGTACAGAACACTTAGAATCAAATGGAACAGCCAGTGCAACATGAACCAGTTGTGAAAGTCAGGTGCCACCAGCATGTAAGAGTTCTAGTAGGATCCTCAAGTATGTAGGCATTGCTGGATTTTAGTTCTTTTCTTAGAGAACCAGAAGGTTTGATTTCACAAACAGAAACTATCCATTACTGAACATCCTCTATTATATATAAAAAATAGCGTTTGTGTATGAGGGGCTCCCCAAACCCCATGATTAGGGAAAATTGTATTTATAGTCATTTGCTTTTGAAAACTGGTTAAATCAGAGCAGATCATATCCATTCCTTCTGTTTTGTTTTGTTTTTTATCAAATGCTGCCATAACAGAAACACCACAAGGGGCTAGCTTTCACAAGCAGAGTTTGTATCATCACAATTTAGGAGGCTCAAGTTTAAATTCATGGTGCCAGCTCTAGGGGAAAGCTTTTTTGCTCATTTGAGTCAAAGTTGAGGAGGAAAGGTCTAGTCTCCTTTCAGCATCTGTTGGCCCAGCATCCCTGGCAGACCTGCACTTGTCTTGGCCTCATTCTTCCCTTGGATGGAGGAGGGTACTAGTGCGGAGAACTGGGCTGGAAGGACATTCTCCACTTGCTTTATGGTAGTTTCCTGTCTCTCTGCTCAGGCCTGTCTCCTTTTGTCTTGAGCAACAGAAAAGTGTTGCAGTGAAACTCACCTTACGTTTGGATCAAGGCTGTTGCACGATTAAAGGCTTATCATGTTACATCACATCCTGGGGGGATCATTATATAACTACCACATCGTATTATTATTACATAGCTGCCAAACCCCTGACAATCATGACTCAGCCAAGCTGATATAATGTTAGGAAGACACAATCCAATCAACGAGACACTATAATGGACTTGTTATTTATATCACTGAAGCAGGTGTCCTCTGTGGGCCTAAAGGCTATGTTCTTTGTGTGTGTGTCTGTGATACAGTGTGTGTGTGATAAAGGTCATGAAATGCTTCCCTATTTAAGTGAGGCCTGGCCTAAACAATTTCATGCTAAAGAATTGCTGTCTAAAGAATTTCAGGAGACTGCACTCTTAGAATCCTTGGGTTCTCACTGAAATTCCACTTACACAATGGAATTACACATTGATCTTCATTGTTTTTGTTAGGTGCTGTGGAGTTGATTCTGACTCATAGCATCCCCATCTATGTGCATTGGATTACAAACAAGATACTTCGTGAGCAGATTTTAACTCAATAGGTTTAAGTTCTTCATCTTGCTGGTTCATAACCTGTTTCCATTTATGACAATAATAGCTGACTCCATAACTCAGACGATGCAAGCTCAGCAGACGGATCTCATGTCATTAGGTAGGGTAATGCTACATAATAGAGTTATTTAAAATTTTTCTTCTAACCCAACAAGGCATCTGTGGCAGAGCTAAGACTTCTTGTTCAACATAGTAGAGTTTTCTACTGGATAAATTGAACAAACTGTAACTCAAATCCAAAAATAAGTATGCTGGTTATACCAAGTGGAGTATCATCCTGCTTGGGAATTTGATCTGTTTAGCTGGCTTTTCACTAACATAGGGTTATGGGTATATTATGTAATCCAAAGAGGAACTGTCTTTTTAATTATGAGTATTCTTTCCTGCTAAAAAATCCGAGGTATCACACAGTGTTTTCAGGGTATTTGTAAGCAATCTACCAACATTAATTCTCTCCGCAAAATAATGCTGCTATAAGTAACTGGTTTTGTCTCTGACAATAAAAATAATCAAGCTATAGATCCTCCATCACTGAACTCAACTAATGATATT
>NW_022103928.1:41134727-41135964 GCF_000313985.2 Echinops telfairi
AAAATAATGCTGCTATAAGTAACTGGTTTTGTCTCTGACAATAAAAATAATCAAGCTATAGATCCTCCATCACTGAACTCAACTAATGATATTTCTTAAAAACACTGTTACTCAATTAATCAATCGATTATCCTCCCTTTAAATGTCTTGATCAGAAAAAGGAATTGTTCAATGAAGTAAAAATGTAGTTTTGTGGTTGACAAAGTGGCATTGGTGGTCGAGTAGTTACTACTCTTTAAATATATATATATATTATTTATATATATATTATATACATATAAATAAATAATTTTATCAGGAGCTCTTACACCTCATAACAACCCATACATCCATTGTATCAAGCACATTTGTACTTTTGTTGCCATCATCATTTTCAAAACATTTTCTTTCCACTTGAGCCCTTGGTATCAGCTCCTCTCTTTTCTCCCCCCCCTCACCCTCCCACCCTTGTGACCCCTTGATAAATGATAAATTATTATTTTCATGTCTTACACCATCTGCTGTCTCCCTTCACCCACGTTTCTGTTGTTTGTTCCCCTCAGGTGTGGGAGGGGTGTTATATGTCCATTATTGCAATCTGTTCTCCTTTTCTCCCCCCACCTTCTCCCTACCCTCATGGTATAGTTACTTCCATTACTGTGCCTGAGGAGTTTATCTGTTCTGAATTCGGCGTGTTGACAGCTCTTATCTGTAACAGTGTATATACTCCAGTCTAGCTGGATTTCTAAAGTAGAACTGGAGTCATGATGGGGGAGGGGGGGGCAGGGAGGAGGAAGCATTAAAGAGCTAGAGGAATGTTGTGTGTTTCATTGGTGCTATGCTGCACCCTGGCTGACTCATTCCTTCCTTGTGACCTTTCTGTGAGCGGATGTCCAATTGTCTACAGACTGGCTTTGGGTCTCCACTCTAACCCCTCTTGTTTACATTGATATGATTGCTTGTTTTGGGTCTTCTGATGCCTGGTACCTGATCCCATTGACACTTCCTGATCACACAGGCTGGTGTGCTTCTTCCATGTGGGCTTTGTTGCTTCCCTGCTAGATGTCCACTTGTTTGACTTCAAGCCTTTAAGATCCCAGACACTATATCTTTTAATAGCCGGGCACCATGCACCTTCTTCACCACATTTGCACCCAGGTTATTTTCTTTGCTCCTATTCCTAACATACCACTGATAAATATTTTACATGTTGTTCCCCAACCCCATTTTCCCTATGAGCTTTGTTGTCATGATTGTG
>NW_022103928.1:41136064-41148958 GCF_000313985.2 Echinops telfairi
TATTAAATGTTAATACTTAGCATTTAAATATATGTATAGAGACCTATATCCTTATCATTATATATTAATATATTTGCATATTTACATGCCTATATTTATGCCTCTATAAATGTCTTTTGCCTCCTAATTCTTTCCTCTATTTCTTTTTACTTTCCTCCTGTCCCATTATAATGGGTAACCTTCATTAAACTTTCAGTAATTTCTCTCAGCTACATTGCACTTGCACAAGCCCCACCAGGCATTCTACGCCCTGATCGTCATTAATTTAGATCTCGTGTTGTTCCCTTGTCCCTAGTTTGTTGGCTCCTCTCTTCCTTTCCCCCACCTCCTCCTCTCCCATGTGCCTCCAGGAACGGTAGGCCTCATTGTTTTCTCCTCTGAATTGTTTATCTTGCCTCACTCATATGGATAGACATGAGAGAAAAAAACAAACAAACAACAACCTATAAATAGTTCCAGGTCTGTTGAAAATCAACAAAGTCCCAAGGAAATCTGAAAATAAATAGATTTTGGAATCAGTGGACAGGGCTTGGCATCTCACCAGAGCTGATTAGAAAACATTCACAAGGGTCAGCAGACAGACCTGGAACTATTCATCACTATTTTTCAGGGATGCGAAGTATTCCATTGTATGTATGTGTCAGAAGTTTTTTTTTTTAATGCATTCCTCCGTTAATGGAATCTTAGGTTGTTTTCAATTCTTTGTGATTGTGAACTGTGCCACGATAAACATTGCAGCACAGATGTCTGGATGTGGTCTGTTTCATACCTCTTCTGGGTATTTGCCCAGTAGGGGGATTGCTGGGTCATATGGTAGCTCAATCTCCATTTGTTTTAGAAATCGCCAAATCGGTTTCCAAAATGACTGCATATACCTACAGGTCCGCCAGCAGTGGATGAGAGTTTCTGTCTTACCACATCCTCTCCAGCACTTGTTGCTTTCTGATTTTTGAATTGGGCTATCTTTGAGGGTGTTAGGTGATATCTCATAGTTGTTTTAATTTTTGTTTCCCTTTTGTCTAATGACCAGGAACATTTTCTCATATGGTTATTGACTATTTGGATTTCTGCCCTTATGAAATTTCTGTTCAGGTCCTTTGCCCACCTCCTCAATGGGCTATTTGCTTTTTATCTTATTGTAGGCTAGGAGAGTATTGTAGATTTTAGTAATAAGGCTTTTGTCTGATGTATCATTGCTAAAGATGTTTCCCCAGGCTGTGGGCTCTCTTATTACTCTTTTGGTGAATTCTTTCAATGTACACAGGTGTATTTTATCTTCATTATATCCTACTTGTCATTTTGTGCATCCTCTATGTTTATGTCCTTTCCCATTTCTGATAGTCTATGTATTCCCTGCGCCAAAGTTCGTAGGCTTTTCCCAGTTCCCTCATTAATGGTCCTAATAGTTTGGGGTTTAACCTCGAGGTTTGTGATCCAACTTGAGTTTCTCCTCTCCTTGTGTATGGAATGAGGTAAGGGTCTTGCTTCATTTTTCTGCAGGTAGATATCCATTTTTTCCAGCACCACTTCTTAAAGAGGGCATCCACTTCCTAATGGATATTTTGGGGGCCCTTATCAAAGATCAATTGTCTGTGTGCTGGTTATTTCATTTCTGGGTTTCAGTTCTTTTCCATTGGTTTGAATATCTGTCATTATACCAGTACCACACTGTTTTGACCACTGTGGCTGTATAATAGGTGCTAAAGTCAGACAAAGCAAGCCCTCCTACTTTGTCCTTCTTCTTGAGGAATTTGTTGCTAATTCTGGGTTTCTTCCCTCTCCATATGAAGTTGGTAGTCAGTTGCTCAAATTCTTTGAAGAAAGATGTTGGTATCTGTATTAGGATAGTGTTAAACTTACATACTACCTTGGGCAGGACTGAAATCTTTACTATATTGGCTTCTGATCCACAAGCATGGAATATTCTTCCATTTGAGGAGGTCACTCTTGGTTTCTTGTAATAGTGTTCTGTAGTTTTTCTCGTACAAATCTTTTTTGTTTTGGTTAGGTATATCTTTAGGTATTTTGATTTGTGCTTGGGTATTGTGAATGGTACTACCTTTTTGATCTTCTCTTCTGAGGTGTTGTCTGATGTATATAGCAGTCTTATAGACTTCTATTTGTTGATCTTGTATCCTGCCACTCTACCCTGTTCCTCTATCATTTTCAGCATTCCTCTTGTGGAGCTTGTATATTTTCCATATATAAAATCATGAGTGAATCGTACTTTTAACACTAGTCTTTACCAAATCTTAAGCTAGCTTTCCTATAAATCAGGCCAGCTTCCTTACAAGATTCTGGTAACATTTCCATCTCACTGGCCAAAGAAATCCTGATAGCAGTTTAGTAATAAATTGTATAAGTCAATTGAAAATAATCAATATGAGCCCATCACTGATAATATGTTGTGGAATACTCTTCTGTAAGTGGTTGGGTGCTACCCGATTTGTGAATCTTTTGCCCATATAAAACCCATCTAACAGATTCATTTTATCATTGGCTTAGTTTCTTTTGAGGATAGTATATTTCATTTCATCATTTTTAACATCAGATAAGAATTGTCCACAAATTTATCTGAGAAACACCAAAGGCTGACATAATTTAAGATTTGTTTTATGTAGTATTGCTAAGATAACCATTATTTATCTGTTTTTATTAAGATTTATGACAGTGACCCCAGTAAAAATTCCTTTTTTGATAGATAATCAAATTGAGAGTTTGTGACTAGAATTTCTTGGATAGTGGGTTGTTAGGACATCACTCCCACATCCAATGGTCATTATGATCCACACAGAGCCCTCAAACTAAATAAATCATAATCCGTCTGCTGAGCAAGTAATCAAAGAAGCTGGATTATATGAAGAAGAATGAAAAATTAGGATTGGAGGACAGCTTACTAATAACTTGTGATATGCAGGCGACGCAACCTTGCTTGTTGAAATTGCGGAGGACTTGACGCACTTGCTGATGGAGATCAAGGACTGCAGCCTTCAGTCTGGATTGCAACTCCATGTAAAGAAAACCCAAATCCTCACAACGGAACCAATACATCGTATCATGACAAATAGAGCAAGATTGAAGTTGTTAAGGATTTCATCTTTCTCGGATCCACAATCAATGCTCATGGACACAGCAAGAAGTCAACCAATGTATTTCACTGGGCAAATCAGTTGCATTTTTAAATTGTTGAAGTAGAAGGATGTCACTTTGAGGACTAAAGTGTACCTGCCCTAAGCCAGGACATTTCTAACGTCTTCATATGCATGTGAAAGGAAGACAGTGAACAAGGAAGACTAAAGAAAAAATGAATGCATTTGAGTTTTGGTGTTGGCAATGGCTGTCAGAAGGACAAACAAATCTGCCTTGGTAAAGTTGGGTCAAAATTCTCCTTAGAAGTGAAGATAACAAAACTCTCCCTCATCTGTTTTGGACTTTTTATCAGGAGAGATCAGTACCTGGAACAGGCTGTCGTGCTTGATAAAGGAGAAGGTCAGCTAAAAAACAGGAAGGTCCTCAATGAGACACACTGGAGCAGTGGCTACAGCAACAGGCTCAAACCTGGTGTCTGGCTGGCCAGGATTTTGTTTTGTTGGACATAGTTACTGTTAGTCAGAATTGACTCCATGGCACCTGATGACAAGAACAACACTAACTCAGATTACCCCTGGGGGAAGGCACGGGGCAATCTGAGATCTGGAGTTGCTGAAGGCTTTGCATAGGGAGGAGCACACTTTTCTGTAAAGGGCCAGGCTGTATTTTGGGCTTGGCAAGTATTTAACATTGCCATTTTAGTGACCAAAGCAATCATAGACACGATATAAACACATGAGGATGTCTGTGTTCCATAGAACTTTCTTTACAAAAGAACACTCTGGGTTGGATGAGGTCATCCATGTCAGTTATTTTTCTTTTATGTTAGTTTAAGACTGTCATTGTAAGAAGCAGCAAAGTTCTCCAGAGAGGGAAGCTAGCCAGATGTGTACCCATACACCAATCAAGCAACCTGTTGAATTTAGAGAACATAATCTTAGCAGGAGGGTCAGTTGGTGCCGCATATTGAGTCACAACTTGATTGCAAGTGTTTCTCAGGTCATCTGTACAGAGTTTTGTTCTGCAGCCTGGGATCCCAGGGCCCTCTTTCTCGGGCTCAGCCCAAGTCCCTGGGGAAAAATTTATGCTCACTTTCTTTTTATTGTTCATGTGCAATCACTACCTTATTAGTCTTTCTGAACAGTGAGCTTTTCATAGCCCTCCAAGCTTAAGTAAGCAGATAAAAATAATTATGTTTATTTTCCACATCAGAAAACCCAAGAACAAAGAAGACAATGCAGTTTCTGAGTGGCCCCAACTGCCTCCCTCATGCTCATTAGCATTTACTCTAATTTAGTAAACGGGTCCAGCATCATGAGAGCAGGGAACAAAAGCCCACAAGGGCAGAGTTGGATTGAGTGGGTGCAGATCCCCCAGCTAATGAATCTAAGCTTGGGGAGCATGGATTGGAATTAGAGCTCTTCTCTCTTCCCCTTTCATCAAGGGCTAAAGGGTAATTCTTTTGATCACCTGTTTCTTCATCTAAACAGGAATGTGAGGCCTATGATCCTTCAGGCCTTGCTGTGGACCCCCAGGACAACTGGCCCCTTCCACAGCCTTCAGAACCCAGACTGTCGCTGGAGATCTGTATTTACTATGCTGACTCCAGTCTGTGTGGAATTCTCATCCAAGGCCAGGCATACAGAGAGAGCACTGTCACTTTTAACTCGCTCTGGGTCTCTAGGCCCGGAAGAGGATTTCATAGCTCTGTTCCTTCCATTTCTCCCCTTGCAATCAGGCCTTCCCTTTGCCTTCATTATCCTATTCCTTTTTTAGGGAACTGTTCTTCCATATCGTGGGGAGTTGGAGTATATGTACTAACTCAGTCTCTTCTCCACTGTGTATATCAGAGACATCCTGCCCCCTTCTTCTCCCATCTCCCAATTCCATGTTGATTCTCCATCAGTGCTGATGCCCTGCCTGTACCCCTTTCCTCTCCCTTAACCTCCCTCTTCCCTCAAGGTCCTCTCTCTCCCCCACATGCACGCATCTCATTGGAATTCCAACACTTAATCCATTTCTGAAGAGTTCACCTCAGGGTGCTTCTAAGTGACAAGCTACCATAGTGAATTTGAATCACTATTTGGCTCCCCAAGTTCAATTTTCCAGAAACACAGCGGTCACAGAAAGCATCTCTGGTGCCTGAAAAGCATTTCCCATGGTCATAGCTAAACTCCTCTGTGATGACAGTACTTTATTGAATACATTGAATTATTTTAAGCAAGGCCCTTCACAATATTAAATATCGATTCATTTTAATGAATGGCAAAGTTCCAACATATGACCCACAGTGACTACGGATCTCTTATTTGCAATGTCTTAGGCTTTGAACCATACAAATTAAAGATTTGGTAATGACCTATTAGTAATAGTCAAGCCGATCAGCAAATTGTGAATACAAACCACAAAATACAGATGTAAGATATCTAACATCAATTTTGTTGCCTTTTTCCATCCAGCCATAATTTCCCTCACTTGTATCCCCTCCCTCCCTTCTCATTTCCTAATTATAAGCTCACCAGAACCATTGCAATAGTCTGCATCCCAGTTCCAGCTGACGATCTGGGTCTTCTGAGAAGTATACACTAGGATCAGATTAAGCCCTTAAGTATTTTATTAGGAAAATAATCAATGAGAGAAAATGGAATGGGAAGCAGGGCAACTCTGAGAACCCTAGCTGACCTCAAGTGAACTAGGGGCGGTGGGTAGGGTGGGGGCGAAGCTGGAAGAAGCATCCTAGACCACTGGGTAGTCTGAGAAGGGATAGACTGTTGGTGGTGATGTGCTAGACCAGTTTATACCAGCTCATTAGAGCAGATTATTAAATATTTGGGAATTTTGTGATGAACCATTGGTGACTTGGAATTGGCCTTGGTGGGCGGGTATCCTGTATCTTGAAGGTTTCTTGGGGATGCTCTAGCAAATTGGGTGAGTTAAGACCAGTGAAAGGAGCTCTGATAGCAGCATGGGTTAGGAATTGAGCAGCAGGTCCAACCCATCAATCACGCTGAGGGAGAAAGTTGAAGCTGTCTACTCCTGTAAAGATTTAAAGCCTTGGTTCTCAACCTTCCTAATGCTGCAACCCTTTCATACAGTTCCTCATGTTGTGGTGACCTCTCAACAGTAAAATTATTTTCGGTATTACTACATCACTGTCATTTTGCTACTGTTATGAATCGGGCGACCCCTGTGAACGCGTCGTTTGACCTTCAAAGGAGTCGCGACCCACAGGTTGAGAACCGCTGATTTAAAGTCTTGGAAACAAAAAGGGACTGTTAAATTTCTCGGGTGGAAATACCTCGGACCTTGGCTTCGCATGAGAAAGAATTCACTCTGAAGCCTGGTCTGTGATCCAAGTGAGTTCTATAACGGATAGAAGTTTCAGGTTTTACACAGGCCCCCTCAGGGCACGTCACACCCACGAGTGGGAAACTGAGGACAGAGGAAAACCAGAAAACCCGCAGCGTGGCCAAGGAGCTGCTGGAAAAAGACAGCCTGGCTGCCTTCAACCGTGTTGGAGCCACTGGAAGAGAGAAGGGGGGCATGGGGGTGTCTCAAAGTTTCTGGCTTCTCAGGGCCCTCTGCTGGGAGGCATGGTTGATGGTGCTGGTTGACCCTATTGGCTGTGTTAAGCCCACCTGGCCTAGATGGGGCCAATCCAGGTGTACTGCCCACCTAGGTGTACCTCCCCTTCCAGGCTCAGGGCCTGAATTTGGACCATGCCCTCTAGCCTTGAGCAGCTTCCAACTTCCTGTCAAGGGGGTCCCTGGGCATAAAGAGGAACAAGCCCCTATCCGGCTACCTAATAGGATCATTCAACTCTGTCATATAAGTGAGCCTGATTTTTTTTTTTTAAGTAAACTTTAAAACATTTCACTTCTGAAATGTTGTTAGGGCTGTATTCTCTCTGAAGTTTCTAGAGGCATTTCCGGTTTTGGTCTCAGCTTCTGATAGCCCGGGACATTCTTTGGTGTGTAGGTGCACCTTCACATGGCTGCCTTCTCTCTCTGTTCTCTTTTTTTTAAATTGTTTTAAATCGGGACATCACACACATGGCAATAGAACTCACTTCAGCCTACTCCAGTATGACCTCATGTGACTTTTACTGATGACATCTGCAAGGAGCCTGTGTGCACACAAGGCCACATTCGCATGCTGGTTCCAGGAGTGAGGACTTCAACATATCTTTTTTGGAGACACAAATTCAGTCCGTAACAACTGGATTTTTTGTTTCATGGGAGGATCATTTTCAAGGATGTTAACCAGCCCAGCTTTGGGACCACCTTACCTACTGTGATCCCTGGCCTGCAGAGGTGAGACACTGGACTTCTTCGTGAAGCTGGTACCTTCTCACCAGTGCATCCGATGGCCTAGGGCAGGGGTGTCAAACTGGCAGCCTATGGGCCACAGAGGTAATTTTTTTTGTGGCGCACAATGCTTTGAAAGAAAATGAAAATAGAAAAAAATTGTAATGAAGAAAATAGGGCTTAGGAGAGATCGAGGCAATACTGTACACACAATACCTTCATTAACCCTTTAACTGCTGAAGGTGAGTAAAATCACAAAATCATGGTTGCTCATTTTAATTGAGTTTGACAGCCCTGGCCTAGGGGAAGGGTGTACCTTGTGGGCCTTCTTGGGGAATGTAATTACCCAGCAAATCTGCTGGATACAGCTAGTGTCTGACTTATGAAAGGGATTCCTTTCCAATGACGCTTTCAAATCTGTCCTGACAAAAATCAAATCTTTTTTCTTTTTATTTGCATAGCCTGCTAGATAGCAGTGTTTTGAATAGTAAATTATAATATTTGCACAGTCGCGAATGATAACATCAGCAGATTACAGGCTGCAGTGTTGTATGCAGTATATATTGCTCATGAGAAGATGTGAAATGCATAAATCAGGTTTTTTGGTGGAGAGACTCATAACTCAAAAACCTGTATAAGGCATTCACCCCACCCTTACTTCCTCACTGTTAAGGCATTTCCACGCCATTGAAAGCGAGCCATTGTTATCCCCAAGTGTTATGAAGTGCTGGAGGGCGAGTTGCTAAATCAGTGGTCCTTTGATTGGGTGTTAAATTCTGTGACTCAGGAAAGTTCTCACAAGTGAGTGAACTCTTACTTATTTCATTTTGTGTTCTGCCTCCATTGGCCAACCTCCCTCAAAATCCTACTCTAAGGGTTTTCTTCCTTGGCTTCTGCTGATACCTGTTAGGTCCTCCTTGAATCTCCTTCCTTTTAGATTCATTTTCTTCCTCAGACTCAGCACATAAGTTTAGTTATGATAGCATTTCACCCCATTTATTCATTTGACAGCCAGGAGGAAGGTGACTGTAGTTTCTGAGGAGGAGGGACTCATCAGTGTGTGTGTGTGTGTGTGTGTGTGTGTGTGTGTGTGTGTGGTGGGGTTGGGGATGAAGGTGGAGGAGGTATTGTTCTGAAAGATCTCCTAGGCTAATACAGCTCTGTGAGGAAAGAGTGGGCCACCAAGAGGGTCCAGAGACACACTATCAACATCACAAAGACATCCATCCAGAGATGACTCTTGTGTTTCAGAACCCCAGCTTGTCCACACTAAAGCTTGAGCATTTGTATTACAACAGACCTGCCTTGCCAAAACATTCAAATGCATCTGGAATGTTAAAGCTCTAAAAATTAGGTCTTCAGATCAACCAAGTCTGCCTTCCATCATTGGGCTGCTAACCTCATAGTCAGTAGTTCAAGCCCACCAACAGCTCCAAGGGAGAAAGATGAGACTTTCTGTTCCCATAACGATTTATAGCTTCCAAAACATTCTATAGGTTTGATATGATTCAGAGTCAATTAGATGGCAGTAGGTTTGGTTTTGATTGGTACATCTCTAGAAGCTGGCTTTCCACCAGCCTTTCATAACCCTTCGGCAGGCCTCTGTACAACTTGGAGTGCACCACCAGCAGCATTCTTTGTAGACCTGTCTCTCCCTACATATTCCAAAGTTTGCCCAGTGCCCCTGCCCCATTTCATATCCATATGAGACGATTGGATGTCCTTGACAAAAGATGACAAAAGAATTGATATATTTAGACTGCTGTGCTGGTGAAGAATATGAAATATACCATGGACTCCTAGAAGAAGGGACAAATCAGTCCTAGAAGACATACGATTAGAATGTTCCTTAGAAGAGAGGATGTCAAGACTTCATCCTGCTGACTTTGGATAGCTCATCAGAAAAGACCAATCACTAGAAAATTACTTTGTGTTTTGTAATGCGGACAGTTTGTGAAAATGAGGGAATCCCTCTGTGTTAGTCTGGGTAGACTAGAGACACAAATTTATGGACACTCACACGTGTATAAGAAAGAGCTTTGTGTACAAGAGCAGTTGAATATTGAGAAAACGTCCCAGCCCAGTCCAGATTAAGTCCATAAGTCTGATATTAGCCCATATGTCTGACACCAATCTATAAAGTCTTCTTCAGACACATGCAGCACACACAATGATGGTGAATGCAGGAAGATCACAGGCCAGTGGATGGGAAGGCTTGTGGATCCAGTGACATTATAAGTATCTCAGCACTGGCAGGCCTGTCCATGTGGCTTCTCTGGCTCCAGAGGTCTGACTCCATCAGCCTCTCTCTGTGTCTTCTCCACAGGGATGTCTCACAGGGAGTGAATAGTGAGAGAGTGTGTCACCTACCTCTCGGGAGGAAAAACAGGAGTTCCCAGAATCCTCAGGAGAAGGCCATGCTCACACAGAGGCCTCCTTGGCGATATCCTGATTGACAGGCTAGACTCCACCCCTACACCCTTAATCTTCAGGTTGACAACAGATTATGTCACTTCCACACCCTCCATGAGATAAGGTGACCAGAGTAGACGCAAACATACCAATGGTCATGAAGATGACACAGGAATGAGCAGTGCTTCGCTCTGTTATGCGTCAGATCTCCAAAGGTCTGGGCCCACTTGACAGCTCTGAACAACAACAGCAAACCCCTCTGAGCTCTGGCATGGATTCTTTTCTTTTCCGGCTCAAGTATGCACACTCTTGGCGCCAGTATTAAATTCTGAAATCCTTTCTGTAACCCTTGAATGTCCTCACCTCCTTCATAGAGTTCCAAAGGAAGATTATATTAATTTGGCTTGTTTTGTACCTTATAAATATTGTCTTATTTTTCTATATTTAGGAATGCTTCAAATAAGAAGGGAAAAATTTAAGCTTACCTCAGCGGCCTCATGTTGTACTTGTCCTTTTGTGCTTGGCTTACTTCCCTTAGCATAATTTTCTCCAATTCTTCCCATGCAATGATGTGCAATAAAATGATTTTAAAAAATAAATAAAAATTTTAAAAATAAGGAAACTTTTGTTTAAAAAAAAAAAGAAATCCCTCACCTTCTCAAGCACACATAAATGTCTCTCACCTACTAGTGACTTTGATTTATTGCTGCAAAAAACTAGAAAAGTAGCATCTCTGATTGAATTTAGACAGAAAAATGAGGAGCTGATACCAAGGGCTCAAGTAGAAAGCAAATGTTTTGAGAATGATGATGGCAACAGATGTACAGATGTGCTTGACACAATGGATGGATGGATGGATTGTGATAAGAGTCGTAGGAGCCCCTAGTGAAATGATTTAAAAATAAGAATGAGGTATTTTATTGATCAATAAATAACACACTTATCTTTTTCAATAGATCTCCGTCAAAATGCTTATGGCTCAAAATGGGAAAGGTACAAAAGAGAATATCATACACAGACGTCAAACCTGTCTTTCTTCCCCTCCCAGCCCACCAATCCTCTCCCCGAGGCCACTGGATAGTATTTTGTGTGGTTCTCCATTCTCCGGCAGATAGCACGAAGTCTTTCCAAACACTTTCTTCCTCACTTTGTCGATTGATTTCTGCTCTTTGGTGAGTAAGTGATGTTTATTCATGTCCAGGTTTCATCTCTTCTAGACAGTTTTTTTTTTCCTTCTGCAAACCCTTCCAGGGTTGTTAGAGAACGTAGCGTGGCCCAGTAGCTTTGATGTGACTACTTAATTGCCTTTACTAATCACACCAAGATCAATTGGATAAAAATAGCCCCCAGGGTTAACAGGGTGTGCTTGGCCCACTGATTGAGCTTTGGGAAGGCAGCAGAAGATTGGGCCTTAATAGATTCCTAGTGGCCGTCTGAAATTATTGCTTTAATTAAATAAACTGACACGAACTGTTAGAGCCGTGTGAACGTTTTGACATGAGACTTGAAGTTATTTACATAGGGAGAAGCAGAAAGAACGCATGGCCTTCTGCACGCTCCTGGAAAGGTCTTGTCTTTTCATTCCATTTTCCTATAAACTTTTCGAAGCCCTCCTGTGGGGGAATCCTTTTTGGAAAAGATTGAAAACTTCCTTTCCTAGGTGTTCTTCCTCAAACACACGAGAAGTCTTTCTTTTCTTTCTTCTTTCTTTTTCCAAATGGCTGGTTAAGGGCTTGCTTCAGTTATTTAGTACTGCTGGGGCAGAAAGACCACAAGTGGTGGTGTTGACAGACCAGATTCTAGTTAGGAGGCTAGAAGTGTGAATTCAGGCCACTAGCTCTAGGGCGGCGGCTCTCAACCTGTAGGTTGAGACCCCTTTGGGGGTCGCCCAACCCTTTCACAGGTGTCGCCTGATACATAACAGTAGCAAAATGACAGTGATGAAGTAGCAACGAAAATAATTTCATATTTTGGGGGTCACCACCACATGAGGCACTGTATGAAAGGGTCACTGCTCTAGGGGAAGGTTTCCTCTTCCTGTCAGCTCTGGAGAAAGGCCCTTTTCTCATATGGACATCTGTAGGCCCAGCATTCCTTTGAGATCTCTGTGTGTCTTGTCACCGGTCTTCCCCTGGGTGTAAGAGGTTCTCAGCACAGGGGCCCCGGATCGGTTAGGTTTCATGGGGGTGGGGGGTGGTTTACCTTGGTTCTTGCTTCTCAATGGTGAAAGAATTCACGTGGCAGAAGCATTTTTGTAATTCCAAGTAACTTTTAGGAGGGAAAGGGAACTTTTAGGTATTGCAGTCTCAAAAGGACACGTGACCTCTGGAAAGGGTACAGGTCGATCGGGGATCTCGCACAAGTCCGTGACTGAGGATGCCCACTTCAGAGGAGCGTGAAAAACCATGTGAAAAGAGGTTGGGGGGAAATGGGGAGATAACAACAATGAGTACCAGAAAGAAGAAAAAAATGTTCTAAAACTCTCTGTGGTGATAATTGTACAATTCTTCTTGATATAAGTGCACTCTCTACTTGTATGATATGTGGACCATGTGCCAGTAAAACTGTTTAAAATAAAATAATAAAAAAGAATACTGGAACCAAGCAGTGCAAAACCAAGAGCAGGAAATCCCACGAAGCTGAGAAAGCAACTGTCTCCCAGGCTCTGTCTTCATCTCCCTCCTGCGTTACTGGAAGGGGTGTGGTCGAGGGTATTGGCTGACCTTCTTGGGTGAGTTCAAGTGCACCTGTATGGTGTCACGTCTCTGGTGCCCAGAATATGCACCCAAGTGGATCTGCCACCTGGTCCTAGGTGACTTGGGTCTGAGCATGCTCAGTTCTGGATTTTCCCATTGGTGTCTAATTAGTGTGCCTGCCTGATTCCTTTCCAAAGGAATTTATTGTGGCATGGACAGCAAAAATCATATCAGTGTGAGTGAGGGGGAGTGCGGAATGGAGACCTAAATCCCATCTGTAGACAATTGGACATCCCCTTATAGAAGGGTCACAAGGAAAAGACGAGCTGTTCAGGGTGCTGTACAGTACCGATGAAACAAACAACTTTCCTCTAGTTCTTTAATGCTTC
>NW_022103928.1:41149992-41151079 GCF_000313985.2 Echinops telfairi
AGTGAGCTTCCTACCCCCATTCCTGATTCTGAAATGACTTATACTCAGTCAAGTGGGGGGGGAAAGCCCTCATATTGAAGTTTTTACAATGAACAGTGAACCCTGTAACAATTATTCATGACTGAATCAGATAACTCTGTCATCATCTTTCCCTACTTTCTCTTACCCAGGTCCATCAGGGGATAAGGAAAAACACCAAGTCTGCATGGTCCCAGGCAGTCATTGGTGGAAATGACAGAGAATAAGGTTAGGAGAGCCATATCCTGTAAATTAGTTCACATAGTTTCCCACATCATTTTTCTACAGTTTTATTGGCATATAATTTACATACCACACAATTCAATAGTTCAACCATATTAAAAAGAGTTGTACAATCATCACCACCCTCAATTTTAGAACATTTTCCTCTTTCTCATGCAGACTGTTATTAACTCTTCCTTTCTCATCAACTACCCTAACCATCCTTTCAAGAAACCATTCATCCAGTTATTGTCTCTCTAGATTTGTTTAACCTGGATTTCATATACAGAAAACTATACAAAATTTAAAAAATAATAATAACAATGTAAATCAGGAATCAATGGAAAAGAAAGCAGAAAATATTAAAAACTGGAACAAATTTAATATAGGTCAAAAGGGAGGTCAAATGATAACATATAAATTTTAAACTAACTGCATCCACAACAATCCACTTGCCAATGCACTCCACAAGATAGCAAGGCTATTAACATTTGTGGTAGTCACCTAATCTGGTGTTAATTTAAGGATTAAGAGTGTAGGGGTGGAGTCTAGGCTGTCAATCTGGAGATAGCCAAAGAGACTTCTGTGTGGGCGTGGCCTTCTCCTGAGAATTCTGGGAAATCTGGGAATTCCTTCTTGGAAGCAGGAGACACTATCTCTCTTGGTTCATTCTCTTGGAGACACTCTACTGACAAGGCTGACTTCCTGCGAGGAGATGCCACATGGACCTACCCTGATGCAGCCGTAGGAAGTGGAATGGCCACAGAGAGACCCCTGCCAGCACTGAGATGCTTTTACCACCAAAGACTTTCTACCCACTGGCCTGTGATCTTCTACATTCGGCGTC
>NW_022103928.1:41152189-41154627 GCF_000313985.2 Echinops telfairi
GGGAAATCGCATAAAAGAAAATCATAAGCATTTTAAAATAAGAAAAGGGCAAGTAGGAGAATATGCACGAAAGGAAACCTAAGGGGGAAAAAAGAAAGGGAAGGAAAAGAACAACCTGGGATGAGAAAAGAAAAGAGAAAGAAGAAAACTAAGTAAAGAAAGTTCAACAGGAAGGCTTAAAAGAACAGCGAGGGAAACCTTCAAATACAAAGAAAGAACATGTATGGAGGGAAAAACAAACTAACCAGAGAAAACCTAAGGAAAGACAGAAAAAGAGAAGCCGAGAGAGGTGGGAAATGGAAGGTGAAATACAAGAGGAAGAGGAAGAAAGGAGAAAACCAGTGAGAGAGGCAAAGCACAGGAGGGCCCGATGAGGGAGGCAGGCAGGCCCCCATCTGTGTCTGTGCCCTCCGCTGGCCAAGGAGGCCGTGATGCGGGTGAGCATGACACCCCGTCCTCGATGGAGGTCCTGCCAGCCTAGAAGGGATCTGGCATCAGGACACCTCATTCCAGGAGGAATTTTTGTTCAGTCCCATACTGCCGCTGGGGGTAGAGCAGCTGACACCACAAGGAATTCCTGGCTGCACTCAGGCTGACAGGGGCCAGTCACCTGTCCAGCACTGCAGCCTGCCGGCCCCTGTTCCATAAAGGTGCACCTTCAGTGTCAGCTGGAGCAGGGTGTGTGGGTGGGTGGGGGTATCAGCAAGCCAACAGGTGGGTGAGGGCGGGGCTGGTCCTCACTTCTGGTCACCAGAAGGATGCGGGGACTGAAGGAGGGATCACACCTCTCTGGCCTCCAGCCACCAGTGTGGGCGTTCATGTGATACTGGGTCCACAGAGCCAATTATCAGTATCCACTGAGTTCTTTCCTACTGCCATTGGCTTGGGTTATCTTTTCTTTCTGGTGCGAATCACATCCATGATGATGGTCTAGTGTTTTCAATTTGCATTTGTCTCAAATAGCCTAGCACAAGATGATTCAGAATAATGCTACATTCAGAGTTGAAAGGGAATAGAAAACTTTCTGGGATAGAGGAAATCAATGCTGTCTTGACCCATGTGGTGGCTACAGAGATCAGAATTCATCAGGCTAACACATTTAAGATTAGATCAGTGGTTCTCAACCTTGCTAATGCCTCCACCCTTTAATACAGTTCCTCGTGGTGTGATGACCTCCCCCAACCATAAAATTATTTTCGTTGCTACTTCATAACTGTCGTTTTGCTACTGTTAGAAATCGTCATGTAAATATCTGATATGCAGGATGTATTTTCATTGTTACAAATTGAACATAATTAAAGCATAATGATTAATTACAAAAACAATATGTACTTACATATTGTAAAAGATTTATTTCTAATTGCAAATACATGAAATTTTGTCTTAAAGCATGGTGTAGTGTAGGTCACATTCTTCACGCCAGGTTCTCATATGTGGGCGTATCTGCATGTGGGCCGACCCACCTGGAGATGAGAGAGGAGCGGTGTCTGGGTTCCTAAGACCATCGGAAATATGTGTTTTCTGATGGTTTTAGGCGACCCCTCTGAAAGGATCATTTGACCCCTCCAAAGAGGTCGCGGCCCACAGGATGCGAACAGCTGGATTAGATGTATGAATGTTATGCCTCAACAAGAAGTTTTACACATATATACCCTGTTTCCCCGAAAATAAGACATTGCTCTAAAATAAGACCTACTTACAGGTTTGCCTCTTGCTGAAATATAAGGCACCCCCAGAAAATAAGACCTCCCCGAAAATAAGGCCCCCCGAAGCTACCATAACTCTGGACTCTGGAGTGTAATGGCTGGATCAGACATGAAGTGCGAGGTCTCTTTTAATAAAACAACAAACAATAAATGTGTATTGTATTCTTCTTCATGGAAAAATAAGACATCCCCTGAAAATAAGACCCAGTGCATCTTTGGGAGCAAAAATTAATATGACACTGTTTTATTTTCAGGGAAACAGGGTATATATATATATATAAATATATATATAAATATATATATAAATATATATATGGATATATATATATGGATATATATGTGGATATATATATGGAACTAAAGATACAAAGTAATCTAAGCATGGAATTCTCCCAGATTTTAAAGATTTGTTTTCCAATCTCTTACAGTTGTCACCACACCTGATACAGTAGCCATTATTTTAGGCACCCTCTTTATTGTATCTTTTCCAAGTAGCTCAACTTGTTTTTCATAGACACAATGACAGAAGTTCAATTTCATCACTTACTGTATTGTTCAATTAAATTACATAATTGCAGTGAGTTTTAGGAACAAATATGATTGACTCTTTAGGAACAAATATGAACACAGAGCTGGTTTGGTGGAGCAAGGCCTTGGGCCCCAGGCCCTGGGACTTACGTCTGGCAGGCAACATGCAATCAAGTTCACAAAGGGGAGAAGAAGATCCACCTG
>NW_022103928.1:41155081-41157209 GCF_000313985.2 Echinops telfairi
AACAGACTTCCTGGAAGGCTTTTGCCCTGTCCCAGTCTAAGTAGGTTTGAACCTGGGGTTTAATCCATGGGTATCACTGCCCTGCCCTTAGTCCCTAGTCCCACTCCGGACCCTCTCTTCATCAGGAGCACCTACTCTTCCTGCCATGTTGGCTTTTTCTCCAGTGGCACCAGCAAGTTCCTTGAGCTTCTGTGTGTGCCATGAGTGTCTCCACCTGGGGTGTTGCAAACACAAACAAAAAGAACAGCTGCCCTGGAGTGCACTCTAGCTCCTGGTGACATCAGGGGTCAGGACAGAGGGTTACCGTGGTTGATTGCTCAGGGGAAGATTGCCAGGATTTTCTTCTGAAGTAACTCTGGGTGTACTCAAACCTTGGACTTTCTGGCTAGCCGCTAAAGACATGAACGCTTTGTGCCCCTTGATGTGTGGTAGTCCCTGAGAGTTGAACCATGAGGATGTCTAGTGCAGGAAGGTCCTGCTGGGGACAGGAGGAGGTGGGGTCCTGTGAAGGGCCAGTCAGATGGTTGGGAAGGCCAGTCACACTCTGGATGAAAGGACCCCTTGCTTCACATTTGTCACCTGCCAGAAATCTAAATGCACAGAGGAGCACCCCAGACTACTGTAGCAGAATATAGTTATTGGGAGTGGATGTAATTTAAATCATGCATGTGAAAACAAGAAGCATTTGGAAAGGTGCACAGAAGAGAGGACGGTGAATGCAGGTCATATAAGACTTTTTTTTTTTTAAGTTCATGGGAAAATACCAATATCTTTTAATTCCATTTCCATGAAAGTTTTGAAGCCCTATAATAAGTCATCAGATTATTCTCTCAGATGATACCAACAACAACAAATGGGCAGGGATCCAGGGAATTGGACAAACAGAGTCACCAGGACATGCCATTCATTTTTTTCAGTCAGACCTTGGCTTCCTGCTCCTAGAAACTATTTGCATAGAGATAATTCAAGATCAAAGCCTAATGCCTAAGACCACAGAATCAGGACTAAGCTGCTTACTAGTTTCCTGTTTCATTTTCAAGTGATCTTAAGAAAACACGACCTTAAAGACTAAGAAAAGAATACCTATGGCCAAAAAAAAAAAAAGAATACCTATGGCCGATGGCTGGGTGGGTCACTCTAATTCCCTGAGCCCAGACACCTAGGTCCCAGGAGAGTCAAAACGGTTTGTCACCTCCTTGGTGTGGAAACAGCCAAATGAATCTTTCCCCACCTATTGAGTTCAAGAGGGAAAATGAATGAAAAGAGGCAGCTTGTTTGAGAAAACATTATTCATAAGAGCCAAGTAAAGCTGATGAGGTGTGTTTAAATAAACCACCACCAACCAAAAAAAACCCCTGAAGCACAACTAAGCTGGCTGACTAGAGTTGATCTGACTTTAGAGTAGACTATCTTCATCTTAGCCCTGCTTCTGTTTGGATCAGTAGCTAGAGCATTGTCAAACTTCAGCTGCCTTTAGCAAATCAGAATGGGGTCAGGAATGTGGAGAGAGACCTTGTCAAAGATGTTTATCAAGAATGCTTGTGCAAAAGGGTGGTGAAGAAAGCAGATGGTATCCTGTTGTCAGAAGGAATAGTATCTTAAAAGCTTAAGATAGTATCTTAAAAGATCTTAAAAGCTTGTCTTAAAACAAATCGACATCTAAGGAGGGGTCAGCTACGCCCACACAGAAGAAGCACATCAGCCTGTGTGATCCAAGGAGTATAACTACTAAAATCCAAGACCAGAGGAGAGAATTATATTAGGATTTACATTCTGAGCACACCATTTGTCAAAGGTTATGGATGACTTTGAAAGTCCAAGCAGATATAGCAATGTTCAATTTTAGCATCTTATTAACCCATTTTTAATATTAGTTTTTATATTTTCTGCTTTTTTTTTGATTGAGGTTTTGGTGTTTTCTTTTATTATTGTTTGTGGTAGCTGCATAATCTGTGTCAATTTGGGACTTGAGGATTAAGAGTGAAGGGGTGAAGTCTAGTCTGTCAATTGGGTCATAGCCAATGAGGCCTCTGTGTGGGTATGGCCTTCTCCTGAGAATTCTGGGAACTCCTGTTTTTCCTCCCTGGAGGCAGGAGACACACTCTCTTTCGGTTCACTCCCTGTGAGA
>NW_022103928.1:41158167-41170570 GCF_000313985.2 Echinops telfairi
GGGTAACATTACATCATATGCAAATAAGGTGTAACTGGTAGTATCCAATAATCACGCAGATACCAAATATGGAAGAAATGGCGGGCATCAGTCCTCAAACAGGTCCGCATGCTAATGAGGTGCATTTGGACGCCTGGCGGAAATGCCGCCAGGCATGTGTTGTCCAATGAGTATGGTGGCTGCCTGTCACTGAGCACCAATCATTACAAAGGCCAAGTAATTCATAAACTTAGGCAAGACAACAAGCCAGGAACAGGAAGTTCAAAGATAGCAGATGGCCTTGGTTATGGTCTGAGGGATGTGCAGACTCCCACAAGAAAGCACCTTCTTAATTCACAATGCCAATCAAGTGAAACTTTTTGAGGGTAGGGGGGTACAATTCTATGTATGATACCTTCCATGTGGTAGACCTGGGTTGTATTTCTGACCAATGCAACCCAAATGTCCCTACCACCCATTTGTCAGTGGATTGTTGCTATGATATCGTGTTAGTCCAGGTTGACTAGAGAAACAAACCAGAGACATTCATATATGTGTAAGAGAGAGCTTCACATCACAGAGCAATTTCATATTGAGAAAACATCCCAGTCCAGTCCAGATCAAGTCCATAAGTCTGATATTAGCCCATGTGTCCAATACTAGTCTACAAATTCCTCCTCAGACTCACACAGCCCATGCAATGATACTGAATGCAGGAAGATCATAGGCCAGTGGGTGGTCCAATGGCTGTGGATGCATCTCCAGGGCTCTGGCTGCCCTCAGCATGGCTCCTTGTGGCTTGTCAACAGCAATGTGAAGCACAGAGAGTGTGTCCCACCTCCAGGGAGGAAGAGAAGAAGTCCCAGAATCCTCATGAGAAGGCAATGCCCACAAGGAGGGATCAACAGGCTGTGTGACCTGATTGACAGGCTAGATGCCACCCCTTCATTCTTGTTTACAAAGTGAACATGAACTTGTGTAACTCCCACAGATATAGAACAGGTTTGGGCAGAGACTACTGACTAACGCTAGAAAGAAGACTGGTGATCTAGTTCTTCAAAAATCAGCCAGTGAAAACATTATGAATCACAACAACCCAATCCACAAACAATCGTGGCGATGCCACAGGACCGGGCAGCATTGAGTTTTGTTGTGCATGAGGTTTTTAGAAGTTGGGGGATGACCTGATAGCAACATTGGCAACAATGACAGAGAAAGAAGGATCTTTATGATATCTACTTCTACCATGGGGAAGGAGCAACCAGAAAATTCTGAGTCACATTTTACAGGTAAGAATAATAACACATTTTCCACCAATTAGGGGAAGAAGCATCTCCCAATAAGCATCTCAAACGAAGGTCTTCGAGTAAAGTAATCCGATAGGCAGAAATAAATCAGGGAGCGTGACACTGATGTCAGTTTCATGGGGTAGAAGAGAAATGGGGCCAAAGGGTCTGGCCCAATGAATTGAGAAAAGTGAAAGAGAGAGGAATTTACAGTTGAAAAAATAGCCCTGGGATGTGATAGTTTCCATTCCTCCTCTGTTCCTAACTTACCGGCTGAGCCTGTAGGTGGTCTTCTTTTCTCTACCTTCCAGAGTTAGACAAACAGGAATCTTTGTTGGCTGTAAGAGCAAGCAGCATTATTTTATAAGATAAGTACCTCACGGAGCTTGGTGGTATCCCGGTTATACATTGGGCTGTCAATAACAAGGTTTGAAGTTTGCAACCACCAGCTTTCTACTCCCACAAAGAGTTACAGTTTGGGGAACTCACAGGGGCAGTTTTACCCTGCTCAATGGAGTCTCTCTGAGTTAGCATCCACTCAATGGCAGTGAGTTTGGTTTGGGGAAAGGTCTCTTGAATTTGAGAGAGCACCCACTGAAATTGCATCTCATCTGCTCCTGCTCCAGGTCTGGTTCTCACAGGTGAGGGGGAGGTTGGCAGGAAATCCTACCAACTGCTCAATGGAAAGTCTTCCAGAGCGCTGTGTTCCCACTACAGAAACCTATGGGTGTTGTGCCTCTGGCCACCCTGCTTTCAAAAGAAAAGTGGGTGTGAGCTGTCTTTACAATTTGCCCCTGTTTCAAGGCAGGGCCTGAACTTAGCAAATAGCAGGTGATCAATAAATCTGTGTTGACTTGTGGCCCCATTGAGTACCAGCTTTCCGCCTGGGTCGCCTAAGGCTTTAGGATGGTGATCCCATTGCATTTTCTGTTGCTCTTCCAACAGAGCTATTTCCCTTCCAGCCCGAGAAGTCTTCGGTTTTGATGAGCTATTTCCCTTCTCTCTCTTACAGCCATAGGGTTATTTCTGATTCATAGCACTCTATAGAATTTCCCCTGTGGTTTTTGAAACTATAAATATTAATAATAAAAAAATGGAACAAAACTCAAAATCATAGAAGTGACCAGGCTTACACGTTAGGCAGAGACTGATGGAACCCCTGAGACTATGGCTGGAAGCAACCCTTTAGGTCAGGAACTGAATTCATCCCACAAGCTCAATTTTCAGCTGAATAATAAAGATGTTTATAAGGGAAACAAAAAAAACGAGGGAAGTATGCACACCTTAGAATTACCAACCATTTGAGATTTTAAAAGGGCAGTATTTACCCAAGGACAAATTTCAGAGTGATTAGGAAAGGAACCATGAAATACAGAGGTAAAATGAGATAAGTGATATTTTATTGAGAAAACTGCAATCAATGAGATGGAGGAAATGTTTATGAATTGTACTCTGTAAACCTTCACCTAATTTACAATAAAATGTTTTTTATTTTGAATTACAACAGCAAAAGAAAAAATCAGTGAAGACTTCTCGCACAAACTCTAGAGACGAGAGTTACACACATATAAAATACTGAGCAAAAACAATGTCCAAAGAAGAATTCTTTACCAAGAAAATTTCTCATTCAAAAAAGGGGAAAATCGAGTTATTACCCAACAAATTTTCCACTACCAGACCACCTTTGTAAGTATTGCTGAAGGGGCCAAGAATATTATATAAATAGTCCTAACTGTACACATAAAAATATAAATAAGAAAGAGTGAGAAATCTTCAAAAAGCACAGCAACACATGCAGCAATGAGGGCCAATATATTTTCACTGAATAAATTCCCCAGAAAAGTCACTCACTGCCATCCAGTGAATGCTGACTCAAAGTGACCCCTCCCCCTGTGGTTTTCTGGTAACTGTTTATGGGAGTAGAAAGCCCAGTATTTCTACCATGCAGATCGCAGGCCCAACTCACAAATAAATCACAAATAATAATTACCAATTCAGAGTAAAAATAAGCATAAAGTTAATTTCTCAAATACAGGTTATATATTGATGTTCATATACAATGGTTATTTTTACAGAGGATAGAGGAACATATCAGGAAAAGATTTATGTTAAGCTTGTATGTTAATTACTCATATGTTAAACATTGTTCCAGTTGTATGTTGTGTAATGTTATATATGTGGTAGCTACTAGAAAAATCTCTGAGAAAAAACGTTCAGAAAGAAAGCAAAAAGATTCATTGTAAGAAAGTAGGAAATAAGGGGGAAAATCATAATTGAAAAAAGTCCCCAAAGAACACATGAAACATCTCCTCTCCCCACAAAAAAGGACATTGCAAAATCAGTCATGAAGGCTGTTATAGGATTATATGTATCTGCCTTCAAGGAAATTCAATCAACATAACTATTACTCAAATTTATGCACCAACCACGAAAGCTAGTGAGGCAGAAATTGGAGAATTCTACCAACAACTTCAGTCAGAAATCGGTCAAACATGCAATCAAGAAGTGTTGATAATTATTGTCAACTGGAGTGCAAAAGTTGGAAACAAAGAGTTAGGAACAATAGTTGGCAAATATGGACTTGGTGATAGAAACAAAGCTGGAGATCACATGATAGACTTAATGACTTGTTCGTAGCAAATGCCTTTTTTTCAACAATACAAAAGCGGACTATGCATATGGGGTTTTTCAGATGGAATGCACAAAAATCAAACTGATTACATCTGTGGGAAGAATGCAGGAGAAGCTCCATATCAGCAAGTGAAAACAGGTTAGGAGCTGACTGTGGAACAGACCATCAATTGATCACATGTACGTTCAGGTTAAAGTTGAAGAAAATTAAAACAACTCCAAGAGAGCCAAAATATAACCTTGAGTGCATCCCACCTGAATTTTGAGAACATCTCAAGAAAAGATCTGACACGTTGACCACAAATGATGAAATACTTGATGGGCTGTGGGAGGACATCAAGAACATCATTCATGAGGAAAGCATGTCCTGTCATTAAATAGACAGGAAAGAAAGAAAAGATTACAGTGGATATCAGAAGAGACTCTGAAACTTTTAATCATAGAGTAGCTAAAGCAAATGGAAGAAATGATGAAATAAAAAAGCTATATAGATCATTCCAAAGGGAAGCTTGAAAAGAAAAAGCCTGGATGAGCAATCTGGAGAAGAAAACAACGGGACCGACAGTCCCAGGGACAAGGGAACAACAAGTGATTCAAATTGGTGGTGAGTAGGGTGTAAGAGGCCTGGTAGGGCATGATCAAGGGCAATGGAACCGAAAGGAATTACTGAAACCCAAATGAAGGCTTAGCATGATAGTGGGACAAGAGGAAAGTAAAAGGAAATAGAGGAAAGAACTAGAAGGCAAAGGGCATTTATAGAGGTCTAAATAAAGGCATGTACAGATGCAAATATATTTATATATGAGGATGGGGAAATAGATCTATGTGCATATATTTATAGGGTTAGTATTAAGATAGCAGAAGGACACTGGGCCTCCACTCAAGTACTCCCTCAATACAAGAATACTTTCTTCTATTAAATTGGCATTCCATGATGTTCACCTTCCTGACATGATCGCTGAAGACAAAACAGGTGCATAAGCAAATGTGGTGAAGAAAGCTGATTTTGCCTGGCTATCAAAAGATATATCATCTGGGGTCCTAAAGGCTTGAAGGTAAACAAGTGGTAAACAAGCTGAGAAGCAACAAAGCCCACATGGAAGGAGCACACCAGCCTGTGTGAACACGAGTTGTCAAAGGGATCAGGTATCAGGCATCAAAGAACAAAAAATCAGATCAGGGCAGTGTGGAGTGGGGACCCAAATCCCATCTGTAGACAAATGGACATCCCCTTACAGAAGGGTCGCGGGGAGGAGACCAGCCAGTCAGGGTGCAGTGTAGCAACAATGAAACATACAACTTTCCTCTAGTTCTTAAATGCTTCCTTGCCCCCACTATCATAATCCCAATTCTACCTTACAAATCCGACTAGACCAGAGGATGTACACTGGTTCAAAAAGGAACTGGAAACACAGGGAATCCAAGACAGTTGAACTCTTCAGGACCAGTGGTGAGAGTGGCTATACCAGGAGGGAGTAAAGAGTGGGTTTGTTAACATCACTTCCTTTCCCCCACTTCCCCCTCTCCCATGTCTCCCTGAAACCATTGGTCCGTTGTTTTCTCCTCCAGATTGTTTATCCAGCCTATTTTATCTAGATAGACCTGCAGAGATAATAATATGCACAAAAACAAGACAGAGCAAAACAAAGCAACAAATGAAAACAACAACAAAAAGCCAATGACAAAAAAGGAAAAGCCTGTAAATAGTTCAAGGTCTGTTTGTTGACCTTTAGGAACGTTTTCAGGTGGAGTCTGATGGAGTGCCACACCCTGGCCCAAAAGTCTATTTTGGGAGCTCCCTCAGGACTTCCTTGCTCTGCTCCCTTTGCTGTTCTATTGCTCACCCTTAGTGTTTTGCCTCAGCGTGGTGGGATCAGATCGGGCACAATTCCCACACTGTTTTCCCCTGTAAGGCTATGTTGTTGTCCCCTATTGTCCAGTGTTGTCCTCTGTAGGGCTATGGGTCCATGAGGGATATCGTGTCTCATTGTGGGGCCAAACATATGGCCCTCTGTGCATTGGCTACTCTGAGCAGGGATATTGTCCTCAAGGCTTGGTGGGCCAGGATAGCACACAAACTTAACCATCACACTATCCAAGTAAATCTCTCTCTGTAGTCCATCATTGCTCGTTAGTGGGTTCATTCTGTGAATTGATAGGCAGGGATCTTAAGCTCTGTTACATTTCCATCAAGTCAATTCTGATTCCTAATGACCCTACAGGACAGTGTAGAACTTTATCAGTTTCTTTGTAATCTTATCAAAGTAGATTGGCACATCTTTCTGCTGTGAAGTGACCAGTGGGTTTGGACTGATGACCATTGGTTTAGCATTGGAGGCCAATGTATTAGAGTGAGCTTAAGTGAGCGAGGCAGACACAGGTGGGTTCAGAGGCCGTCCATTCTTACTACCAGAGTCAATTCTCTAAGCTAAAGTGAAAACTGTTTTTCAGCACGAATACCTACCTTATCTCTAGAATCTCAAAATTCAAAAATAATGTGTACTCTAGAGAGACTCATACTTACTTGTGATCATACATTCCTAAACTTACTTGGTTTAACACTCAATTTTTAGAAAAAAATTACTCACCGTCTTCCTGGATATGCAAACCTTTGTCCTCAATCCAGGATAACATATGAGTGTCTATTTTGTAGCCCCCATGGATGGTTTCAGTAACGCCCAGGGGGTCTAGTGTTGCTATGAGTTGGAATCAATCTGACGGCAATGACTTTGGTTTGATATTAGCAGACAGTATCACCTGTTTTGTAAAACAATGCTTTTCATGAAGAACATCCCCAATACCCTCCCTTAAAGACAGAGTTCCTGAGTGGTGCAAACAGTTAAAAACTCTGCTGCTAACTAAAAGGTTTGGAGTTCTAGTCCATCTTGAAGTGACTAGACTTGGCAATCTATTTCCAAAAAAATAGGCCATCGAAACCCTATGGAGGAGTTATCCTCTGACACACATAGATTGGCATAAGTTGATATAGACTCTATTGGCATAAGTTGATATAGACCCTATGACAATTGTGTGTGTGTGTCCAATAATGTGTGTGTCCTGTTAGCCTATAAGCTAATTCATCTGTCTTCTGCCAGGATTGGCCTATGAAGAGCTATAAAGTGATCCCGTCTCTAGTTCTAAGCCCACTAGTAGCTGGGGCCACAGAGGGTTCGCTGGTGCAGGTCCTGAGGTAGGCTCCTCCCTGCTGGCTCTCCTCCACCTGCCAGTTGCCCATGAAGTACCTAATCCCCTCTCTCTTGCTCTCCTTGTTTGGGTTCTTCTGGTGCTGACCATGGCCTTCCTTGTTTATTGGCCTAGAAGGTTCTTGTTCCCTCTCAGACTTCCCGACCTCCTAGGTCTTGGGGCAGGTCAACTCTGCCACATTGATGCTGTCTACAGGGTTCTTCAATGAACAAGTTTCCAGGTCTCGCCTTCATGCCCCATCCCAAGAGGGCCTTCCCATCATCTGTGCCTTCACTGACATCTGGTTAGTAAGGACTGCGTCAACTTATAGAAGGACCATGAAGTGGTCCTTCTTATGAAGTGGAAGCTAATAAGTGGAAGATGTCTAAGTGTTCAATTTTTACAAACTGCGATACCAGTAGATCGTATTCATCCTACGCATTGTACACTCCCTCCCATCTTTGATAATTCACTACACTCAGGCGTCCTCAAACTGTGGCCCATGGGCCACATGTGGCCCGCCGAGGACATTTATCCAGCCCGCCGGGTGTTTTTGCCCCGTTCTGTTTTTTACAAAATAAGATATGTGCAGTGTGCAAAGGAATTTGTTCATAGTTTTTTTTAAACTATAGCCCGGCCCAGCCCTCCAACGGTTCTGAGGGACAGTGAACTGGCCCCCTGTTTAAAAAGTTTGAGGACCCTTGTACTATAGCATCTCAGAGAACTCAAGAACCAGGGAAATGGCTCATGTGCTGGTGGGCTGGCAATTCCCTAATCTGTGGGTCAAGCATCAGTCTGGAGGCCTCTTCTAACCCACATGGGGGCAGGGACTGACAAAGCCAAATCAATAGATCAGAAGACAAGCTGCCAGCTTGCAAGGCTGTGGAAGTCAGTGAATCAGGTAAGATATAGGCTTAAGTATCAAGAGCCAGAGGTCAGATGGTCAAACAAAGATGAACCCTATATAAGATCCAGATGAAGAAAGTGAACTTTGCCAGAGCATTCCTGCATATTGGATGTAGACTAGACCCTCAGGGAAACTAAGGGTGATAACTTGAGTCATGCTCTAGCAAGGATGGGATTTATGCTACATCCTGCTCATTACCATAATGGACAACTCATTCCAAAATGAGGCCATATTGATAGACCTCGAGGCGAACATTTATGATCAACCACAAAATGAAGGCCTTGTGAAGTAATTCACTGAACTTATGTGTCTTAAAAGGAAAACAAACAAAATGACTTTGTATTAAAAATTCTCCCTTCATCTCATTCCATTGTATTTTAACAATTGTAGTTTAGCCAAATTCGAAGGTCCCTGGGAGTATGTGTTGGTACCATGGAGATGAAGCTTCCGAGAAGAGAACGGGTTAAAGTTTGTGGTCAGGTATCTTTACCCCAGCCAGTTTATTTGTGTAGTGATCCTTACCTGTTTGATAAAGCAGTTAATCCAGAAAGTCAGTTGGCAGTTGGGAAAAAGGACATGAGAAAGAGAGATGCCAGAGAAAGAAATAGATTCATCTGTAAGTAAATGTTCAGCTTTGATTATTTTCCCAAGAAGTTGGAGAATGAAAGTGCTTATTACACATAGAGAAATCATCTGATTAAGCTTAGGGTTTTAAATAAAGTGAGAATTTCACAGTATTTCTCATATCAAGTACCTTTAAAATAAGTTCTGGTACCTATTTTCAGGGAAGTGATATAAAGTGGGAAGGAGGCTGTGACCCTGATGAAGAGGCATTGCTGGGAGATTCCCAAGAAGTGACACAGTGTACCCTTCCCTGTGAGCCCCGATGCTTGACCCCCTCCTCATTTACTTAAAGGAAATACAGGAACCTCAGGGATAGAATCATCTAGAGTGGCCAGAGGGTCCTGCGAGTGAGCACACTCCCAACTGGGTGAAGGAGGATGTGATACCTGAAGGAGGGTATATTGACCCCTTCTTCTCCCCATACTGGTGAAGGTGACAGTTATTGAAAAATCAAGAGTCAAGAGAAACCAGCAGATGCTGCAGCTTGAAGCGAGCTGGTGGCTTACCCCGAGTCTGCACAGAAGTATCAGTCCCGTTCTCTGCACTGTGTCAGAGCCACTGCTCGTCCGCTCAGCCTGGCTGAAGCAGGCTCAGTCCAACCAGGGCAGGATGGCCCTCCTGGGAGGATGGTAGGGAATGGTGGAGGTGGAGGAGCTAGAGCAGCTCTAGGGGTGAGGCTTCTCCTCGGGCCTCTCCCCAGCTGCCAAAGGAAATTAGTGCAATATGCATGGAGATGATCTGTCTATATTGCTAAGTGTTAAATAAGCTGATGACAATCTTCGTAAAGAAGCCTCTGCCCCTTCTATGCTGGGTGCATTTGCAGGAGTGGGGCCACTAAGGAGGTGGAGAAAGATACACCAGGCCGAGGGAGGGATCAGGAAGAGAGAAGATACAGCGAGAAATGAAAAAGCTCACAAAATTCAAAAGTAAACTTGGAACATCATTTAATAGCGTGCTCACGTCTAACTCTCTCTTTCCCAAGCCCACTGCCACCAAGTCCATTCTGACGCGCGGTGACCTTTGTCAGGGTTTCTGAGGCTGTAAACCGACAGGAACATCTTTCTCCCTCAGAGTGGCTGGGGGGCTGGAAGTGCAGCCCAACACTTACCCACAGTGCCGCCAAGACTTCCTTAATTCCCATTCCAAAACACACACCCAAACTCATGGTCCTTGAGTCAATTCCAAACCAAAGTGACCCTATAGGACAGATGTGCACCTGGAAGTTCCCAAGACTGTAACTCTCTGGGAATAGAAAGCCTCATCTTTCTCCCAATTCTTTACCATACATTTGTAAAAATAATATATACCTCCGCAGGAATCAGGACACACTATGGAAACATTGAGGGTAATTCTTGTTCTAGATTTCTGCTGTATTGCAATCTAGCTTTTGCAACAACAGTAAAAAGAAAGAAAGAAGTTGCCGTGGAAGCATGGGATGAAAACGGAGGAGGGGCACAGGTTGAAGCCCTCACTGAGGGAGGCAGGGCAAGAGGGCTCCTCTTCCTGGGGTCAGGCTATCCCCGACCCCCCCTTTAGATAGACTCCTGACCCTTATACACGGTGCAGATGTCTTCACTGTTGTCAGGATTTCCCTGCTGTCGCAAAACGGAAGCCTTCACCCACAGGTGGGCAAAAGTAAGATTCGTGTTGGGTAGGCAGAGAGACTGACCTGCGGAGACTTGGCTTTGAGAGGAAGTAGCACTTAGAGTATCTCGTTCCAAAGTAGACATCATCCATTCCATGTGCAATCAGATTTCAATGGAGAAAAGTCAACCGGCCCAAGCTGGGTGCAGCGGGTTTAAGAGGGAACAGAGGTCACCATGTGTTCTGGGTCAGCAGACGGCCCGTCTGATGGCTGCACAGATCCTGCTGAGGCTGACTTGCCAGCGGCTGATTCACACAGACTCTTGGGACTTAGGAGGGGCTTCTCTAGCAGCTCCATGGGAGAATCCAGGAGGCGGTGTGCTGCTGTCAAGGGTAACAGCCTCAGAAACCATCTGTGGCCCTATGAGTCGGAAATGACTCCAAGGTGGTGGGTTCTCTAGGTTCGCTGTCCTGCCTCTGGTTTTTATGTTTGAAAACTGACATACTCTTTTGCCCGAGTAGTGCCCACTCATTGTAGAATACACGAAAACCAGAGATAAGCAACAGGAAGTGAAATCACCGTCGGTCTCCACATTCCAAAGTTACCAGCAACCACTGACCTCTCCCTCCAACACACACCCTGCAATTCAGTTACTCAGTTGCCCGGTGCAGCCCATGGGCCTCCCTATTCCTCACGAAACACTTCAAGTGGCTCCTACCTTACAACTTTTTCCTGTTATTTCCTCCGGACCCCCATGTCCCTAGCTACTTATAAGGAGCAATATCTGTCAACAACTCTTGTTTAGAGGCTTCCTTTCCCACCATAGGACATTCTACTGTTTGGTGTATTTGTTTATTATTAGCTTACTGTTGGTCCACCCATAAGAAAGGAAGCCCCAGGATGACACAGGCTCCTTGATTGATTGACTTCAGTCTTCTCAACCCTAGAGCAATGCCCAGAGGACAGGAAACCTCAGGTTGACTTCTTGCCTCTCTGTGGCTCCCAATTAGAGCCAAACTGACCCCCATCCCCCACCCCAGTTGAAATATGTGCCACAGAGGACAACACTAAATCTACAGAATGGGGAGAGGGACTGGCCTACCAGGCCCATACAGAAGCAAACTGAGAAAGAGAGTGAGGGACTAGACCCCATACTGGCACACCAAGCCCTGAGGATGACGTCCCTGCATGGAGCTATGGCACAGAGAGGACTGTAGGGCCGACAACAGCTTGAGACATGATGTCCCATCATTGGAGTATACCACAACAAAGGACAATCCTGGGGACCCACGGCAGGGAGTGAATCCAGTCTGACCACCCCCAAGGTGGAGCAAACGAACACAGGAACAAAGCAGATTAGCAATGGGAGCCAAGCCAAGCCACAAAGCTCCTGAGGAGCCCCCAAAAGAGACTTCAGGCTAGCAGGGGCAGTTCCTGGGATGCCCCAGGACTTGTGGGGAGATAGTCATGAAGGGCAGTGGACAGACCTGGAATGATGTATGCTTTTTCATGTTTGTTTTTGTTTCCCTAGTTATTTATTTGTTTTTCTCTTTTTATTCAATCTTTTGTTTTCTTTCCATTATTGTTGGTTTGCCTACCTATATAAGATAGGCATGGAAGCAAGCCCGAGGAGAAAGCAACGGGACTGATTGTTCTGGAGGGACTTGGCGGGAGGAGGAAGCAGCAGAAGAGAGTGGTGAACACACAACACCAGAGACAGGGGAATAACTAGGGAATTAAAATCAATAACAAGACAGATGTAGAGATCCTGGAAGTGTTGGAGCAACAGCAATCTAGCTGAGAGGAATTACTAAGAGACAGAAGAAGAGGAAGCATGATGGTGGGACAGGAGGAAGGTAAAAGGAAACAGAGGAAAGATCTAGGAAGCAAAGCTTTAGATAGAGGTATAAACATAGGTGTGTACATATGTAAATATATTAATTCATAAAAATAGAGGTATTGGCCTATGTACATATATTTATATGGCAACACATTGAGGTAGTGGACAGACTTTGGGCCTCTGCTCAAGCCTTTCTTCGACACAAGAACACTTTGTTCTAACAACCTGGCATTCTGTGATGCTCACCCTCCTGACATGATTGCCGAAGACAAAATGGGTGCATAAGAAAATGTGGCAAAGAAAGCTGATGGTGCCTGGCTATCAAAAGATATAGCATTTGGGGTCTTAAAGGCTTGAAGTTAAACAAG
>NW_022103928.1:41171226-41175558 GCF_000313985.2 Echinops telfairi
GTAAATGTTTATAAAATAATGATGGCAACATATGTACAAATATGCTTGATACAATTGATGTATGGTTCATTATAAGAGCTTTAAGAGCCTCCAATAAAATGATCTTTAAAGAAAGAAAATACCATGGCTTGGGTCAGGTGAAACTTAGTCTTCAAAGTGAAATCTTTTCTCTTTAAAATTGTAAAGAGGTCTCGTACAGTAGTTTTGCCTAATGCAATAAATCATTTTATTTCTTGACTGCTGCTTCCATGAGTGTTAATTGTGGATTCAAGTAAAATTAAGTCCTTGAAAACTTCAATCTTTTCTACATTTATCATGTTTTTTATTGGCAGTTGTGAGAATTTTCTTTTTGTTTGCATTGAGTTATAATCCATACTGAAGGCTATATTCCTTGATCTTTGTCAGCAAGTGCCTCAAATCTTGTTATTTGGGTATTGTTAATGACCCTTTCTCCAATCTTCACATGGTCTTACTTCTTGAATCATTCACTCAGGATACCAAGTAAGTATAGTAAAAGGAGGTAACACTGACACACACTTGTCCTGATTTTAAATGATTCCATATTTCCTTTTTCTTTTTTGAATAATTGTCTCTTAGTTCATGGATAGGTGTTGTAGGTGCACAATTAAGAATTCTGGAATTCATCCATTCTTCATAATGTTATCCCAATATTATTCATATTGTGTTAAGATCCACATAGCCAAATGCCTTTGCATTGTCAGTAAAACACAAGTAAGCTTTACCTTCCTATATTCTCTGCTTTCAGTCAAGATATCTATGATGTCAGCAATGCTATCCCTTGTCCCACATCTGGCATGAGCTTGACTTCCTGAAAGCTCTCTATTGATGTACTGAAACAATTGTTTTCTGAATAATCACCAGCAGAGTTTTATTTGTTTGTGATGTAAATGATATTGTTCAACAATTGATGCATTTTGTTGGGTTACTTTCCTTTGGCATGGGCACAAAAATAGATCTCTTCCACTAGATTGGTCAGGTAACTGTCTTACAAATTTTGTGGGATTGACCAATGAGTGCTCCCAGTGTTTCAACTTGTTGGAGCATTTCAAATGGTATTCTTAAAATTCCTGGAGCCTTGGTTTTGGCTCATGCCTTCAGTGCAACTTGGACTTCTTCCTCAAACACCAAGATTCTTAATCTTATGCAACCTCTTGAAATGGTCGAACATAAGCAAATTCTTTTAGGTTCATTAACTGTGAATCTTCCATATTCTTTTGAAGCTTTCTGCATCATTCAGGATTTTGCTTATAGAATCCTTCTATATTGTAACTGGAGGTTTGCTTTTTTTCCCCCTTCAGTTATTTCAGCTTGAGACTTGCTGACCCTGGTCCTCCCTTTTGACTTTCTAAGGACAGGTCTTCTCTACATTTCATAATAAGGTTTTGTCTTGTTTTCTTCAGCTGCCCTGTGAAGTTTGGGGCTCAGCTCTTTTTTTTCATTCACTTTAACTACTCTACCTTCAAAAGCAAGTTTCAGAGTCTCTTCTGACAACTAATTTGAACTTTCATTTCTATTCTGTTTGTTAAATTACCTTTTACTTTCTATGGATGAACACACTTTCTAAATTTGTGCTTGATGTCATCCCACAGATTGTATTACCCTCAATGTTATTGTCAATGTTCAGTGTGTCGAACCTCTTCTTGAGATGGTCTCTAAATTCAGGTGGGATGTATTCAAGGTCAGATTTGGGCTCTTAGGGACTTGTTTTCATTTTCGTCAACTTAATTCTGAACCTGTATATGAGCAATTGATAGTCTGTTCCACTGTTGGCCGCTGGTCTTCTTTTGGCTGATGATATTGAATTTCTCCACCATCTCCTTCCACAGATGTAGCCAACTTGATTTCTCTTTATTCGATGTGATGAGGTCCATGTGGTAGTTGTCATTATGTTGTTGGGGGAAAAAAGTATTTGCCATAAAGAAGTCATTGGTCTTGCAAAATTATATCACAATATCTCCACTTTGCTTTTTATTGTCAAAGCCTTATTTTCCAGATTTGTTTCCAGCGTTCACATTGCAGTCACTAATAAGTATCGATTTGTTTTTATTGCATGCTTCATCAATTTCATACTGATGACGTTGGAAGAATTCTTCGATTCCCTCATCACTGGCTTCAGTGGTTCATGGGTAAATTTAAATGATAGGTGTATTATCTGGTTTTCACGTCAGAGTTAGGCATTATCCTATCACAAACAACATTGTACTTCACGCTAGATCTTGATATTTCCTTCTTGATGATGAATGTGATCCCATTGTTTTTAAATTTGTCATTCAAGACATAGAAAACTATATGATTCAAAATTTTATTGAATTCAAAATGGTGAACACCAGTCAAGTTCAGCTCACTAATGCCTAAGGTGTTGATTTGATGCATTCCATTTGCTTTTTAAGGACTTGCAATTTTCTCAGATTCAATCTTCCTGGAGTTCACATGCTGATTATTATTTTTTTTAATCAATTTATTGGGGCTCATACAATTCATCACAATACATAGATCAATTGTGTAAAGCACATCTATACATTTGTTGCCCTCATTATTCCCAAAATTCGCTTGCCTCTTGGGTTCCCGGAATCCGCTCATTTTCCTTTTTTTTTCCCCCCCTCCCCTTCCCATTCTGATTATTAATGGACATTGGCAGTTGTTTCTTCACATTTTGAGTTTTGAAGATCCTGAAAGTATGCTCCTTCCATAGCACTCTGGTCGACTCTACTTTGAGGAGACAGCTCCTTCCCAGGGCTATTTTGAGTGCAATCCAAGCCGAGGGGCTCCTCTTCCAGCACTGTATCAGAACGTATCCTGCTGCTGTTTACACGTTTTTCAGTGGCTAATTCCTCAGAAGTGGACATTGTCACCTGTCCCTTCTTCCAAGTCTGTCTTTGTTTGGAAGCTCTACTGAAACCTTTTGGTATTAGGCTGGGTTCTGCAAAGAAACAAAACCAGTGATCCATATATATGTATATAAAGGAGACTTTATATCAAGAAAAATGGTTCACTCCGGTATAGAAGCAGTTCAGTCCGTTTGATGGCCAGACGTGCTGGAGGCTTTTCCTGACTGCCGGGGATGTGCACGTGATGGAGGAGGGCTCACTGCCAAACCACAGAGAGGCCCAGCCAGGCCAACTTAACACAAAACCTATCACACTGTTCATCTTGGTGACCCTGCTGGTATCTGAAATACCATTGGCCTAGCTTCCAGTATCATAGCCACACATAAGTTATAACAGTACAACAAATTGACCAGATGAGTGGTAGCTGGTATTATCAGTGTTTATCCACAAAGATATGTTGACATTATAACACCTGTTCTTGTGGATGCAATCTTGTTTAGAAATAAGGTCTTTGACGATGTTACCAGTTAACATGGGGTCATACTGGTATAAGGTGCACCCTAATCTAATCTGAGTGGTGTCTGATAAAAGAGAAAAGCAGGCACAGAGAGACAATGTAAGCATGGCCAGATAAAAATACATGTACCTGCTGAAGAATGATTAAAGATATCAGACACTGGGAGATGCAGGAAAAGATCTTCCCCAGTAACTTTCGAAAGGTCTATAGCCCTGCCAATATGCTGAATTTGCAATTCTATCCTCTAGACATATAAGAGAATCGATTTCTGATCTCGTAAACTAGGCATTTTGTTACAGTAATGCTAGGAAACTGCTATACTCTTCCAGACTGGCCTGGGCTACTGCCTTGACCCTCGTACAAGGCAATGTTCTCAGAAGGTAATGACACTGTGGCAGTAAAGGGCAAAGAAAACCCACTCTAAGTAGGAGACCCTAACACTGTCCGTGCGCATGAGTTGTGTTACCACAGCAGAATGTTTGCTGTCCTAAGTATACATTAGGGGATCTGGATTTGATGGTCTCCACCTCTGATAGTCTATAGTTCTAACAGCCAAGAGGTGTCCTTGGGTGGTATAAATGTGTAAGTGCTCAGCTACTCACCTAAAGATTGGAGGTTTGAGTCCACTAGTGATGTCTTGGGCAATAAGGCCTGGCAGTCTGCTTCTAGAAAATCAGCAATTGAAGACCTTGTAGAGCCTACTTCTATTCTGACCCACATGGGGCTACCACGAATCAGTGTTGACGAGAGGTTGACTGTTTTTTCCCTTTATTTTTCAATCTCAAATATCATCCAGTGTTGCCCTGCAGTGGAGGGAGTTGGTGTTGGTCTCTGGCAGACCACTGTGGTGTGCTGGAACACTGGCCTCTTCTTCAGCATCTCCTGTGGGGCTGAGAGGCAGGTTCAGAGGACATCACACACTTCCTCACCTTGGCGTTGGCTTCTCTAACAAGGCATGCTCATAGG
>NW_022103928.1:41175658-41188092 GCF_000313985.2 Echinops telfairi
GGAGGCTGGGTGGCATCCTGCTGTTCATCCTGCTGAACCTGCTCCCACAGGGACACTGATAGTGTGGGAGACTGGCAAGTTTCTCCTGGGACTTGGATTTCAACCTGGAATCTTCTCCGGACTCTAGTTGCTCCCGAGGCTGCATAATCCAAGATGGGCAGGGCCCATGGCGGGCAGTGCCCTCAGCAGCCTGGGTCTGGGAACAGCGTCTAGGAGCCGGGCAGGAATTGCAGGTCCACCTGGTCTTGGTTTTAAGGACCATCTCCCATAAAGATTTACAGCCTCAAAAAAATTCCTTTTTTTTTTTTTTAGTATTTCTATGAGTTGGAATCAACTTGATGGTGGTGTTTTTATTGTTTTCATAACTCTCCCCAGAAATATATTTCTAAACAGATGAATGAAATCAGTGTCATCTACCTTTTAAACTCCAAATGGAAAAGTTATTCTTTATTTCCTGGGTTTCTGCTCACAAAACCATGTGACCATCAGCAACTCTTTCCAAATATGGAACAATGGAGATACCAAATGTCAGTGATGAAGGAACTTCTGTTTTCTTCCAGGAAAATAAGACCCCCAAAGGAGAAATGAAGCCCTAAAGACTCATTCCAAGTCAATAGGTCACTAACATAAACCATGAAGGCCAGAATTTGACAATTACATAACTATCATAAAACAAACTAGCAAACTGATTTACTTGTGTTTTTTTATTGGTACACCTAAAAGAAAATGAAATCTAGCTAGTAATGCACAAAGAATATGGCAGTTGTTGTTGGTCTTGTCAATAACAACCAATTATATGCAAAGAGTTACAGCCTTCTTTAAAGAGTTACAGCCTCGGAAACGCTATAGAGGGTCACTATGAGTCAGAATCAACTTGATGATGGCAGTGGGTTTAGGTTTTCAGGTTCATAGATTTCAGTGTCCCAGTCCCAGGAGCTTCTATGTGACCTTTCATTTCAAAAGAGAAGCATGTGCTTTGGGCATCAACAAAGCAGGGACAACAGTTGCCCAAAGCAAAGACCCACAGATGCTAAGTGGACAGGACACAAGGAAAAGTAAGGACTAAAGTGGACGGGAGCTGGAAGGGCCCAAAGTGATATTGGTAGCTGTGTTAGGCTCGGTTCTCTGTTGTTGTTAAAGTCCCATTGAGTTGCTTCTGACCCATGGTCACCCTACGCACAATAGAACAAAACACTGTCCGGTCTTGCTCGATCCTCGTGATTGTTCCTACGCTTGATCCCATTGTTGAAGCCACTCTGTCAACTTATCTCATTGAGTGCCTTCCTCTCTTTTTCTGCCTCTCTACTTTACCAGGGACTGGTCTCTTTTGGCAGTGTATCCAAAATATGTAAGATGAAGCCTTGCCATCCTTCCCATGAAGGAGCACTCTGACTCTACTTGTCCCAAGACAGATTTGTTTGTCCTTTTGGCCATCAATGGTACTTTTGGCAGTCAAAGGGACTTTCATTATTCTCTGCCAGGACTACCATCCATTCAAATGCATTGATTCTTCTTCAGTCTTCTTATTCAATGTTCAACTTTCACATGCACATGAGGCAATTGAAAATGCTATGGCTTGAGGCAGGTACACCTTAGTCCTCAAAGTCATCCTTGCAACACCCTAAAGAGGTCTCACATCGCAGATTTACCCAATGCAATGCTTCATTTGATTTCTTGACTGCTGCTTCCATGAGCATTGATTATTGATCTAAGCTAGACAAAATCCTTGACAACTTCAATCTTTTCTCCATTTATCTGGATGTTATCTATCTGTCCAGTTGTGAGGATTTGGGTCTTCTTGACATTGATTTTTAATCCATCATGAAAGCTTCCATCCTTGATCTTCATCAGCAAATGCTTCAATTCCTCTCACTCCCAGCAAGCAAGGTTGTGTCATCTGCATACCACAGGTTATTGATAAGCCTTCCTCCAATCCTGATGCTGAATCTTCATATAAGTCAGCTTCTCTGATGATTTTCTCAATGCAGAGTGAATAACTATGATGAGAGAATACAACCCTGACTTTAAACCATGATTTTAAACCTGTTCTGTTTGCACAACTGCCTCTTGTTCCATGTAGAAGTACCACATGAGCAGAATGAAGTGTTCTGGAATTCCCATTAGCTTCAAAGCTGTACCTAGTTTGTTATGAGCCACAAGTCAATTGCTTTAGCATAGTCAATAAAATACAAATAAACATATTTATGGTATTCTCTGCTTGCAGCCAAGAGCCACCTGACATCAGCAATTATATCACTTGTTTCATGTCCTCTTCTGAATCTAGCCTGAATGTCTGGTAGTTTCTCGTCCATGTACTGCTGCAACATTTATTTGATGATCTTCAACAAAATTTTATTTGCATGTGATATCGATGATATCATTATATAATTTGCACATTCTGTTGGGTTAATTTCTTTGGAATGGGTACACATATGTATCTCTTCCTATCAGCTGGCCAAGTAGCAGTCTTCCACATTTCTTAGTATAGATGAGTGAGTTCTTCCAGGGCTTCACCAGCTTGTGGAAAGATTTTAGTTGGTATGCCATCAATTCTTGGTGTCTTATTTTTGGCTAATGCTTTCAGGTCAGCTTGAACTTCGTCCTTGAGCACCACTGGCTCTGGCTCATATGTTACCTGGAGAAACAGTAAAATAATGACTAATTCTTTTTGGTATAATGACTCTGTGAGTTCTTTTTTCTAAAAAAATTTTTTTTTAACTTTTCTTCTTCTTTTGATGTATCCTGCATCATTCAATATTTTACTGATAGAGTCTTTCTTTTTTTTAAATTAAAAGATCATTTTATTGGGGGCTCTTAGAACTCTTATGTCAATCCATACATCAATTGTATCAGGCATATATATATATATTTATAAATTATTTTATTGGGGGGGGCTCATACAACTCATCACAATTCATCCATCCATCCATTGTGTCAAGCACATTTGTACATTTGTTGCCATCATAATTCTCAAAACATTTTCATTCTACTTGAGCCCTTGGTATCAGCTCCTCATTTTTGCCCTTTCCTTCCTCCCCAGTCTCCCTCCCTCATGAACCTTGATCAGTTATAAGTTATTATTATTTTTCTATGCAGTGGTTCTCAACCTTCCTAATGCTGCAACCCTTTAATACAGTTCCTCATGTTGTGGTGACTCCCACAGCCATAAAATTATTCTTGTTACTACTTCATAACTATAATTTTACTACTGTTATGAATTGGACAACCCCTGTGAAAGGGTCGTTCAACCCCCTAAGGGGTTGCAACCCACAGGTTGAGAACCACTCTTTCCATGTCTTACACTGTCCGATGTCTCCCTTCACCCACTTTTCTGTTGTCCGTCCCCCAGGGAGAGGGTTATATGTAGATCATTGTAATCGATTTCCCCTTTCTCCCCCACCTTCCCCTTACCCTCCTGGTACCTCCACTCTCATTATTGGTCCTGAGGGGTTTATCTGTCCTGGATTCTATGTGTTTCCAGCTCTGATCTGTACCAGTGTGCATCCTCTGGCCTAGCCAGATTTGTAAGGTAGAATTGGGATCATGATATGGGGTGAGAGGCTGAGGAAGCATTAAAGAACTAGAGAAAAGGTGTATGTTTCATCAATGCTATATTGCACTTTGACTGGCTCATCTTCTCCCCGCGACCCTTCTGTAAGGGGATGTCCAGTTGCCTACAGAGTCTCTACGCCGCACTCCCGCTCATTCATAATGATATCATTTTTTGTTCTTTGATGCCTGATACCTGATCCTATCAACACCTCATGATCACACAGGCTGGTATGCTTCTTCCATGTGGGCTTTGTTGCTTCTCAGCTAGATGACCACTTGTTATCTTCAAACCATTAAGATCCCAGATGCTATATCTTGATAGCCTGGCACCATCAGCTTTCTTCACCACATTTGCTTATGCACCCGCTTTGTCTTCGGTGATCTTGTGGGAAGGTGAGCATCATGGAAAGCCATTTTAATAGAACAAAATGTTCTTGCATTGAGGGAGTACTTGAGTGGAGGCCCAATGTCCATCTGCTACCTTAATACTAAACCTATAAATATATGCACATAGATCTATTTCCCCATCATCATATATAAATATATTTACCTATGTATATGCCTGTATTTAGACCTCTATAAATGCCCTTTGCCTCCGACTTCCTTCCTTTATTTCCTTTTACTTTCCTCTTGTCCCATTAATGGATAGATTCTTTCAATGGGTTTTCTAGAGAAACAAAACCACTGATGTTTATATACATAGAAAGTGATTCATATCAAGAAATGACTCTCACAGTTGTAGAAGTAGGTAAGTCTAGTCTGGTTCAAGTTGCAGGACTAGTAAGCTGAAGGCGTCTCATGACTTGTATAGTTACCTGGGCTGATAAGCAGGAAGCAGGGATATGAAGCAGGAAGACCACAAGCTGGTGGGTGCTGAGCTGAATAACTCCAAGCTTGGCCAAATGAATCTAACATCAGCAGTCGGTTGATAGCTTCTGGGAGAGGCAGGAAATATAATCGAAGGTCAACAAATGAGATGCAGGATCCAAATATATCCGTGCAAGAAGCTAGCTTCCATACACTGTTAATTGATACTAAGAGTAGGCCACGCCCTAAAGCACAGCTTCCTTGTTTGTACGAAGGCTCTGAATCCATTGAGGAGGTCTATTCTCTCCCCAGTGCTTGGCTGCTTCACAGAAGCAGGTATCATGGAGTTGACCACACTATGTTAGAGCTTGTCAGGGGAGAATCCTGGCCCACCCATGTTGACCTAAAAACTATCCCAATAGCATTTTATCTATTTTGTGTACAATAACAGTTATATTTTCATTTTAAACCTCTGGAGTTCAATCTCATATTCAGGTATTTTTAAAAAATCATTTTATTGGGGGCTTGTACAACTCTTATCACAATCCTATGCAGGTATTTCTTACTGACCACACATGAGCACACCAGAGGCACTACAATCATGTGAAGCTTGAGGTAGCTGGTCCTGCACAAAGTGATCCAAAACAGCCTGCTGTGTTGAGCATATGCTTGTATTTGTGTTATGCGCTCCGTGATGATTTTTGGCCCTTCGGGTATTAGTGTTAGTCAGAGGAGCTGTGAAGATGTCCTACCAAGGATGGAAACTGAGCGCCCAGCTTGTAAGCTTTCTCTCAAGATGAAAGGCACTCATGGCAACCTGCAAAAGGCCCACCATCAGTATCACATGACAAATGAATGGAATTATTTCCTGTTGCCTTGTAAGTATCGTTTCTTTTGACTGTCTCAGTGCAGAAGATCAAAACATGTCCCAAATAAATTTTACTTCTCAATATGTACATATAAACTTTTATGTTACCATCCAAATTCAAATGTAAAGTTTATTTATACATTGTATTTATTTAATTTATTCAAATGTATTTGCTGTGAAAAGCCAAAACCATTCCTTGATTTGATTCTGACTCATAATGACCTCATATATGGTTTCTGAGACTATACATTTTTACAAGAGCGTATGGCCTCATCTTTCTCCTATGAAGTTACTGGTAAGTTTGAACCACTGACCTTGTGGTTAGTAGTCTAAGGAATAACCCACTATGCTATCAGGGCTCATTGTGGGACCAAATTTTAAAAGTGGCATAATGTTATATTCAGGTAAAATGAATGACATCAGTTAAGTGGTACACACACCCACAACTTGCGAAAGATTAAAAAAAAGTTGTTTGTGAATCCTTAAAGAAAATTCAAAAAATAGTAAACCAGTGTGCATTGAACATTCAGGTTTAATAGGTGCAAATCATGGTAACTTGATTTTTGTGTTGCTAAAATTACTCATAGTAATATGAATATAACAGACTTTGTTCCAATTCTGCATCTATTCCTTGCTTGGGTTAAAAAATTAATAATGGTCTAGAAAGTGAGACTTTTAGAATCTGAAATTCCTGAATCTTGCAGACTTCAGAAATAATAGGTCCTGCTTTGTGGAAAAAAATCTTTCTCCTAGTAATGTAAATTACATCACTATGCCCTCTGTCACATGACTGCACTCGACCTTATCCCAAAGGCCGGGAAGCGATTGTATGGTGTCAGATTTAAACTCAAGACATGGTGTTGGCTTAACACATGAACTGGAGATACAAATTAATGAAGAAAAACAGTGTTGTTGCTATAATTATAATAACCAATTAATGTGGAGTATCATTTCAAGGAATGAATGGAGTGTTTGGATCCCCACCGATGGGAAGATCTTTGGATTTATTTGAACTTCTTGCCCAGTTTAAGCCATTTTTAGCAGGTCAAATCTCAAAATATGTAACACAAAGTACTACAAGGAAGAACGCTCATCAGATTTGTCCAAAACAATGTGTGAAGGGTGAAGCAACTTAATAAGTGATTACATTGGACAAATATTATTCATATGTGCACATATGATTCCATAATAGAGCATAAAATATGAACAATTGGCATTTCCCAATATGGAAATTGCTTTTTTTCCATGATGGGTTCAAACTGCCAACCATTAGGTTAGTTAGGCAATCACAACATACTTTTCCTACCCACTTTGCCATAGCCTCTGTGTGTGTTTGTGTGTGTGTGTGTGTGTGTGTGTGTGTGTATAAGCAAGAAAACACACACTAAGGGAACTTTTAGGCCAGTGTGGCTTGCACCCAAGCATCAGTTAATTTACTTGTTGAGTCCCTTGTGTATGCTGGGGAGACGGTTGGATGAACAAAACTAATGCCTGCCCAGGGTTACCCACAGTCGAGGAGTTACGCTGTTGGGAATGGTGTAGCGAGAGTGTAGACAGAGTACTGCAATTACAGTCAGGAGTGTGCCGAACCGACAGGATTTGCAACCTGGTCAATGGTGTCTGGCCCCCAGCAGACCCTGTGGCATTCTTGGGACTATTTGGCCCCAGAAGCATATTCTGGAAGACAGTGGTTTCCAGAAGAGAGAACTCCGGGCTTTAGCTCTGATTCTCTAACTTGTGCAGTTGTTAAGAGCACTGGTGCCTGACAGGGACAGACCCACTTCATATCCCATCTCCATCATTTACCAATAAGTTGGTCTTGGGCAAGCCTCGGGTTTTTGCTCTTCATGAAGTGGGAACAATAAGAGGGTACCACAGAGGGTCTTTCTGGAGGTTAGCTCTATGTACAATCATTGGTCTGGAGAAAGGACAGAGGCAAAGGCGGATATTATCAGCATTATCAGTGTCAGGATAGCCCATTATGATTAATAAAATAATAATGTCCATGCATTCATTTCCTTATCCATGGAGTGATGATCTCTAAGGTCCTTCTCTGCTCCTCTGTGCTATTAGCTATGACTGATCAGACCATTTTTTGGTTACCATGGAGAGAAGGTTGCTATGGGAATGCTGTAATTAAAGCCTGCTTAGACCATTGGTTCTGGGTGTGGGCTGGAGCCACTGGCACAAAGTGATCTACCCGTCCTGCACATACCTGCATGCACATTCATAAAAAAAATCTCTGGATTGTTTCCTAGCACCTTGGTAATTAGTGGTTCCTTCTGGGAAAAGCGATGGATGGAGGACATTGGGGGACTTACACTTTTCTTCCTATATTTGCCTGAGCCTAAATTTTCTTATCTATGAAAGCTTGATGGTATTTTCTACCTTCACAGGCTTGTTATAAAGATTTCCTAAGAGCTTCTGTCTTAAAAACATGATTTCATCGGAGCATATTTGAGGCCTGTTAGAGCGAAGCTGGTTTCCCCACGTAGTTCTTTGTGCACATTGTCAGGGCTCCTTCAGTGGCTTGACCACATTGGAAGATTCTTTCAGTGGAAGCTCTCCACCACTGTTAGTTGGAACTCTCTGAGTGGAAACTCTCCAACTCTGTTAGAGTTGGTTAAAATATAGCTACCCGGGTTCCGATTAAACCAACTGAGAGGCAGCCCTGGCATCTGGGCTTTAAAGGGCCACATGGTGGCGTTTGTGTGTCAGTTCCTTCACGGGAAGGCTCTCCCAAGTTCCTGTGCTCTGTCTCCCCCAGCTTCAGCTCCCTGTCTGGTTTTCAAAGCCTCCCCTTCTTGAAAGGCTTCCGCTGGGCCAGCCTAGTTGCTTTAAGATTTTAAACACTTCCAATTTCTTTCTTTGAAAAAGAAAGCAATAAATTAATATATCTCATGGTAAAAATAAAAATAACCAAAACATCAAAGAATACAATATTGGTGATGGTGGTGTTCAGAAGAGAAGGTTGATCCTTTCTCAATAAACTTCACTGATGCCAGGTTCTTGCAAGAACTTGTTTTCCTGCTACTGGTAAATTGGCAATTGGGTCTGGTCTCCTGATTTCACAAGAGCTGTTAACCTATCTACAGATCTTTTTTTAAAGCAACTTTTTGATAACAGAATGTGAGGGATCAGTGCTGAGTTATTCTGAAGGAAAAGTCAAGTCTTTGAATCTTGGAAAAAAGTACTGACAGAAGAATTATTAACCCAGTCACCAGCAATCTCCATGTCCTTGTGGAAGTTACCTCTCCGAGCCTCAGTTTCCTTATTTGTAAAATGGATGGGTTGGAGTATGATGGTCTCTAAGAGGCTGCTAATTTTAAGAATCTCTATGCTTCTTTTCTGTCCTTCCAAATTTCTCCTCCATCGTGGTAATGTGATTCTGGCAAAATGAACAGGGCTCTTTGCTTCTTCCTGGGCAAAAGAGGAGAGTTAAGATGAGATGTACTATCAACCCTGGAGGGTGAGGGAGTAGAAGAAATACTAACCTAGGCCAAAGACAACTTGGACTTGAACCCCAGCTCATTCCTCTTGTTACCAGCAACAAAATTATTTGCTTGAAAGGAGAGGAAACTGGTTTGGGAAAACCAAAAAATTGAGGCTAGTTGGTCTCTGTTGGTTTCCAGGGGTTTCTAGTCAGTCAAATTAAGTAAGAAATTGCCTAAAAATACAATGTGCATCATCCTTCTTTTTGGTTCCCTTCTTGTAACCTACAGCACTGCTTTAGGAAGAAATCAGGTTGTATCATTAGGACATGGAACAGTGAATGCCCCACCCCCACCCCCTGCTGGTAAATACTCTTAGCCTCCTGGGGTCCTGATTTAAGAGGATGGGTAAAGCTGCGATAATCCCACAGGCCTACTGCAGATTAAAATGGTCTGGCATTGACACCTGCACTCAATCCATCATTGCCATCATTCATAAATGGGAGAGTCTAGCACCCTGGCACCAGAGAGTCAGCCTGATGACCTGGCTGTGTGTCCCTGCTCCACATCTCCTGATATAAGAACTCAGTGACTTACAGAACTGTTAGCTGAATTATCTCACTTGTAAAGTGGAGATAAAAAGAATAGTTACTATTACTGGATTGCTGCATAAGAAGTACATGACGTACTTAGCATAGTGTCTGTTGGCTTTATTTCCTCTGATCTTTATTACTTGGGTGTTTTAAAAAGTTATGTTTTTTCTATGTACCAGCTTTATGATTTAATCACAATAATCTTTGCTGGTTATTTTTCCACTCCCCTTCAGTATTATATTATTATTCTCACTTTTTGAGCAAGACAATTAATTACTTTTTAATTAATATTTAAGGCTATGAGCACGCTTTACTTGCATTCTGTAAGTGTCCAGAAAATTCTGTAATTTCGCTTTGTATTTCCCTATGACCCAAAAATTGATTAAAAGAGGATATTGAGATTTCTAGGTAAGGACCTTTATTTTTGTTTTCTGATTTTGTTACAATTTTTTAATTGTATTAAATTGTGGTTAGAATATCGCATCTGCATCATTTTTTGGGGGGGAATTCACTGGTTTTGCAGTTTATTATTTGGTCAGCTTGGGGGGAAGTTCTATGGACATCTCATGCAAGTAAAATTTTGCTGAAGATCATTCAAAGAAGGTTGCAGCTCTACACAGACAAGGAGCTGCTAGAGGTTCAGAAGGTTATGTGGAGCACCGGAATCATGGCTGACATCAACTGGATCTTGGTTGAAAGCAGAGAGTATCAGAAAGAGGCTGACTTGTGTTTTATTGCCTGTGCCAAGGCATTGGACTGCATGGATCCTAATGAACTATGGATAACCTCGTGAAGAATGGGAATTCCAGAACAATTCATCATGTTCTTGTAGAATTTGTACATGGATCAAGTTGTGTGCACAGAACAAGGAAATGCTGCATGTTTTAAGATCAAGGAAGGTGTACGACAGAATCGCATTCTCTCATCATGCTTACTCATTCTGCATGCTGAGTGAATCATCAGAGCAGCTGGATTGCAAAGAAGAGTGTGGCATCAGGACTGGAGGAAGGCTTATCCACAACATGGGGTGTGGAGATGACACAATCTTGCTTGCTGGAAGTGATGAGGACTTGAGGCACTTGCTGGTGATCAAGGACTGAAGCCTTTACTATGGATCACAAACTGGACCAACAGGTGACATTATGACAAATGGAGAAAAGATTGAAGTTATCCGGGATTTTGTTGTCTTGCTTGGATCCACGATCAGTGTTCATGGGGGCAGCAGTCAAGAGTTCAAAAGGCTCAAATTTGCTGCATAAGACGTTTAGATGTTGAAAAGCAAGGATGTTAATTGAGAACTAAGGTGTGCCTCATCCAAGCCATGGTGTTTCACATTGCCTCAGATGCGTGTGAAAGTTGGCCCTAAACGAGGAAGACTGAAGAAGGATCGATGCGTTTGAACTGTGGTGCTGGAGAAGAAGAGTGACAGTACCATAGATTCTCAAAAGGACAAAGGAGTCTGTCTTAGAAGTACGGCCAGAGGCCAGAGTATTCCTTAAAGGCAGGCATGGGGGATCCTCTGTCTTCCATACTTTGGACGTGTTGCCAGAGGACATCATGTTTGGTAAAGCAGTGAAGGACAGGAAGACTTTCAAGGAGCTAGGCTGGCACAGTGACTGCAACAATCGGCTCACGCATAAGAATAATTGTGAGGCTGGCACAGGGCCATGCAGGGTGTCATTCTGTTGGGCACAGGGTCCCTATATATCAGAACCAACTCCTTAGCACCTAACAACAGTAGCATGTATATGCCCTGCGATAGGGCCCTTACATTTGTCCCACTTTTTTCATTGATGATCCTTAAGCTCTGGTATCTCTGTTCAGGTGCTTGGTTCATTTTGAGTGTTTTGTGCATGAGGTGAAGAATGGGTCTTATTTCATTCTTCTGCAGATGGAGATCCAGTTTTGCCAGCACTATTTGTTGAAGAGGCTGTCTCTTTCCTATTTAATATTTTTTGGTTCTTTGTTTAAACTCAGTTGTAAGTAGGCCGATGAATGTATTTCTTGGTCTTCTATTTTTTTTACATTGGCCTATGTATCTATCATGTACCAGTACCAAACTGTTTTGGCAAGATCAGGCGCACTCAGGGTGGTATGGCCGTAGACCAAACTGTTTTGAGTACTGTGTCTGTGTAGTAAGTTTTGAGGTCAGATAGTGTGAGGCCTCCTATTTTGTTCTGTTTAAGAAGATTTTTTTCCTCCTTTCCTAGGTCTCTTCCCTCTCCATTTGAAGTTAGAAATTAGGTTTGCCATTTCTTTAAACAATAAAGTTGGGATTTGCATCAGAATTGCATTGTGTTTACATATTGCTGTAGGATCTCCATGAGTCAGTATGGACTTGATGGCAACGAGTTTGGTTTTGGGGGAGTACAGACATTTTCACAATATTTTGTCTTCCTATTCATGAACATGAGGAACCCGGGTGGTGTAACGATTACTCACTTGGCTGCTAACCTCAAGGTCAGCAGTTTGAAATCACTAGTTGCTCTGTGGGAGAAAGACAAATCTTTCTGCGCCTGTAAAGAATTACAGTCTCGGAAACCCTCAGGGAGCACAACCCTTTTCTAGAACGTCACTATGAGTTGGATCCAACTGGATGGCAGTGAGTTATTAGAGTCTTTGTTTTTGTTTAATTTATCCATGAACATAGGATATCCTTCCATTTGTGTAAGCCTCTTTTGGTTTCTTGTAATAGTGTTCTACAATTTTCTTTATACAGGTCTTTTGCTTTTTTTGGTTAGGTTTATTCCTAACTATTCTATCTTTTGTGTGGCTATTGTAAATGGTATTTTCTTGATGTTTTTAACCTGAGGCGTTCTTAATATTGACATCAGGGCTCAGGTAATTTTCTGTTGTAGAGGAGGTCCTGCACATTGTAGGATGCTTAGCATCATCCCTAGCCTCTACCCAATGAACGCCAGCAGTACCCTCCAATTGTGACAAATAAAAACCTATTTAGACATAACTGAGTGTCTGTGGGTTACATTCACCATGGTTGTGTCACAGCAATACCTGGTATGGATGCAGTTAGCACTTATACATATGAGCTATTTCCATTATCTTTGTTGGTGTTAGCTGCTTTTGCGATGGCCCCCAATTCACAGTGGTTCATGTACGAAGGAACAAAAAGCTGTCTAATCCTGTCTCATCCCCATGATTAGTTGGAGTTAGACTTTTTCTTTT
>NW_022103928.1:41188711-41191394 GCF_000313985.2 Echinops telfairi
TGTTGGAATGGCAGGATTTTCACTAGCTCATTTTCATCTATGTTATTCTGGAAACTCTACTGAAACTTGCTCAGCATCATAGCAACAATTAAGCCTCTACTGACAGATGGGCGATGGCCACAGATGAGGTGCACTCACTAGGAATTGAACCCGGATCTCATGTGTGAAAGGCAATAATTCCACCACTGAGCTATGGATGCCTCATTGTAGCCATTTATAAATGGTTATGGCATATAGGATTATATAGCATTACACTCCTCCTCCTATTATGCAATGGTGATGTTCACATAGGCACTCTAGTGGTGTAGTGCTTACTTATTGGGCTGCAATCTCCTGGGCGGCAGTTTGAAACCACAAACAGCTCCATCAGAGAAAGATTCAGCTTTCTACTCCTGGGAACAGTCACTGTGGGGAAACCCACAGTGGAGGGTGCGGGGGTCACTTGAGTCAGCATCGACTCAATGGCAGTGAGTTTTTGGTTTGGATGTTCACATTTTCCACAAGACGCTCAGCAATGGTCAAACATCTTGCTAAATTCGAGATTTAGCTTTGTAGGCATTCCCTATCTATTATTCCATTGACCCTATTGAGCAAAGAAATGAGGGCAGCCCGCTTGCTTTATTGTCAGGGAGCCCCATCCCTCACAAGGGGCTGAGAAGATCAAATGAGATACAGGATGTGAAATTGATTTGTAAAACACCGGGAACCATTCCGATGTCGGGATTAACATTCAGTCCCCATGACAGCACCAGATGTATTCAGGAGCAAAGATAAATTGCTTGGCTCTCTCAACTCTGGTCTCTGAGTCCTATTTGCTTATCCACAAAATATGTAGCTTGGCCTCCGAAGCATTCCAATTGAGAATATCCTGAGCAAACCAGTTAACCTTTCCGAACCATGGGTTCTTTATCTTTAAACATGGGACAACACTGCTTTCCTCACAAATTACGTAGCACCAGTGACTTAGTAAATTGCATAACACTGAGCAAATATTATCTACCATATTCAAAATGATACTCAACTCCAAAGCCCTATAGCTAATTCTCAAAAACAATCCTTGCCAATTTTTTTTCTAACAGCTTTATTGGCATAAATTCACAGATGATACAATTTAATAGTTCAATCATACTAAGAAGAGTTGTTCGATCATCACCACAATCAATTTTAAATATATTCTTCTTTCTTGTACTCATCGTTATTAGCTCCTCATCTCACACCCCCGCGCATCCCTCCCAAGTTCTGATTAGTAATAGCATTGTGTTTGTAAAAATTCAGCTACTGTGAAATGCATAAATTAGAGAAGATTTATAAGAAAGAAGTTTTATTGCTTTATGACCCTGTCTGATATTCTAAGTCACACCCAAATTTTTTTTGTTAATCATTTTATTGGGGGCTCGTACAACTCTTATCAAAATCCATTCATACATCCATTGTGTCAAGCACATTTGTACATTTATTGCATCATCATTCTCAAAACATTTCCTTTCTACTTGAGCCCTTGGTATCAGCTCCTCATTTTTCCCGCTCCCTCCCCGCACCCCCCTCCCTCATGAACCCTTGATAATTTATAAATTATTATTATTTTGTCATATCTTAAACTGTCTGACGTCTCCCTTCACCCACTTTTCTGTTGTCCATTCTCCCAGGGAGGAGTTTATATGTAGATCCTTGTGATCGGTTCCCCCTTTCTACCCCACCTTCCCTCCACCCTCCAGGTATTGCCACTCTCACCCCAAATTGGTTTTACTACAACCTCATTTGCTTCTCCAAAAGGATGCATTTATAATGAAGGTACAGCTCCCTGGGGCACAACAAAGCAGGCCTTGGTTCACCGGGCAGGGGTGAGCTGCCCTAAGACAGTGTGAGGGGAAAGAGGGAGAGGGGTGTTGGCTCTCCACCCTTTATCTCCTGAGAGTCGGCTTCTTCTGCGGCTTTAGTTTTCAATCATTTTCTTTATTAAGTCTGTGCTAGCGGTTTTCTGTGGACATGATATTATTACAGCATTTCTTTTATTTCCTTCTCTGGTAATTTATATGCATGCGCGCACACAATCCTGAAAGAAAGCAATTTGATGGGTTTTTTAGGTTCCTGACTTCAAAGCCCTCATCTATAAAGTAGAGATATGTTAATAGAGCCCTGTGTCCCTCTAACTTAAAGCAGTTCATTCACAGAAAGCACTTAGAACCCAATTAGTGGCCTTCTCACTTTGCAGAACAGGGAATGAGGCTAAAAGAGCAGGACCAAGTTACCTGCTGGAGGACATGCTGTAACCAGGAGAGTTTAGGACTTGCTGGATGAAAATCTGCATTTGAAGTATCATTACTTTTCAAAGTCATTTGGACATAGTGTTTTGTGTTTGTTTGTTTCCCCCCCCCAAAGGATGTCTTAGCTCCACTCTCCAAACAACCCTGAGGGGCAGCCAGGACAAGTGTTAGGATTACCAATAGAGTGAGGGACGGAGGTCCAGGAGGGTGACTTTGCTCTTAGTTCACGAAGACAAGCACATCCGAGCGGAGATTGTCTGCCACTACTACCTTCAACCTTCTTTTCACAGGAGTGATCCTGCCTCGGGCAGAGATTGCTGGGGAACAGAGTGCCCTGTTCAGTTGACCTTGAGTGTCCTTAAGAATGACCAGCTAGAAGCAGGGAGAATTGGAGGCTCTTGGATAGGATAGGCTGGATG
>NW_022103928.1:41193014-41196915 GCF_000313985.2 Echinops telfairi
GAGGGTCCCCACAGTTGCTGCCCGCTCAGCATGATTAAGCTCCCATGGCCTCCAGTCCCAGGACTCCTATCCTCTCCCAAAGAGAAATGCAGGCTCTGACTTCCACGGAAAGGATTGCAGACAGCAGACAGCCTTTTGCAATGACAGCCTATTCTAAAAAAAAACAAACCACAGATTTCTCAAGTCTGACTCATCACGACCCCGGACTCATGGTGACTCATGGGTGTCAGAGCAGACGTGTGGTCCGTGGGGTTCTCCGTGCTGGGTTTTCAGAAGAACAGCACCCGACCTTTGAAGAAGCTGCTGGGTGGACTCAACCCTCCAAACCTGTCAGTGAGCAGAGGAGACCATTAGCCATTTGCACCACCCATGGATTTATCTGTTGTGCTTATACTTAAAGAACACTTAGCTCAGACGTGGAAGCCAGGCAGATGGAGATGCTAGGTCCTTTCCGTTTCACCCTGGAGCATTGCCCAACTTGTAGGTTCTCAAACAGAAACACCTCCTTTCAGGAAAAAATTACTCCTTGACCCCCTAGCAATGAAAAAACGATTGTACGACATCACCCATAATGCTTGATAATGTGCAGGGACCTGCTTTTGCACCCCACCCCATCAGTCCAGCACCCCACTTTGGGAAATGCTGGTCTAGCTGAAGGTCAACTCAAGGTCCATTTAATTACCAAGAGGAAATACTTGAATTTGACTTGCTACGTGTTATTCATTTGGGTCCAGAGTCTATGAAATTGCATGTTAACTTGAAGATTTTTTTTCTTTTTCAGTAGAGATGCAAATGATTTCTGTCCAGTAGTGAAAGTGGCCTCAAAAGCGACAATGCTAGTTCCCTGTAGGACATTGGTCATTTTTCGTCCGTAACTTAGGAGACTTATTAGCTTACACTAGCTGCATCCTGCATTGACCTTCAATTGCTATTTGAGCCAACTTCACCATTTTGCCAGCCCATCACTTAGTGACTGAAACACATTTTATAAAAAATACTTTTATTGGGGGCTCTTACATCTCTTATCACAATCCATATATTCCTCCAATGTGTCAAATACATTTGCACATATGCCGCCATCATCATTTTCGTTCTCTTCCCACTTGAGCCCCTGATATCAGCTCCCCATTTCTTCCCCGTCCCTCCTCTGCCCGCCCACCCTCATGAACCCGTGATAAGTTATAGATTATTTTTTCAATATCTTACACCGTCCTCCATCCCCCCTCACCCACTTTTCCATTATTCGTCCCCCTGGGAGAGGGTTCTGGATTGATCCTTGTGATCGATTCCCCCATTCTCCCCCTCCTCTCCCCTCCCCTAATCCTCCTGGTTTTTCTACTCGCATTGTTGGCCCTGAGGGGTTTATCTATCCTGGATTCCCCGTGTTGTGGGTTCTTATCTGTAGCAGTGTGCATGCTCTGGTCCAATCTGATTTGTAAGGTAGAATTGAGGTCATGATAGTGAGGGGAAGGAAGCACCAAAGAGCTAGAGGAAAGTTGTGTGTGACTGAAACACATTTTTGATACATGCTCATTATGTGTGTGTATGTGTGTGTGTGTGTGTGTACACGCTCGCGCGCGCGTGCATTCTCAAAGTATGAATGTCTCATTTTTCACTTTCAGACATTACACTGCGACAATATAGGATGGACTCACACAATTCACTGAATCTGGAGGGAAACTGAGCTCCATGATGAGTGTGACGTTAACCTGTGGGAAAATCATGCTCACACCGTCGCAGAACATGATAACCAGGAAGACAGAGGCATGATGAGGACCGTAGCAGAGGGCTTAGGAAAACGCTTTCACCCAGAAAAATTAACGCCAGAAAGATACCGTTTACACAATTATGGGAAAGGTGAATGGAAGCAAGCTGATCCCCAAATCCTGCAAGTGGAACCCCCTTGAGAGCACAAAACGCCTGCTTAAGTGGAGGGGGCGGGGCGGGGGTGGGGGTTGGGGGGGTGGAGAGAAGCTTTCTTTCCGCAGCATTAGGAAGGGCTTGGTAAAGAGTTAGTTGGTGAATGATTGCGGGGTCGATCTGTTTTTAATGTACTCAGCTTAGTCTCTAAGGAAATAGAGGTGATCCCTGGCTTAAGGACACTGTTCAGGTGTGTCTGCAGAAGCCACACCCTCCCCAATTAATCAATACAAAGGACATGCCAGGAAAGTGGTAAACAGTTTCGCACCAGAAGTGAAGATGGTTAGGGCTTAAAGAAGCAAGTGACAGGGGGCCGGGACTTCACAGAAGGTCCCTGGAAAAGGTAACGTTTGAACCGGTCTCTAAGGGACAGAGCTGGGTGGGAGGGGCACCTAAGGGCTCCTAAGGAGTCACGGTGTGCAGTGGTTACACGGTCAGCAGTTCCACCACACTGCCTGCTGCAGGGAGAGGGGGCTTTCTACTGCTCTCGGGGGACAGCAGTGTTGGGACACTCCCCCGGGCAGTTCTAAGCTGTCCAGTAGGCTCGCTAGATGTCCGCAGTGAGCTTGGTTTGTTGAAAGCGAGCGTAATCCAGGGATGTCACTCTGCGAGGGAGAAAGAACTGAGATGGCACTGGGATAACCGATGGGAATTTTTGGTTTGTTGGCTTATGGGAGGAGGGCTTGTGAGCCGTGAGGGCTCCTTGCAGGCTTGGGTGTTCGTTGTATGGAGGGAGGTTGTGTATTGCTGGGATTCAGGAAGCTGTGCCACTAATATTTCAAATCCCAGCAGGGTCACTCATGGTAGATGGATTTCAGGGCAACTTCCTAAAAGACTAGGAAGAGAAAACTGACAATGTACTTCCCCAAACCAGTCGACAAAACCTTAATGGATCACATCAAAACATTATCCACTTTCCTTGAGACACATCATTCAAGGAGATCAGACGCTGGGGGCAGACGTCATGTTTGGGGAAATAGCGGGCCAGGAAGGACAAGGGGGACCCCTCTATTGGCACAATGGCAGCAGGGAGGGATTCGAACACGTCATCAGGAAGATGGCGCAGGATGGGACAATATTTGTGCACAAGGTCACCATGAGACAGTGTCGAATCCAAGTCTGCCTGTCATCGAATCCAGGGTGAATTTTATAGTCCCAGCACATCTCCATTTCAAGGCTGAATTTTCAACCACTGAAGCAAAATGGAGTCCTAGCAACACAGTTAACGGGGCGCGTAAAGGAAAAGTAAATTACACTCTTTCCGTTTTAAAAAATTAAATTAATTGTGTTAAAAATCAGCTTTCTGTTGCACGAATCACTTCCGATACTCAACAGTCAATCCAATGCTGTATCCGAAGGGAATCAGTCTCCAGGTTCAGTTTGCAGAAAGGCAACCCTGGGACTTGTGATGGGTGTGGGAGCGACACCTCGTGGCTATATTTGGAAATGCAGAGTCCTGCCTAGGATTTGAGAAGATTTCTGACATCCCAAAGGAGTTAAACGTCGTTTGCATGTTTAACAACATTTTTGGAGGATAGACAACAGGATCAGTAGCCTTCCATTAATATTTCCATTTCTCCAAGTTCGCTTTCATCTCACTTTGAAAGTTTTTTTCCTCCTTTGAAGTGTTTTTCTCCCTCAGGTTGGGAAAAATAAGTGAGCATGTTGTCAAACTCTACTACTGCCTTTTTACCACCCCTGCTTTTTTAAAAAAACCAGTTCACCATCACAGATGTCGCTGTGTCCTATGGAGGTCACTGGGCAAAGTGTTAACTGTGGTACATCATGCATAAGTTTAGCACTCATCGATGAAGGGTGGCTGTGTTCTGACGGCTGGGAACCAGGATGCCCGGCTCTCAAAGGCAGATCTGTGGGAAATGTTTCCACTACACACATGTATTCTCTGGTTCAAGTTTGTTAACTAGGATTGCTCTTGCTATAACGATTCAATGTGCAAAATTGCATGGAGGGTCGGATGATT
>NW_022103928.1:41197728-41198765 GCF_000313985.2 Echinops telfairi
TTATAGTTACTTGCTGGTAAAAAATTCATTTCTCGAGACCACAGTATCAGCTCCGGAAGAGAAGGGGGAACCTGTTAGAAAGGCATGTGTCTGGAGCCCACTCCAGAACTAGTCAGAAGCTCCGAGCAGCCCACCAACCCATCCAGCCAACCCCCCAGGGGTGCTCGCGTTTGAACAAGGCTTCCCCAGGGCTCAAACCTCGTTGCTGCCTGAGCTAACAGACTCAACCAAAGGTCCTGTCCTGCACGAGGGCCCACTGTGTGGTCGATGGGCACTTGGAAATAGAAGAGGAATCCCCTTTAATAATTTGTGCGTGTATGCTTTTGAAAGTCTTGCCTCGAGCTATGTTGGGAGAGACCAGAGCTTATTTGAGGCAGGCTGTCTTCCGGAGGCGCCTCAGAGGTCACGCCATCGCTTTGGGCACTGCTTCTCTCAGGTTGGACCTGAAGCCTTGCACAGGCTTCTGTAAGCACTCGTGATGGGAGCTGTCCCTGACACCCGGTAGACCAGCCTGAAAGACGATGGATAAGACCAAAGACCAGTGACTGTCTCCCATTAAAATGACAACTACCTGTCATAGGTAGCAGAACCCTTGAAGCCCGTGTAACAGTCAGCGCTCCCTAAAGGCATATCCAAGTCATCATTCAAAAGCTCTTTAGGGAGGCTGGAATTGGAACTGGGAAATGACACGAATCCCGAGTGGGTCAGACGTGTATCCTCAGGGTGAGAATCGAGATGTCAGAGAGGAAAAGGTTTGGGGGACTGCCGATTTCATACATGTTTGATCATCTTATCCTTTTCGAAGACAAAATGTATGACTTAAGGCACCTTTTTCTTTGCTCTAGAGCAGCGGGTTCTCAGCCTGTGGGTTGCAACCCCTTTGGGAGTTGAACGACCCTTTCACTGGGGTCACCCCATTTATAACAGTAGCAAAATGACAGTGATGAAGTAGCAACAAAAATCATTTTATGGTTAGGGGGTCACCACAACATGAGGAAATGTATCAAAGGGTCGTGGCATTAGGAAGGTTGAGAACC
>NW_022103928.1:41199069-41200100 GCF_000313985.2 Echinops telfairi
AGGAAGGTTGAGAACCGCTGCCCTGGAGGGTTTCCAAGACTACAAATCATAACAGAAGCACACCAGCTTATCTCTCTTCCACCTCACTGCTCGTGTGTTTGAGCTGTGGGCCTAGAGGTTAGTGGTCCAACACTTCACCCCCTGCTCCACCAGGGCTCCTTTCTCGGGGACCAGGGGGAGCAATCGGGAACATTCCTGGCCGGCCTCCAGGGACACAGCTGAACTTTCGTTTTCCTGTCGGGCTGGGGCTGGGGAGCCTGAGGGCTGACTCACAGAAGAGCAGGCACCTCCCTGCGCTTTCTCAGGAATGTTCCGGATGGACTTCCGCTGGCACACTGGGTGGAGGCTGGAGATCATTTTAATTAGAGCATCACGAGAAATATGATTTTATCTTCTAGCCTCAGGCTAGTAACAAAGGAAATATCTTTGGACCTTTGGGCTGCATTTGCTTGAGCATGTTGCAGCACTGAAAGGTCGGAGCTCCAGTTGAGGGTGGGGAAGAATGCAGGGCCCAGGTGGCCTATACCTTGGCCCCGGTTTGATCTGCCCCATTGCCCTGGCCTCATTTTAAAGATCTCATCTGAACTGTCTCTTTGTGCTGTGTTCTACTTTAAGGTGGAATCCTTGTGTGGATGGGGTGTGGGGGTGGTGGAGGAGGGGGCCTTCTATTTGTGGAGGAAAGGGAAGCCTATAAGATCACTGTTTCCTGATGAGAAGCGGGAATAAATGCTTCCTCAATCCAAACCAGCCTTTAAGGAGAGCTACAGGCCCCCACTCTAGTGCTGTGTCCACTGTGTGGGAAGCTCAGCTGAAGCCGGCTTCCCCCTCTGCCCTGCAGACTAGACGTGGGCAGGGTACTGATGAACACTAGCTGGAGAATCATTTCATAGAGACTCTAAGGGACAGAGTAGAACTGCCTCTGTGGGTGTTCGAGACTATGAATCTACAGGAGGAGAAAGCCTCCTCTTTCTCCCATGGGGCGGCTGGCCCTGAGTAACCCACTATGCACCATTGGCTCCTATGAAGAGGAA
>NW_022103928.1:41200303-41206965 GCF_000313985.2 Echinops telfairi
TCACACCAGGGGCCCTGGTGATAGAGTGGCTGCGTGCTGGGCTCTGATCTGCAAGGTCAGCAGTCCAAAACCACCGGCTGCTCTTTGGGAGAAAGACCGAGCTTTCTGCTCCCAGAAGCAGTCTGGAAACTCACAGGAATAGTTCTCCCCTGTTCTGTAGGGTTGCTATGCGTCGCCATCAGCTTGGTGGCCCAGAGTCTTGTTGTTGCTGCTGCTGTGTTAGGAGTCACACTGTTGTCATGGAGAGCTAGCTCATCAGAGACAGATGGAAAACGGAAGGCTTGACTTCACTTTGAATAACAGAATGCTATTTAGAGAGACATTCCCATGTAAGCAACAATGAAATGGAACGATTTAGCTAACCACCTGCCCTTTGACTTATTCATAGGCTCTGTTACTGGTTGGCAGACTTCAAATAGATCCTTCTGTTTTGTGAAACATAGCTGTCTCTTGTCAAAATATGTCTGTACATGACCAAGTGGCAAAGGACATTCAAGAAGCCCTTGAAGGTTCCTTTAGTCTGAGAAGAAGCACACTATTCAGGTTTTCAATACAATTATCATCGAAGAAAGAATTTATAAAAGAAGTAGTGTTGAGAAAAATCCTGAAGAAAAGAGGTGGGATTCTACAGGTGGGTGGGTAAGGAGGGCACTCTGAGGTGAGTGATCAGCAAGAATATAAGTACGGAATAGAAATAGCATTAAGCGTTGCTTGCTAGAAGGTAGCTAACCTTTTTCTGCCTTTTGTCTGTTAGTTTTGTTTTTGTTGTTGTTCTTGCTGTCATCATAGAACCAACAAAGTAAACCACAGTTGTTCATAGCCTGTGGACAAGCAGATGGATTCTGGGCTCTCACGTCATTCTAGGCCCAATCCAAGAACAGTTGGTTCTTATGACACAGCCCTGCTCCGTCCTCGCCTTCATAAAGAGATTGTGAAGATAAGGGTGCTACAGCAAAGTGTGGTGAAGAGAGCAGATGGTGCATGGCTATCAATTAGAGTTGTGCCTGAGGTCTTCAAGGCTTGTAGTCAAACAAGCAGCCATCTAAGTGAGGCATCAACTAAATCCACATGGAAGCACACCAGCCTGTGTGATCCAAAACTGATGATAACAAAATCCAAATATGATGAAGGGAAAAGTATCACAGCTTGAACTGTGAACACGCCATTTGGAGAAAACTATAGTAAGGACAGTGGGAGCCCAAAGTGCATTTCCAGAGGATCTAGTCAGATTAAACCTCTGGCGGATCCCCTCTAGCCATAGGGAAGGGATTTCAACAGCTTTGCTAGCAGACAGAGATGATTGTAAACTTGATTAAATGGGTTGAACCACGGTATAATAGGATACTTGGTCAGTTGACCTCTCTCTTGACCCAACCTGAATTTGCTCTAGGCTTAGGTATTTCTCACTTGTTCCATGACAAAAATTTCTTCTTCAGCTTTTAAAATATTGTTGGTAGCCTTTTTAAAAATCTTATTCTTTTTTTCTTGTCATTTGTGTTTGTTTTGTTTTATTTCTGTTGGGTCTCCCAGTCTGTGAGGCACAGAAGGAGTGGATGCATAGAGACAAAAACTGATGCAAGGTTTTGTCAGGGATGTGGGGGAATGGAGGGGATTGAGGGGATTTGGGGAGCAAACAAGGAATGCGGGACGGGAAAGTGAGCATTAGAATGATTATGATGATATATACAACTCTTTTTAAAAGCTATTTAACTGTGGAAGTGTATGATATATGAACACTATATCAAGAAAACTACTGGGAAAAAAGAAAAAGAAGGAAATTGAAGTTGATCAATGGTTACCCTGTGTGAAGGAGGAAGAGTCCTTGCTTAGGGGGCATTGGATTTATGTTAATGGTGGTGGAATAGTTGGGAAAAGGATGTCAATAATGTGCAACATGAAGAGTATAATCAATGACACTGAATCATACACGTAGAAGTTGTTGAATTGGAGAATATTTTGAATATTTTTTGCCATAATTTAAAAAAATTACATGAATAGCAGTGAGTACAAGGAAGAAGAAATGTTCTAAAATTGAATGTGGTGATAATTGTACAATTCTTCTTGATAGGATTCAATTATTGAATTGTATGACATAATGGTGAAGTGCGAATAAAACTGAAAAAAATATAAAAGAAAGTGGCTAACCCAGAGGAAAGAGACGTTATAGGTGAGCAATATGCTGACACAGTTTTGGATTGAGGCTAAACCATAAACATTTTTTTTTCAATTCCGACTTATAGAGATCTATAGAACAGGATACAATTGCTCGTGTGGGTTTCTGAGCCTGTCACTTAAAAAAATCATTTTACTGGGGGTTCATACAGTTCTTATAGCATTCCATACATCAATTGTATCAAGCTTATTTTTACATATATTGCCATCATCACTTTCTAAACATTTACTTTCTATTTGAGCCCTTGACACCAGCTCCTCTTTTTTCCTTCCCTCCCCCCTCCCCCCTCATGAGCCTTTGATAAATTATAAATTATTATTGTTTTCATATCTTACACTAACTGCTGTCTCCCCACCCACGTTTCTGTTGTTCTCACCCTGGGGGGGCGGAGGGTGTTATGAGTCAATGGTTACATTCGGTTGCCCCTTCCTTCTCTCCCCCCTCCACCTTTGCCTACCCTCTTAGTATCAATACTACCATTTCTGCTCCTGAGGGGTTTATCTGACCTGGATTCTGTGTGCCATGAGCTCTTATCTGAACTGAAAGGCAGGACTGGCGTCATGATAGTGGGCGGTGAGGAAGCCTCAAAGAACCAGAGGAATGTTGTGTGTTTCATTGGTGCTATGCTGTGCCCTGGTTGACTTGTCCCTTTCTTGTCAACCTTCTGTGAGGGGATCCCTACTGTCTATAGATGGATTTGGGGTCTCTGCTCCACCTCCCTCATTTGCAGCACTGTTTTTTTGTTTTGTTTTGGGTCTTCTGGTGCCTGTTACCTGATTCTGTCAACACCTCATGATCATACAGGCTGGTGTGCTTCTTCCATGTAGACTTTGTTGTTTCTGAGCTAGATGGTCATTTGTTTAACTTCAAGCCTTTAAGACCCAAGACGCTATATCTTTTGATAACCGGGCACCATCAACTTTCTTCGCCACATTTGCTTGTGCACCCATTTTGTCTTCAGCAGTCGTGTTGGGAGGGTGAGCGTCACAGAATGCCAGGTTGTTAGAACAAAGTGTTCTTGTGTTGAGGGAAGGCTTGAACAGAGGCCCAACGTCTGTCCACTTCCTCAATGTGTTGCCATATAAATATATGTACATATGCCAATACCTCTATTTTTATGAATTAATGTATTTACATATGTACACACCTATGTTTATACCTCTATCCATAGCTTTGCTTCCTAGATCTTTCCGCTGTTTCCTTTTACCTTCCTCCTGCCCCACCATCATGCTCACCCTTCTTCCACCTCTTAGTAATTCCTCTCAGCTAGATTGCTGTGGCTCCAACACCCCCAGGATCTCTACGTCCTCCTCATTATTGATTTTAATTCCCTAGTTGTTCCCCTGTCTATGGTGTTGTTTGCTCACTGCTCCTTTCCCCTGCCTCCTCCTCCCCCCAAGTCCTCTAACATCATCAGTCCCATTGCTTTCTCCTCAGGCTTGCTTCCCATGCTATCTTATATTGGTAGGCAAAACAACAGTAACAGAAACAAATCAAAAAGAAATAAAAAGATTGCATAAAATGAGAAAAAAGAGAGTGAGAAAGAGCCCCTCCTCCCTGACCACCAGCAAAGAAGCAAACACAACAAAAAGCATATATAATTCTAGATCTGTCCACTGACCTTTATGACTATCTCCCCACCAGTCCTCTGGGAACTGCCTCTCCTAGCCTGAAGTCTATTTTGGGGGCTCCTCAGGGGTTGTGTGGCTTTGCGTTGCTCCAGTCGCTGATCTGTTATGTTCCCTTTTTGGTTCGCCCCACTGTGGGGGTGGTCAGACCGGACCCACTCCCTGCTGTGTGTCCCCAGTATTGTCCTCTGTCTCAGTATGCTCCAGCAAGGAGACATCATGTCTTAAGCTGTTGTTTGCCCTACAATCCTCTCTGTCCCTTAGCAGCTCCATGCAGTGATGTCATCCCCAGGGCTTAATGTGCCAGTATGGGGTCCTGTCCCTTGCTCTCTCTTGTTCTTTCTTGGTTTGCTTCTGCATGGGCATGGCAGGCCAGTCCCTCTCCCCATCCTGTAGGTTTAGTGTTATCCTCTATAACACTATAACATATTTCTAATGGGTGGCGTGTGTGTGTGTGTGTGTGTGTGTGTGTGTGTGTGTGTGTGAGTTTGGTTCTGATTGGGGCAAGCCCTGTCGACATCTCTGTTCATGAGTTGCTCCATGTGGTTACACTGCCTTCAAGGGTTGGCACACTGTTGCTACATTTAATTTGGCCATTGGCATATTTAATTTGATGTGAAGTAAGCAAATTAAATGTTGCCATATTTAACTTGCTATGAAGTAAGCCCCTTGCTCTGAGATAATGTGTGGGCCACCAAGACAGTGGTTAAGGCATTCTGTGAGACCATAGATGGTAGTTTGGACAGAAGCATTACATTCATGGAAGGCAAATTTAAATCCAGAGTAAGTGGCAAAGTGCCTTGCATGGCAGCCTGAATCTGTTACAGAACCTTTTATTGTGTTAGGTTCCACTCAAAAATAACAGCTTTTTTCACTCACTTGGTAAATGGGCCAGAGAAGCACATGAAAATAAGGGACTATAGCTTCCAGCATCCAAAGAGGCCCACCAGGCCTTGTGCTTCCTTCATACTTGCAGAGGAGACCAGATACGACAACTGATCCTTCACGTTAGAAAAAATACCTCCACATGTCCCACACTACTCCAAGAAAACCAAACTTGCTGCCATGGAGTCAAGGCTGACTCATCGTGACCCCCTCTGGTTTTCTGAGGCTAACTGTTTATGGGAGTAGAAAGCCCAGTCTTTCTCCCGTGGGACTACTGGGGTTCCAAACTGCCAACCATGCAGATCTCAGCCCATCTCATAACCACTGCTCCACCAGAGCGCCATTCCATATTTCTGGACCCTAGAAATTTCATTGAGATGGAAGGCCCCTGAATTTCTGATGAATTAATTTTCTACCACCACCACCCTTCTCACACATTTCTTTTTTTTTTTTTTAATCATTTTATTAGGGGCTCATACAACTCTTATTCACACATTTCTTACCAATAATTCTAGACTCATTGGTATCTATTCCTCATTCAGTCCAATTAGCATAATGTCATCAATGGAATAGACAAGCATAACGCCTGGTGGGAGGGAAAGGTGACCAAGATTCCTGTAGCCTGAACTGTGACATAGGACTAGAGCGTTCATATAGCCCGTAAGGTTGGCCACAGTGATGTTTTGGATCTCCTGAAATTAGTGTCAGTTCAGTTAGTATCCAGGAATTCCTGAACATTGTGATTTTTTTCCCCTTAATGAACACTCTCATAAAAGACCAGCGATAACAGGGGGAGGTTGGTTGGAGGAAAAGTAGCAATCAAAGCAAGCTGACTTTATTGGCTAATAGTCTTGGTTATGTGAGTCAGGGTCTCCCTGTCAGTGAAGTAGATCAGAGGAATTCAGCTAAATATTTACTTAATCTGTACACGTGAAAGAATAATAGCGTAAGTGATAGCAATCTAACTTGAATTGCCAGAATAGTCATAGCCCCTTAATTAGTCCTCACAGTTCAGTCAATTTACAGACCCACACTACTTGAAAGGGGAAGCCAGATCCCTTAAGAAAGGACCCCACTACACTGTCAAAATTGCATATTGCTTTTCCTCTGCTGCTCATTCCAGTAATCATGCCATTTTGTCTTGTTCATTAAGTGCCACCACTTGAACCTGAAAGACAGAGAAATATTTAATGTTACTCTTCTAGCTATAGTCTCTGTAACACCCACCAAATGACCTTTTCCTGATGGGCCTGGGTAAGAGAAGATGGGGAAAGATACTGTTAGGACTCAGTGTGAATACTTGTTAACAGGACTGATTTTGATTGCCATCTTGCTGGATATAAAATGAGCTATCCCAGAAGGGGGATATGGGGATCTTACAACCACCAAGAGCCAGGAGTGGAGCATGTTCTCTGGACCATGAGATCCCTGTACAGTGAACCGCCTTGATCTGGGAAGACAGCGTTGACACCAGAGGAGTGACAGAGGAACAGCAGCAGCAGAATCAGGCGACAGAGAAGGAGATAGAGTGACAAAAGCAAAATAAAACTTAACTGCCACCGAGTCTATGCTGACTCATGGTGACCCAGAGGGTGGAGTAGAAATGCCCCTGTGGATTCCCGAGGCTATAACTCTTTTTTTTTTTTTTTAAGGCTATAACTCTTTATGAGAGTAAAAAGCTGCATAGATCTCCAGAGGAGTGACTAGTAGTTTCAAACTACTGACATTCCCGAGGCTATAACTCTTTTTTTTTTTTTTTTTAAGGCTATAACTCTTTATGAGAGTAAAAAGCTGCATAGATCTCCAGAGGAGTGACTAGTAGTTTCAAACTACTGACATTTTGGATAATCGCCCAATGTGTGACCACTGCACCACCAAGGTAGGTAAAGCAGAGTGCTTTTTCAGCAGGAGGTTGACTGAAATGCTTTTGGACACAGTTCAGGGAGCTTGGTTTACAAGGTGGTGCCCCCCCCCCC
>NW_022103928.1:41208334-41209951 GCF_000313985.2 Echinops telfairi
TTGATTCTCCTCCTGTCCCACTATCATGCTCAGTCCCCACCAGGATTTCAGCACTTCCTCTTTGGTGTGGGAGACCTGGTAGGGCAGGATCAAGGGGAACGTAACAAACCTGTCTGTTTGGATGGCTGACAGCACCTCCCTCATTTTTTCTTCACCTCTTCTATGTATCAACTTGCTATCCTTTCATATCCCTCAACATTCGCAGAAACAAAATGAAGTTGCATGGAGCGAGGTCAGGTGAGTCAGGTGCATGAGGCAAGAGAGACATGCTGGTTTTTTGCCCAAAACTGGCACACTGAAATGGCTGCATGAGTAGGTACATTGTTGTGGTGGCAAAACCAGTCCCACATTGGCCAAAAATCAGGCCTTTTTTGGTCACACACTGTTATGCTATCTTTTCAGAATCTATAAATAGAAAGCTTGATTAACAGACTGACCTGGTGGAACAAACTCCAAATGTGCTACAAGTCGACATTTTTGTCTGTTCAGAGCTGCACCCTGTTCTCTTAAACCTGCCATCACAAAAAAAAATGAGATTTAAGCTAAACTGCTTTTACAAAAAAAAGTCACTGGGACCAGCGAGAACCTTTCCAGGTGATGCCACTGGGTGCACTAATTCAGAGTGAGTTGCTTGAAGCTCACCTAGTATGGAAAGTGGTTACTATGAAAGCTCTGCTCCACCCAGCACAATTCCAGTTTTTTTTTGTGGGGTGGGGGTACCCTCTTGTACGGACCCATGGAACTGAAACTGAAAGCCCTAGGGTTGGGGCTTACTATTGAGTGGCGTACATTAACAACCCTAAGAGAACTTGTAATATATCCAGGCTTCACAACTGTTTACTGATCATTTCTCATATGAATTGTAACCTTTTAATTTTTAAAATAAACTTCATTATGATCATTGTCTGTGAGTTCAGCACAGTCATTGCAATGACTTATAGAACTCAGAGGGCAAGCAAAGACGAGTGTTGTGGGAGACAGAGCTTAGAATGTAAAGAGCCATGTGAGACCTAATAGACCCTACTACCACAGGATCCGATCGATTTCATTGTAATTGGGTGTCTTCATTCAGTGAGGGCAGTTCTTATCGCTGAATCTGACTGACATGGCAATCACAGCAGTCTTCAAGGTTCCTCGTGCTCCCTGTGCAAGTTTGTTCCTCGCCACTATGGTGTAAGCTGTGTCCTCTGGGAATTCATCTGTGGGTATAACCTGGTAAGTCCACTCTAAAATGTCCATTTCCCCAAGTCTTTGGAAGCCTTCTTCTACAGTCTACCACGGCAGATCTGGTACTTCGACGTAATTCAATATGCTTCAGTGAACCCACCCAATAAACTCTCAGACCCTTCTCTAACCTTTCAAGCTGAAACACTGGGTGAAGAATCCAGTGTGGGAGTCACCTAATCTGGTGTCAATTTAAGGATGAAGAGTGTAGGGGTGGACTCTAGGCTGTCAATCTGGAGATAGCCAATGAGATTACTGCGTGGACATGGCCTTCTCCTGAGAATTCTGGGAAATCTGGGACTTCCTCATTGGAGGGCGAAGACACCTCTCTCTCTCTGCCACTTCCTGAGAGACATTGCAGAAGACAAGCCACATAGACGCAACCAGACCTTG
>NW_022103928.1:41211281-41219275 GCF_000313985.2 Echinops telfairi
ATTTATCTCAAGGAAATAGCTCATGCAGTTGTTGAGGCTGACAAGTCCTAGCTCCATGAATGATGCTTAAAGCTTGAAGCTTCTCCTGACTAGGGTAGTTACAGAGACTGGCAAATCTGAGATTAGCAGGTCAGATGGTGGAGTGCAGGCTCATGTGATATAGAAGCCAATACATCCCAAGATTGGCAGATAAGATGGAAGGTTGCTAGGTAAAATGCTGTAGAGGCAGGCTGACAAATCCCAAGAGCCAGAGTTCAGACGATGATGAAATGGATGTGTGATGCAGAGCAAGTGAATGAACTTTGTGCCCACGCAAACACACATCTATGGTGCAGGTCACGCTCCCAAGAAAAGTCCCTTATAACTGATGGTCTGACCATATCTTGGAGGATGATAACATTATTGCATACATGCCAGATCACTAAGAACCATGATCTAGCCAAGTTAATACACAACCTTAACATAATAGGTCCAGTCACTCTTATCATTTCTAAATTTGCTGTTTCTTACAAGTAATTTTTTAAATGAGAAGTGGTTTTTTTAAGTGCTCTATTGGATTAGGTTTTCTAGATAAACAAAACCAGTGATGTGTATATAAGAATGTACTTTATATCAAGAAAGAGATTTCTATCAATGAAGTGGTCCAGCCTAGTGCAACTCAAGTCCATGATTCAGATACTGGCTTGAGGCCACTCTGGATTCACAAAGTGGCCAGCTCATAAAGCAGGAAGTTGGGGGGTCACAGGCCAGGGGATACAGAGTCATATGGATCCAAGGGCATCGGGAACTTGGCAGGGTATTGAAAGCTTCCAGGGTTAGCAGGTTAAATGGGCCTCCAGCCCCAGATACTAGACACAGAAGGAGGAAAGGGGCAAGAAAGAATCCAGTTATCCATAGAATCCTTTATAAATAGATCACACCCCCAAGTAGACATCATCAGGGTGGACCTTTGGGGGGAATTCTTACTGCCAAACCATGGAGAATCACAGCCAGGCCAAGTCGACACAAATCCTAACACTCATAGGTGCGTCTGGTCAGTTCTGACTCACAGCAGAACTAAACGCTGCCCAGTCCTGCACCAGCCTCACCATTGTTGCTGTTATTTGAGGTCATTGTTATAGCCACTGTGTCAAGCCATCTCATTAAGGGTCTTCCTCTTTTTCTTTTCTTTTTTTACTGCCCCTTTACATGACCAACTATGATATTCTTCTCCAGGGACTGGTCTCTCCTGATAACATATCCAAAGTACTTGAGAAAAAGTCTCACCACCCTTTCTGCTAAGGAGCACTCTAGCTGTACTTTTCATAAGATTTATTTTTCCTTGTGTCAGTTCATGGTGCTTTCAGCGTTTTTCATCAGAACCATACTTCCAATGCATCTGCTTTGGTCATCCTTATTTCATGTCCAACATTCATATACATATGAGTGATGAGAAATACCATGGTTTGGGACTGCTGCACCTTTGTTCACAAAGAGATGTTCTTGCTCTTTGATACTTTTTCATTTTATTGGGGGCTCATACAGCTCTTACCACAATCGATTCATCCACCCATTGTGTCAAGAACATTTGTACATTTGTTGCCATCATCGTTCTCAAAATATTTTATTTCTACTTGAGCCCTTGGTATCAGCTCCTCATTTTTTCCCCTTACTCCCCACCCCTCCCTCATGAACCCTTGATAATTTATAAATTATTATTATTTTTCATGTCTTACACTGTCTGACATCTCTCTCACCCACTTTTCTGTTGTCTATCCCCAAGGGAGGGGGTTATATGTAGATCCTTGTGATCAGTTCCCCCTTTCTATCCCACATTTCCGGTATCACCACTCTCACCACTGGTCCTGAGGGGTTCATCTGTCCTGGATTCCCTGTGTTTCTAGTTCCTATCTGTACCGGTGTACATCCTCTGGTTTAGCCAGATTTATAAGGTAGAATTGCGATCATGATAGTGGGGGCGGGGGCACAGAGGAAGCATTAAAAAACTAGAGGAAAGTTGTATGTTTCATCGTTGCTACATCGCACCCTGACTGGCTCATCTCCTCCTCGTGGTCCTTCTGTAAGGGGATGTCCAGTCGTCTACAGATGGGCTTTGGGTCTCCACACTCCCCCTCATTCACAATGATATGATTTTTTGTTCTTTGATGCCTGATACCCGATCCTATTGACACCTCATGATCACACAGCCTGGTGTGCTTCTTCCATGTGGGCTTTGTTGCTTCTCAGCTAAATGGCCACTTGTTTATCTTCTAGCCTTTAAGACCCCATACACTATATCTTTTGATAGCCGGGCACCATCAGCTTTCTTCACCACATTTGCTTATGCACTCACTTCGTCTTCGGTGATCATGTTGGGAAGGAATCATGGAATTCCAGTTTAACAGAAAAAAGTATTCTTGCATTGAGGGAGTACTTGAGTGGAGGCCCAATGTCCATCTGCTACCTTAATACTAAACCTATAAATATATACACGTAGATCTATTTCCTCATCATCATATATAAATATATTTACTTATGTACATGCCTGTATTTAGACCCGTATAAATGCCCTTTGCCTCCTAGTTCTTTCCTCTGTTTCATTTTGCTTTCCTCTTGTCCCACCATCATACTCAGCCTTCACTTGGGTTTCAGTAATTCCTCTCAGTTACATTGCCCTTGATCAAGCCCTACCAAGCCTCTTATACCCTCCTCGCCACTGATTTTGGATCACTTGTTCCCTTGTCCCTGGGCTTGTTAGCACCACTTCTTTTCCCCTCCTTCCCCCTCTCCCATGTGCCCCCAGAACTGTCAGTCCTAGTCCCATTGTTTTCTCCTCCAGATTGTTTATCCAACCTGTCTTATCTAGATAGACATCCAGAGATCATAATATGCAGAAAAACAAGACAGAGCAAAACAAAGCAACAAAAGAAAACAAAACAACAACAATAAAAAACAATGACCAAAAAAGAAAGAAAGAAAGAAAAGCCTGTAAATAGTTCAAGGTCTGTATGTTGATCTTTAGAAGTGTTTTCTTTTTTTTTTTAAATCATTTTATTAGGGGCTCATACAACTCTTATCACAATCCATACATACATCAATTGTGTAAAGCGCATTTGTACATTTGTTGCCATCATCGTTCTCAAAATATTTTATTTCTACTTGAGCCCTTGGTATCAGCTCCTCATTTTTTCCCCTTACTCCCCACCCCTCCCTCATGAACCCTTGATAATTTATAAATTATTATTTTGTCATATCTTGCCCTGTCTGACGTCTCCCTTTTAGAAGTGTTTTCGGTGGAGTCTGATGGGGTGCACGCCCTGGCCCCAAAGTCTATTTTTGGTATTCCCTCAGGACTTCCTTGCTCCGCTCCCCTTGCTGTTCTATTGCATGCACTTAGTGTTTTGCCTCAGCGCGGTGGTGTAATGTTGCATATTTTAAAGGTAGCTTTATTTTTAATACATTGCATTTTCCACTTACAATACAATACTAATGAAGGGCAATGTTGACTTGCTAATGTCTTTGCCGTATGCATGTTCTACATTCAAGGATTGGGACTGCCCAGCAATTTAGTATAGCAGCTTCAAGTCTTCACCACTGTTAATCAGAGTGCTACAACGTTGTCCTTCACATTTTTACGGGGGAACAATGCTGCTTTTATTCTCACATATTGGCTTAATCGACCTCTTCACTGGTGGGTCCACATGAAGCACCACCAGATGGAGGAGCTCTACCAGCAGGGAAGCCTCCAGGCATTCGTTCGGGCCCGGCTCCAGCACTCTGGTCCAGCTGGGAAGTAATGGGGTTGAGATTTTCTCCAGCTCCTTCTGCTGTTGTCCAAATTCTCTGCAGTCTCATCGCCTCAAGCCAGTTGTTAATTTCATTACACTTGTCAAGAATCTTTCGTGGTCGGCATCATGGTTCTTGCCTGGCAGCTTTTCATCTCCAGCGGTTCCTTTCATGTTAAGTGCATGCGATCCAAGTAACTTTTTAGGAGACACCTTATCCTGCTGCTTCTCCTCTTCAGCTTTGTTCTTCTCAGTCTCCTGGGTCATCCATTCAATGTCTTCTTTCCTCAACCAGCCCTTGTCGTTAGTGATGGTAATCTTTTCAAGTACTCCTAACCACAGAGAATGCCACTGACATCAATATCATAAATGACTTCAACCTGAGGGACACCGTGGGGTGCAGTGAGTTCAAAACTTGCCCCGCAGGTTGTTATCCTTGGTCATGGCAAGTTCACCTTTATCAACTTGAATGAGGACGCTCAGCTGGTGGTAGAGTAGATTGTGAAGGTTATGGCTGTTGGTAGGAATGGTAGTATTGTAGTTGGTGAAGCCAGTCATGACTCTACCAGTGGTTTCAATATCAATAGCAGCAGATCTTGAATATTGCAGGTTTGTCTCCAGATAAGAAGGCTACCTGGACGTCCGCCTGCCCCCAAAGCAACAGCCTCACCAGGGTCGATGCTCTTGTTAAATTCTTTCACATTGATGAACTCCTAAAGAAGTTTCTGAATCAGGGAATACAGGTAGAACCACCCCCCAGGACAATGCCATGGATCAGTAACTTGTCTAGTGTGGTATCCCTCCACAGGGTCCCGAGTGCCAGGAAATAGGTCAGTATTCAATTCTTCAAATCAGGCACTGGTGATGGAAGTATAGAAGTTGATTGCTTCATACAGAGAATCAATTTCAATATTGGACTGAGTCCTGGAAGAGAGAGTGCACTTTGCATATTTGCGTGCGGTGCATAGGCGATGGATAACACTTGGGAAGGAGCACTCTGGCCGTACTAATTCCAAGACAGATTTGGTTTTCCTTCTGTCAGTTCATGGTCCTTTCAATGCCATGGTGCTTTCAAAGACATTAGTGATAATGTCGTTATTATGCTTGTGCTTGAACTCAGCAATAAAATAGTGCACCACTCAGTTGTCAAAATCGTCTCCACTAAAGTGTGTGTCTCCAGCTGTAGATTTGACCTTGAAAGTGTTATCTTCATTTCTGAGGATTGGAACATCAAAAGTGCCACCTCCCAAATCAAAGCACATTTCTTTCAGCTCCAAACTTTTTGTCTAAGTCATAAGCAATAGCGGCAGCAGTTGGCTCGATGATTCTAAATACACCGGGTCAGACAATAGTTCCAGCATCTTTGGTAGCCAGGCACTGAGAGTACAATGCCAACAGCATTGATAAGAGTCTTCCCAAGGTAGGCTTCTGCAATTTCCTTCAACTTTGGCAAAACCACAGAGGACAGTTGTTCTGTATAGAAACATTTTGTATTTTTCCCTTATATTCTGTTTGGACCCTGGGCCTGCCGCCATCATTCACCACCATGGAAGGCCAATGCTTCATAACAGACTGGACAACAGCATCATCAACTCTTTATACAATGAGATGTTTGGCAAATAAAAGGACATTTGTAGGATTCATAGCATCTTGATTCTTTGCTGCCTCACCAATCAATCATCTGGCATCCATAAAAGCAGCATAGCTTGCGGTGATTCGGTTCCCCTCATCATTTCACTTATTTCTGCTTTTCTGTGCAGGAAGACACCCACACAGGGGTAGGTGGTGCCATGATCAATGCCATCTGCAGGCTCCTTGGACATGATTTCTAAGTGTAGGTCCTGAATAGGTGAAGTAAGAAATGTAGGCTGCCATTGAGGTACAAACACACACACACACACACAAAATCCTTAAAGGCTTATTAATAAGCTTTTCTCCAATCCTGACACAATGCTTTCCTTCATATAGTTCAGTTTCTCATTTTATCTGCTCAGCATACAGATTGGATAAGTATGGAGAGGGTCAACCTTCACACATACTTTTTCTGATTGTAAACCACTCAATATTCCTTTCTTTGGACATCAGCAATATATCTCACAATCCGCATGCTCTTCTGGATCCAGCTTGAATTTCTGGCAGCTACCTGTTGATGTACTCTTGCAACCATTGTTGAATGATCTTCAGCAAAACTCTACTTGCAGGAGATATTAAAGATGTATTGTCAGCTGGATCTTACCTCGAAGCAGAGAATATCAGGAAGATGTTTACTTCTGTTTTATTGACTATGCAAAGGCATTTGACTGTAGATCATATTGAACTATGGATAGCACTGAGAAGAATGGGAATTCCTGAACACTTATTTGTGCTCATGTGGAACGTGTACATAGATCAAGAGGCAGTTGTGTGAACAGAGTCCAATTTAATTTTAAGTATTCCCCTTGGCAGTACGATGCATAGCAGTTCGCAACACAAATTACAGTGCGCCCAGGTATAAGTTATATGTGCTTGTTTGTGACTCTCCATTAATTTTTGATGCTTGGGGTAGAACAACTTGAGGGTGGAGTCTTTGACCCAAATATATCAACTGGACTCCTCTGCAGGCCTCTTATAAATGTCTTTTGCTGTTGTTCTTATTAGCTACTCTTGGAAACCCTATGCGCTAGAGGATCATGTTCTGAAGTAGTTCACCAGGCCTGACTTCCTAGTTTGTCTTAGTCTGGAAGTTCCACTGAAATCATCACAATGCACAATCCTCTGCAGACAGATGAGTGATGGCTGCCCTTGAGGGATATTGGCCAGGACTTAAAGCCCCCTCTCCCACTTGGAAGGCAAGGATCCTAACACTGAACCTTCTTTGCTGTCTGCCACTCAATTTGCAGAGATGGGTTGTCCCGGAGATGCTCCGTGGGCCTTTCTTCTGATAGGAAATGTTTCAAAGACAATCAACAGCTCTGACCAAAAGGGAGATGGTTCATGCAAGAGAAGGACCAGTGAGACCCCCACATCCCTAAAATAAATGGCACAGAGTCATCGCCTAAAGGTATATTCCCCAGCATCCTCCTGGGGCCACCACTCCTACTGGGAGCGTGTGATGTTTAGGGATTACATCAACTACACACTCATGGGTAAAGGGAGGAGCGGAAGTCAACCTACCAATTGTGTCTGCGCCTGTTGACACCTTCTTTGTGTCATAAGCCTTTTGGGTAAGAGAGTATATGAGGGAGCAGAGTAGAATCCTCTTTGGCTCGACACCTTTTTCTGGGTCTTGGGTCTGGTTCATCCACCTCTTATTGCATCACCTACAGAACCCAGGAGCAGTCAGGGTACCACGGATAGTGAATTCAAATTCAACCTAACACAGAGCCCTAGCCAGAAACATACTCTCTCCTCATCATTGGCCAGGCCCACCCCAGGCCCTATAGCCTTCCAGCTTCTACATGCCTCTGTCACTTGTGTGCCCGGAAACCCCTGAGAGCCCCAATATACAAATTTGTAATTGTTCAGGACACTGCTCTTGGGCAGCCTCTAGGAGGGTTGGATTGTACTGAGGATGCATCTTATTTTCTGCTATCACCCAGGAAAGGCCTGAACACTTAGCACATGCTCAAAAAAATAAATTATGTCACAAATGCACAATCACATTCACCGAGCCCATGTTCCCTGAATGTTCTAATTCTTACAATCACCAGGGACAGTAGCTAAGTATTTTTTAAATCATTTTATTGGGGGCTCATACAACTCTTATCACAATTCATACATATATCAATTGTATAAAGCACATTTTCACATTCGTTACCCTCATCATTCTCAGAACATTTGCTCTCCACGTAAGCTCCTGGAATCAGCTCCTCATTTTCCCCGCTCCCTCCCCACTTCCCTCTCCCTCATGAATCCTTGATTAATTTATAAATTATTATTTTTGTCATATCTTACACTGTCTGACATCTCCCTTCACCCACTTTTCTGTTGTCCATTCCCCAGGGAGGAGGTTATATGTAGATCCTTGTAATTGATTCCCCCTTTCTACCCCACCCTCCCTCCACCCTCCTGGTATCGCCATTCTCACCACTGGTCCTGAAGGGATCATCTGTCCTGGATTCCCTGTGTTTCCAGTTCCTATCTGTGCCACTGCATATCCTCTGGTCTAGCCAGATTTGTAAGGTAGAATTGGGATCATGATAGTGGGGGGAGGAAGCATTTAGGAACTAGAGGAAAGTTGCATGTTTCATC
>NW_022103928.1:41219375-41220890 GCF_000313985.2 Echinops telfairi
TCTCACCACTGGTCCTGAAGGGATCATCTGTCCTGGATTCCCTGTGTTTCCACTTCCTATTTGTACCAGTGTACATCCTGTGGTCTAGCCAGATTTGTAAGGTACAATTGGGATCATGATAGTGGGTGGGCGAGGGGTGGAGTGGTGGTGGAAGAGAACGCATTTAGGAACTAGAGGAAAGTTGTATGTTTCATCATTGAGTACCTAAGTATTTTGATCACCAGGATTATCCCTTGAAATTCTGGATCAGTCAGTCTGGGCCCCGCCCAGTAATTGTATAAAACATGTGGTGCAGATTCTTATTTCCAGGTGAATTAACACAGGATTAAGCTTCAGCCTAGGGCAGTGCTTCTTAAAGTCTGAAGCATGGTAGCAGACCAGAGCTTTGGTCCCAGCCCCAGAGCGTCTGGATTCATGGGATTGAGGTGGATGACTCTCCTGAGGTAATTCTAAAGTACGCTTAGTCTGAGATCCAACTTCACTGTCAGGAAGGATCCTTAAGAAACCAGGCAAGGTTGCTGTAATGCTAACTGTGATAGATGTCCATTTCAGAACCTTTACTGCCTCAGTCTTGCTTTGAATCCTGCATCTCTTACCTGAACTACTACTGTGATGACTTTTTTGCTTTCAGGCACACTGAAGGAAAAGTGTATTTGCAAACTGACCTTATCCTATAAACCCTTGTCTAAAGTTCTTCAATGACTCTCCTTCACTACAGGTTAGATGTAGCATCCCACAAGTGTGTGACATTTAACATTCTACCTACCTAAACCTTAATACCGCTCTGTCTGGTACCATTGCCATCAGCTCAGTCTCTTGGAGACATCAGCTGTCAGAGTAGACCTGTGTGCGTTGTGCAAGGTTGTCATGCCTGGTTTAGGGGAAAAGATTGCCAGGCTTTCATCCAAGGTGCCCCTGGGTGGACGCAAACTTTTTGATTACCAAGTTCATTAACAGTTTGCACCACCCGGGGACCCTAATACTCCTCTAGCTTGATGTTAATGGTTAATAATCGCTCGTTAAACTTCATTGTTTGGCAGCACAGTGCAAAAATATTCTGCATTCATACTTTCCTGTGGTCTTTACTTGCTCTCTACACGGATTGGCCAGTTAACAGGTTAACAATTCATATTACAGATGAGGAAGGGACACTGGTCAGCTTCTCACTGTCCACAGTGGAGGCTCCCGTTTGATTCCCGACGATGCATTTGGCGTGTAGCTACCACCCATATCCCTGTGGTGGCTTGAGTGTTCCTAGGATGCTAATGGGTTTCAGTCGGGTTTCCAAATTAGAGACACTAGGAAGAAAGCCCTGGCGATCTACTTTGGAAAATGCATCAGTGAAAACCTTATGGATCCCAGTGGTCCCAGCCATGACTGATCATGAAGGTGGTACATTAACGTTCTGTTGTAAGTGCGATGGTGACTAACTGCAGCAACAAGCTTAGATGCCACCATGATGGCAGAGAGGTGAATCAAAATTAAGAGCCTATAGGGTTAGGGTTAGGGTTAGGG
>NW_022103928.1:41221035-41227272 GCF_000313985.2 Echinops telfairi
CACCAACCTTTTTGACTCGCTACTTTGCTCCGTTTTCAATCATGAGTTGCAATAGCCATGCTGAAATCACCGACCCGCCTCACAATTAAGGAGCTTATTAGGAAAATAACTAGTTATAATTAAGAATGAAAAATATTCAGGATACAGGTCTTAGATCAGAATAGCCTCCTCTCAGTTGCCACAGGCATGCCACTCTATGGTCCCACCTGACCCCACAGGCTTCTTTCTGTCTTGCAAATATTCCAAAGCTCTTCTCATCCTGCCAATAAATTCCTAAAGGAAGGCCACTCCAGCAGGAAGTATTGAGCCTAAAGTACAGCAAACCTAGGCCCCAAACCACGGTAAGTGCACAGCAGAGGCAGCCCACTCTGCCAGCCAGACTCCCACCCAAAGGCAACCAGCATCCCACTGCTGGGTCTCTGGCCACTCTCCTGGCTCTGCTGCCCCTGCTACTGCTGGTGCATGGCTGCTGCTGCCGCTGCTGCCGCTGCTGCTGCTTGCCATTCTGGTGTCACCGCACTCTGTCTCCTAGATCCAGAAATTTCCACGCTAGGATCTCACGTCCAAAGGACGAGTTCTTTGTCCTCCTTCCTGCTCTGGGATGGCTCATTTTAAGCCTACTATGATGACAAATCCAGCCAAGCACCCCGTTAGGGTACCATATACCTTATTTGCTTGGCTTCATCCCCACAAGGGATCATGGACCCTATTTACACTGCTGCCAAGATACCCAATCCCCTTTGGGAGTGACAAGCTCCTCATATTTGCATAGTTCTATCCAGTCATTTGGTGGCACAGTGGGTTAAGGCCTGGACTGTCAAGTGTGGGTCGGCAGTTCAAACCTATCAGTCATTTCCTGGAAGAAAGAGGAAGCCATCTGCTTCTGGAAAGGTGTGCAGTCGTAGAAGCCCTGTGCACCGGCTCTACTCTGTCCTGTAGTTGCTGTGAGTCAGATTGCACGGAATGGCGGTGGGTGGGATTTGGAGAAGGTAGTCTCGAAGTTGTTAGGTTTCTATAGCCCTGGAGGAGGTTAGCCCAGCATCTCTCACAGGCACAAATTGTTAAGTGCGAGATTGCACACCCAAAGGCTGGCTGTTTGTAATCCACTCAAAGGTGCCTCGTAATAAAGACCTAGCAAGCTACTTCCAAAAGATCCGAGTCATTGAAAACCTTGTGGAGCACAGTTTTGCGCCCCACACATGGCATGCCAGGAGTCAGAAATGACTTGGCAACAGCTGGTTTGGTTTCTGTTTCTTTTTAGGAGGTGGTGATACCCTAGTCGTAACCACTCTGATATCCTATTTAGCAATCATTATTTGCTGATGGACCAGAACTATCTCTAGTCCTTCATTACTGTTAGAACTAGCATTTACATTTATTCCCTGCCACTTCCCTTTTAACTTTAAAAGGGATAAACATTTTGTTTGTTTGTTTTGACCCATGTTATCAAATCTGCTTGAGAATTGTGAGTAAATAGCAAATTCTTAATTCTTTTTTTTTTTTTTAGATGTGTGACTCAGACATGAATGAATAGGTTATTTCTGGCTTTGTTATCATCCAGTCCCCACAGTTGAAGGAAAACTAAAATAGTAACAAGACCTTTTGAGCTCCAAACAGTACCAGGATGATTCACTCTCGGGTGTCTGGCTGGAATTTCTTGTGCTGTTGCACTTTTCAGAGCCCTCAGGAGAAGAGGCTGCTTCGGACTGCCCCCGTCCTGCCCCACGTCCCGCTCTCTAGGCTGCATCCAAAGCATGAGTCCAGTTGCCTGTTCGGGCTTTGCTCCTGCCCCAGCAAGCACCTGCCTGTCTCTCCTGGAGCTGCTGAGAGGCTTGGTGTCTCTTAGCACCAGTTTCCTAGTGTTGCTGTAACACAAATAGCACAAGTACGTAGCCTTCAAGAAAGAACTTCATTTTTCTTCTCCACAGTTCCCAAACCAAACTCACTGCCATCGAGAATGCAGACTCAAAGCAAACCTATAGGCTAGGGTAGAACTGCCCTTGTGAGATCAGGAGGCGATAAATTCAAGTTCAGGGTATGGTTCTTGGGGGTTCCTTCTTGGTTTATTTCTGTTTCTGATGACTGTTGGCAATCCATGGAGACCCCAGGCTTGTTGATTCATCTCTACACTCAGTTAATCTGTCTCCCCACTCCCCAGAGTCTGTGTCTAATCTGTTCTCTTTTTAAGGCTCAGAAGTGATTAAATTTAGGAAAAACCTTACACTGCTCTGGCCTCCTTAGATAACAAGAAGGCCCTGGTTCCGAACAGGATTACATCCGTGGGTGTAGAAGTTAGGATTCCAGTGCACATTTTGCGGGGGACACAACTTAATCTACAATATGGAAGAGTCTTCCCCGGTAGACGTACAAGATATCAGCATTATGGGATGTGATGAGCCTCTTCCAGACATCTGTCCTTTCCAGCTCCAATCCACTGCCATGTTACTGAATGTGTGTGTGTGTGTGTGTGTGTGCATGCGCTTGAGCTAGGTTATCTTTGTGAAAGGAGTTGTCTTGAAAAGGTCTCTCCTACTCAGAGTTCAGAGAATCAACTTCATCCCATTCACAGATTTATCCCTTTGCCAGATAGCTTGACAGTCGGATTCTTCCTACCCCACCCTTTATCCAGAGAAGTTGGTCTTGCCTTAGCGTGCAATGACCCGTGCCTGTCTCTGCAGCATCTGTACTTAGTATTCCTAGACTGGTTTACTTTGGGGCTCCTTCACCAATGTGTAGAGGTGTACACTATCCCTTCCTGCCCTGCCCTGCTCTCCTGAAAGTCTCCATGAACACGCCCACACACATATTTCCCAAGAACTAATCATGACTTTCAGGGACATTGCAAGTCAAGTTTTGAAATAAACATTTTTTTTCATGAAGGAAATAAACATGCTCCTACACAAATATGTTTCGTACACAGATTTGCTTCCTAAACAGCCTGCAGATATGCAAATAAGCCCATAGCATAGACAAATAAGTGTTTATACAGGATCATTTGTCAATTTATTCATGGAATCTTTACTTTATCTTTGGATAATGGGGCGAGGGAAACCCGTTAAAGTGATTTTTTTTACTAAGGAGAGGTCGGAACTCAAAGATAAATGAAAGGTGTTACGTCTTGGGGGTGGGGGGTGTCCTTGTCCATAAATACAGTCTAATGAAGTCTTTGTGATGCCCAGCCTGGGAAGTTTTAAAGATGGCAATTTTCCGGTCTCATTTCTTATTTGTCAAGATTTAAAAAGCAATGTCAGACTCTAGTCTTGGCTAGTTCACACCCTTCTATGATTCATTCATCAAGTATTTAATCAGCTGATAGTGTCACCAGCCTGGCGTTGGGGTGTGACGGTGAGCAGCAATGACACAGTTTCTTCCTTGGTCAAGATTATAGACAAGCAAGCACAGAGAAAGTCCATTACTACAATAGCAGATGAACCCACCTCATACTCTGAGATCCCAATGTATAAGCAAGGTAGGAATCAAGTATGGATGTAGACCAACAATAACCAGTTAGCTTGTCCATAGAGACAGTCTAATATAGTCTTATTACAAATCCATCCAGGGCAGTTTTAATTCTCCTGTAGTGAACACGAGCTCCCAATTGATGAGCAAGGCTCATAGTTTTAATAAATATACGTGTTGCTTTTATCCTCAGATTTTAACCGGGATTTCCCTTAGAAAAGACATGAACGTAAGACTCTTTCTGTGCTTAACCAGTATAGTCTATTGCAAGAAATTTATTGCTAAAAACCTCAAGTTCACAAAGCATTAATTTATTAGCTTGTGCAAATGGGGGAAGGAACCTGATAGCTGAGTTTTAAATGAGGATCTATTATTGGCCAAGAACTTTAACATATGTTTTATTTCATACATTTCATCTTTCCTCAACTCTAAAGGTCACTAGAAGCCTGTGTTACTTATGATATATATTGTGTAACAGATAACCTGTCATAAAGGTTTTTGTTTTTTTTAAATATTTTTTAATTTTTTAATCATTTTATTAGGGGCTCATACAACTCCTATCACAATCCATACATACATCAATTGTGTAAAGCACATTTGTACATTCATTGCCCTCATCATTCTCAAAACATTTGCTCTCCACTTAAGCCTCTGACATCAGCTCCTCATTTTCCCCCCTTCCTCCCCGCTCCCCTCTCCCTCATGAACACTTGATAATTTATAAATTATTATTTTTTCATATCTTTCACCGTCCGACATCTCCCCTCACCCACTTTTCTGTTGTCCATCCTCCAGGGAGGAGGTTATATGTAGATCCTTGTAATCAGTTCCCCTTTCTACCCCACCTTCGCTCCACCCTCCCGGTATGGCCACTCTCACCACTGGTCCTGAAGGAATCATCTGCCCTGGATTCCCTGTGTTTCCAGTTCTTATCTGTACCAGTGTATATCCTCTGGTCTAGCCAGATTTGTAGGGTAGAACTGAGATCATGATAGTGGGCAGGGGGAGGAAGCATTTAGGAACTAGAGGAAGGTTGTATGTTTAATCGTTGCTACACTGCACCCTGACTGGGTCATCTCCTCCCCGCAGCCCTTCTGTAAGGGGATGTCCAATGGCCTGCAGATGGGCTTTGGGTCTCCACTCTGCACTCCCCCTCATTCACCGTGATATGATTTTTTGTTCTGATGATGCCTGATACCTGATCCCTTCAACACAGGCTGATCGCACAGGCTGGTGTGCTTCTTCCATGTGGGCTTTGTTGCTTCTGAGCTAGATGGCCGCTGGTTTGCCTGTCAAAAAGTTTTTAAAAGACTTTTCTTATTTCTTCAAGGTAACTGTTGAGCAAAAATCACCTAGAACTGATACTGTGGCTTCATAACCCTGGACGCTCTTGATCTTGTGACTTTATACACATGTCACGTGATCCGGAGGCCTGCTCCAAGTCTAGCACTTACACCTTCTTTCCAGAAGAATGACAAAGATAGGAAACACGTGACACTCTCCGACTTCTCTTCTATCTCATGTCCTTCGTAGATATCACTCTTCAATCACACTCATCTTTCCTGAGCTCAGATGTGACTAAAACTTCCTTCTCAATGGAAGGCTGTTGGTATCTTCACCAGGTGAGGGGCATAGTACAAAGATTGAAATCTATTTGTCATTCTTAGACCAACTGATCTCTAAGATCCATTAAGGATGACCAATTCAGTTCCGTTTGCCCAGTCTTTCCTTGGTGTCAGCAAGGAAAGTGTCAGGTCCTAGAACCCCACATGTCCAGGCAAACTGAGATGACTGGCCACTCACTGAGATGGCTGGCTCATTCCATCTTGACCCATCTAGAATTCACTCTTGATTTTTAAAGTCTGCGGAATATCCTTGAAATCTCAATAGTTTGACATTCTGATTGTGTCTTCTCCCTTGTCTCTGTTCTTGTGCTAGTAGTGGTACATAGCCACACTCTTTCCATGGACTCACGGTGTAGAGTGTACTACTTCACCTTTTGACCTGAACTAGGTGTCTTGCTTTAACAAATGGGATGTTAGTTGATGTGAGAAAATGTTCAAAATACACTTGTATAATTGGGGAGGGGGGCAGTGGCGATTGAGTGGTGGAATTCTTGCCTTCCAAGCAGATGGCACTGGTCCAGTTCCGGGCCAATACACCTTATGAGTAACCACGACCCTTCTATCAGTGGAAGCTTATGTTGACGCTGAGAAGGCTTCAGCAGAATTTTCAGACTCAATGGACTAAGAAGAAAGATATAGCAATTTAGTTCCAATAATCAGCCCATCAGCTGATCATGAACATGATGCAAGATGGAGCAATATTTCTATCTGATGTGTATGGGGTCACTGTGAGTCAGAGGCTGACTCAATGGTAGCTGTCAACAGCTGGACTTATTTTGAAACAGACGATGAATCAATTAGAGACTATTAAGATTTTAAAATAAATATAAATTTATTTTATTTTATAATTTTTGTATGATTTGTTTTCTTATTACTTGCTTTCGTTTCCTTAGCATTGAAATTAAAGCAAATTATTAGCTTGTGAGTTAAGCCAGAGAATAGAAATATTAAAGATGAATGTGGCAGTGTGATTTTATGTCAACTTGGAAATATATGATCAGGTCACAGCTTGATAATATCTCCTGGGGGTGTGGCCTTCTTTTAAGCAGGGAAACTTAGAACCTTCCTCTCTTTCTGCCACTTTGCCTTCCTATCTGCCAGAACTTCACCTGTTGGGAGGAACTGACCCGTGTAGACCACCCGACCTCTGCAC
>NW_022103928.1:41228731-41238730 GCF_000313985.2 Echinops telfairi
CCTAATTGTGGTTAGTTTTCCCCCAACCACCCCTGCCATGTCTCTAGGTAATTAGTAATCCAGTTGCTGTCTCTCTTTATAGATTTATCTGTCCTGGGTTTCATATACAGAAAATCATACAAAGCAAAAGTCAAAAAAAAGGAAGCAAACGAACAGTCAACAGCAGCAATGACAAAACCAAACAGAAAACTTTAATTAAAAAGAAAGCAGAAAACATTAAAAACTGAAACAACTTCAAAATGGATCGAAAGGGAGATAATATGACCTAAGTACATCTGCCAGGATGACCATGAAAAACCAGTCCCTGAGGAAGGATGTCATGCTTGGTAAAGTGGAAGAGCAGCTACAAAGAGGAAACCCCCCAACAAGATGGATTGACACAATGGCTGCAACAATGAACTTGGGGTTAGGAGCAATTGTGAGGATGGCATGGGAATGGGCAGTGTTTCATTTTGTCATGCATAGGGTAGCTATGGGTTGGAACTGAGTCAATGACCCCTGTGGTAGTTACATAATTTTGTGTCAGCTTGAAGTGTAGGGATGGAGTCTAGCCTGTCAATCAGGTGGCAGCCTGATGGTGCCTCCTTGTGGTCATGGCCTTCTCATAAGGAGGGCCCTGGGAACCTCCCCACCTCTTTCTGCTACATCTTCCTGGTAAGCCATGTGGCTGAGACCTGTCAGAGCCTTGTGATGCTTAAACCACCATTGGAGCCACAATACTGTACACCCACTGGTCTGTGGTCTTCCTGCATGCTGCATCATTGCATGTAGCTGTGTGAGTCCAAAGAAGGATTTATGGACTAGTATCAGATATATGGACTTGACCTGGGCTGGGCCCTCTTGCACATATGTGAGTTTCACTGAGTTTGTTTCTCTACTCAACCCAGCCTAACCCAGTGCCTACGAACACATCTGCCATAATCGACTTTACAGTGCTCTCTGTCTGACAGCAAGGCTATTCACATCCCTGGACTGTGGCTGGAGGGGATTGACTAGAGGCTTAATCTGTGTATGGACCCTGCACATGGGGTTTGGGTTTCCACTGTCATGCATAGCCCTCTGCAAAGCAAGAGTTCAGAATTTTATCTTCTTCATGACAGTACCTACTCTAGTGGTGTACAAAAGACTATTCCCGCTCAGCATTCATCAAATAATGGTGATAACGTGATGAATAACTAGAATCATATGGATATATTGGGTTGAGAATTTTAAGTCTACTGTGAACACCATCTCTCATCAATAACAGGAAATAAAAACCCCTTCACAGTTAAAGCTTTTACCATAGTCGTTCCAACTACTGGAAAATCAGAACTAGCTCATTTTAATTCATAATGCTAAGCTAAGGCTCCTTCTTATTTAATGTATTTTCTTTTTAATTTTATTTATTCCCATTCCCCACTCCAATTTCTCTTTATAACATGAACAGCCATTCTATTTAATATTTATGTTTATGTTTATTACAAAATTTATTTTACTGCTTGGTGTGCATGTATTCTAAATTTATGTCTAAGGCAGCTTATATATCTCCTCCTGTAGCTTATGACTCCTTTAAGAATCATCTATGTTCCTCTGGCAATGGAATCTGTTATACTTTACTAGCTATGTAGTCTGCCATGATGTCTATGCAGTGCATTTTCTTTTTTCTACATCTCTGTTCTGGTGATAGACACTAGCTTGCCTCTAATGTCTAGTACAAATGATGCTGTTATAAGCCCCCTGATATGTGTCTTCTTATGGGTCAGCTATTGCTGCAATAGTTCCGTAAATAGTATTTGAACTGTGATAGTTAAGACTGTGTGTCAACTTGGTTTGGCCAGGATTCTTAGTGGTTTGGCAGTTAAGACCTAAGAATCCCCCCATTGATAGGATCTCCTCAAGGGATGGCTTGCTTCCAATATATGTGGAGACTGGAAAATCTTGCTAGCCCTGGATCCTACATCTTTCAGTTCTCTGGCTCGGTGACCTCCTGTGGTGACTGTTGATCCTGGGAGTTGTTGGCCGCTTGCCTCGTCCTCACAATTGTTCCTGTGTTTGAGCCCATTGTTGCAGCTGCTGTGTCAGGCAATCTCCTGAGAGTCTTCCTCTTTTGCATTCCCCTTCCACTTTACCAAGCATGATAGCCCTTTCCAGGAAGTGGTCTATCCTGATAACATGTCCAAAGTATGGGAGAAGAAGTCATGCCAGCCTCACTTGCAAAGAGCATTCTAGCTGCACTTCTTCTGAGACGGAGGTATTTGTTCTTTTGTCAGTCTATGGTACTTTCAACATTCTTCGCCAGCACCACACTCCAAATATGTGGGGTGAAGGGGAGGGTTGTGGTCTGCTTGCTCTAGATGGCTGATAGCTTAGGGAGAATGACCCCTAATCTACTCCTGATAACCTCCAAGTGTATAGTCATTCTCAAGCAGCTAAGTCTGGCATTTATTTGGGGGAGACAGCTTGAGAGAAATACTTCTGTTTCCCACAATTCCACCTTTTGTTTTATATATAAAATTCAAAAGCCACATGGGCGGCATGGTTATTCTCTATAAATTGAAAGCTGTCAAGGCAAAACTTCATGATCCAATTAATACAGCCAAACATTCAGGCTTATAGCAAACATTTTGAATCTAGGCCTGGAGGATAAAGACCCCCTATGCCCATCTGCTATTGGAGGAGGGTATGAGAGGGGCTGGATGCTGTGGTGGGAAGAAAAGGAGAAAATAGGAATGTCTGCTTCTACAGGGAGAATGAATCAACCATGTACGCACTTTAAGGCAGCACAGCTTTAGAGGGAGAAACTGTGGAGATGATAGATTACCGCAGGAAAATGTTCTCGGACCATAACTCCAACTACAAGAGTGGCGGTCTTCCAGCCATGGAATGCTAGTCTTCCAGATTCCCTTCATACCAGTCAGGGAATATAAGTCCCAGTTTTATTTCCCTTGGTGCTAGTATCCCACATTTCCCCTCTCTACATTATGCTTAAGATTTAATAGTGTCACGGAGGCAACATGATCTCTTTTCATATCTCTTAGCTTCCTATGGAAGCGACATGAGACTGCGAGCATCAAAATTATGGTGATAAACAACACAGTCAGACTAGAACTTAAGCTGCGTGAAATGCTTTGAGCCCAAGCTCGCGGGTCCAACCCTTCCATGCCACCAATTGCTTAAATACATGAGCTAGTGGAATGCCTTAAATCCACCTTTGAATGTATAGAAACTATTCTTATTAAGCTGATCAACATCTAATGAAATGTTTTCACTTAAACCCTTGCAAACATTTCTTAATCAAATCCCAATCATGCAATGTTACATTATATAGGTAAGGAGTTACACAGAAATCAGTTACATTCCAATCACATTACAGCATTAATTAACAAGTCCAAAATCTTGATATTTCAGCAAAACAGCAGTCTGTAGTAATAGTCTAGTCACTATTGTATAAGAAGTTCAGCTTTGATAGAGTCCCAGAGTGTCCCTTAGACAGCGTCAGCAATGGAAGAAATATCTCAGCTGTCAGCAGTCACCATTCTCAGGAATCTATGAGGTCTTCTCGACGTTTTGGGTAATTTCAATAAGCAGGATGGGGTCACGTCACAACATCAGCATCCCTCCTTTCTTCTGGGTCTTGCCAGCTGAAGAGAAATCCACCTATCTCCTTTCCCTGTGAAAATATAAACAAATAGTCCCTTTCTTTGGGGTGCCATTAACCTGAAAAGGGAATTATGATTAAGATTGGGTGGCTTCTCCATCTCTTCCTTGTCCATCTTTCTCCAAGCATGGTTGTGTCCTTCTAAAGGGAGTTCATCAGCTTTATTCTGCAAAAATATAAATGCATAGCCCTTTCTCCAGGTGAATAGACCTGGATCCCAAATGCAGTTTCCATCATCTTGGGATTTCTTAGGATCAATTTTCTCTGTAGAAATCAAAATGTGTTTATTTGTCCTAATTTTGTTACAAGCTTTTAGTAAGGAGAAAATTTGGGGGGTTAAATTGACCAAATGAAATTCGTCATACATAAGGTTACTCTCTTCCCCCTTCTGTTTTAACAATTTAGATTTCAAAGCACTGCTAGCAATCTCAGTTAACTTGCTAGGCTTTGACCCAGTATAAAGACTAGTTAGATAGCCTTCATTGTTATGTAAATACAGGCTGCCAGTTCTCAGAGAATTAAGAGAGCTAACTAATTGGGAGAACTTCTTACCATACTTTGAAAGACTGAAAAATTCTTAATAAATTTGCTCAGCTGTTCTTTAAGTAACTTGCCAAACAGACATTTTTTCTCCAAACTTACCAGTAAGGTTACAGGCTCAATTAAGCTGTTTTGCCCTTCAGGCTTCTTATACTGTATGATTTTACAATCTTGCAATAGTCTCTCTTGGTTAACTTCATTCATTCCTTCCAAGCTGGCTTTAAGGGATGTTAATGGGAGGGTCTTAATCCGTCCTGAATGCCCTAAGACAATGACCCCATATCCAGAGTTTAAAAACCTTTTCCCTTCAATTTCTAATTCCATATGGGGGTGCTGTTGTTTCCCCACAACAGCATTGCAAAAGATTCCTTGATTCAAAGAGTGATCAGACTTCTCAAATATTCTTTCCTGATAGACATACATCTTTACTCTAAGAATGCAAGGAAGCAAAAATTGGCTTAAGCAATCCTCCTTCTTTATAAGCCATGGTATATCAGATTTCATCACTGCCTTAATTTCTTCATAATCCTGATCAATAATTCCAGCAACACCTTGAGAATTTAGGTTGGACTTTCCTAATAAACATCCTTTAGTTCTTTTAGGTAGTGAACCCCAATTGCCGCTCTTAATAATTTCTGATTTAAACACAGCTTTTGGCTTTTCCTCACAATTCTGATCAAGTCCAGTAACAATTTTAATTCCTTGACTATTTAGGTTAAATCTTCCTGATAGAAGCTGTATTACTCTTTCAATAAGAGGTCTTGCCTTTTGGAATCAAACTGCTATGAGGGCTTCTGAGCCATCTCTTGGTTAGTCAAACCAACTGCATTGAGAACAGAGGCTGGGGTTTCGCAAGTTTGGCTAGGTCTGGTCTCCTGCTGTGAGGCTGGGTGATACCTGTGATTTCTGCCATTCAAAGATTCTCTAGCTGGGCTAGGCAGAGGCCTTACCTTCTGAGCTCTGTTAGGCGGGACCTGGATCAAGCGCCTTCCACTATTTTCCCGCTGGGTAGCCTTGGCTAATGGCACCCTGTCACTGTCGAATTTTGAGCAACATTGGCTTGCCCAATGAGTTCCCTTTCCACAGTGTGGGCAAAGTTCAGGTCCTTTTAAACCTGAATTAGGTGGCCCTGGCCCATGCTCTGACATAGGCCGCAGTTTGCGTTTCACGGCCAGGCTGATTGGCCTGTGCTGTCTGCACTATCTTTGAATATGACCTGTCTTCCCACAACTGAAGCACTTTCTTCTAGGTCTGATATAATTTGCCAATGCAGCCGCCATGAGGTTGGCCTTGTACTCATCTGTCTCTACGTTCCTGCATATTCTAAAATAATCTAACATCGTGCCCTGTTCCCTATAGGGAACTCTGTGAATCCCTTTTGGGTGCTGCTCTTCAGGCTCCCTGTCTATAACTCTCATGGGATGAGCCACTCTAAATTCTAAATCAGCTTCCTGAGCTATGCTCTTCTCTACCTGTGAAAACAATGGTGTCTTTCTACACCCTGCCTCTTTGCTTTTTGCTTCCTGAACCTCACCTTCTATGTTAAGTCTCTCCACTTGCTTTTCTTTGGCTCTAATCTTATTTCTCCCTCCAGCACTGACTTGCTTGATAGTATTGTGATTCCCTATGCTATATTCCGGTGGTGGAGCAGATGCTTCTAGTCTGATATCTTTTTCTGATTCAGACTTGGTTTTCTCAGCTCCATTTAACTTCTTCTCATCTGCCTGATACTCATTTTGCCTACTTCTCACCTGATTTAAGTCTGTGTAGTTTAGAGGCTTCTCACTCCTCTGCTGGTCTTGTTCCTTTACTCTGTCACCCTGCAGCAGCTCCAACACTTCTTTAATCTGATTCCACAAAACTCAGGTCTCCATGGGTATGCTCTGTCCTTCCCTGTGAGCTTTTCTTAAGTTAATGGCTACTTTATCCCAGATCTCCATGTCAAAAGTTCCTGACACCGGAAAAGAAGGATTAAATTTCTTTACCAATTGAAGAAACTTGTTCATTCTCTTATTTGTTACCTTTACCTTTTGTTTCTTCAAGAGGTGGCAAAGTGTGATACCATACTCTGTATCCTTGCTTTTTGCCTGACCCATATCTCATTTAGACTAAAAACACACATCAAAAAATAAGCTCAAAAAATGTTTTCTGATTTACTCTCTCTGTCCTATGAGGCCGTACAATTGTTACACGGGATATAACTCAAAAGAGTTCTTTTCCTACCAGGCCCCACGTTGGGCACCATCTGTGGGGTGAAGGGGAGGGTGGTCCCCCACAAATCATCACAAGTCCAGTAGGTGAAATTGTACAGCGATAATAAGCAAAGATTATAGTAAAGTCATAGAGAGCATGAGAGGTAAAAGATAGAGTCAAGTAATGGAGTCAGACACAATTCATGGTAGCATTGCGCACCTCAGCCCTGTTTAATGGTCCACATGGGAGTAACCCGGCCATGAGAGCAGGAGCATCCTCATGGACTGAGAACCGGGGAGCCTCCCCTGGTCTGAGAGCCAGAGAGGGCCCCGGGAAGCCAGGACTGGGGAGAGCTTCCCAGGCTCCAGAGAGAGCTCTACTTTATTGGCAACTAATTATTATATCACTTTAGGGGGACATTATTATAGAATCACACGTCACAGGAAGGGGCAGTACATTAAGCATACACATTGTAGGAAGAGGATCTATGATAGGCATAAGCGTAACAGGAAGGGGATGAGCTAGGGGTGTGCCCATAAGAATGGGAAGGGCTAGGGGTATACATGTGACAAGATGGGCAGACCCTAGATTCATGATGACAGCCTAACCTTGGTCATCCTTGGGCGGGTTTGACCTCTCTGGTGTCTCCTACAAGGAAACAGACAACTACTATCCTTATCAGAAGGGAGTGGGCCCTACTTGTTGTGGAATAAACAGTGGTGTCTGCTTGCTCTAGATGGCTGATAGCTTAGGATGATCTCCAAGTGTATAGTCATTCTCAAGCAGATAAGTCTGGCACGTATTTGGGGGAGACAGCTTGAGAGAAATCCTTCTGTTTCCCACACAAATGCATTGATTCTTCTTTGGTCATCCCTTAATCAATGTCCAACGTTCACATGCATACGAGGGGATTGATGCACCTTAGTCCTTGAAGTGACTCCTTGCTTTTCAATACCTTAAAGAGGTCTTGTGCAGCAGACTTACCCCATGCAATGTATCATTTAATTTTTTGACTGCTGCTTTGATTGTGGAGCCAAGCAAGATGAAACATTCTTGACTTCACTCTTTTGTTTCCACTTATCCTAACATCACAAAAGTAATATGAGCATGCTTTCATTTGTGTTTCTCTGATGACTAGTACCTTGAACATTGAAAAAAATTGCTTGCTGGCATTTTGATGATCTCTTCTATACATTGCCCTGTTTAAATCCTTTATTCATTTTTCTGTTGGAATTTGTGTCTTTTTCTTATTGATTTGCAAGGGTTCTTTTTAATTCTTTGCCAATCCTGAACATTAAACCATTTTATCCAATTCTTTTCGTTTTCTCGCAACGTTGCCCACGTAGTTCTTTGTTGAGCAGAAACCTTTATTTTTCAAGTAATCAAGGGCAGTATGCATATGGTATAACATAGTTTTTTCTTATGAATTTTTTTTCTTTTTCTGCTAGAGAGTCCTCTCTTCTTCAACTGTCATGTTAGGTAGAGGTCTGGTTTTATTTTTCTTTAAGAGAATCAATTTTAGTTCATGATGTTGTTTATACTTTAATTTCTCAATTTATTCCTAGGGAGAGACTTTATCATTTAATAGATGTAGTTATCTTTCTCTGGGAAAAGATGAGTACAGTTTGTACAGAAAATTAGAGTTCCCATAGCTGTAGCTGCAATTTCTTATTAAAAGTACCTACTAGTGACCTAGGTATGGCACAATAAATGAGTTTTAAAATTGATTTCTAGCTTAGTGGTTGGAGAAATCATTAAACTTGACATTTTGTTCTATTTGAGGTTAGAGTCCTTATGAGAGCTAAAATAATTCCAATTTACTTCCTATCCTGTCTCCTGAAAGGGTGATTTCATGGCCTATATACAAAACATAATGAGAACGGAGCATTCCTATCTTTAGTCATCAAAAAGTTAATTTTATCACAATAACAATTGGGGATGCAGAATTAATTTCTTTTCTTTTTGTGTCTCAGTTTTACTGCTTTCAATAACAATATTCACGTGTTTCCCCCATTTTTCTTTTTCCTCTTTACTTCTCATGCTCCCATCATGTGTTAGGCTGCTTGATTTGATAAACAAATCCTGGGACACTTATGTATGTGTAAGAAAGAGCTTAGTATTAAGAAGTAATTATATATCAGAATAACATCCCAGCCCAGTCCAACTCAAGCCCACATGTCTGATACTAGTCCATAAGTCCTTCTCTGGACTCATGCAGCCACATGCAGTGATGCAGAATGCAGGAATATCACAGGCCGGTGGGTGCAAACTCTTGTGGACCCAATGGCGGCGGGCACATGCATCTCCAGCGGTCTGACAGCAACCCAGGGTCAGCCAGCAGGAAGGTGAAGGCAGAGAGAGAGGGGGAAATTTCCAGGTGGCGGGGGGAGACTCCTTATGAGAAGGCCAAGCCCACAAAGGAGGCACCATGGGGCTGTGACCTGATTGACAGGTTGAATACCACCCCTACACTATTAGATATCTTCAAGTTGACATGAAATTATGTTACTACCACACCCTATTTGCCCTCTCTTAATTCACTAAGGGTGAAAAGCAAAAAAATTTGAGCAAACAAGTGTTTGAATAAGTCGATTTACCCTCCCTTTATTTTATTAAATTTAAGTGCTGTATAACACACATACAGAAAAACATATAATTTATAGGCTTATAGCCCTATAAAGTCCACAATGTGAACACATATTGTAACCAGTCCCCAGATCAAGAAACAAAAGATTACTAATGTGCCAGAAATATCTCTGTCCCTTTAATAATTCCTTTCTTCTCCCTCCCTGCCAACACAGAAGGCAACCACTATTTTGACTAAATTAGCAACATAAAGTAGTGTTGCCTATTTTTAAACTTTGTATAAAGTCACAGATTGTGCCTTCTTTTATGTTTGACATCTTTAATTTAATATGCTTGTGGCATTCATCCAAGTTGTGGTGCGTGCTGACATTTCATCATTTGCGTTGCTGAATATACCTTCTTTCTCCATTGCACAGTTTAATTACCTATTCTCGTATTGGTGAACATTGATTTGTCTCCTGATTTCAGCTAGTGCTACTACGGACATTTTTGAACATGTGTTTTGGTAAACACAGGTATGCCTATCTATCTATGCCTAGGACAGAATTCCTGGAGCAAGAATATCTTCAGACTTTGCAAATATAGTCAAAATATTTCCAAGGTGATTGTTATAAGTTATGCTCATTAATAGTGTATGAGTGTTTTAAATTATTCACATCTTTGCTTACATTTATTATTGTCTAGAACTTTCATTGTATCATTCTGGTGGGTGGGAAATAGTGTTTCTTTAGGGCTTTCATTTGCAGGTCTCAACTCTGTGGCATCTCTTCGTTCATTTATTGGTCATTTGGAACACGCTTGTGAAAATGTGATTTTTCCCCATTTTTCTATTTGTTTTTCTGTCATTTCCTTATTTATTTATGGAAGATTTATATTTATATATATATGTATATATATAGATATAGATATTGAAAATGCCTTCCCTCGTTCTGTTTATTTTCTTTCTTTCATTCTGTATCTTTTCTTGAATAGAATTTCCTCATTTTAAAGCAATTCAATTTATGAGTTTTTTTCTTTTGCAGTATATTTCCATAGACATTTTA
>NW_022103928.1:41239933-41247043 GCF_000313985.2 Echinops telfairi
CTTACTCTACATATCTCAAATATATTCCATTCATTCATTCAATGAAATATTATTGAGTGCCTACCCAATGCTGGTTGCTAGGATACCACAATGAACATGATAGTTCGTGTCTCTAGTGGGAGTACTTACCATCCAGGGCTATATTTTCCAAATGGTGTCCAATGGATGGCCATGGAAACAAGGACAGATAAATAAGTAAAATTACTATATTCTCCATTTTCCACTTGGAGAATCATACTGGCATTGCCAAGCCAAAGCCTCTGACAAAATATGTGTTAGGGAAGTTGATTTGTAATTTATTTTTAGTAAACATTTCCAAACTTAGCTTTACTTACATAATGTTCTTTAACTCAATTTTTGTAAGTAACATCTTATGGAGGAAAAAATATTTTGGGAAATGCTATTGAAGTACATGATAAGATGTACCATACATTGGAGTGTCTTAGGTACTCATGGTGGGTATTTTACAGATGCTATCATTTCATCTTTATTTATCTACCCTGTAAACAGTTATAACCCTTATTTTGCAAACAAGGGAACCGAGTCCTAAGAAAAATAACTATGTTTTGCAAAATTGCAGCTAGTAAAAGGTATTGTTGTAATTCTAACTCATCTTTCCACCTCTAAAATCTTTCTTTTCATTCAGAGGGACAATCCTGGTAGAGTGTGAAAGTTAGGTTTATTGTACCAACTAGGCCAATGGGAACACGTGGTGGAGTTTAATCAGGTTACAGCTTGATTGGAGGGTGACCAAGATAAATAAAGACAGCTGACACCCCAACTTCCTCTTCTTCCCTGGTGATCGGACCAGAGTGCTGCTACTTGAGCTAGTGCGCTGCACTACCCATGGGCCAAGCCACATGGATCATATCGCTAGAGTTTGAGGCTCCTTCGAGACCTGCTTCACCATGCTGCTAGTGTGAACATCGCTTGAGCTTGAGGCTGGTGGATCCTGTCACTGTGCATTGCTTGAGTTTGAGATCACTTCAGAGCCTGTTTCGCTAAGCTCCCATGCTCCCTACTGTTGCTGACCCACCCTGCTGTCTGCTGCCTGAGGGCAGACTGTACCTGTCTCACCTGAGGGAAGGCTGTGCAGTCCACTTCCTTGGCCTTGGACCCAGCGGCCCACATGAGTTGAAGGACTTCCAGTTTATTAACTATTCCACAAAAGTGAGTTGAACTGAGCCCTCTGTACTGTTGTGTGGACCAATTATCTTTTATATTCCTTCTCACTGTATAAACCTATCCTCTTATATGCATACAGTCATAAGTGTCCTGGTTTTGTTTCTCTAGAGCACCCTGCCTAACACATCCAAGAAGGACATCTTTCTAGGGGGAGGATCCATAGCTTTCATGAGGGGTCTGTGACCCCTCAAATAATTCCTATTACCAGTACAAATTATAATCAAATGAGTCTGACTCATAGCAACTTCATGTGTGTCAGAATAGGATTCTCAATGGCTGTTTTGGGTGAAGGTTGTTCATCAGGCTTTTCTTCTGAAGTGTCTCTGGGTGCACTGTTCTATGTGAGTCTTTTGGTTAGCAGCCAACTACACTAACCCAGAGATTTCACCGAGGCATGTAGCAAGTGTTTCATAGAGAAAAATGCTGAAACACTAAGTGCCTGAGGTGTTCTTTTGGCCAAATGAAAATAAATGGATATTGTGGCGGTGGTAGAAGAGAACTTTTCCTATTAATAGGGTTCTTCCTTTTCAATAACACAGTATATAATAAGTACTTCCTATGTAGTGAACATTACATTTTGCATATCCATAAAACTGGACTTTCCTGCTTAAAAAAAAAACAAAACCAGGTTTTCTACACAGAAAGTTCTACTTCCCTTATGTCTACTCTGGAAAATGCCTGGTTTGGCCATTTGCTTTACCTGCTGGCTGCTGTGAGAATACAATGGAAGTAGATCTTTAATGCTTGTGATAGGTAGGTTTATTGTGCCAAACTGGCCAATAAGAACATGTGGGATTAATAAGGTCCCAGTTTGATTGGAGGACAAAGAGATAAGTGGCGCAGTGAGCCATGCCTCTGTCTTGCTCGCTGGTGATTGTACCAGCGTACGACTGCTAGCTCTCTGCCTCAACTGGTGAGCTAACTGTGGGACTGCCAAGCTGTGGATCATGTCACTGGTGCTTGCGGTTCCTTGAGACCTGCTTCACCTTGCTGCTGGTGTATACATCGCTTGAACTTGGGACTGTCGGACCTTGTCATCTTGCTGACTGTTGGTGATCCACCCTGCTGTTTGCTGCCTGTGGCTGAACTGCCTGTATTGCTCTACAGAAGACTCAGCTGTCTGTTTCCTTGACCTTGGACCCAACGGTCCTCTGAGTTGAAGGACTTCCAGTATATTAACTGCTCCATGGAAGTGAGTTGAACTGAGCTCTCTGTACTGCTGTGTGGGCTGGTTAGCTGATATATTCCTTCATGCTGTATATATCTATTCATAAATATATATATGTGTGTGTGTGTGTGATCATAAGTGTCCAGGTTTTGTTTCTCTAGAGAACCCTGTTTAGCACAATGCTTTAAGAGTGAGAGGTCAGTGGGTCAGAGTGGCATGGACCATCAATAGGGCACAAAGAACCCCTTGATTGGCAGTGCAGATAACATAGGTAACATTAAATACCTAGATATAAGGTAAAAAGGCTTTCAAAATGGTTGGGTTTGCCACATATTACACATATAAGTTTTTTGTAATTAGATCCTTTGGAACTAGTACAGTCTGCTAGCACGCTCAGGGTATGATCTGCCTGAAACCACACAACCACAATGTTCACAACCCTCACTGAGCTTTTTCATTGTTTACCAGACACTAAGGCAAATTGTTATTGCTTGTATTTTGCAGATGAAACAATGATTAGATTAAATCATGTGTTCAAGGTCCCCCAGGAGGAAGTAGTAGGACTGTAACCAACTTGTTTTCAGGACCTGCTGATTAATTTGAAGACCCAGGACCCAGGGAGTGAAGGTCCTCTCTGGCCTCCCTGAAATTTGGTTCTATTTTTCGTTTCCCATCTGTTGGCTCCAGCAGCTCACACCAGATGGTGACGTCAACCCCTGTGCTGGTTCATTTTCTTCTCAGGAAGGGGTGCTACTATGCTGGTTGTTGCAATTCCTAGAAGCAGAATGGAGGGAGGCACCTGGAGTTATGGGGGTGGGGTCATGGGTAGTAATGTATGGTAGCTCAGAGAAAGATTGTCGATAGCTGTGTGAGGTGTGTATGGTAACTCAGAGAAAGAGTACAATGGTGAAATTCCCACAGATTGATAGCATGCGGTTGTAATAAAGCAGTGTTCCAAACAGAAAGAAAATAAAATACATATTCTTTTAGAGGCAGCTAGTATCATGGGTCTATTTAGTAATAGAATTGGGATTAAGAACTGAGGTTCATGAATCATTTATTCAGTTCTCTTGTCAATATGTACTGATATTGCCTGGGATCATCAAGACACGGAAAAACCCCGAGTACTAGTTATCATCATTCTAGATGAGACAGCCTTTGGCTGCAAGGGTAGCAGTTCAGTCAGTCAAGCTCCTAATAAGAAAATCAGTCTAGCCTGTATCCTTCTAGCTATTTAGTGCTGGCAGCCAGTGGGGTTAAAATTGTATTATCATCTTGCCTGCATATTTCATGCCTTTGAAATTCATTTTCTAAGGATTCTGAAGTTGGGAATCTAATGATCTGGAATCCACTGACTTGCAAAATTACCACATTTTTATTATTAGTTTGAACCGCATGAAATTGTTATTTTGTTGGTCAACTAGTTAATAATAGAAATTTCATATGGTTTAAAATATAATCAAAAGATTTATGCTATGAGACATGAGATGGTTGATAGAACCTGAGGAGGCAGTATGGTTGCTGGATTGACGGTTTTGCTGAGGGTGAGGATTTCCTGGAGTGCTGGTCCCAAAGCAAGGTTGTTGCAAGATTAAGGAGCATGGTCAGAGATTGGGGAATTGGATGGTGAGACTTCAGAGGGAGAGCAGTGCTGGTGAGGATAATAACTAGAAATTACTTGACAGTCAGTAGCTAAGGCAGAGGAAAAGAAATGACTAAAACATTTGTGGCATGGGACTTTAGAACTGAATAAATATGTATGAGGTAGGTACTGTTAACATTCCCATTTTACTGAGCCTGAGAAGGCTATCTATTTGAGAAACTTGCCTAAGGTTACACAGTAAGTGACCATCCTTTTCCCATTGTGTTATACCATGAAAAGAATTAGAAAATAAAAAAAAACACAGGTTATTATTATTATAAACTATTATTTAAATGTTATTTCTACCTTTACAAATTATGTATTTGCTTAAGGCCTCTTTAAGGACTAGCTCAAGCCATGCTATTTTTAATCACCTCATATGCATGTGAAAGGTGGAAAATGAGTTAAGAAAACCAGAGAAAATTTGATGCCTTTGAATTATGGTATTGGTAAAGAATGATGAATATACCATCAACTGCCAGAAGAATTAACAAATCTAATTTGGAAAATATACAGTCAAATTGCTCCTTGGAAGTGAGGATGGTCAGATTTCATCCCTTGTACTTTGCAATCTGGAGGGAGCAGTCCTTGGAGAAGGACGTGAACTTGGTAAAGTAGAAGGAAAAATCTCAAAGAGGTGGATTGGCACAGTGCTTATGTGTCAGTCTGCATAGACTAGAGAAGCAAATCTAGAGAGATTCACGTGTGTGCAAGAGAGGGCTTTATGTAAAAGAGCAATTGTATATTGAAAAAAAATCCCAGTCCAGTCCACATCAAGTCCATAAGTCTGATATTAGCCCATATGTCCAATACCAGTATATAAAGTCCTCTTCAGATTCATGCAACACATCCAATAACACCGAATGCAGGAAGAGCACAGGCCAGTGGGTGGAAAATCTTGTGGATCCAGTGGTGGTGGAAGCATCTCAGTGCTGGCTTAGGTCTCTATGTCACTCCTCCAGCTCCAGGGCTCTGGCTTCATCGGTGTACCTCCACGTGGCTTGTCATCAGGAATGTCAAGCAGAGACATTGTGTCCCACCTCTAGGGCTGAAGGCAGGAGTTCCCAGAATACTCAGGAGAAGGCCATGCCCACACAGAGGCATGATTGGCTGTGACCTGATTGACAGGATAGACTCCACCCCTTTGCAAGTTGACAGGGCTTCAGTCAGATTTTAAAGAAAATGTATTGTTGTTTTTATCAGGTGCCATTGAGTCAGTTCTGACTCACAGCAACCCAATGTACATTAGAATGAGACACTGGCTGAAGCCCAAACTCTTTCAACAAGACTTCCCTCTTAAAGAGTGGCCTTCTCTCCACTTTAACAGGAACTTTCTGGTTGTGAACCTTGACCTTTCTTTTTTTTTAATATTGTATTGCGATTTGAGTGAAAGTTTACAGAACCACTTGGTTTTTAATTTTGTTTTATCTCATTGATTGAAAGCCCTACAACCGTACTCTCTCCATTCACTTGTGTGTGTATTTATTGTTTCCATTCCCCATTCTTTCCTGCCCCTTCCTGCTTTCTGAGCTTTATCCCTGAGCAAGTGCTACCCTTTGGATCGCATTTGGTTAATTGCTGCAAAGAATGCCATGGCTCATCTGATACATTGTTCATCTCAGAGCCGTTCATTGACTGGAAGTTGGACCACAGAATGGACTCAGTTCCGGGCTTGAAGGATATCCCCATCCCATCATCTTGGTGGTTCCACCAGTCTCACTCAGAGCAGTCAGCCCAGTCTTTTTATTCTTTCTAGCTTTATTCCATGTTTCTCTCACTCAATCAAGTATCTCCTGTGTTGATCCCTTTCAGAGCAGTCCACAGTGGTAGCCACCTGCCAGATAATTCTTTTGAACTCAGGATTATGGAGATGCCTGTGGTCTTTTAATCAGTTGGACTAATTATTTCCTTGAGTTTTTCTGCTATTTTTATTACCTTTTTTGTTGTTGCTCCAAATGGAAAAAGAGCAGTAGTTCCACTTTGGGCTCCCCATCACAAGGTCAGCAGTTCAAATTCACCAGCTGCTCCTCAGGATCAAGATGAAACTTTCTGCTCCTGTAAAGAGTTACAGTCTCAGAAACCCAAAGGGGAAGCTCTGTTCTGTCTCATAGGGTTATTATGAGTTGGAATGGACTCAGTGTTAGTGAGTTTCGTTTTACAGTTAGGGTACTCACTCAAATAGGTGTAGAACATGTGGACTATGTTATGCCAATTGACCTTGAGACGGTGGTCCTGAGCTCCCAGGTTCAACAACTCATTCCTTCAAGATGTTTGGTAATGGCTCTCTGGCCTTCCTAATTTACTTCCCATATGTTTTACTACATTCATGATATACCTCATATTTACAGCACATAGAAATGCATATGTAGAAATATCCCCTGGACTATCGTGGGTGTAGTCCTCATCACAGTCTCACACTTGTTCAGCTTGCTTGTCTATGTATCCACTCATATATTCTTGTTATTACTGTTCCTGCAGGATTATTTATGTAATCATATTTACCTTCGTGGTTGTGGTACTTACATGATCTGGTGTCAATTTGAGAGGATTATGAGTGAAGGGGTGGGGTCTGGCCTGTTAATCAAGATATAACCAACGAGGCCTCTGTGTGGGCATAGCCTTCTCCTGAGATTTCTAGAAACTGCTGTATTTTCCTCCTTGGAGATGGGAGACACTTCGCTCTCTCTCTCTCTCTCTGCTCAATCCCTTGGAGACACTCTACTGACAAGACATAAGGCTGACTCCCTGCAAGACATCCCTGAGGAGAGGCCACATGGACCTACCCTGATACAACCAGAACCATGGACGTGGAGAAGCCAAGTAGAGACCCCTGTCAGTGCTGAGATGCTTACAATGCCACTGGACCCAAAGACTTTCTACCCACTAGCCTGTGATTGTCCTGCATTCAGCGCCATTATATGTGTTTCATGAGTCTGAAGAGGACTTTACAGATTGGTATTGGACATATGGGCTAATATTGGACTTATAGGCTTAGACTGGACTGGGTTGGGATGCTTTCTCTTTCTTCTTTTTAAAAAAAATCATTTTATTAGGGGCTCATACAACTCTTATCACAATCCATACATACATCAATTGTGTAAAGCACATTTGTACA
>NW_022103928.1:41247800-41252334 GCF_000313985.2 Echinops telfairi
TCTTCAGCTATCGTATCATGGAGGTGAGCATACAATGATAAGATTTTTTGTTCTTTGATGCCTGATAACTGATCCCTTCCGCACATCATGAGGGATTCTTTCTTAATATACAATTACCTTTTATATAAAACTCTCTCTGAGTTTCTATGGTTTTGTTTCTCTAGTCTACCCAGACTAAGACAGTTGTCTTTAACTCTTACACTCTTTCCAGTGTTTTCCTTTGCTTTGAACACTTTGTGTATATTGCCTTTTCTTTTACCCAAATTAATACATGTCTTTTACCCAAATTAATACATGTCTAGCATTTAGTTAGTGCTTTGCCCACCCTTCCTCTCCCACCCTTGGTAAATGCCTGTGGTAGTTAAATAATCTCATGTCAACTTGAGGATATTAAGAGTGAAAAGGTTGAGTCTAGCCTGTCAATCAGGTCACAGTCTGATTGTACCTCCTTGTGGGCATGGCCTTCTCATGAGGATTCTGGTGACCTTGCTGGTATATGATTTTTACTTCACAGAAAAACAGAAGTTACCGCAGTCTGACCAAATGAAAATGTGTTGTAGAAGCCTAGATGTGTTCAAAGGAAAGAGTACTGATGCATGGATGTGCTAGACACTGGACATGGAGCAAAACTTGGGAGAATCCCCTGTGTATGTGTTCCAGGACAGGTTTACCAGGCTAATGATTTTAGTCTGGTGACTATTTTTTTTAATGTTGTGTTAGTCCAGGTTGCCTAGAGAAACAAATTCATAAATACTCATATGAGTGGAATAGAGAACTTTATATCAATGAGTAATTGTATATTAAAAATGCATCCCAGCCTAGTCCAGATCAAGTCCATAATTCCAATATTAGCTCATATATCTGATAGCAGTCTAAAAATTCCTCTTCAGACTCATGCAGCCATGAAATGATGCCAAACACAGGAAGAACACAGGACAGTGGGAGGAAAGTCTTGTGGATCCAGTGGCAGTGGAAGCATCTCAGGGCTGGTGTGGGTCTTCATGTGGCTCCTTCAGCCCCAAGGCTCTGGCTCCATCCACTTGGTTCCATGTGGCTTGTTAACAGGAATGTCTTGCAGGGAGAGAGTGTATCTGGCCTCCAGTGAATTATTTATCTCTGTCATGCCTCCAATTGAGGTCACCAAGCAGCAACCTGGTTGACAGACTAGACTCCACTCCTCCCTCAAGTTGACAGTAGATTATGTAACCACGGCTCTTGCCCAAGGTAGCCACGCCCCCCAACACCCTGCTCCCCACAACCCCAAGAGACAGAACAAGCAGAAAACTCTAAAACCTGTTTTGTATTTGCTGGTGGCATAGTGAGCTACCCATTGTACTGCTAATGGCAAGGTCGTCAGTTCAAAACCAGATGCTCCATGGGAAAAAGATGAAACTTTCTATTCCTGTAACACTTGAGAGAATCTCTGGTAACATAGTGGGCTGTGCATTGGGCTGCTAAGTACAAGCTAGCAACTTGCAACCAGCAGGTGCTCTTTGAGAGAAAACTAAGATTTTCGACTCCTGTAATGAGTTATGGTTTCAGAAATCCATGGGGGCAGTTTTACCCTGTCCTCTAGGGTCACTGGGGTCACTACGAGTCATAATCAATTCAATAGCCGTGAATTTGAGACATGATGACACATAGCATGATAAGGCAAAGGCAGGAGTCAGGTTGATAAGGGAGATGCTCTGTCCCTCTGGAAACATTCCCTTGGTTTGGGTGGGTCAGGTTTCAAAGGAGCCAAGAGAATGGATTATACAAGTAATAATAATGAACTCATTGCTGTTGACTTGTGGAACTCATAACAGTGTTGAACTGTTGAACTCATGACAATGGTATAGACAGAGCAGAACAGCTCCACAGGGTTTCCAATCTTAATGGAAGCAGACTGCCACATAGTTCTCCTGCAGAGTGGCTAGTTGGCTTGAACTATCCATTTTTAGGCTAGCAGCCAAACACATAGAAATGGTGCCATCAGGGCACCTTTAAATTAAACCATTGACCCTGAAAAGTAAAGAAATGCGAATGGAGCATTCTATCCTAGGCTGGTGAAAGTCTGAAGTGGCCCTCGGGGCAAGCTGAGTTCTCTTTCCTGACTCTTGTCTTCATTGCTTTGGGACTGAAGCAGGCCCCAGTCCTGACCAAATTCCCAGAGCTTCTGTCAATGCATTATGCTCTGTACTGTCAATCACACCAGGTCCTGCCAGGTCTTTGATGTCAGCACCTGGGAATCAGACTTCTGCTTTGTCTCAGACTCTTAGCCTTCACCTCATCATCTTTTGACATGCCTTTAGGGTAGTTCAATGGACAACTCTGTTATAATTATTTACCATAATTATTGAGGGTTGATACCTATACAAGCTGATGTGGTGTGTGTGATGTACAAATGCTAAAAGGACAGGGGATAAAGAGGTTTTATAGGTAGGAGAGGGAGTCCTATAAAGCTGGAAGGACCCATCACATATTCTGCTACTGCTCTACACAGCCCACTGGAAATTAGTGCAATTACTGTGCATTAGACTATAACCTGCAGGAATTTATGGGGAGTTCACAGTGCTGGTCTCCAAATGACACCTGGTCTAATAAAGTTCTTTTAGTTTGTGTTACTTCAAATTGAGATCTGGTTCCAAATCTTAATATGACCCAAGGGCAGGAATTACAGCTCTCCACTCCTTCACAATGGCATATTCCATTGTCAACATATAATTGCCTGCCTTTTGCCCATTATTTCCAATAATAAATTGAGGGCCTGTGGCTCTCCAGCCCAAGCATTGTTGATCATGTCAGGGGCACTTGGGAGTTGATAGCTTAATTTTTCAGAAACAGCAATATCATCTGTCACTGACCAAGAAGAGGAAAATCTCAGCTCTCTGCCCAATGCAGTCCCTTCTGACTTGGGGAAGGTAGACACAGATGGACATGTTTCTGTATGTCTGGATCAGTCTGAGGGAAGATGGCACAGACAAGACAGGACTGAAAACAATGGGAGTTAAACTTCCTGTTTAAACCTCTGTTTAAATTTCTTCTTGTCAGAATGTGGTGAACGCCCCAGCATCAGTCACTGAAGTAAGATATAGCCCTGCTGTGACTGGTAGAACTTTAGAAAGAAAATGTTGATTGCCAAAAGGCTATTTCTCTAACTGGAATATAAGCTCCCAGAAGGGAAGAAGTATACAGATGGCTTAAAAAAAGGAACATAAAAGATGGAATAAACTGAGTAACACTGAGGAATAAGGACCCTGTTTAAGACACTTAATCTAGCCTTTGAAGCAAACAGGAGAATCTGAATAATAAATGGAGAAGCCATGGCTGGTGCAGAATCCAGGATATCTGCTAGGTTAACCCTTAAGTGGTTGTAACAGATCTTGGGGGTCCAGAGGCATCACCCCTGCATTCTTAGCAATACCTAATGATGAGAAGTGTGATTTTGGCTTTGGACAACAGGGAGCTGTGGGAACTAGAACTAATGAGTTCTGTGGGCACCTCCGGTAAGGAGGGAGGCTGCTCATAATGGAGGCTCTGTGTCATCATGTCTACACAAACTACATGTAATGCAATGCTCCCTTACAAAACTGGCTTGGTTGCACTATCAAAGCACACACACACACACACACACACACACACACACACACACACACCCCGCCTTGGTTTATAAGCTAAGAAGTTTGGTAGCGAACACAGAAACTGAACTCAAACTAACTCAAGTAAGACTCTATCTATAGGTTACATAGCTGGATGCCCCAAAGCTGGAGTTTGCCTTCTACACAGTCTTCATCCACAGGCTTAAATGATGTCACCAGATATTCTCTCCTCATTTCTTGGCTCTGTACCCTCTGTGAGTTAATTAGGTAGACTTTCTCCTTGTGATGGGAAAGTTGGCCACTGGGAGAAACAAGCCCAAACCCTTAAATGTGGGGAATCTGGAAGGAAGAGTCCTCTTTCCTCTCTCAATACTCTGTGGACCTGTTGAGTCACATGCCACCTCTGGGCCCGTTCCTGGTGGAGGTGGGGGGAGGGGGAGAAGGGGGGCAGCATCCTTTGATGGTTTGGGTCACATGCTCAGCCAAGGGTGTGGGGAGAGCTGTGAGTGAGAGCTCTGGTAGGACCGTATTGTGTCGAGAAGAAATGCTGCTTGTGTCTGTCAGGATTCCTGTTAGAAATAGGTGGGACTTAAAAAAAAATACATCCTCCATAGAAGTTCAATAAATGGACTCTTTATGAAAACAAGGGCAGAGTTGAGGGAAAGGAAAAGAGATAGTGAGCCAGCCAGGATGAGCAACAATAGGAAGGAACAATAGAGCCTGATGTACAATGGGAGGGAAGGGCTCCTGAATCGCATCTAATTAGTTTTAGAGTTACTGATAACTTAACCTCCATTAGTAAAGACAGCACTACTGATCCATGATATGAAGTGGTAATATTAATATAAAAATATAATCATCAATAGATCAAGTATTGGTGGGCATGAGGTAATTGTGTGTTTGACACTTTTCTGCAATTTTTTTTAATTGAAGTTTTTGTTGTTGTTGTTGTT
>NW_022103928.1:41253817-41263333 GCF_000313985.2 Echinops telfairi
ATTTTTGTTAGAGCTTATTCTGCTAAAAGCCAAGCCCAGAATGTTATCACTAGAGTGGCTGAATTACAGTGTCACCTGAATTCTCAACCTCAAATGGTGTCTGATGTTAAAGTGAGGACATCAATTGAGAAGAAATAAGATCCTGAAACTAGGGGGGTGGGGGCAGACATATGCGTAGATAATCAGGAAGACAGGAACATTACACCCCTAAAGCCCATGGAATGATTTTCTAAAGAGATTATTCAATCTCTGTCTGTTCATACATAATCAGTAAAACCATTCTCCCTTTTGCCTACATTTGATGCTCACCCTCCTGTAGCTGCTGATATGACCCCTTTTCTGGAGCATCACATGAGGTAGATGCCTTACAAAACATTACTGAATGATCCCAGGAAACATCCCCATGCTTTGATTTCTCATCAGAAAACATGCAGACAAGAAAGCAGTGGGATAACATATACAAAACTCTGAAAGAAAAAAATCAACCAAGATGGAGCTATCCAGCAAAATCGGTGCACTTTCTGCCTCCTTACTGGACTTTGATTGATTCTTTAGCTTTCCTTTAAAAGAAATATCATCAAAATGCCTTAATCAAAATTCTATATCATACAGAATCAATATTTAAGATCATCACTTGACATTTGATATAGAACATGATTCTATCACATTCATTACCACCCAGGATTCACCTCTGAAAGTCATCAACTGAGGTATATTGTCAAAAGCATGTATTTCCTGAGCTAACGTAAGCTTTCAGTAAAAGGGTGAGAATTGTTGCTACGTGTTATTGAGTTGTTCTTGCTACCCATAGTGACCCCGTAGTGGTAGAGTCTTGTTGGTGCCGTTGGTTAAGAACAGGGCTACTAACCACAAAGTTGCTTCTGCAAAGGGCCTTGATGGGTTGGAAATGACTTGATGGCACCTAACACCAGAAGAATGACTGTTCAAATCCACCAGCTGCACTGGGGGAGAACCACAATCCCACTGCCATCAAAGCCATTCTAACTCATAGACACCCTATAGGACAGAGTAGAATTGCCTCTTTGTGTTTCTAAGATGCTAAATCTTTATGGGAGTAGATAGCCTCCCTTCCTCTACTGCAGGCAAAAGATGAGGCTACATGTTCCCATAAAGATTTACGTTCCTGGAAACCCTGTATTAGGTCACTATGTGTTGGAATCTACTCAAGAGCACTTGGGGTTATCATGAGAATTTCTCAAGTCTTTGTCTGTACAGAATCTGGAGTATCATTATCCACTGAGGACAGTCTATCTTCTTATTGGCGGGACCTGCTGCTGCCCGCCCCCCCTGCCCAAATCAAAGGAAACCCAAACAGTTGCTTTCCCAGACTTCCTGACACTTAGGATGCAGGCCCTGGTCAGATTCTACTAATTGGATGCATCTCCCCAGACTGAATCCAGAGCCAGGAGAAGCAGTGAGGAGGGGTCTTGAATTGCATCCTGTAGAAAGTTTGGATGACTGAATCCTTCTCCATAGACTTCTAGAGAAACTTTCTTGTAGAAGCAGCAGCAACTTCACGGAAACACTTCCATCACATGGTTCCAGGCAGTGTACTTCTGTTACTGGTTCTCTGACTGTCCTAGAGATTCTGTAAGCTAATCAATGTATTTTTCAGTAAACTAGTTTTTCTGCTCTGAGTCCATTTGGGCAGAGTCTGTTTCGGTTGCTTGCAATGTAGAATCCTGCACACAAGAAATAATGCAATTGAAGAGACTGAAACAGTGCTACCTGTGAGTTTGAACTCAATAGGACTGCCTTCTTTTGCTAGGTCTCACAGGTTTTTCTTTGACAGAATAGTCTTATCATTCTTCTATTGTTCTCTGTTAGTGGAAACTATTTGAGCTCTCCTTCTCTGAGAGGTTTCTGCCTTGTGTAAGTCCTGGCTTTCACAGGTTTTATTATATGTACTTAAAGTACAGAAAGAGTGCTTAATACACGTTGGAGCTCTGACCAGGGCTAGTGGGCCTACACATGACGCAGTGGTACTCACTAAAGTTGTTCCTAAGAGCATGATTATTTCCCATTGTCTTTGTTTTCAAGTTCAAACCCAGCCTGGCATACAAGCTCTTCGTTGTCCTGGTCCTGCATCTTTCAGCCTATTTTCCCATGTGATTTCCATATGCACTTTGCACTCTCTCTGTTTCTCTGGTTTACAGAACTGCTCAGGTTTTCCTACTCCCCAGTGCCTTGGCTAATGCAGTTTCTCTTTTCTGCGACACCCTTCAAGCTCTTAGTCTTTCACCGGTGCATTCGTTGCCTGTGGTTGGTGTAATCAAGTACCACAAACGAGAGTCAATAAGCAATAGAAATGTACTATCTCAAGGTTCTGGAGGCCAGAAGTCTAAAATTGAGGTGCCAGAGGATTGGGTCCCTCTGGGAGCTCTCTTCTGTTTGCTGATGTTGCCAACCATTTTTAGAGTTCTTTGGCTCGTAGGAACATCACTCCAGCCTCTGCCTCTGCCTTCGCCTGGCTTTCTTCCCCTTAGTTAGTTGATCTCACTGCCACCGAGTAGATTCTGACTCAGAGCAACCCTACAGGACAGGGTCTAACTGCCCCTGGGAGTTTCTCAGACTGAAAATTTCACCGGAGTAGGAAGCGTCATAGTTTTCTCCCAAGGAGCTGGACTCCACGCCACTATACCACCACTGAAAAATCATATGACTAGCAGTAGAACTTTCATATACAGTATATGCCATCCAATTATTTCCTGTCTTTTGAACTTTCTCTTGATTGCTTAAGCTTAAGTTTGAGTCACTGTGATTATTCTTTGAGCTCTTACAGCTCTTAGAACATTCCCTACATCAATTGTATCAAGCATATTTGTACATATGCTGCCATCATCATTTCCAAAACAGTTTTACCCTTTGGTGTAAGCTCCTCTTTTTTCCCTGCCCTCCCACCCCTGTGAATCCTTGATCAATTCTATATTGTTATTATTATTTTGTATTTCACATTGTCCATCGTCTCCCTTCACCTACATTTCTCTTATTTGTCCCCTTGGGGGAGCTATATACCCAATCTTGTGATGGGTTCCCCCCTTTCTCCCCTCTCCCCCTCCCTGACCATGCCCCTACCCTCAACTGTGATTATTCTTAAAGTCCTGCATCTCTACATGGATCATTCCCCGCACACATCTCATTTTGTGGCACTTTCCCTCTTTAAGGAGCCTCTCCTCTGCCCACTGAAGACCATGCCAGGGATGCCTTCACCGTCAAAAGGGGAACTGCCTCGGACACCTTCATTTTGAGAAATTTACTCCTGCTTTTTGAGCTCCCACCGCTGTTCTTCCAGCTGCTGCACTCTAGTTCCACTAGCAATTTGTCAGCCGCAGGAAACCAACCACTGGTCCATCGTTTTGCCCACAGCCTCCTCACTTGTCACTTCATCAGACATGTCCACCACGATGAGCACTTTTTTGTGAACTCTCCTAAAACAAAACTGTAGAAAGCAAATAAAGATAAAACTGACCTGAACTCACATTCTTCAGTTGTTAAATACAACACTAGCATTGTGGTTTCTGAAAATCGAAAAAACACTATCAATCATATCATCTAGTTCAAAATATTCACTTGAATTTTACTGATGGCAGCAGCTGCTCTATGTGCATTTACCCCTTACCATGAGCCCAATCAATTCTCAGCTGCCAGAATCTCTTTTATGGTGCAATTTGTTTCTCTCGCCATCATATCCTGATTTTCTACCTGTGTGGCAGGTCAGAAAGGACTATGCCCCTCTGTTGGCTGAGGAAGCCATGATGGAGGGTGTGTAGATTCCCTGGCTCCGTTACTCCTTGTCCTCCAAGGCATGTGCACCTGCAGGATTAACTCCAATTGTCCACCAGCATAATGCATACTTTGCTGACTTCTTTCCCTTCCCAATATCGTTTTCTTTCTCCCTGGAGGATTTCTTGGAATTCTCTTCCAAATAAACTACTCACACGCTAATGTTTGTCCTGGGGTTTGCTTTAGGATCAAGGTCTGGTCTTATTTATGGTTTCTGTTTGCAATTATTGTTTACACTTGTTTTGTGTGTGGAGTTGCAAAAGGGCTTTAAGCTACAAAGAGTGTATTCCTAACATTCCTACGAGTTTACCCAACAGAAGAGACTCAAGAGAAATTTTCTCTACTACTGGTGAATGCTATCCATCAAGCAGACAGAGTGCATTCGAAAGGGAAATGATTAGAAGATGGTAGTTAGGTTAAAATGAACAAAGTTATCTTTTGTTCTCTCTTTTGACCCATTAAAAATGTATTCTAGTTATTATTATTTTCTGTCATCTTTTCAACTGAGATTTCCCCATGTTTGTGTGGTTGATTTTTTGTGGGTTTTTGTTGTTGTTGTCTTGTTTTTTGTTTTTTGTATGTTTTCCTCTATACAGACTGCAGGACATAGTTGCTTTGGAATATAGCAAGATGTTAGAAAATTTTATTGTGGTGATGATGGTACAACTCTTTGAACATGCTTACACTGTTGAATTGTATGATATGTGAATTATATGTCAATAAAATAGTTAGAATTAAATAAACACTAAAAAAAAGAATGAAGCCAATCCAGACACAGTGGGCATAAAAGAAGGCATTCCTGTGACACTCTTTGATCATCAGAAATCAGCCATGCCGAGATAAATCTCTATTCATACTCTTCCATTCTATGGTTAAGTTCCTGTCACTTAATTGAATTAAATTTCTTTGTATATTGTCACTTTGATTTGTTTGAACCAGGTGAATAAGACTCAAAGTAAAAAGAAATTAGGCCTGTGTTAGTCCAGGTTGACTAGAGAAACAAATCCAGAGACATTCATATATGTATGGGAAAGAACTTTATATCAACGAGTAATTGTATATTAAGAAAACATCTCAGCCCAATCTAGATCAAGTCAATAAGCCCGATATTAGCCCATATGTCTGATGTTACTCCATAAATTCCCCTTTAGACTCACACAGCAATGATACCGATTGCAGGAAGATTGCAGGCCGGTGGGTGGAAAGTCTTGTGGATCCAGTGGTGGTTGAAGCATCTCCAGGGCTTTAGCTTCCATCTGCGGGGCTCCATTGCTTGTCATCAGGAATGTGAAACAAAGAGAAAGTGTGTCCCACCTCCAGGGAGGAAGACAGGAGTTCCCAGAATCCTCAGAAAAGGCCACACCCACACAGAGCCATCTTTGACTATGACCTGATGGGCAGGCTAGACTACCCCTTCACTCAAGTTGACAGGAGATTGTGTAACTACCACAGACTCAGAAATGTTTAGTCATTAAAACTAGTTTATTTATAAACGTCTTGATATCAGAGACTTTAATTTTTGCCAAACCACAAGACTTAGACCCATTTTCTTTAGTTTAGGACAAACAACATTAACCAGTTTTCCCAGTGTTGTCCTGTTTATACAATTAGCCAAAATATATTTAAATATTTCTCAAAGCTGAGTGAGAAACTGTGATGCTAACCAGCACAAAATTATTGGCATGTTAAACACATGACTCAGAATTTGATCAAGTAGCTGTTGGTGAAAGAACGGAATTGTTTGTAAGGTGAAGGCACTGCCCGCAGAAGTGGTTTTGAATGCCAACATTGAGAAGTGAAATGCTTACCAGTTCACTGAGTTTCCTGCATGTATTTGCTCTGTGTCACTGGTGGCTCTCTACAAGGCAGACAATGCCAAACCCCTCACCATGTTTTTACAATGTAATTTCCCAGGTCTCATCTTGACTTATTAAATCCAAATCTTAGAGGGAGGGACCCAGACTTCTCTATTAAAAAATAATTTATCCTATTTATGTTTTATGTTATTGAAATTTATATCCAACAAAATATGCACCAATTAACACATTACTGATGTTTTAAGGCAATAATTTTCTACCCCAGGGGGATGATTGACAATGTTTTTCATTTGTTTGTTTTGGGAGGTTTTATTTGTTTGGGGGTTTTGTTGCCATTGTTCATGGGGGTTCTTGTTTTTGCCATGAGATGACCACTAAAGTAAACTAGAGTCATTCATAACCCATGGGCAAGCAGATGGATTCTGGGTTCCTATGTAATTTTAGCCCCAATCCAAGGACAGCTCATTCTTATTACATAGCCCTGCTCCATACTCACCTTCATGAAGAGATCACTGAAGAGAAGGGGGCTACAGCCAAGTGTGGTGAAGAAAGCAGATGGTGCCTGGCTATCAATTGGAAGAATGTCTGGGGTCTTGAAGGCCTGTATCCAAATAAGCAGACATCTAAGTGAGCCGTCAACAAAGCTCCCATGGAAGAAGCACACTAGCCTGAGTGATCCAAAGATGATGATAACACAATCCAACTATGATGAAGGGAAAAGTATCAGAGCTTAAATTGTGAACACCCACTTTGTAAAAAGGCTATGGAGGACAGTAGGATCTCAAAATCCATCTTCAGAGAGACTCAAACAAATTTATTATCAGGCAGATTCTTTTGTAAACTGGTGGATTGGACCATAGTATGATATGACACTTGGTTAGTTGACTTCCTTCTAGACCCAACCTGAAGTTTCACTGGGCTTAACTATTTCTTGCTTGTTCCACAACAGAAATTTCTTCTCTGGCTTTAAAAAATATTGTTGGTGGTCTTTTTCTCTCTTACTCTTTATTTTTATTTATATTTAATCATTTTATTAGGGGCTCATACAACTCTTATCACCATACATATATACATCAATTGTATAAAGCACATTTGTACATTCATTGCCCTCATCATTCTCAAAACATCTGCTCTCCACTTAAGCCCCTAGCACCAGGTCCTCATTTTTCCCCTCCCTCCCCACTCCGCCCTCCCTCATGAACCCTTGATAATTTATAAATTATTATTTTTTCATATCTTGCCCTGTCCGACGTCTCCCTTCACCCACTTTTCTGTTGTCCATCCCCCAGGGAGGAAGTCACATGTAGATCCTTGTAATTGGTTCCCCCTTTCCAACCCACCCTCCCTTTACCCTACCAGCATCGCCACTCACACCACTGGTCCTGAAGGGATCATCTGTCCTGGATTCCCTGTGTTTCCAGTTCCTATCTGTACCAGTGTACATCCTCTGGTCTAGCCAGACTTGCAAGGTAGAATTGGACTCATGATAGTGGGGGGGCGGGGCGGGGCGGGTAGGAAGCATTTAGGAACTAGAGGAAAGTTGTATTTTCCATCGTTGCTACATCGTACCGTGATTGGCTTGTCTCCTCCCCGAAACCCTTCTGTAAGGGGATGTCCAGTGGCCTACAAATGGATTTTGGGTCTCCACTCTGCACTCCCCACCGCTTACTCTTTATTTTTATCTTTTTATTATTATTATTTCTTCCTTCTGTTTCATTTTAGTTTTGTTATCTGTTGTTTCCCAGTTTATGAAGCACAGAAGGAATGGATGCATACAGATAATAACTGATGCAATGATTTATCGGGGACAGGGGAGGAGTGGAGGTGTGGGAAAGTGAGTGGCATTGGGGAGCAAACAATGAATGTGGGAGTGTGGAAGGAACACTAGAACTGATTGTGATGATGTATATGCAACTCTTTTAAAAAGCTACTTAACTATGGAAGTGTATGATATGTGAATTTTAGATCAAGAAAACTACTAAAAAAAGAAAGAAACCAAACTTGGCCAAGGGTTACCGTGGGTGAAGGAGGACGAGTTTTTGCTAAGGAGGACATGGAGTTTATGTTAATGGTGGTGGAATAATTTGGAAAAGGATATATCAATAATGGTTGCACAACATAAAGGGTATAAACACTGGCACTGGATTAGATATGTGGACATTGTTGAACTGGAGAATTTTTGTTGTGTATATTATTGCCACGATTTTAAAAAATGATAATAATTCCACTAATAACAATGAGTACCAAGAAGAAGAAAATGTTTTCTAATTGTTGTGGTAGTTATTGTATAACACTTCTTGATATGATTGAACTATAGAATTGTATGATATATGGATGAAGTGCCAATACAACTGTTTTTTAAAACTGCACCAATTCAACAATTTATATATGTACAACTCAGTGACATTGATTATATCTTCAAGTTGTACAACTATTCTCACCCTCCTTTACTGAAATATTCATTCACCATTAACAGGAGCTTCCTGCCCTCTACGTCTCTGCCCTAACCTTTCAGGCTGTTGTTAATCTGATCTCATATGGACAGTTCTTGAAAAGAGCACAATTCTCAAGGCGGACATATTTTACTAATTACAGGCCTCTGTGTTTTTAAAGGCAATTCTGATTCGTTACAGTATGCAAACATCGTCAGGCCCTAATGTTGATAGTATTTTTATGGATATCAGACTTCTGAAGCATAGAGAATTGTCATTAAAAGCTGTGGAATCAGACCTGTTTTGGGACATCTAACCGGATTCCTAGATGTCCTCTCCTCTCCCTCACCCAATGGAAGATGGCACCTTCTCCTATGGGAATGGTGGCAAATCCATTTTCGTTTCTTCAGCATCCAGTTGATGTACCTCTAAAATTTTAATTGCTCCCTCAGGATTGGCAGCAGCAACCAGAAATGTCATGTAGCCCCAAAGGGCCAAAGGAATAACTGATATTGTCAGCTTATCTTCCCGTGGCAAGAGGAGTCTTCTAATCTTCAGGGAAAGCATAAAACAGTCTAGGTTTCACAGGTAAGTTAGCGCGCAGACAAGGCAAACTGCAGACTTAATCACAAATGCAGTTCTGAAACTCCTAACTAAACATGACACTGCATTACAACCTTGGACCGTGAGTCTTGAACTTTCTAATGACTGCTGCCGTGTCAACTCTAAGACAGGCTGGATTGGGTGATGGTCTTTTGTTGTTTCCTGAGCAAGAGGTCAAGTCAGTGATGCTATATGATAGCTGGAAAGCAGATCAAATATTTTAAACTGGCATGTCTCTATGCACACACACACACACACACACACACACACACACACACACACACACACACGCACACACAAACCCCGAGCAATTGCTCCATTAGTGGAGGGCCTCCAGCATCTCAGTTAATAGAGATACCAGGCGTTGCCAGCTGGATCTGGATCATGTGCCCGATACCACGTCAGTGAAGGCCTGATACTTCATTGCTGACAGATGGCACACTGTTTTCCATCCAATCCTCACACCCAAGTCACTTGCCCTCTCCCAAGCCTGGTATCATTTGGATTACTGCAGCCTTTGAAACCCAAACTCTTTTCTAAGGTATCCTCCATGCATTATTGCTCATGAAGAAGAAATGTACAGAAATAAAACCGAGGTCTATATTGCTGTTGGAGACCCGCACCAGCCATTCCTGCCAATGGACCTCCATTCCCTTCTCTTCCAAGTGGAACCAGCACCTATCCTACCTTTCTCGCAAGTTCTGCTAATAGCGGAGAATTAGAATGTATGCTGACACTCACTTGAAAAAGTGGGAGTCAGCAGGCATTGCTACTGGGGTTTCAGTTCATACAGTCAAGGGTTCATTCCAAACCAACTGTGTTTAAGCATGTCTCTGTGATCAACAGATGCCTGAAGACAA
>NW_022103928.1:41263625-41268341 GCF_000313985.2 Echinops telfairi
CATAAAATTATGGTGATAATTTATGAAATGATCACCATTAATTTTAAAACATTTTACGATTGAGAGTTAATAACACTCAATCTCCCACCACCGTCCTCCCCTGCCATACCCCAGAAACTTAATCCAGTTTCTGTCTCTACAGATTTACCTGTCCTGGATTTCATACACAGAAAACTGACCCTCCTCCCCCCAAAATGACAAAATAAAACTGAGAAATACCTTAATCGAAAACAAAGCAGAAAATATTAAAATCTAGAACAATTTAAAAAGTGTCCAAAGGGATATCAAATAAGATGTTGAATTTTAATTTAACGAGAGGGGATTCACCATGTTACCAGGAGGTGGTATAAGGTTTCCAGCCTCTTTACTCCACGGTTCTTGTCCCGTTCAAAGAAAGATTTCAGGCAAGTGACACATTTCAGACCAGAGTCAAGAGAAAATGTTTGACTCGAAGGAGTGATTTTTTTGAAGGAGATACTTTTGGAAAGTACTCCAAACAGCCCTTACTGAAAACTCACAGTCATCGAATCAATTTAGAATCATGGCAACCCTACAGGACAAGGTAAAACTGCCACTGTGAGTTTCCAAGGCTGCACCTCAATCCAGGTAGAAAGCCTCATTTTTCTCCCATGGAGCAGCTGGTGGTTTCGTAGTGCTGACCTTACATAAACACTAATGAGGTGCCATTGAGTCTGTTCCTATGCACAATGGAACGAAACACTGCCCAGTCCTGAACATCCTCATAATTGCTCGTATTGAGCCCACTGTTCCAGCCACCATGTCAGCCCATCTCGTTGATGGTCTTCGTCTCTTTTGCTGCCCCTCTACTTTACCAAACATGATGTCCTTCTCCAGGAGCTTGTATCCACACTACATGTCCGAAGTATCTGAGATGAAGTCTTGCATCCTAGCCTCTCCGGAGTGCTCTGGCCATGCTTCCTCCAGGACAGGTGTGTTTGTCCTTAGCTAATCTAAAAGGCATGGTAGCATGTAGAGCCAAACCTTTGATTCGGCTAATGTCAGACCTTCCACTGTTGGCTGGCTTTCCAGTGGGTCTTCTGCTAGTAGCTGGTTCTTACAGTGTACCTCCTCTTTCCACGTATGTGTGTCCCTGCACCCTTGCACCCCAGACTTCATGCTGTGCCCTTGTCTTCAGATGCAAAACCCAAGATTCTGTTTCATCTCTGTGGGGGTAAGGTGAACATCCTTGCTTTCTCCCTATCTCAAGATCCTTTCACCGATGAGGAAATGTGTCCCATCTGACCTTCACCTTCCTTTGTGCTAGAGAGGAATGTGCAGAAATGTGAGTCCACCTCCCCTTTGGGCCAGATTCCTACCACCATCATCTCTCTCCCTTTGCCCCTCTAACACCTAGCGAACACCCTAGCCTAAAGTGAGAGCAACCAAATTCCTTTGGAAGTTGAGGGGCAAAGGTCATCCTTCAGTAACTGCTTCCTGCTGAACAGGGAAATAGAGCTGAGCTGATTTGCATGGCACCGCTTTGGTTCCCTAACCAGGCACGGGATTGAGGGGAAAGCATCTCTGCGGAGTCTGGTAGCAGCCCCAGCTAGAAGGCTGAGAGGCAGGCTGGAGTGTCAGCTGCAACATCATCTCACAGCTTCCAGCTCGGAAGACACAAAACCAACAAGGGCATCAAAAACACAAGCCCCACCCCCGTGCACATTGGACCTGATCTGGTTTTCAACCTTTTCTGTATTTTGTTTGTTTGTTTGTTCAGATTGGGATTCATCTCAGATATGTTATGCCATTGGGGTCACCCTTTTGAATTTGTGTTATATATATATTTTTCAGGATATAAAACCCAGGATTGATGAACCTATAGGGACAGCAAGTCAAATAAGGGTTTCTGGGGGGTGGGGGTGGGTAAAAGGGAGCTGATGTCAAGGAAGAATATATGAACGTTAAAAATGTGTACACTGGCCTCCATGGAAGATATTTTAAGAGCAGTTTCCTCATGTTCTTTAATAGGGACATAGAAGAAGAAGATTTAAAAACTAAACAAAACAAACCAACTAGCTTCCATGAAGCCAATTTTAACTCATGGTGACCCTATAGGAAAAAGTCCTATAGGGTGGTCATTGGAAGGGGGACTCCCCGAAAGAATGGAGGGACCGCAGGTCAGTAACCTCAAAAACCATGGCCTTGAACGGATGGGACCCTTTTCTCTGGTTGGCTCCGGCTAATAACATCCCCACCAGTGGGGTGGAGCCCAGGGTAACCTTTGAAGTAGCCAGCAGGCTTGTTAATTTCCTTCAGGCATGTGGAGGGGCAACCTTGTCCCTATCCTGCTACCTAACAAGATGAGACGCAAAGACAGTGAGCAGGGACTCTGAGGCTGCAGGAATTGTTGGCTTCTGGGGTCCCACATGCAAAAACTGGGAGCTGGCTTTCACATTCTCTGGTTCTGGTTTATTATTCCCCAAGATCTGCAAGGAGGCAGGGTCAATTTGACAATTTGGGGGAGCATTTCTCAGGGCCATGAAAGCCTGTATATATGGGGAGCCACATTCTTTGCCTTTTGCAAAACAAGTCTAGTTTTGAGATGATATATCATAATTTAGATGATCTTTTGGGGGCAAATTTTCCCCACGGTCTGATTTAGACTGAAGCCAAGCTGTGATGAAAAAAGAATGTGTCTGTTTCTTTTTAGGGCCCAAGGATCAAAATTATGCCAGATTTTTTTTAGAAAGTGTTAGCTTAGCAATAGTGACTGGGGCATCCATTATGCATGCTCAGAGGTTCGAGCTTCTGGCCAGGAAGGGGTGGTACACCTAGGTGGTTGTTACACCTGGATTGGCCCACCTAAGCCAGGTGAATTTGATTCAGCCAATGGAGTCGACCAGTATTGTTGACCACGCCTCCCAATGGGACCCCTGAAAAGCTTTGCTCTGGCGCGCTCTCTCCCAGCGGCCACTACAGGAGGCAGGGCGGCCGGGCTGCAGCCCGAGTGGCTGACCTGTGGTCCCACGCACTTGTGACGCTCCTATTCTCTATAGACTCACTTGGATCACAAACCAGGCTTCGTGTGAATTCTTTCTCACTCAGAGCCAAGGACTGAGGTTTAGCTCTCCCATGAGAGATCTAACAAATGCATCCCAGATGTGTATCCAACGGTACTGAGTTTGAGTTTCCCATCTTAAAAAGGACACAGGCGATCATAGAGAGAGAGAGAGCGTCTCTGCTCCAAAACTGGGTTTCTCAAATTAACTCGTCCTTCCTGGGTAACTCCCACCAACTCATCTTTTTGGTGAAGCCTACCCATCTCTAGTTAACTCTTGGAGAAATTCTCCAATTCCTCCTCACAAGATCTAACAGCTTTAGCTCTGGTCTATTGCTAAGTTTCCTGAAGGCAAGGAAATCAGCAAAGATTGGTGGCAGTGTCAAAAGATTTCCTGCATGACTACTGGGATTTACAAAACGCACCAACCCACAAAACCCACCAGCCTCTCCTCTTCTTGGTTCTTGTCCTGCTCATGAGATAGATTTCAGTTGTTGTTTTGTTGCTTTGTTTTTGTGAGTTGGAAAATTCATTTGTGGGTTGGAAAATTCTCCTAAGACCCACAAAGTAAAACTGCGCCTTGGTCCATTTGTCCTAAAGCTTGTGGGAGGAAATGGCCTGTGTTAATCTCACATCGTTGATCATGGCTTCTTGCTGTTGCTTCTAGGTTAGGGGAAGGGAGACTTGCAAATGCTCACAGAGGCAGAAAGCCTCATTCTCCCATGGGACAGTTGATGGTCCCAACTGCTGACCTCGCAGTAGACTAAAGCATAACTCACTAAACCACCGGGTTTCCTCACCCACATTAAATAGGAAGCCACCGCAGTGGATAGATCCCTGCAGTATTCTCAGTGTGCTGCTATCTCAAGTCTCTGAGTGTCTTTTCCCCTTACTGCTGAATAAAATACATACAACCTACTTTACATGCATTCTACACAGTGGGTAAAATTTGTAGACACAAAAAAGTTATAAGGAAACTCTTGATAGGAGAATTTTAACCTTAGGAAAAGAAACCCAACACACTGCCATACCCCATGTACTTCCTCATTCCTGGGACCACCCCCCACCCCACCCCGACCTCACCCACCTTCTTTACTAAGGACTTTATCTGCACTAGAAATCACTGCCTATTCTGCTTCTGTGACCTTGCCTTCTTCTGTGAACTTGCTTGTGAAGTTAAAGTACAAAAGCTACTCCTACCATCAGGGGCCTGATCGTTCGGAATACTAATTCCTTTGGGTCACCAGCTAAAATAAATTTTCCCTCTTTCAAGTTGTCCAGGAGTGCCGCCTGGCCATTTCTGAGTCATGATTTTGCTCTTACACAACTGCTCAAGTCCAGGAGAAATAAAGAGGTGGCTTTGGAGTGGCCAGCTTGATCACCTAACCTGACTCTTCTTTTTCCTTGATGTTTCAGAGAGAGAAATAGTGACATTGTGTAGTGGGTCTGTGTGCTGTTTGTTGGAAAGACTACCAGAAAATGTCATTTCTCTGGTTGTCATTTACTTTTGTACCTATCTCATGGTACCCTAGGCATCAAATACACCCAGGATGACTCAAGAGTACATGGAAGATCACCCCTGTTTAGCATGACCCTAAGAATCTGTTGGTTAAATTACAGTGTCTTCTCATGGAGTTCCTTCAGGTCATGTGGTTCACCCTATCACCCCTAATGAGCATCTAGATATTTTGACCAGA
>NW_022103928.1:41273193-41275113 GCF_000313985.2 Echinops telfairi
CTACCATATGTATCCCTGGATTTGGTCTGGTCCATGCCATACTAGCTGGACCTTGAAGTTCTTATGATTTTATTACAATATTCTTTTACTTACGCTCATATTACATTTATTCCACATGTTTTATAACAAGTGGACTCTCTGACACTCTAAAAATAAAGGAAAGGATATAGTGAAAGCACAAGGACATTCAAATGGAGAGTCCTAAGCTTCTAGCACAAGGACATCATGAATCCAAGGAGTTCCTGGTTTGTGAGGAGGGATAGAGACAGGACTCAGGAGTGAACGAAAAGAATATTCTGATTGGCTAGTTAATGTCAATACTACCAATTGATTGTTTTTGGTACATCGTCATGTATTTGCTTAGGCAGATCCTTTGTATACGAAGCACTTTCTCAGGTAAGTACCCTGTGTAAGCACCTTTCTATATTCTAGTTAATCTATTTTGAAGCACATGTATTCCTAAGGGTAAGCTCCTCTTCCCTTATTTACCTATCAACAGTCATGAGTCACCTTCTCAGAAACAGAAACAGAGCCTAGGACAAAGTAGAGTTCAAGTCAGCCTTTTTGTAAACTGTTTAAGTTATATCAAATAACCCAAATTTTAGAGTGCTCTTTCACATTTCTTGGGAGTCTCTTATATAATAGGCTATGATAGCAATCAAAATAAAAATTCCTTAATGGAGCATGCTGGTGTCTTGGTCAAACCACATGCCAAACATTCATTGGCTACAGGCTTGGATCTGGGTTTATTAATAGCCTGTCAGCAAAAAGCAGAAATTAAGAAGAGCCAGCGGATAGACCCTAGATCAGTCATTTTACTTTGGTTCAGTATCTTATAATTTGGACTCCATGGCTCATATCCTAAAACATCTCATTCTTTGCTAATTCAGTCTGAAAGCACGGAGGCTAGGAAGTCAAGGAAACTTGTTTGTAGGTAATTGGAGGACGACTATCAGGATGGTGAAGTTCATACGACCTACCCAGGGGACAGAGAAAATGATGCAAATGGTAGCCCAAGCAAGCTGTGTGGCCTAGGGGCCCCAACAAAGGAAGAGACCAGCAGGTGACAGTCCCAAATCTAGACAGAACCTGAGTCAAGTCCAGGCTCACTGACTCAAAGAAAGAATGTACTTGGGCTGAAGCCAAAATGGGTGCATAAGCAAATGTGGTGATGTAAGCTGATGGTGCCCAGCTATTAGAAGATATAGCATCGGTGGTCTTAAAGGCTTGAAGTTAAAGAAGTAGCCATCTATCAGGGAAGCAACCAAGCCCACATGGAAGAAGCTCACCAGCCTGTGTGATCACGAGGTATCTACTGGAATAAGTATCAGGTATCAGAAGACTCAAAACAAACAATCTTATCAATTCGAAGGAGAAGGCTTGGAGTGAAGACTGAAAGCCCATCTGTAGACAATTGGACACCCCCTCACAGAAAGGCCACAAGGAAGGGATGAGCCAACCATGGTGCCATAAAGCACTGACAAAACACACATTTCCCTAGTTCTTTAATGTTTCCTCCCCCCACCACTATCATGACCCCAGTTCTACCTTACAAGTACTACCTCCAGCAAGCCTGGAGCATGTACACTGGTACAGATAAGAGCTCTGGGTATGGAATCCAGGACAGATAAACCCCTCAGGAGCAATAATGGGAGTAGTGAAACCATGAGGGTAGGAGGAAGATGAGGGGATAAGGGGGAACTGATCACAATGCTTGACATATACCCCCAGAAACGTGGGTGGAGGAAGACAGCAGATGGTGTAAGATTTGAAAATAATAATAATTTATAATTTATCAAGGGGCACAAGGGTGGGAGGGTGAGGGAGAGAGGTGAAAAAGAGGAGCTGCTACTAAGGGCTAAAGCAGAAAGAGAATGTTTTTAAAATGCTGGTGGCAACAGGTGTACAAATGTGCTTTAT
>NW_022103928.1:41275680-41277802 GCF_000313985.2 Echinops telfairi
TGAACATTTACTAATTACTTGGCACCATTCTAAACCTTGTTGGCATGACAACAGTGGGCTACACGGATACCAGCAGTGTTCTCAAGGCCACCATGATCTTTGTACATATTTTGATTGCTCTCCCCTGATCTGCTCTGGAGGAGCCCCAGTGTTGTAGTGAGTTAGGTTTGGTTGCTAACCGCAAGGTCAGCAGTTCAAATCCATCAGCCACTTTGTGGGGAAAAATTAGTCTGGCTGCTCTGTTAAAGATTGACCACCTTATTGAAGTTAAACAAGTGGCCACCTAACAGGGAAGCAACAAAGTTCACATGGAAGAAGCAAGCCAGTCTGTGTGATCATGAGGTTGTTAGGTAGTTAGAACAGGGACTAGGGTGTCCACTACGCATACCCAGAAATTCTAGCTCCCGGCCAGGAAGGGATGGTACACGTAGGTGGGCAATACACCTGCATTGGCCTCATCTAGGCCAGGTGCATTTAATCAGCCAATGGGGTCGACCAGTATTGTCGACCACGCCTCCCAGTGGAGGACCTGAAAATCCAGAATCCAGAGCCTGCAGCCCCTCTGCTTCTCAAGCTGCTCCTGGGAGGCCATGCAGCGACCTGCTCTGGCTTCAGTACTCTACCTGTGAGAGTGAAGTGCCCTGAGGGTGTCTGTGTAAAACTGAAACTTCTATCTTTTATAAAACTCACTTGAATCACAATCCAGGCTTCGGAGTGAATTCTTTCTCGTGAAACCAAGGACCGAGGTATTTCTCCCACGAGAGAGATCTAACAAGGTATTGATGGGAATAGGTATCAGAAGTTCAAAAACAAGCAACCAAATTGATGTGAAGGAGCATAGACAAAGTAGAGACACAAAAAACACCTGTAAGATAATTGGACAGTCCCTCACCAAAGGGCCAGAAGGAAGAGATGATATATGCTGAATGTAGTATAGCACTAGTGAAACACATCACAATCCTCTACTTCTTTAATATTTCCTCTCCCAACGATTATGGTCTTAGTTTTACCTCATTAATCCTGTTAGACCTGCATTTGTTTATGTACAATAGAGATCGTTCCCTGCATGAAATCCAAGATAGATAAACCCTTCAGGAATTGTAACAGGAGTAATGATTCCCTGAGGGTACAGAAAGAGAGAGGGGGTGATGTTAAGGGGGAAAGGGAGAACTGATAGCAATGATGACTATGTTACCCCATTCTAGGGTAACAAACAACAGAATGGCAGGTGAACAGATACATTGGATGGTATAAAACACAAGGGTTCTTGGGAGGTAGGGGGGGAGAGGGTGGGAATAAAGGGGAGCTGATACCAAAGAGTGCAAGAAGAAAGAAAAAATTTTGAAAATGATGGTGGCAACAATTGTACAATCATCCTTGATCTAATTGAACTATGGATTGTTATAATATCTATAGAGCTTGCAATAAAAAGGAAAGAAAAATATTTACAGCCTCAGAAACCCAAAAGGCCAGTTCTACAATGTCTGATAAAGAGTCTCCATGAGTTAGAATTGACCTAGTGACCAGGAGCTATACTTTAAGAAGCCTCCTTTGATAGTCTGGGTTTTCTGGAATAGATAAATTAATCTCAATGTTACTGCTTTATTATACTGTAGCCTATTAACAACCTGTTAGTGATCTTATTCTAGAATCCCTATTCTCATTAACTTCTTAAGTCTACTTTATCTAATCCTTTTTGAACCAGCCTTCTCAACTCTCTACTTATTCACTCATTTATGAGCTAACTAAAATTTTGAAATGGGCTTATTTTATCTAACTCTTTAAAAAGTCAATTTGACAATTTTGCTTTTACACTTTCATCACCTTAAGTGTGAAACCTTACACTAATCAGTGAACATCAGAAAGACATTTCTCCTCAGTAAATTAATCACTCAAGTCCAATCTATCCTCTTTTATTCTTGTTAAAACATGTCACAAACTTATCTCTAATTTCATGTCACTGTTTTCAATATCAAAAGTGGCCAAATTTTAACAATTTCATATTAATATTTTAAGTCAGTTCTTAAACACCAAGGGAGCCACCACATAGAATTGTAATTTAGGGTTTAATTTTAAGTGAGTCTCTTTCCCTTACTCTGCTTACAGCCATTTCCGTCCACTT
>NW_022103928.1:41278970-41282228 GCF_000313985.2 Echinops telfairi
AGGCAATAAGGCACTGCACATAGGCATCGTTGGTTACCTACCCAGTTTTCAAGTTCTGCTTCCTCCTTCTTACTGTTGTTGTTAGGTGCCATCAAGTAGTTCTGACTCATAGCGACCTTATGTACAACAGAATGAAATACTGCCCGGTCTTGTATCATCCTCACAATTGTTCCTGTACTAGAGTTCATTATTGCAACCACTGTGTCAATCCATCTTGTTGAGGGCTTTCTTCTTTTGGTGTAGCCCCTCTACTTTGCCAAGCATGATGTCCTTCCCCAGGGACCAATCTCTCCTGACAATAAGCCCAAAGTATGTAAGATGAAGTCTTTCCATCCTTGCCTCTAAGGAGCAATCTGGATTTATCTGATTTTTTGGCAGTCCCTGGTACTTTCAAGATTCTTTGCCAGCACCACAATTCAAATACATCAATTCTTTTTTTGGTGATCTTTATTCAATATCCAGCTTTCACATGCATATGAGGCAACAGGTTTAGGTCAGGTACATCTTACTCCACAGAGTAACCTCACCTGCTTGTCAATATGCTAAAGAGGTCTTGTGCAGCAGATTTACCCAAATACAATGCATTTTTTAATTTCTTTACTGCTGCTTCCATGAGGATTGATTGTGGATCCAAGCAAGACAAAATCCTTGACAATTTTGATCTTTTCTCCATTTATCATAATTACTTATTGGTCCCATTGTGAGGATTGTGATTCTCTTTACATTTAGTTGTAATCCACACTGAAGGCTTTGAACATTGATCTTCATCAGCAAGTGCTTCAAGTCTTCCTCACTTTTAACAAGCAAGGTGTGTTACACTGGGTTGACAAGAGAAACAAATGCAGTGCCACTCATATATATGAAGGAAAAAGCTTTCTATCAAGAAGCTTTGTATATCAGGAAACCCTCCCAGCCCAGTTCAACTCGAGTCCATCAGTCCGATACTAGTCCATAAGTCCCTCTTCAGACTCACAAAGGCACATGCAATGATGCAGAATGCAGGAACATCAGCTGCTGGATGCAAAGTCCCCATGGATCCAATGGCAGTGGCTCTGGTAGTTCTCCAAATTACTCAATAACAGGAAGGTGAAAGCAGAGAGAGGGGGGCGCCGGTCTCCAGAGAGCCGTTTATTTCAGTAACACCTCCAAAGGAGGTCATCAATCTGCCACATGGTTGACAGGCTGAACTCCACCCAATACCTTCTTACAGGTGCCATGTTGGTACAAAAAAACCCTTATCACACAAGGTGGTGTCAGCTGCATAATTCAGGTTGTTAATAAGCCTTCCTCCAGTCCTGATGCACATGTTCATTCTATAATATCTAGCAAGACATTACTTTGAACAGTACTACTGATATCTTCCAAAGAGCCTAGGTGGTGTAGTGGCTACTCATTAGGCTATGGCCCACAAGGTCAGTACTTTGAACCCCCAGCTTCTCTTCTGAAGAAAGACAGGACGTTGTACTCCCATAAAGAGTTACAGTCCTGGAAACTCATTGGGACAGTTCTGCCCTGCCCTGTATTGCTCTGAGTCTGTGTGAAATTGATGGTAGTGGGGTTGCGTTTGCTTTTTGATTTTTCATCTTCACAGTTTGCTGAAGAATTGCTTCAAGTTGAGCAATTTAAATAATCTAGGGAGGTAAGAGGCCACAGACAAATAAGTCACTTCAGAGGTCTAAGCTGTTTGCATAAGGGTAGTCATTACACTACATGTGCCTCTCCCAAGAACAACCTCCTCTAAATAAAATTACTCCATCCAGGAAAAATATCGCATGCCTTTACAGAAACAGTCCACAACTTTAGAATAAACATGCATGTGTAGCTATTCTCTGAAAGCTTAAACCTTCTGTATTTGCAGCAGGGATGCTTTAAACTACCAATTTCGGACCAGTGGTTCATTCACAAAGTACAATTTAAAGATCACCTTCATACCTTTCTTCTTCTGACTATAGGTCTTCTGGCTTGTTCTCCTTCTTGCTGGACAACCACCCCTCCACAGCAGCTCTAGCGGGAGGGCACTCAGCAGTGGCCCAGTTGCGGAGACAGCCCACTTGTTCATTTATTGAGGGACATGACATTTCTGGTTAAGTGCATCTCTGTATTTTATGTTAAACATGCTGCACTTCTTAGAAAACCCAAATTAGTATAAAGTCTTCTTTTTGACCCACTGCAGTCCATTCCCAGCACCTACCCCTAAGTAGCAACCATTTCTGATTTTTCCATTAGTCTTGGACCTCTTCCTGACAAGGCAGGGAATCCCTCATGCCAGTGTCTACTAAGCTTCTTTCAAGATTTCTTGTGAATTTTCACTTGACTTCTAATCAGAAGATAGGCAGTTCGAATCTGTCCAGTGGTACCATGGAAGAAAAACCTGGTGATCCGCTTCTGTGAAGATGGTAGCCAATAAAAACTCTATGGGGGCCTCCTTCTCCATAAATCATGGACGGCTGGGAGTTGGAATCCACTTGCTGGGTAACTGATTTGGTTCTTTATGATTCCGGGGCTCTTCTTGGAAGGACCATTGGTGGTGCAGTGTAACTTGACTGGAGACCAAGCTCTCTCCGAAGGAGGAAGATGTAGATTTTTGCTTCCATCCAGATGTCCAGCCTCGGAAACCCTCCGGAGCTGTTCTACTCTTGCCCTACTTCCCCATCCCCACAGAGTGGTCACTCCACCAGAGGCCACTACAGCTGAGAGCAACTGGTCATCTTCACCAGTGGATTCTAATAATTCTGAGTCTCAGCTGAGAAGTCAATGGTCTGGCATACAATACTCAGAGATCAAACTGCTAGTCTGACTCCAAAGCGTGTGCTCCTAATCATTAGGTATATATATTTGTGCACTTAATCTCTAAGATTTAGAGGAAAAGTGAGCACCTATTTTTTTAATCAAAGGCTTAAGTAATAAGTATTTTAGGCTTTGAGGACAACGTAGTGATCAACTACAAGTTCAGTCATTGAAAAGCTAATGGAATACGGTTATATTCTGATGCTCATGAGGCTGCCATGAGTTAGTGACGGACTTGACAGCCACTGGTGGTGGTGACAGACCAAGGGGCAAAACTGAGCCTATTAAAGAGGTCCTTATCTGACCATTTAAGGCATACAAAACATTCTTAGAGCATAGCCCTCAGGATAAGCAGCAAAGTCTCTGACCCCTGCTCTAGAGGGCACTGTTGCCGAGAGTGTCAATCTCACTCAGTGCCATCCATTCAAGTCCATTTTACCGCAACCGTACAGAGCAGAGTAGACCCTCCCC
>NW_022103928.1:41282328-41285077 GCF_000313985.2 Echinops telfairi
ACAGCAAATAGCCACCTCTTTGTGCAGCTGTCGAGTTTGAACAATGGACTTTGTGGCTAACAGCTCAATGCAAAGCCCACTGTGCTCCCAGGGCCCCTTGAAAGTGTCAATAATAAATCTAATAACTAGCTCCCGTGCCTCTCTAAACTTTGGGCTCAGGATTAGCAAAAGCGCCAAGTTGATTAGATGCCAAGACCTTTTTTGGGGGGATAGTATTCTAGGTACTTGTGTACATGACTAAAAAGTCAAATAGCATAGAACAGCTGCTAGTGAAAACCAATACTCCTCTAGCCTACTGCTTCCTCACTAGGACTCACTGCCCAGAGGCAAACACTGTGAACTCTAAGCTTTTTTCTTTTCCTTGATGTTTTACCTCTAAAAAATAAATTTCATTATTATTTCATATATATAGATTTCCTTCTACAAAAGATAGGAATTTAGCTCACCGTTCATCCCTCATTGGCTAACTAATTCTCCACAGATGATATCTCTTTGCTTGGATGATATCCCTACCCTGTGGATGTAAGGGTAAGGGATGTCTTACAACCTTCCTCCCTCTTCCTAATTACATTGGGTTGTCAAGTTTGATAGATTACATTCTGTATTGTAACCAGGATTGTCTGCTCTGTGCTGTCCATTAGGTGAAACTACAAATTGACAATCGGTAAGAAGAGTTTGTTTCCTGAATGCAAAATATTACCCCATGCCAGCTCAAAGAGTAAATTCTGATGATATCTATGTACTTGTGCTGTTATCAGTGATCTTGTGCTGTAGTTTGAGCATTCTGTGAATCGCCTTTCTTTGGAATGGTTACAAATATGATCTCTTCCAGTCAATTGGTCAAGTAGCTCTCTCAATTTCTTGGCATAAATGAGTGAGGGCTTTCAGTGGTGCAACAGTTTGCTGAAACATTTCGATTTGTATTTCATCAATTCCTGGAGCCTTCGATACTGCCCTCAGAAAGGGAACACAGGGGATATAGGTGCTATAGCAAAATGTGAAGAAATTAGATGGTGCCCATCTATAAGATTAAATAGCATCTGGGGTCTCAAAGACTTGTTTCCAAACAAGCAGCTGTGTAAGTAAGAGGTCAACGAAGTCCACATGGAAGAAGTACACCAACACCGGTGACTAAAGGATTATAAATCATATAATCCAAAGATGAAGGAGGGAATAGAATCAGAGCCTAAATTGTGAGTTTCTGGTTTGTAGAAGGTTATAGATGACTGTGGATACATTTGCAAGATCTACACTGGAAATAAGCCTACAGTGATTTCCCTCTGTCCATAATAGAGAGATGGGAAGAAACTAGTTACCAAACAGAGTTTACAGAGATGACTACAGGACATCAAAATGATAAAACAGACTTGCATGGTGAAAACTTTGTCAGTTGATCCCCCCTCTGATGCACATTGGACCTGATCTGGACTCAAGATCATATTTTGGTTCTTGTGGACTTCTTTTCATTTTCTTCAGCTTTATCCTGAAATTACATGTGAGCAATTGAAGGTCTGTCTCACTTAGTCCATGGCCTGGTTTTTCACTGCTAATATTGAGCTTCTCCAGGGTGTTTTCCCACAGATGTAGTAAACTTTATTTCTATTTATTCCATTTGGGGAAGTACATGTATATAGCCACCTTTTGTGTTGTTGAAAAAAGGCATTTGCTAAGAAAAAGTTGTTGATTTTACAGCATTCTGTTATGCAATCCCCAGCTTCATTTCTGTCACCTAGACTATGTTTTCCAACTACGGCTCCTTCTTCTGTAAAACTTTTGCATTCCAATCATCAGTCAATTTCAGACTGAAGTTGTTGGTAGTATTCTTTAATTACTTCATCACTAGCTTTTGAGGTTGGTGCACAAATGTGAATAATACTTGCATTGATTGGATTTACTTGAGGGCAAATAGCTATAATTCTATCACAGACAGCATTGTACCTCTAGATAGATTTTGCAATGTCCTTTTTGAGAATTAATGCCATACCACTCCTCTTGATTGTGTCATGGCTAACATAGTAAATCATATGATTTTCTGATTCAAAATGGACAATACCAGTTCATTTCAGCTCCCTTATGCCTGCGATATTGATCTTTATGAGTTTCGTTCCATTTTTGACTTCTTATTTTTCTAGATTCATACTTCACACATTCCAAGTCTCACCGTCAGCATATTTGTGCAGCTGTTTCGCTTTAACTTGAGTTCTTCTCCATTAGCAAATTTACATCCTGAAGGCTCCACTCCCATAGGCTTTACCAGATTCATTTTACCACCGTCAACTCCACTCTGAGAAATCCGCTCCTTTCGGTCACAATTCAACTGCCCTAGGAACCTGGGGGTCCATCCTCTGTCACTGTCTCTGACGATGCTCCACTTCCATTCTTTAGGCCTTCTGTATCTGCCAGTGCTTCAAAGGCGTGCATAGGGTTGTCAGTGGATCCTTCCTTCGAAGAGGGTAGCTAAGTCCTTCACTGTCGGTTTTAAGTCTCGGCTGAAACAGATTCTGATGAAACCAGTTCCCTTTGGGTGACCCTGCTGGCATTTGAAATACTAGCGACATAGCTGCAGCACCACAGCAACACAAAAGCCACCACCGTATGACAAAGTGACAGACAAGTGGTGGTAGAAGCTACTGTAAAGGCTCAATGATGTTTTGGACGCATTAAGCATGGTCCCAGAAAAAAGCTTGCTTTGGAACTATGATGGTGACCTTGAGGGAGAATTAATTGCCCATGCAGATCCTGTGTACAT
>NW_022103928.1:41285882-41289797 GCF_000313985.2 Echinops telfairi
CAAGAGCAGGCATGGCAACAAACTCCAAGTTAGGATCGCCAATGAATTTTCTAGCAAGCCAAAGGAAGGGCTATTCACAGTGGTAATGACTTTTGGCAGGAATGTCATCGTACTGAAGGTTCTTCTTTCGGTGGAAGACAATGGATTTTGCCTTAACTTTCCTGTCCTTAATGCCCACTTTGTTGCCACACGGCGCGATGGTCATGTTTTCACACACACTAGAGCCAGATCCCTGTGCTGGTTAGGCACAGTCTTGTCAGTAACCCTTGAGGTTACATCAAACATTATCATGGCACACTGGGCTTGAATATAATAGTCTTCCAATTTTTTTCTTGACCAGCTGTATCCCACACGTTGAATTTAATAGGTCCTCTGCTAGTATGGAACACAAGGGGATGGGCCTCAACGCCTAAGGTAGCTACATACTTCTCAAATTCACCAGTCAGGTGACATTTCACAAATGTCGTTTTTCCAGTACCACCATCACCCACCAGTACGAGTTTGAACTGGACTTGGGGTTCTCCTTGGGCAGCCATCGTGATGGATCTTCCAGAAGCGTCTTCGGGCCACGTCTGACTGAGAGGTGGAAAGATGGCGGAAGCCCCCAACCCAGTTTTGACAGCAAAAAATGTTTCCATATATTGCCAACTGTCCCCAGGTGTACTGTCCCTTCTTAAAGAAGTTTATGTAGGGAATGGCATACCACTCCCCACCCCCTTCACCCCCGCCAAATTTCCCTTCTTAGAAATGTATAATGTAGGTTTAGAACTTCTTGGGAAGCACAGTGAAAACTAGCTCAAAGGATGGAAGTTCAAACCCAGACAGAGATGCCTCCAAAGACAGGCCTGGTGATCTGCTCCCCAAATTTCAGAGCCTCTTAAACCCTATGAAGCACCGTTCTCTCTGCAGACGGGGTTGCCACAGCGGAAACAGACTCACAGGCAACCAATAAGCAGTGGTTTCTACAGGTCTTCTCACGAACTTCAAAAGGTTTCCGTATGCTCTTAAAGCTTTGTGTGACTTGACATTTCCTGAACGAACCTGCCTATAAATTTTTAAAAAGTTCAACTAGTTGCTGTCAAGTGTATTCTGATACCTGGTGATCCCATGTGTGACAAAATAGAACTGTGCACCGCAGCATTGTCAATAACTGATTTTTCAGAAATAGATTGCTAGGTTTTTCTTCCAGGGTGACTCTGGGTGGATTTGAACCTCCAACCATTTGGTTAGTAGCCAAGCAAATTAACCATGTCCACTCCCCAGCAACTTCTTTTTTTGGCAACAGAACCCTTATACTCACATAATATCTATTCACAATTCTGGGGCTTGTGATTTTATGAAACATACCTTTTAAGATACACACTGTGCTCTTTGAGATGGAAGGTCAGTGTGATGGAAGGTCGTGTGGTAAAGAACAGTTAGATGGGAGGGCATACATTGCAGAACTTACTTGAAGCAATTCAACCAGACATTTCTGCCTTCTGCTCTACCCCTTCTTTTCTTCACCCCATTTCTTCTAAGTATTTTCCACTGTTACAGGTGAGTGTTGAAAGCAGGTTGTACATTGGGCTGCTAACCACAAGGTCAGTAGGTCAAGCCTACCAGATTCTCCAAGGGAAAGATGAGCCTTTCTACTCCCACAAAGATTTACAACCTTGAAAACCCAAAGAGGTCCATTCTATTCTGTCCTATAGGGTCACTGTGAGTTGGAATTGATGGATGACAATGAGTTGAGTTGAAAACAGAGATCAACCCTGAGACATCTCCATCTAGGATCTTCCTTACTTATTCAGAGTGCAGAACTGTGGGGGTGGGGTGGGGTAGGGGGAGTGGTGTTGTTCAAGTTCCTGCAGGGAATCCCCAAGCTCCCACTCTACTCCAAAGGGCCAGAGGGTCTCCTCTGACTGCAGTATCCCTTTGGGGCATTTCCTCTCCTTTAAACTAGTCTCAGACTTCAAACCATTGTTCACCTATATAAAAGTATAGTGGGAGACTTTTCCTTTCCTCCTCTACAAACATCTCAAATTGTCTAACAGGAGCACGTATAACTTTGTCCCACCCTGCACCTGCAGCCCACAAGCCAATGCGTTTCAGCTGGACTCTTTGGTATTTTTTAATCATTTTATTGGGGGCTCAAACAACTCTTATCACAATCCATCCATCCATTGTGTGATGCACATTTGTACATTTGTTACCATAATCATTTTCAAAACATTTCCTCTACTTGAGCCCTTGGCATCAGCTCCTCATTTTTCCCCTTCTCTTCCCTACCCTCCTTCCCTCATGAACACTTTTCATTTATAAATGATTATTTTTTCATGTGTTATACTGACTCATGTCTCCTTTCACCCACTCTTCTGTTGTCCTTCCCCCTGGGAGGGGCTTATATGTAGATTATTGTGATTGGGCCCCCTTTCTTCCCCACCTTCTCCTGGTATGGTTACTCATAATAATGATGGTGAAGGGGTCTCTGTCTTGGATTCCCTGTGTCTCCATCAGCTGAACTTTTCTGTGACCTGTCAAAAGATGCTTTTCCCGCTTTGTCATGCTTGAGTCCAGATAAGAAGGGTATTTAGGGTTGACAAGTTGTTCTATTTAGTAAAGATGCACTTTTTCTGCCCTACATAAACATCAGGGAAAGCAGATGCCCCCCTTGCATATGTATGGTCTCACAGCTTCTCCCCTTCATCACATGATTGTAATGTCTACCCATCAACCAGGGCTACACAATCAAGGCAAAGAAACAGAGTAAGCCCCCACTAAACCCGGAAGTCCCTGAACCTGAAGCAGACAGATATGGGGGCACACAGTTGTTTGAATCACCCTCTGAAGGATAATAAAATAGTCTTGGCTAAAATGTTAGGAAAGCCTTTATTACATTCATCAGTGGAAGGGGACTCAACAGGGAAGGAAAAAAGCATTCATTGCTTTTTCAGCCAAACTTCTAAACAGGAACATTGGGCTTCTTTTGTCATTACCAGGCTAAATACTGTTGCTACCCCAGTCTATTTTAAATGCGCAAGGAATCTTCATGTTTCATAAAAATTAGTTTTCTCTTCAGTCATAAAGCTTTCAAAATCACCCTTTTTTCTATTTATATATTATGTTCATTACAAGACTATCAGAAAAAATTATATTTTTAAGTGTTTAAATGATCTGTAATCCTAAATAAGGAGCCTTGGTAGCATTGTAGGTTAGATAGTGGGTTTGCTTCCAAACTCATCCTATACCCCTAGAGTGAGGAGAAAGATGGAGGTGTCTATAAAGATTCACAGTCTCAGAAACTCTGTATAAGGTTATTATGTGTTATAATTGACTCAGTGTCAGTGGGTTTGGGTTTATAATCTTAAATATAGAATTAAATACCTTTGTGACTTGTTTTATATCCTTCTAAGATAAATATACACACATGTACACACAATAAGTTGTTGTTTTACAAATATCTTTCAGACTATTGAAGTTCTCATTTTGTATAATTTATACAACCTGTGTTACGCCAGGTTGTCTAGAGAAACAAATCCAGTGACACTCATCTAAGTATAAGAAAGAACTTTATCTCAAGCAGTGATTAGATATCAAGCAGACTCCCAGCCCAGTCTAACTCAAGTCCCTAAGTCTGACGCTAGTCCAGATGCCTCTCTCCAAGCTCATGTAGCTGCAGGCTGAAGGACAGGGATGCAGGAAGATCACAGGGCCATGGTCCAGAGTCCTGTGGATCCAACATCGGTGGAAACACGGCAGGGCACTGCCGCCTCTAGAGTGGAGTGTCCAGCATGGGACTGTGGCGAGAGGCCGAGTTCCAGCAGGCAGAAAGGCAGAGCGAGAAGGAGGTTCCCTGGTTCCCAGATTATAAGAAGGCCAACTCCCCAAAGAGGCATCATCAGCCTGTGACCTGATTGACTGTTTGGATTCTAT
>NW_022103928.1:41290949-41293321 GCF_000313985.2 Echinops telfairi
ATAAACGAGGGTTCACTGTACCTTTTTTCAACAAAACAAAGGAGACCATACTCATGGACTGCTCCAGATGGAATACACATAAAGAAAATGGACCACGTCTGTGGGAAAGCGCCATGGAGAACTCAATATCAGCAGCCAGGGGCCGACTATGGGACAGACCATCCCTTGTCCTATGTAAGTTCAGGATAAAGTGGAAGAAAATGAAAAGTATTCTACAAAAGCCAAAATATGACCTTGCCTCTATCCCACCTGAAGTTCGAGATCATCTCAAGAACAGAATTGGCTCATTGAACGCTAACGACAGAAGACCAAATGAGCTGTGGGAGGACACCGAGAACATCATTCATCAAGAAAGCAAAAGATCAAGTGGATGCCAGCCATATATGGTAGACTTAAGTTGGCAGTTATTGGGCAACCTCAAAAGCAAGAGATTTAAACTAAAGTTCATTGACTTCCAAATCCATGACCTTGGGATTGCAGTCCTCTGCTGCTCCTCACACTTGGGTGTTTCAGCTGTAAGTCCAAGGATTTTGTCTTACTTGGATGCACAATCAATGCTTGGGATATGTAGATGTATTGTGCCAACATGGCCAATGAACACATGTGGGATTAATTGAAGGCAGAGAGATAAATGGCTCTGCAAACCTCACCTTTCTTGTCTCTTGCTCTTTCATGATCGGACCAGCGTGCAGCTGCCTTAGCTGATTCTCTGACTCAATTTGCAAGCTACACTACCTGTGGGACAACTAACCTGTGGACTGTGTCACTGTAGTTTGAGATCCTTCAAGACCTGCTTCCACACACTACTGGAGTATACATTGCTAGAGCTGCGAACTTTCGGACCCTCTCATCTGGCTGACTGTTGGTGACCTGCCTTGCTGTTTGCTGCCTGTGGCCGGATAGCCTGAATTGCTCTACAGAGGACTACCCAGCATCCCTCAAGACTTGAAGGACTGCCAGTGTATTAGTTGTCTAATGGAATTGAGTTGCACTGAGCTATTTGTACTGCTTTATAGATTAACTGTTTATTTTTTATGATATATATATATATAACTATATATAAAATAATTAGTGTCCTGGTTTTTTTTCTCTAGAGAACCCTGTCTAACATAATGCTCACGGAAGCTGTAGTCAAGAGATCAAAAGATGCATTACTTTGGGCAAATATGCGGCACAAGACCTCTTTAGAATATTGAAAATCAAGGATGTTTCTTTGACAACTAGGATGCATCTGATTTAAGGCATGGTATTTTCAATTATTTCATATACATGTGAAAATTTGAAATTGAATGAGGAAAACTGAAGAACTGATGCATTTGAATTGTAGTGCTGGTGAAGAATTTTCAAAGTACTATGGTCTACCGGTGGGACAAACATGTCTGTCTTGGAAGAAGTATGGCCAGTGTGTTCCTTAAGGGCAAGGATAGTGAAGCTTCATCTCACATACTTTGGATAGGTCAGGAGAGACCAGTCTCTGGAGAGGGACAGCATGTTTGGTAAAGTAGAGGGGCAGCCAAGGAGAAGGCTCTCAATGAGATGGACTGACATAGTGGCTGCAACAATGGGATCAAGCCTAGGACAATTATGAGGATGGTGCAGGACTGGGCAGTGTTTCCTTTCTGTTATACATGGGCTTGATATGCATCAGAACCAACATGCTGGCACCTAGCAACAATAATAATCTACACAGGTGTGTATAAGGTAAAGCCCATTTCCCTTAGTGCAGTTCCAAATCATATCATTCTGATGTGGTCTGTGAAGAAGCCTGTGCATTTCAAAAAGACAAAATCTAAGATCCAGGTAGCCTATAGCATGAAGCCAGGACTGAAAAGAAACACAGTCAAAAAGACATGATTAGCAAGTTAATACTGGACAGATTCTTCTAGTGAGAGTCTACATAAGCAACGTTCCCCCAGGGCAGACTGCCCCTCCTTAGTTTACCCACCAACAGAAATGAAATCCTATTTTCAGAGGAAGACATGTCCCCCCACTGACCGCCTCCTCTGAATATGAATAAGAGTTTTTAAAACAAATGTTCAATGTCTAATAATTCATGAGCTATTATCTATGACTCCTTCCTAATGAATCTATTAGAGAATCTGCATCCAATCAGGAAATGATTGAGAAAAAAAATCAACCAAAAGACTAGTGCTGAGCACTGAATACATTTAACTACAAATTCTTTTAAAATTTTTATAATGTTTATTTTCACATATCATATATTTCCATAGTTAAGTCACTTTAAAAAATCATTTTATTGGGGGCTCATACAACTCATCACAATGCATACATACATAAATTGTATAAAGCACATTTGTACATTCATTGCCCTCATCATTCTCAAAACATTTGCTCTCCACATAAGCCCCTGG
>NW_022103928.1:41297051-41321372 GCF_000313985.2 Echinops telfairi
AAAATTCACATAGAGAAGAAAATCTGAAGGATCTCTGGAGGTACTGTGTGGTCAGTGCTGGGCTACTAACTACAAGGCCAGTGGTTCAAACCCACCAGTCACTCTGATAGGTAGCTAGAGGCAGAAACCAGGGGTTATCCCTCTACATGCCAAGGCCTCCCACCCCCCCTTACAGGAAGTTGGAAGCCAATATAGGGTAGAGGGCATGTGCAAATTCAGGCCTTTAGACCAAGAATCCAGTACACGCAGATGGGCCCCAATCTAGGTCAGGTGGGCTTAATTCCGCCAATGGGGTCAATCAGTACCCACCACCATGCCTCCCAGCCGCAGGTCCCAAAAAAGCCCAAACTGAGCTGAGAGACCGACCACCTCCTTTCCTGCTGCTCCTGTGCGGTTCCCTGCCGCTGGGCTGGTCCCGAGAAGCCAAGGTTTGTCTGTCTGTCTCTCTGTCTCTCTCTCTCTCTCCTCTCTTTTCTCTCCTCTCTCCTCTCTCTCTCTCTCTGGCCATACCCTGAGGGTGCCTGTGTTCAGTTTATTGTAAATGCATGAAACTGCTTCTATCCTTTATAAAAACCCACTTGGATCGCAAACCAGGCATGAATTCTTTCTTGTTCAAAGCCAAGGACAGAGACATTTCTCACCCCAGAAACCTAGCAGTTCCATGGGCGAAAGTTTAGGCTGTCTGCTTCCATGAAGCTTTATAGCCTTAGAAACCCAAGGGTCCCTATGAGGTGATGCCAGGGGGATTTCGAGGTATAGATGAGATGGAAGAAGTGATGCACTTGGATGAAATTTTATTTTCTCTTTCCTCAGGATCAGGCTTGTGTTGAAATATCAGAGACCAAGTTTTTTTTAACTTCTATTTCTATTAAAAGGTATCCTCTATAGTTGTTCTTAGCTCAAAATACACAAACCTGCCATTTTCAAAACAAAGATTTCATGCACTCAGCTCTGATTAATGAAGGGTTCCATTAGTTCTGCAAACCCTGTGAGGAGGGCCGCTGGTAAGCTGCTTGTTAGAACAAAAGATCTGTATACCATGCCATAATCTGTAATTGGAACCCTAGCAAGTATGCCCTTGGTGTTGAAAGAAAATTATCCATGGCCTAATGCTTTGGGCATAAACATGACTACCACCATATAGCTTGTTGCCTGAGGGTCTGCACGAAGAGACTCAGATCAGAGGAAAATTTGGCTCCAACCACCAGCACGAAGTAGGAGCTTAGCTAATTTTATCCATAGCAGGAGCGAAGACGGGCTTTCCATAATCACGAGGAATATAAAATGATGGGTCATCAAGACCAAAGCGGGTTTCTGAATGCCAGTCAAGCTGATGCCGGCACAGGTTGAGCTCCAACACATCCATTTCATCCACAGTGGCAGCAGCAGACTGAAACCAACTTGATCAGGAGGGATTTGGGTTGTTTACAGTATCTACTTTTATGCCTCTACTTTTATCTCCTTAGTATTTTGCAATGTGGAGATGCATTATCAATGCTTCACAGAATTTTGGAGGGGAAATAACTATGGTTGTAAGCACCTGTATTCGTCTGGGTACTTTAGAGAAACAAATCCATAGCAACTTGTGTATAAGAGAGAGTTTTATATAAAGGTTAAGTGCACATCAAGAAAACATCCCAACCCAGTGCTGCCCAAGCCCACAAGTCCAACATTAACCCATATGTCCAACACCAATCCACAAAGTCCTCCTGCATCTCACAAAACAGACGCAATGATGCTGATTGCAGGAAGAAAGCCAAGTCAGTGAATGCGCAAACATCTCAGCGCTGGCAGGGGTCTCCACACGGGTGCTCCAGCACCCAGGGCTGCATTGGGGTAGGTCCATGTGGCTTCTCCTCGGGGATGTCTTGCAGGAAGTGAGCCTTGTCAGCTAAAGCAGGGAACTGGCTAAGGCAGCTGCACCTGGTCCGACCATCAGAAAGCAAGAGACCCGAGAACTAGAAAGGTGAGGCTCACTGACCCATTTATCCCTCCGCCTTTCAATTAACCCCGGCCAGGTTGGCACAATAAACTAACTACCTCAGCACCTGTAGTCCAGGTAGACTAGAGAAAAAAGCTCATGAACAATCATACGTGCATAAGAAATAGCTTTATATACAACAGCAGTTGAATATTGAGAAAACATCCCAGCCCAGTCCAGATACATCTGATATTAGCCCCTATGTCCGACACTAATCCATAAAGTCCTCTTCCAACTCATGAAACACATGCAATGATGCCGAACAGGAAGATCACAGGCCAGTGGGTGAGAAGTTTTGTAGATCCAGTGGCGTTGTAAGCATCTCAGACCTGGCAGGGGTCTCCACGTGGCTTCTCCAGGTCCAGGGTTCGGACTGCATTAGGGTAGATCCATGAGGCTTCTCCTCAGGGATGTCTCCAAGGGAGTGAGCAGAGAGAGAGAAGTGTCTCCCGCCTCCAATGAGGAATTGCAGGAATTCCCAGAATCCTCAGGGGAAGGCCATGCCCACACAGAGACCTCATTGGCTATAAACCAATTGACAGACTAGACCCCACCCCTTCACTCTTAATCCTCTCAACTCCCAAATTGACACCAGATCATGTAACTCCAGAGCAATCTTCACAGTCTCAGAAAAGCAATTATTTCTCTGAGGCATTCTGAAAAATCTTCTAAAGCATTTACTTTTTTATTACAACAACTACTTTATTGTCTTTCTCTTAAATCTAATTTACCTAAAAACCACAAATAGCAATGAGGGAAATAACAATCTTGTTGAGAATTTAGCACTTCAATTAGATCATGGAAGCACAGCTACAGAGGAAGATGGTGAATGAAATATGTTTATTATTTTTCAAGTAATCTGTTTCCACTGCAGAGGAAATACCAGTTCAGGCTAAGTCTTCCTTTCCCAAGGCAAATATATATCATAAAGCAACTTTAATGTGTACAGGAAGAGAGGAGACATGCAAGTATGAGAAGTCATCAGAAACGTCTCCAGGGGGATTTTGACCGTATGAAGCAGAAGAAAAACTCAGTATTCATCTGAGCCAGCATGTTTTATAGCTCCTGTTGTCCACCGATGGGAAAAAGAATCAAATTATCATCTGAACAAAACACCAAAGTTCCCAACATCTGCTATTAAAAGTCTTCTGTAGAACAGCTTTGTTGTTGTTTCAATAGAATCTATGTGCTATAGAAAGGTTCCAATGCTAAATAATTTTGAAAACCAGTGGCCTGAGGTCTGGTAGGGTCACACGCAAAACATCCTAGGAGGAAACATAAGCCCTAGGACAAGAAGATCAACTCACTTGATAATGCTTCCAAATTTTATTCAGCCTGGACTTGAAACATCTGGGATGGGTGATTCTCTAATAAAATTTTTTCTCCACATAGGTTCATCAAACACATAGACAGTTGACTTCAGGGTAAAATAGATTCATCAAACCCATAGAGAGTTGACTTCAGGGTAAAAGTCTTTCTCTCTCAAATGGATTTTGCTGGTAAAAACCAGAATAAAAACAAGTAGAGGTCAGGCTCCTTCAGGTGTAAAACCAAGCCCTTTTCAGAAGTTGCCCCTATGCACCAAGGCTTCATTTATTCCCCAGGGCTTTCTTACCTTCCTAAAGAAAGTCTTTAGCCTCTGGGACCAGGTACTATGAGTGCACAATGGTTGTGGTCAATGGGAATGGTAGCACATCTTAGCCATGACTTTTGTACTGTGCCGTTGATCTTAAACTTCTCATAGTGCTAAAAGGCAGTAAATGCCATTTAATAACTGTGGGCTCAGGGGACTAATCTCTCAAACACATAGAAAATGAAATTCCTTTTAGTTGTAGCTTAAATTCAGTTACTAGGAAACAATTTAACACAACTCACTGTTACCGAGTCAATTACAACTCATAGCAATCATATAGGACAGAGTTGAATGCTCCTGTGGGTTTCTGAGGCTGTAAATCTTCATGGGAAGCAATGTCCTCATTGTGGTAGTTGTCTGTTGTCAATTTGAGATTATTAAGAGTGAAGGGGTGGAGTTTAGCCTGTCAATCAGGTTGCAGCTTGATGACCTCATTTGGAGGCGCTAAGGAGATAAATAGGTAGCTGGAGGCAAGACATGAACTCACTTCCTGTGAAACATAATGTGTCAACTTGCCAAGGGGTGGAGTCTAGCCTGTCAATCAAGTCATAGCCAATAATGCCTCTGTGTGGGCATGGCCTTCTCCTGAGGATTCTGGGAACTCCTGTCTTCCTCCTTGGAGGCAGGGCACACTCTCTGCTTTACATTCCTGTTGACAAGCCACATGGAGACACAATGATGGAGCCAGAGCCTTGGAGCTGGAGGAGCCACATGCCAGAGCTGAGATCCTTCCACCATCACTGGATCTACAAGACTTTCCACCCACTGGCCTGTGATCTTCCTGCATTCAGTATTATGGCATGACTGCATGAATCGAAAGAGGAATTGATGGACTAATATTGGACATATGGGCTAATATTGGACTTATGGGCTTGATTTGGGCTGGGATGTTGCTCTTTTATACAAAGCTCTTTTTTATACACATATGAGTGTCCATGAATTGGTTTCTCTAGTCTACCCAGACGAACACACTCATCTTTCTCCTGAAGAGCAGCTGCAGGGTTTGAACTCATTTAACTCAAACTCGAGTCACTGCCATCAAGTAAATTCTGACTCATTCCAACCCTATAAGACATGGTAGAATTGCCCCTGTGGGTTTCTGAGACTGTAACTCTTAACAACAGTAGCTAGCCCCACTAGAACTCTTAATTTCATGATATTTATAAGTTGACAGGCATCCCTGGTACGTAGTGAGTTACTCATTGGGCTGATCACAGATTTCCTCATTTAATGTATCTTAGTCTTTTATGAAAAACCAGGTGTCTATAGGTACTTGGTTCTCTTGGCCCGTAATATGTGGCAAGAGAGTGATCAGCTCTCCTGGAGAACTGGGGGGAGGGGTTGTTGAGACCTGATCAGGAGTGTAGAGTGTGCTGTCAGTTATGCACTAGGAGAAGGGTTTTGTGTGTATGGCGTCTTGTGAAGGTACTCAAATATCTTGGGGGGTTTCTTGTGTGGATTTCCTCTCTCTGAAATGCCAGGCTATGTCTCATCCAGATCTTTATTTCAGCAGGGAGGCTCAGAAATCAGACCTGCTTGTTTTGTACTTTAAAAACAAAAGTAAACTAAAAAAAAATAAATCTTTGTTCAGAGAGGATAATTACAGAGAGTTTGGCTAGATAGTCATGTTCCCCCCGGCCTCCAGTTTTATAGGTGCTAAACCCCCATTCATTGGTCTACAGGCCAGGTGTTGGCAGGACCGATTTTCTCCTTGATGTTTCAAGGGATAAGTGACTGTCAGGTTTCTGAAGTGGGTTATACCTCGGTTCTTTGTTTCGCATGCTAAAAGAACTCATGCTGAAGCACGTGGTGTAATCCAAGTGAATTTTTATTAAGGACAAGACAAGTTTCAGGTTTTAGAGTTTCAAAAGGATGCACACTATTTCTGGAAAGTGTGCCAAGCCATGCAGAAACCGCACAGGGGTTCACAACTGGGCACGAACAACCGCGTGGAAAAGAGAGCACCCACACATGCAGAACTTGGAGGGAGCCCAGGAACCTAAGAACCCTAGAGGTTAAGAACATGTGAGTCAAGAGTCTGTGGGTCCCAAATAGGCCCAGAGTGGAAGCATGTGCGCCCACAAGGAGGAGGGAGACCCTCACCCTCCACCTGCCTTTGACCAGAAGCAGGGTAAGAGAGAGCGAGGCTTTCTGACAGACAGCATATTTCACACCTCTGGCTAGGGAGGCATGGTTGATGGTATTTGTTGACCCCATTGGCCAAGTTAGGCCCACCTCTGTGATGTACCTAAGGTAGGTGTGTCCAAGATATTGGTTTTCCCTGGGGCTATGGGGCTTGTGTCTTTTATGCTTAGTTTGGGGTCTTCATAGGTGTCTAATTGTTGCCTGATTTCTTTCCAACCTCCTCTATGGGGGCCTTTGTGGGCATGGGAGGGACAACCCCCCTGTCCCTAAATCTAGCTACCTAACATGACTTTTTGCCTTTTGCCAACATTCATTGGCTCGTGGCACTGCATCACTGTGACTTCTTTTTCCAATTTAAAATCTCCTTCTCTGATTCTGACACTTTTGTCTCCCTACTATAAGGATCCAAGTGATTACCTTGGGGCACCAAGATATTTTCCTCATCTCAAAATCTCTGGGTTCATCACATCTGCAAAGTCCCTTTGTCATGTTAGGGAACATAACAAAAGCTTACATTCTGGGGATTGGGCATTTGCAGTTGGGGCAGTGGGCATTATTATGCCTACCATAGTAAGCTAGGTTAAAGAGTGATATAAAAACCAACCCAAAATGATGATGGCAACATATGTACAAGGGTGCTTGACACCATGGATGGATGGATGGATTGTGATAAGAGATGTAAGAGCCTCCAATAAAATGATAAGACCAAACAAAAGGCACTGCCCCTGAGTCCATGTTGACGCCTACCAACCCCCCTGTGCATTTCCAAGATTGTAAGAGTAGGAAGCCCAGTCTTTCTCCCACAGAGTTCCCGGCGCTTCTAAACTTTTGACCCTGAGGATTGCAGTCCAACTTGTAAGCGCTGAACCACCAGGGCTCCTTAAAGAGTGATATAGAATTAGTGTAACAGAATCTGTACTAATATAGATAGTGATCTATAATCTAGATCACTATCTATAACTATAGATAGTGATCTATAATCATATCACTAATCTATAGTGATATAGAATTAGTGTATTAAAATGTAATGGAAGGGACTCAGTCAGACACACCTTTGAGAAAAATTTAATGGAAGTATTCTTGTTCTCTGATAGAATGAAAGGCTCCTCAGGGCCCAGTCCTAGATCCAACAATGTTCTATTGTTACTCATAAGGTTTTTGGTAGCTAATCCCTCGGGTATGTACAGCCTATTTCTTCTTCATCATCTGATATGAGTCTGAAAACTGCTTAAAACTGTCCACGGTGGGTGACCCTGGTGATATTTGAAATACTGGTGCCATAGTGACCTGCATCACAGCTGTGGTGTGTGTGGTGTGTGTTTAATACGCCAGCTTAGCCAACCTTTGTTTAACACGATGCTCGGTACTTCAGGGAGCTTCTTCAATTAGATGTATATTATTTTGAGTTTCACTTGTTGGTCTTATTCAAATCTCTGAGCTTGAATCCAGAGACCAGGCCACCCTTCTGATCAACATTTTTGGATGCAGTATAAGTGGCTAGCCCAAGCTGTTACCAAATAAGCCGTGGTAGTGTGGCTGAAGAGGTCAGAGCTCTGCAGACAAAACCTGTTGGATGGGCTCGTCCCTTTCAGAAGCAGAATGAGGAAAACAGAGACTGAAAATAGCTGAACTAGAAGACGTATTACTGCGAGGAAATAACTACTAGGTATTGATTACTCTTGGCACAGCCACTTAGTCTGCTGACAGGGGAACAGCCTTGCCATCAACAGTGTCTGGGGTGCCATACTCCGAAAGCCCGCACTTGACATGCACATCAAGGTGAGTGGTGCGCCAAAGTCGTGAATGAGGTGCCGCCCAGATTCAGCTCAGCAGTAACCAGATTACTCCAGATATAGTAGCAACAAAAACTCTTCTTATCCTAAATCTTCATCCTATATGGAGGCTTCAGGTACCCCCTACACCTTTACTCTCTCCTGCAGCCTCATCCAACCTGACCTAATCAGTACTTAGCAATAACACTCAGAGCTCAAATTTGGACTCAAACTCTTTATTTTTGTTTATTTTATTGTTTGGTAACAGAGACATTGTATCTGTAGGCAATTTGGCTGTGAAGGAGAGCATTAAGAACCTAACAAGACAACAGAAAATCATTTTATTAAAAGGACTCTTAGAGAGTGAGGGACTAGACCCCATTCTGACCCACCAGGTCCTAAGGACGATGTTCCTCCTAGGAGCAACCAAGGCACAGGGAGAACTGTGGGGCTGAAAACAGCTGGAGACATCTCATCCCCACAGTGTAGTACTGCACTACAGAGGACAATATTGGGGACACAATGCAGGGAGTGAGTCTGGTCTGATACTCCCCACCCCTGCCAGTGGGACAGAACAAGAAGGGAACATAACAGTCCACCAATAGGAGCAAAGTAATGACGTCCCTGGGGAATCCTGAAAATAGACTTCAGACTCAGAGGGGAAGAGCTGGGAGCCCCACCAGACTGGTGGGGAGATAGTCATAAAGGTTAGCAGACAGACCTGGAACTATGTGCATTGGTTCTCAACCTTCCTAATGCCATGACCCTTTCATACAGTTCCTCATGTTGTGGTGACCCCACAACCATAAAATTATTTTCATTGCTACTTCATCACTGTCATTTTGCTTCTGTTATGAATCAGGCAACCCCTGTGAAAGGATCAGTTGGCCCCCAAAGGAGTTGTGACCCACAGGTTGAGAACTGCTGATGTACAGGTGTTTGTTTGTTTGCTTCCCTCTCTTTTCTGTTGCTGTTATTGCTGATTGTCTCTTAGTTGGTTGGTGTTTTGTCTTTATCGTATCTGCTTGGTCTATCTATATAACATAGGCATGAGAAGCAAACCTAAGGAGAAAGTAACGGGACCAACGGTTCTGTGGGGGTCTTGGAGGAAGAGGAGTTGGGGGAAAGGGGATGGTGAGAAAATAAGGTCATGGATAGGGAACACCTAGGGATCTGAAATTGATGGCCAGGGGTACATAAAGTTTCTGGTAGTAGTGGAGCAGCCGTAATCTAGCCATGAGGAATTACTGAGAGGCAAACAAGGGTTGAAAATGATAGTTGGATAGGAGGAAAGTAAGAGGAAATAGAGGAAATAACTAGGAAGCAAAACTACTTATAGAGGTATAAACAGAAGTATACATATGTAAATATATTAGTGCATTACAATAGGGGTATTAGCCTACGTACATATATTTATATGGCAATACATTGAGGCAGTGGATGGACTCTGGGCCTCTAAAGTATTCCCTCAACACAAGAACACTTTGTTCTAACAATGTGGCACTGAGCGATGCCCTCCGCCTTGACATTATTGCTGAAGACAAACTAGGTACATAAACAGATGTGGTGAAGAAAGTAGATGGTGCCCAGCTATTAAAAGATGCAGCATCGGGGTGTTACAAAATGCTTGAAGCCAAACAAGTGGCCATCTAGCAGGGAAGAAACAAATCCCACATAGAAGAAGCACACCAGCCTATGTGATTATGAGTTGCCAATGGGAACAAGCATCAGAAGTTCAAAAATAAACAACCTCAGTGAGATTTTAGTGGGGATCTAGGTGGAGACCAAGAGCCCATTCATGGATACTTGGACGTTCCTGTGCAAAGGGGCTGCGCGGAGGAGAAAATGCATCCTGGGGGCAGTTTAGCACCAACAAAACACAACACTCCTCTAGTTCTTTAATCCTTCCTCCCCCCACTATTATGATCTCAGTTCTACCTTGCAAATCCCGTTAGACTGCTATACATATAGCAGCACAGTTGAGAGCTTTCAACATGTGGAATTCAGGAATGACAAATCCCCTCAGAATCAGTAATGGGAGTAACAATTCCAGAAGGGTAGGGAAAAAGAAAGGGGAGGAAGGGGGTGGGGAATGGGTAGCAATAACAACGGAATAACCCCCCCTTGAGGAGGATGAAAACCAGGGTAGGAGGTGAAGGGATAGAATGGGCTGTGTAAGATATGGGCTCACAGGGGTGGCAGGGTGAGAGAGGGAGGGGAAAGAAAAAAGGAGCTGATATCAAAGGGCTCAAGAAGAAAGATAATGTTTAGAAATTGTTGATGCCAACAATTTTACATGTCTGCCTGATATAATGGATGTATGGGTTGTTATAGGATAATATTTGTAAGATCCCCTAATAAAATAATTCATTAAAAATAAATAAAATAAATAATAAATATTAAAGTAAATAAACAAAAGGGCTCTTTTCATAAGAGGAAACCATAATATGCTTATATCAAGAGTTAACTTCCACCAAATGACCTAAAGCCAAAACAGATTCTGAACATCTTCCACCAGTTTTTCACTATTGTAGAATGAGAAGTGAAAAAACATAAAATGACCACAAAGGTATATGAGGTCATCAATCCTAAGAGTATTCTTTCTCTAGCATATTATCCTTAGGTAGAAGAACAGGCCGGCACCTTTTATTGATGTGTTCCATAAAAGCTAAAATGAAGGCTTTGGAGCAGAGTGGTCTTGTGGCTGCTGTGTGCCATCTAGCTAACAGTAACCCCATAGGATGGAGTACAGCTACCCTGTAGGGTTTTCCAAGCTACAAATCACCAGGCCGTTTTCTCCTAAGGAGGGGCTGGTACATGTAAACTGCTCCTCTGGGGGAAACTGAGAACTGGGAAGAGAGTGTATGTGGACACATTCTCTATGCTCCCAGTTAAGGAGTCTGGGAGGCAGATTCTGGTGGAGGGAGGCCTTCACGCTCATGAGTTGGAGATGCATCTCAGTCACATTCTCCTAAGTAAAAGTTATCCCCACAATGTGCCCCCATGATAATGCCAATTTTACAGTGCTCCTTGCAAGCACATGATTGCTTACTATACACTTGAATGTTATCTGCCTAAGGGCTATCTGCCTGAAGGTTTTCTGCCATCAGGAGTGATGTCAGACCATCCCACCCTAAGTAGGCCCACCCCCTTGTGATGAGGATCATAGATTGTTCCCCTGGAGAAGACCTGAGATACCTAAGTTCAATTCAGTTTAGAGACACCCAAGGTTGAGCCGCCATCTTAACTCTAGAACCTACCCATATTGTTACGTATGTACCTTCCTGTTACATGTATGTCCCTAGCAGTCCCGTTCCTGTTGTGTGTATAACCCTAGTATGTCCCTTTCCTGTTACGTGTATGCCTCTACCAAAACCCCTTCCTGTTACTATATGTATGCTGTGGCTTGCTAGGCCGAGATTATATAAGCCTGTTGCGAGAATACATTCACTCTCTCCCTGGCTCTGGTCTCCATGGACGAGGTGAGCCCTTGCATGCCTTGCCTGATGTCTCCTTAATTTACCCTTCAATTACACAACCGTTCCCCCAGGACCCACTCGGTTATGGAGGCTGGTCCCCCATTCTAATTGTTAGTAGCTGGGCACTTAATCATTTTGCAAGCACTTTAAAGAGGACTAGCTAGAAAACGTCTAGCTTTCTTTAATAAGGCACTGAATGAAAAAGGGGTTCTTAATATATACTCACATTTTTAACAGTTACCATATATTTAGGATGAAATTGTTCACTGACATATTAGCAATCAAGAGTATATGACCATATTTCCCAAATATTACATACCCAACACCAAAGCTCAATCAATAGCTATATCTTATGTGTTTTTTTAAGCTTAGACATTCATACGAGTCCTTCAGTGGTGCAAACAGTTTACACACCCAGCTGCTAATCTAATGGTCAGAAGTTCAAGTCCATCCAGAGGCCTTTCAAAAGAAATAGTGATGAACTTTGGAAAAATTAGCAATTAAAAACCCATTGCAATACAGTTCTACTCTAACAGTCACCATGAGCCAGAATTGACTTTACTGTAACTAAAATTTTATGGCATAAATAACCTTTGATTATTTATGCAAATAATCCATTAATTGCCACTTCTTTCTTATTTTAGACAGAGTGACAGAGGTATTGCATATTGCGTGTGCTTTATATAATATATAAGTCAAATGCTATCTAGAAGGAAGTAAATATATTAATTGCTAACAATAATGGGATTTGCTCGTCTTATGCAAAATACTAACAATAACATCAGAAGGAGATTGATATGAAAGTTGTAGTAACATCTTCCTCCAGCTAAGGTGTATGTAATCCTCGGGAAGCCAGGAAGTATTTGTAACCATCAGGCAAATGTTTTAATAAATATTTATTTTAATGAAAAGTTTGAGAAAAATAAACTTTATTTAACAGTCAACCACTTACTATTACAGAAGAGAATACAAAAATTCACATGAGCTTTTCAAATATGGTAGACTTAAAATTTACTCTGGATTATAATCTTATTTCCATAGCCCCCATGTGTTTGTTTCCTCTCATAGTATGAGGTACTTAATGAAGATTTTTTTTAAGCACTACACTTTTTATAACACTAGAATAATTAGCATTCAGTGGTTTTTCTGGTTCTGAATAATGGTGAGGAAAAAAATAAGTTGAATAAAGCAAATATTCTGAAATTTGAAGTCTTTATAGGTTTAGCACTTTCAATTCTATATACAGAAGCAAGCAACGTCCAAGGATGTTTCCAAGAAAGTTCTTCAATGAATCTGCGCAATTTATTGGTGAGTCTTCATCTCACATATCAGTCATCATTTCTTGAGGAATTTGACATTTTCTTATCGGCTCACCTTCTTTAAGTAAAGAAAGCCTTTGCAGGAATTGCAAGACTAAACTGCAAGCCAACACCACAAACAAATGATCACAGATTTACTATTTCTGAATCTTAATTGATAGAATTTGTTATATATAATGTATAGCATTCAAAACACACTTTTAGATTCATGCATTCAAAAATCAAGGACATAAAAGACAAAAGTTTTCTTACCCAAGATTCTTTTAGAGTTTTGTATCATGGTCCATGTTTTTTATATGACCATATTGTTGGGTCAGCATTAAATTGTTTTGTCACTACATCTAACTTGCTTTTCTATATTTCTCATTACTTCACAGTTAGGCTTCATAGCAACTACTCACTTTCCAACCCACCCCCCAAAGCCAATTAGCAAATTAATTAATGACCCCTTTTAAAGTTCCTGTGTGCATTCATAGTCACTGTTATGAGAAAATACGTATGAAATAAACAATTTTAGGATAGTTGTTTCATCCTAGGCTCATGATTCAAAGACAAACATTTGAACACATCATGTATGAATGAAGCCCATAGCAAATAAGAACGTTAAACAGACTAACCAACTAATAGACTTTTCTGTTGCTTTATGAATGTTGTTTCTTAACTAAGTGTGGTGCAGTGGTTTATTTGATATGTGTGGTGCGGTGATTTAGTTGATTTGACTTTTCTGGCCTTAGTCCTTATAATTCCCACCAAATGCAAGGGTAGGATCATGCAGATGGTTATAGTCCTCTTTTCCTGATGGTCTGGGAAAGAGAAGGTGGGGAAAGATGCTGGTAGAATTGCATTATATGATTCAGTTGTGATTGTTAACAGGCTTAACAATTGTTAACAATTGTGATTGTAAAAACTTAGACTTGAAGGTAGGGGTTGGTCAACTTTATTATCCTACTGGGTACAAAATTTACCATCTCAGAATTAGGAACAGATAATCTCACTACCATCCAGAAGGAATAGCCAGGAGTGGAGCTCCCGCTTTGTACCCTGAGATCCATGTGCACTGAACTGCCTTGATCCAAGAGTCAGAGATCTCTGAGACCAGAGGAGCCACAGAGGAATAACAACGGCAGAACTGGAAACCAGAGCAGGAGACAGAACTTGATGAGCTTCCTGGCCCACAAAGCAAGAAAGCTGAGTGCCTTCCCGTAGAAGTTTGGTTACAGAGTGAGTTGTCTCCAGGTTTTTAATCAAAGGAGCTAGGTTAGCTGACTCACCTTGCTAGAGAAGAGCATCTTTGGGCTGACGTTTATGGCACAGTGGAGCGCCATTTTGACATTTATTGGCATCACAAAAAGAGCTTTGTAATACCGACTGAGGAGGGGAGAGGCCAAGGAACTGTATGGCTGAGAGTGAAGTGTGTCTACAAGCATGGATGAGAACAGGATCTCCTGACTGGAAGAACTGTATCCTGAGCATTTCTTATTCTGAATTGTAACCTGTTAAGTTCCCTATTCAGCCTCATAATTTTGAGTATTGTCTGTGAATTATGTGTAGCCATTGCAATAAATGATCTAACCCAGCAGAGAATTAAAGAATATCTTAGAAGGGATGGTTGGAATCAGAATTGGTTTAGAAGGTTGGAGGTAGGCATATCCAGACTCTGCCTCATAGGAATCAGTCTTGGGCTGATGCTGTGTTTGACTCTTCTTCCCTCTTGTGATGTTAGAGGAGGTCATAGGCTATGTCAACACCCATTTTCTATTTTTTGGTAGTATGCTCACCTCAGCCCTTCTTGGTGGTCCACGTGAGGATACCAGAGAAGAATAGGGCAGGAGAGAAGCAATTTATTTCTAACCAAGGCGTATATATCCTTTGGGGGCATGTAAACCCCCTGATTACAGATAAAGACATAAGTAACAGGAAGGGGTTGTACTATAAGTAATACAGTAATGGGAGGGGGAAGATCTAGGGATGTACATGCTATAGGAAGGGGAGGGATTAGGGGTAAACATGTAACAAGATGGGCAGACCCTAGATTCAAGGTCACTCTTGAGTGGGCTTGACCTCTCTGTGCTCTCCTTCAGAGAAACAATCTACTGCTATCCTCATCAGAAGGGAGTGGGTCCTATGTAGGGTGGGACAGACCATACATACAGTCTGATTACTCTAGATGACTGAAAACCCTTCGGGAGAATAACCCCTGACCTACTTTCGTTGACCTCCAAGTCAACACTCATTTTTAAAGAGGCAATCAAGTCTTTTCTGACCATTAGCAACCCTGTGCACAACCACATGAAGCATCATGCTGTCCTGCACCGTCCTCAGAATCATCGTTGTGTTTGAGCCCATTATTGCATCCTCTATGGCAGCTCTTTGACGTTCTTCCTCCTTCTCACTGGCTTTCTACTTTCTCAAGTCGATCGCCTTCTCCAGGGAGTGGTCCTTCCTGATGATACGTCAGCGTAAGACCAAGTCTCCCCACCCTCACTTTTAAGGAACATTCTGTGATTTGTTCTTCTAGCAGTTCATAATACATTCAATACCGCTGGCCAGCCCCATAATTCAAATGCTTCAATTCTTCTTCATTCCTTTTCTGGTTTTCACAAGCATATAAGGGCAATAAACAAAAAAAAACATGGCTTGAGTCAGATTCACTTTAATCCTCACAGTGACCGCTTGGCCTTTAGGAACTTTAAAAAGCCCTCTTACCGATTTGCCCAGTGCCATGGATCATTTGCTTGCTTGGCTGATGCCTTCATGGGCATTGATGCCAATCAAAGTAAAACGAAATCCTTGATAATTTCAATATTTATTGTGATGATGCTTTTTGGTCCAGTAGTTAGGGGAAAAAGTGTTTATGTTGAGATGTAAACCATTGAAGGCCAAGATCTTTCTCTTCATCAGTACGTGTTTCAAGTCCGCTTCAACTTCAGCAAGCAAAGTTGTGCCCTCTGCAGATCACAGGTTGCTCATTGTCTTTCTTCACTTCCTTTTTCTTCACACAGTCCAGCTGTTTTTGATTACTTGCTGAGTATTCTGATTGAGCCAGTATGGTGAAAAGATCTAGGTGCATACCTTTCCTAATTTTAAACTACCCAGTGTCCTCTTGCTCTATTCAAACAATGTGTCTTGGTCTAAGTACAGGTTCTGTCTGAACACAGCTAAGTGTTCTAGAATTCCCATTCGTGTCATGATCCACATAAAACACTGGTAAACAAATCCTTCAGACAGTCTCTGCTATGAGCTAAAATCTATCTGACACCAGCCACTATAGATCTGTGAGGGATTTTTGTTGTTTTGTTTTTAAGTCGGCATTTTACTGTATTTTAGAAGGATGGAAATATCAGATTTAAGGACAACTCTTAAATCTCCAAGGGCCCTGTCCACACAAACAAATACTGTAACCCTTTAAGCTGTGTGTCCTTGTTTCTGTAGCTGCCACAGCTCCTTTGGGAAGGAAGTGGCCACTGCAGTTCCTTTGGTCTTTTGCACAGTAAGTTACAGAACCAAATTTCCCAGAGGAAAATAGCACCAGTGGACTGCTTATTTTGATGGGTGTATTGGAATTTTGCTTTAGCAAGTTTGTTGAATCAGTAGCCGCATTTGGATACTTCCCAATTAATGAGACCAATAAGAGACTGGCTCTCTAACCTGCAGAATAAATTATTTTCAGAAGAAAATAAATTGAATTTTGTACGGTCTCCTTAGAGGAATACCTGAGCTTTTAAGCAGAAAAAATATGTGAACACGGGTTCAATAATATCAAAAGCCTCGCGGGCACTCACCAGTGAGAGGAAGCCACTTGTGGAAGGACGCCCTGAGAGAGATGACTGAGCTGCCCGGCAGCCTCAAGGAAACTCATGCAAGGAAGGTGCACTGTGAGATGGAATGCTGACCGAATCCCACATCATACTTCCTGCTAGGAATTCTGATGCTGAGACCCTAGTTGAAAAACTTATTTTTAGCGTCCCCATAAATGAACCTGGACTTTCCTACTCAGGGTACTGGTTTGGGGTTCGTGTCCAAAACACTACAACTCGAATATATTTATAATGATTGCTTTGGAGAAATGAGCTCCTGTCTCCTCTTTTCCCTTCCACTTTGGGAACGTGAGTTCCCGGTTGCGTTCTTTTCTTTCCCCTTGGAGGAATTTGTGGTTGGTTCAGGTTTATCAGAGGGTCTGAGGTCTCTCCGTCTGAGACGAGCACGTTTTATCCAGAACCTATTTTTTGTGGTTGTTGAATTGAGTTAATCTTACCAAATCATTGCTGTAGACACTTTAAGAAACTCTGTTATTTAAGCTTAGTTTTAGTTGCCTCACAAACCTATAGGTTTGTTTTTTCTGCCTTGTTTTGTTCAGCTTCCCTTTCATCTAGAACGCGCATTGTGGCCGAGGCTCTGTCTTGCCTCAGGAAGCCATGTCTGGCAGTCGCTGTTTCTGTTTCGATTTCTTGCGTGAGACTACCTTAGATCTCAGTTCTTTTCTCATCCAAGTTATAAAATAAATTTTAAAAGGCTTCATGCCTCTGTCTTATGATTTGGACTTTTAATAGCTACTTTGGGAAGTTTTTATGTAAATTAGCCTATTTGAAAACTGAACCTAATGAAGATGGATTATTTATTTTGATTGGTGAAACAAGGCCTTAAAATGATAAATTATTCTAAATAAAAGACAAAAAAGGATAAAGTCCTAATTTCTTTAAAGTATGTAAAAGATAAGATGATGAAAATGGAATATTTTCTTATCTTTGGATGGTATTCTTAAAATAGATTATGCTGTTTCAAATAACTATTCTGGTGAGTTTAGTGATAAATAAGCACTTCTGTAATTTAATAATCTGAATGTTTCCCGGAATTAATAAAAATTAATCTAGTCCCAAAATGAGTTTTATGGCCTGTTGTTATGACAATCTTAAATGCAAAAGCTTACTAGGTAACTTAGCTAGATATTATCTGAAGCTGGTTTTATTTAAAGAAAGGAGGTAATTTTGTTTTAAAATAAAACTAGTGGTTCTAGGATAAGAAACAGAGGGGCTGGTGGGTTTGAACCTGAACCTTACAGTTAACAGTCCGACACTTAGCCAAATGTCACCAGTGTTCCTTTCCAAAACCCAGACCAACATGAACTTGTGTGAAGAAATAGGATGACCAATTAGTGTCTGTGACCATGAGCCAAAAGATAGGGAGGGCAGGGCAGGGCCAGGTCTGCTCTGGGCTATGGCTTACAAGAGGATCCCCTTTAAAACAACAACAACAACAACAACAACAAAACCTAGAAACAAGTTGTCTCTATTGTAGAGGATTTCCAAGAAGTCAAAAGACAGAAATTATAGAGACACTTGAAGTGAAATACAAACATTTTGATTGGAAACAAAACACCAACAAAAAAAGACAAAATCTTGCAGGGGAGAGAGGGGAAAAAGAGGAGCTGATACCAAGCCTTTTAAAATTCAAACAGAAAATAAATGTTTAGAAAATAATGATGGCAACCTATGTACAAATAAGCTTGATACGATTGATGTATGGATTGTTATAAGAGCTGTAAAAACCCCCAATAAAATGATCTTAAAAAAAAATAAAGATAAAATCTAAGGTTAAATTGACTAAATATGCGGAATAGTAACGTTTCAATGTTTTGTGGTATCTAGAATTAAAATAATTTCTAAGACCTGTAGATTTCTGGCTGGTATTAAACTGAATTAATGATATTTATCATAATTTAAATTTATATACTTTGCTTTTTATAGGTTTGCTAATGAGTTTATTTATTTTACCACTTAAATAGTTACACTCTAAGTGATCAGCAGCCAAGACACTATTTAAAAGGTTAATTTAAAGGAAATGTATTTGATGTATTCACACTATCTGTTGTGGCCACATTTTGCTTGTTTGATGCATGAAATTTTTAAGAGCTTAAATGTTAAATAGCATATTATAAAAAAATTTATTTCTCACTGTTAAAATGACAATATGTTCATTAATTACTGGGTTGAAGATTAAGTTATTTCTTGTGTATTCTACCTCGTAGTCAAGGGTGCAGTATTTCATGGATTTAAATTTCTGAGTTGAAACTAAACCTCATGGCTTTGAATAAAGCATAAACCTTTACTTGTAAATTATTTGGTTAAGTAAATTAAGTATTATTTCATGGTGACCTATGATAAATTCATGATAATTTTGAAATTTTATGAAAATGCACACAAGATTTCTTCCTGTTTTATAAAAGGAAAATGCTAAAAAGAAAAAAATTAATGATTAATGTGTCATGAGTTACATGAAATGCACTTTAAAATCAAGAGAAGTGCTTGACTTTCTTCAGGTTGAAAAAATATATATGTTAGTGCTTCTTCTTATACTCTTGCCTGATATTAGAAAATAACCGAATACCACCATTATGTCATAATTTTATGATTTTTTTAATTGCTAAGTTGGCTAGAACTTTATTTCTTTTGAATCTAGCATCACAAAAACAATGGTTTTTAATTGGGAAATTAAAATTCTTTACCTATGGATTTTTTTTCTTTTGTTTTACTATTCATATAGAGAAAAGGTAATCTTGGTATAGTCTTCATCTACCCTGTCTATATGATATTATGTCTCAAAATTATCAGTGTTAAGGCTAATATTTTTAAGCCAATATTCTTTCAAATGAATTTGTCAGTGAGTTAAGAGATATTTTTGTCTCAAGGTGTTTGTTTGTTTTAATTGATTTTATTAGGCTTCAAATTACTTGCATAGCTAATTCACTTTGGGTCTTTCACTTTCAAGGAGTATCATTATCTTTATAAAGATATCATGACCATATCAAGTTTTGTCTTCTCAGGAAATTTTTTACTTTAACTTCCTGAAAGTACTTGACCAAAACATTTCAACTAAAGATAGACTATAGCAAATACTATCTTTGAATTGGATAGAACTACACTGAATCAAGATTTCCAGAATTCAGGTTCACAGGCTGAGGCTGCTCCAGAATCACATAGAAGGGAAATTGATTTCATAGGCCTGAGAGAGCTCAAGGATTACTATGTGTTTGATTGGTGGGAAGATTGGTAATGTTCTAATGTTTTAGCATCTGGATCTAAGAACCACTTTATCACTCTCCTAAATTATCTGATGAATGGGATTATTCATATATATACATATTAACCAAGAAGGAAAATTAAGGAACATAAGAAAATGTAAAACAAACCTTAAGAACATTACAAAGAATAATTAGGAAATGAGAAAATTCCTTACTATGGAATATAGTAACTATTAGTTACTGAAGCAGCTGGTTCTTTCATTAAAGGAAATCATCAGATTCTAAATAGGTTGAGATATTGTAATTATTGAATTAGAAGTTTGTATTGATAAATTTAGCAGTTTAAAGAAGTACTAAAGAAGCCTCTGAAATTTGAGCTATGTTTTCACAAATTAAGGTAGCATTAGGTTTCCTGCAGATGTTCCAAAGAGGAGCTGATGTCTTCCTAGAGGAATGTTGCTGTGTTTACAACCCAAGAAGGCCCAAACTCATCTTTGGACAAGTCGGCCCACTGGAGACTTAAAAATTACCTTCAAATGTTATTTTGGTCAGTAATAGATGGCATCTGAGGTAGACAGCTTGTCCTGAGACCATGAAATAAGATCCCTTACGTGCTACTGAAGTTATTAGCTGCGTTTATGTCAATAGCCTATTGTATACCTGTCATCATATTCACCTGTCATCATTATTATTCAAAATAAAGTTTCATTTAAACTATATTCTTCTATCCCTATAAATTCCTTCAAGATCATGGTGAGAAAATGCATTTGTTAGGTTATCCCAGCAGTAGCTAAATGTTAGACCTGTTGTCTTGTATTTGAGCATGAAAATTGAGGTCTACTAGCATCACCTCTATTAAACTAAGTCTTGTACCCAGTGCTGCTGTTCAGTTCAGCACCATCATCCAAACGAGTTATATGTGTCAGAAGACTATGGCACCTTTCTGCACTGTTAGGTAACCCTCAGACACCATGTTTTACTTCGACCTACACATTGTTTGGTCACCTCATATATTCTACATCATCTACAAACTCTTCTCCTTGTTCCAATAGCCCCTACGCATCTTCCTGCACAATAGAAAAGTTGATTAAATGATTCAATCAAATAGTTACCTGCCTACACAGTCATAAGAATGGTATGATTTTTGTCTCTTATTGGTATGAATTTGGTGGTGGGGAGGGGAGGGACAAATTACCCCACAAAGAACAAAATCCAAGAAGTTTACCTTGTGTTGGGCACTACTTTGCTTGGATGTTGGAGATTGACTCATCAAAGCACACTAGGTGTCTTTAGGAGTTCCTTTGAATAGACATGCCTTTAATGAATGTATATGCATTAGACTAGTGATCTGAAAATTCTCATTCAGATTAAGAGAGTTTAGTTACCCAACTCACACATTTCAATAGCCAAAGACACTGTGGTGGAATAGGTGTTTCTCCAGCCCTTCCACCCAACTATCAGATTTCTCACCTTGAAGAATCTATCCACAATTTATCTACCACAATAGCTCAAATTGCCGATGACATTGCACATGGAAAGTCAGCACGGCAAAAATCTTTTGATTGCCAAGGTTGTGTGTTAGGTAATTGAATACCTCTTGATTCTCTTCTAGCCCAACAAGGAAGAGTTTGTATTATTTCCAACACCTGTTGCTGGGCTTGGATAAACAACACAGGAGAATCAGAACAAAATAGCAGAAAAATGAGCTAGAAAGCTACTTGGTTGCATTCAATACATCCTATGCCTGATACTCCCTTTAAAATGTTTTTAGTTAGCTACTCGATGGCATTGGTTCTTGGTTGTGCACTATGTTGCAGACTGAATCGATCATTTAAATTAATATAATTACTATCATAAGACTCAATGTTTTATAAAATATGTGTCTAATGTTTGTAACCATAATAAGACCCTGGCTGAAATAAACACCACAAAATAAACTCACTCTGAAAATGAGGCCTGTTTAAGCTTCACAGGATGAAGAAAAACAATTTTATCAAAATAAACCAAGGCCCTTGAGGAAGGCAGACATAAGACTTGCAGAAAAATAAACAACTCCATTCTGGATGATAAATATCCTTAGTAGAGGCTTGATCAAAAGGGAGACGTGTGCAAGGACATCAAATTAGAGGTATTCAGACTTATCTTAATGTCACACAGTCACTCAAAGTGCCCCTAGGCAAACAGAGGAGACAAAACTATGTTTTTAGTTCCTTGCTAAGAATGTTCTAGGAGCATGAGATGAAGATGACATTGAAAAGTACTTACACCACCCATCTCAGGAATGATGTAACCAACTGTGATAGTGAAGTAGTTTGTGGTCATGCTAGGTTTGTGTGTAAAATTCACTTGTGCTTCATGTCCCAGTAAAACACTTTGCATTTTCACATGATGCAACTCCAACTCACATTGTAATATTCAATAAAATACACTTCTTTCCTGCACCTAACAGAGAAATAATTCTGTTATTTCACCAAACAAACCTCAATACTTGGGGGTGTGTGTGTGTGTGTGTAATTGCCACAAGAAAACCCTAAGGTAATATTCACTGGCGTCACATATAGGGCTGCATGTCTAGTAGGTTTAAACACAATATTTGGTAGTCACGTATTGGAACCTAACCAGTAAATTTTAGGGTACACTTAATAGGGCTATAGAGAAGAATATTGGAAACTGAGACTCTTCCATAAAGAGTGAAATTGGGCTCCTACCCCTCAGATGTCTCCATTATAACAATATTCCATTATTCATTTTACCTGTTAGTTGTCAATCTTTTCCTATCGCTTCATCTACCTCATTTGACTTCTCAGGATAATGATGGTAACCATGCTGGACTAGGTTTTGGGAAGGGAAGGACACCTTGTGAGTAAAGTCCATGGCTATTTGGGTCAGGTAGACGTATAGAAGCCAAACTAGAGAAATCAGCCCACCAACACTGCCTGTAAGGACTCATGTGCCTGGGAAGGAACGCAGGCTCTTTTAGCTCTGAACAAGACCTCAAAAACCCTTAGGGTACGCCTTTTCCCACACGGCTTCTGGATAGGATTAGGGAAATAGATTAAATAAATTAAATGTATGGGAATAGTTCTTATTTCTCTCAGATCCTTCTACTCAGCGTTGCCTGGAAAAGAAGTTCTTAAACGCACTATTGTAGTTCTTGTTGAAAGCTGTATAGATCAGAGGGTTGAAGAAGGAATTGGAGTAGCCAAGCCAAAGGAAAATGCTTTTCCAGATGGCAGGGATGTCACATGAACAGAGAGGACTGATGAGTTCAGTGATGAAGAAGGGAATCCAGCAGAGAACAAACACCCCAATGAGGATGCCCACCATCAAAGCAGCTTTTTGCTCTTTCTGTTCCCTCCAGGTGTCCCCTTCCGTCTGAAAGGTGACGGTGGCATGGCGGACAGTAAACACCATCTGCTGAGCCGTGTCCTTCACCTGTCAAAGATAAACAGAAGATTTATAGAGATCCACTTTTTTATAGCTGGTCAGGTCGGGGTCTAGGTGAACCGAGGCACAAATGATTCTGCATCCTGCCATTCACTCCCAGAAAAAGACCCTGATGGTCAAATACGAGATCCTGATAGGCTTGCAGGATTGACCTGGTACATGGAAAAGGACAATGATAGAGTTGGATTGTTTGCTTCCATCTTAGAAATAGAAATAAAGTAGAGAGTATGCAATTCAAGTGGTGACTGCCTGTTGATTTGAATAAATAGAAGATGTTACAGCAATAAACAGGCTCTATTACATATTCAAATTTAGGGCCAAAGGTATATAAATATGAAAAGTGAGTTAAGTTATTATAAAACCTTATAAAGGCTCATATACAACCACATACAGGCCTTGTTTTGGTTGAATGTTTTTAAGATCATTTTATCGGGGGCTTTTACAGTTCTTATATCAATCCATACATCCGTTGTATCAAGCATATTTGTACATATGTTGTCATCATCATTTTCTAAACATCTACTTTCTATTTGAGCCCTTAGTATCAGCTCCTTTTTTGTCCCTCCCTCCCCCACTTCCACCCTTGTGTATAGATTGAATTTTATCCCCTCATTAAGATACATTGAAATCCTAACCCCAGTTGATTCATTTCTGCTCCAATCTTTATGACTTTTTTTCTCCTGATGAGGATTTATTTTGCTGCTCTTGTTCTAGTTGTTGAAGATTCCGTCTTAAGACAATGATTTTGGTTTTCTCCTCTTTTTTCACATGTGCTTTGATTGCCATAAACTGCTTTTTGATAACTTCTTTTGCTGTGTCCCACAGGTTTTGGTATGTTGTATTCTAGTTCTTGTTTGTTTCAAGGAATTTTTTTTAACTACATGCTTTATTTGATCTATTACCCAGTCATTTTTAAGTAGCATGTTCTTCAGTTTCCATGCAATTGGTTTTTTCCCCCGCTTGTTCTTTCTATTGTTGATTTCCAGTTTTGTAGGACCGTGGTCTGAGAAAACAGTTTGTAGAAGCTCAGTGTTTTAAAATGTGTTAAAACTTACCTTGTGGCTCAATGTGTAGTCTTTTCTGGAGACTGTTCCATGTGCACTGTAGAAGAATGTCTACTATATTATTGTTGGGCGGCATTGTCTGGATATGTCTAGGAAGCCCAGTTGATTGATTGTGTTGCCTTATTTAACTAATCCTTTATTGAGTTTGTTTCCTAATGCACTCTCTTTTCATGATAGTGATATATTGAAGTCTCCTACTATTTTTACCAAGCTGTCTATTTTATTTTCATCCCTGTGAAAGTTCATTTAATGTTATTTGAAGTGTATATGTTATTTGGAGTGTATATCTTTAATATGGTTATGTCTTCTTTTTCTATTTCTCCTTTTATTATTAGGTAGTGTGCTTTTTCATCTCTCATGAATTTTTTTGCCTTGATATCTATTTTATCAATTAATGTTGGCACTCCTCCCCTTCTTCTTCTTCTTCTTCTTTTCTTTTTTTGGATTTTACTCTTTTTTTTTT
>NW_022103928.1:41321472-41324860 GCF_000313985.2 Echinops telfairi
ATCCCAATCCATACACACATCAATTGTGTAAAGCGCATTTGTACATCGTTTCTCAAAACATTTTCTCTCCATTTAAACCCCCGACATTAGGTCCCTTCTTTTTTTTTTTACTGTAATCAGTGTGGTAATATTTTCTCCATTTTTAAGGTTTTAGTGCATTTTTGGCTTTGTGTTTAAAGTGTCTCTCTTTTAGGCAAAATATTGATGAATCTTGATTTTTTTTGTCCAGTCTTCTACTCTCTGTCTCTTAATTGATGCATTTAATCCTTTGATAATCAGTGTTATTAAATCCTATAAATTTAATAGGTAGAATATGCTTCCAGATCAAATATACTATAGTTCTTATACATTATAAAACTATGATAGTCATGATGACTGCCATTTCTCCACTTTGACCTGATGTTTGTTGAAGAAACATGATGTCTGAGGTTCCCAAAGGGGGGAAAAAAGACTGCATATGTGGTATGTAGTTGATTGAAGCATAAGAGTACTGACACTGTGTAAAACTAAAGAAATCATTAAAGAAATTGTGAGGCTCCTAGAATCTCTGTGGTCAAAAGATCTCAAAAACAAAAATTAGTTAAAGTAGATTACATGCATCCAGATTAGTTCTTTATCTACTATCATAAGATATTCTTTTTGTACAAATATTAAAATACTGGGCTGTGCTATACATGGAAAAACTTGACAACATGGCACATATCAAAGGGCAATTGCTAAGTGAAAGTTGCCCCCCAGGTCTATAACCAAAACTTTGCTTCCTTACCCTAACGAAATAACAAGCATCAATTAAATTAGTCAGCACATCTTCATATCTTATACTGGGCCTTTAAATCTTATGTTATTACCCCAAGTAAATTTATATTGCTAAAACCATTTAACATTTTAAATTTGTTGATTAACTATGATTCATTGTTACTTCCTCCTCTTACTACTTTCCACTTGTGTAGCACTAATAAATTAGCAATTGTATAACTAATAAAGGAAAATCTTGTGTTTATGTCTATGTTATTCTCAAGAGGTTTGCCTAAAATGAAAAATTCAATACTTTAATAACAGATTCTGACTGCATTCTGTTTATTGATGGGTTATTTGTAAACTTGACTCAGCTGGGGTTCTCAATGCTTTGCCAGTTACGTAATTTTCCATCACGTGATCTAACACAATGTAATCATAGCTTTAATAGGATCTGCTATCCGCAGTCAAAAACTTGCGAGAAAATTAAGATGGGATATAAGACCTTTACTCAGATGGCAGCCATGATCCAATCAACTGAAAAGAAAGACGTTTCCTCTTGGGTGAGGCCTGTGTTTAGCACAAGGGAACATTTGAAAAGCTTGCTTGCTTTTTGCTAGGTCTGGATCTTACATGGGCCTCATAAACCTCTGGATTTTTGGACTTGGATTCCTTCACCTTTGCAAACACAAGCCTGACTGTCTGTGGTAGTTATATAACCTGGTGTCAACTTGAGGATATTAAGAGTGAAGAGGTGGAGTCTAGCCTGTCAATCAGGTCACAGCCTGCTGATGCCTCCTGGTGGGCATGGCCTTCTCATGAGGATTCTGGGAACTTCCTCTCTTTCTCCCTGGAGGTAGGCCACACTCTCTCTCTCTGCTTCACCACCTGTCAGGTGGAGCCACACTGATGGCAGCCAAAGCCCTGGAGATGCATCCACTGCAAATGGATCTACAAGACTTGGCACCCACCAGCCTATGATCTTCCTACATTCTCCATCATTGCCTGTGGATTCGTGATTCTGAAGAGGGCCTCATAGGTTAATATTGGACTTAGGGACAAGATCTGGGCTTGGATGGGGAGTTTTCTTAGTATACATATGCTCTTTGATATAAAGCTCTTTCTGTATGAGCTCCTAATAAAATGATTAGGAAAAAAGAAAAACCAAAAAAACAAAAACCCCAAAAAAGATCATGGAATCTAAAGCTCTTTCTTATACATATGTGAATGTCACTGGATTTGTTTCTCTAGTCAACCCAGCCTAACACACCTTCTGACCTGAAGTTCTTTCACCTCCGTAGCCATCAACCTGCTGTCTTCCTGCTGATCTTGAGTACATCAATCCCTTCAACAACACAAGTCAGGGAAAGCCTCCAGTCTAACATCTGACCCACAGGCTAGAAGCTGCTGTACTGGAGCTTGCCCACATCAACAACTGTGTGAGTCATTTTATTGTTATAAATTTATCTTTCCTATATGCATATATATGCTTCATTGGTTTTACTTCTCTGGAGAACCCATCCTGCTGCAATATAGGTCAGAAGTCCACCACTGAACTACCAAAGCTCATATTCTAAGGCGGAAACACAAAATCTAATCATTTTAAGTTGTGACTATGATTCTTTAACTAGGAGATTCTTTAACTCATTCAAAAAGTAAATATAGCATTGTGAGTACGTATGTAAAGGTGACTATAATCCTGTTCGGGGATGCTCAAAGGGTTTTTATGGCATGCTTCTGAGCCATCTTCATATTTCTGTTATATTTGTTTGTGTTTAACCAGGAAATTTTAGTAACAGATGAGGCTTGTACTTACCACACCAGTACTTAATACACTGACCAATTTATCACTGCTGAAATGAGTTGCTTCATAACAGATTTATTCTGTCAGCATACCAGCTATTCGTTTTTATGTATTCCCATTTATTTTGACAAGTGGATTTACCCCAGAAAAGGTCACAGTTTAGGTATTGGAACACTTTGACTTCTGATATAAAATTGGATATTAAGAGATATATTAGCCTAGTTATTATATGTTAAATATTGTATTGTCATTTTATTTGTAATTTAATATTGCATTAGGTTCAACTCTTGGCCAATGCACCTCAATGTGTAGCCACTACCTGTCTGTGACTGGAGGCTTATGTGCTACTAAATGCTGAATAGATTTCAGCAGAACTTTCAGTTAAGATGAACTAGGAAGGAAAGCATGGAGATTTAATTTAGAAAATCAGAGGATGTATTACAATGATCCAATCAGCAATTGATTGTGGGAACAGCACATGACCAGGAAGCACTTCATTCCATTGTACATCATATAGCCATGAGTCAAGTTCCAAATAGATGGCAGTAAACAACAAGCTATTCCAACTTATCTCTCAAGCGATATGGAAGCTCATTTAATTAGAATATTTTATCCACGAGTTTAAACCATAGAAAGAGTCCCACCCCACCCCCTCACCTTTTTTTAAGTGCACAACTATGTTTATTTTTTAAATTGTTTTATTAGGGGTTCATATAACTCTTATCACAATCCATACATACATCAATTGTGTGAAGCACATTTGTACATTCATTGCCCTCATCATTCTCAAAACATTTGCTCTCCACCTAAGTCCCTGGCATCAGCTCCTCATTTTTCCCCTCCCTCCCC
>NW_022103928.1:41326905-41332750 GCF_000313985.2 Echinops telfairi
CATTAGGTCCTCATTTTTCCCCTCCCTCCCCGCTCCCCCCTCCCGCATGAGCCCTTGATAGTTTATAAATGGGTATTTTGTCATATCTTGCCCTAGTTTTTAAGTTCTTGAGGCAGAACAGAGCAGTTTAAATATCTTAACCTAACTAGTCATGAGGAATAGAATAACTGTGGGTTTTCTTTCAGCCAATCAGAGAGGAGTCCAATATATATATATATTTTTAACATTTCATGTTGTACTGGATTAATGTTATAGGTGAGGTAAACTCAGGAAATCATCGAGATATGCTTTCTTAATCAGACCTAGAAATCTTAGTTCATAACTCAGGGATCTTCCAGCCACTTCTTAAAACACATCTAATTATACTTACCCGTCTCACAGTTCTTCAATGCTATTATCCAGGGTCTCAATCTATTTTGAAATATGAGTCAATAGTTCAAAGAGAACAGATGAAAGCATGCTAAATAACATGCAGTGTGAATATCAAATCAGATATGCCCAAGTAAAACTTCATCTCTGTGGAGAATCATTAGCAGTTTTGAATTTCTGGGCAATCCATGGTCTGTCTCTCTGGCATCTTTGGCAAAATAAGGTCCAGAAAAGGGGCCTAAGAATAAAATATCCCCATGTACTTAGAGAAAGAGTGATTGTTCTGTGGGAAGATGAATTGTTCAGAACCAGTTTTAAACCTGCTCCATCAATCTAGGACTGTTCATTTAAAAGAACATGCTTTTTCAAGGCAACCAATCAGTGTTAACTTCTCATTTCTGAAAGGCAGGCCACCAAGGATAGATTCACTCCAATAGGCACCAATGGAGTAACAACCAATCAACAACAGTCTCACAAAAGCCACTTATAAGGATGAAGTCAACCCATCTAGATCTCTAAAACTTCCCCAACCTCTCAGTTCTACCTTGCCAAAATATTTCAGACCAGCTCTTTGCTTTACTCAGAGAGATGGTGCCTGGTCAGTATAGCTCTGCCTTAAATTAAGCACTGATTTTTAAAATTTAAGATCTGTAGTCCTGGTATCACCTTTAAAAAGGCTTTGTCTATGTCTCATATTCCCAACTCCTACCTCATTGTCTAACACAGGTAACTATTTGAATAAAACTCCACAGATAAAGAAATCAGGAAGAAGTGCTGTGATTTCCTAGGTAACATAGCAACTTGCTGTTGCTGTATTTAGAAACTTGGGTGCCTCCTAAAACTGAGAAATCAAGATGCTTGCTTTATAATTAACCCTTCACAGAAGTATTAGGACAGAGGCAGCCCCATATTATATGTAGAACCCCAGATGATTTATAAAAAGAGAAATGGAGAAACCCACTACCACCAACCCTTAGTGACCCTACATAGGGTTCTAAAGACTCTAAATCTTTACAGGAACAGAGAGCTTAATTTTTCTCCTGGTTCATTTAGAGGCCTCTTAAAATCAAGGGATCCATTTCTGAAACTGGTCAGAGGGAAGGAAAAGAAATACTTTCCTTCTGCTATGACCAAAGAAGAGAAACAAGAGCCCCTTATGTTTTCACCATAAGCCCTGGGGTCATTTCTAACTGCTTTCTCTGGATAAAGCTGTTTGGGTGTTTGTAAACTCTGTTTACTTTGATAAGTATTCAGGAAGAAGAGGATTTCTGTAAGCTGCACCCTGGAGGGTCCTCTTCTTCCTAACCTAGAAATGGGGAGGATGCTCATTCACATATAGAATAGCTACAGGCAGTTTACTGTCAGAGGAGGTGCCAACACTTGGCCCATCAGCACTCTTTGTTCATACTGGAAACCTAGATCAGGGTTTTCCAAGTTTGGCACTATTGACATCTTGGACTGAATAATTTTTGTATAAGATCTCGTGCCTTGTAAAATATTTGACAGCATCCCTGGTCTCTTCCCACTCGATACCAGTAGCAACTACCCACCTCTCAAGTCATGGCAATCAAAAAATGTTTCCAGACATTGTCAAATGTCCCTTGAAGAGCCAAAAATGCCTTCCGGTGAGAACCATTATTCTAGATAAAAAGGAAAAGTTGCCTCTAACCTATTTTTCCTTCTCTGGTCTAGAATGGTGTCCCCCTCTTCTTTCCCTATTTTATCTCTGGTCCTCTCTTAGCTTGATATAATTAGAACCGAGTATGATTAGAATTAATTACTGACTCTAGAAAAGACAACTACATTACAGAGCTCAAACTACATGTTCATCTTCCTCACTGGACCTACCGCTTCATGGGCAAGGACAAGGTCTGTATCATTGTCACCAAACCCATGGCAAGCTCTCACTCTACTTGCTTACATGTAATTTGTTGTTTCACAAGCAATAACAGAACATGGAGCTGTGTCGTTTAGATTTCTGATCTAACCTAAACAGGCGGAGTTGATTTAAATGATCACCTTGGGCAATAGGGACTGGGGGTGGTTGGGAAGGAGGGTCTCTACACACAGTGGATTTAGTTCTCAGGTTGCTTCAGAGTCTTGAATCAGAGGGTTTGATTATGAAGAGTTAAATAAAAGCAGAGCTTTGTGGGTAGGATGAAGAGTGAAAAAGAACCACCATTGTTGCTGTAGTTGTTTTACCTTACATGCCACCTGTGGAGCACTAGAGAATTGTCTGCCCGGGATTTTAAATTGCCTCCAGGATTTTCCCCATGATCAAGAAGGCAAACAAGTGGTCTTCATTCCCACAAGCAGCCTGGTGGGGAGAAGAGGCTGGGGGGGACAGGAGTCCCCAAAGTAATGTAGCCAGGCAGTGGCAACAGCACAAATGCAGCCGTTGTGAGACTAGGGTCAGCAAGGCAGGCTGACAGTCATTCACCTAGGAGACATCATCCTTTGCAAAGTCAGTTGCTGTGATTTGCAAAGAAGAAAGTGGATTGGGGGAATTCAATAAATCATGAAGCTAATCTGATTTGCCTTTGGCTTGGAAACATTCCTGCCAAGTCACTTTACCATCTCATCCTTTCCTCCTTCAGCACCTGCTGACTCCCAGCTCAGGAAGCCCCAAGTTCATCCATCCAGTGTCCTTCGGCAGAGGTTCTAAAGGGTACTGTAGGCCCAGAGAAGTTTAGAACCAAATGAGACTGTGTAGAATTACCTAGTCTAACCCTCCCCCTTCTGTCTGTATGAAAACAGCCTCTGAGAGAAGGCAAATGACATTATTATCTCTGTGATGCAGATTCTCCATGAAACAAATTCCTGATCGTTCTCTCTCCCAGTCTGCCCCATTCTCCTCCATCCCGGAAACAACCCCACCACCACTACCCCCAAACTGAAAAACTAAAGACATGAACTTTATACACAACTGAAGGTTTAAGGGCGTGCTGGAACAAAGCCTGTTCAAAACCAAGGGAACGATTTTAAGTAGCACGGTACCACCCACCTCCACAGCTTCGGACATGGGTGAGACGCTGTTGATCTTCCTAGAGCCCACGCGGAACTTGGCAGCTTTGTAGATCTTCCAGTAGACAAAGAGGACCACGCAGAGGGGCAGGTAGAAGGCGCCCACGGTGGAAAACACGGTGTAGGACGGCTCGTGGCTCACCTGGCACTCCTCGCTGCCCTCCGAGTAGGTCTCCCCCCAGCCGAAGAGCAAGGGGGCCAGGGAGATGACCGCCGAGAGGACCCAGGTGAGCGCGATCATGATATTGGAGACCCGCTGGCGGGCGCGGAGCGTGTACTCCAGGTGGCGGGTGATGGACCAGTAGCGATCCAGCGCGATGGCTGTCACGTTCCAGATGCTGGCCGTGCAGCAGAGCACATCGCAAGCGATCCACAGCTGGCACAGCCGCCGGCCCAGATGCCAGCGGCGCCCGGAGAGCTCGTGCACCAGGCTCAAAGGCATGACCAGGGCGGCCACCAGGACGTCCGAGATGGCCATGGAGGCCACCAGGTTGTGCGGCACACGGTGGAAGGTGCGCACCCTCAGGATGGTCGCCAGCACCAGTAGGTTCCAGGCGAACGTGGCCGCCACGAGCGAGCCCAGCAAGGTCAGAACGAGCACCCCGAAGACCGAGAGAAGGGGCGGGTGGGGGCGCTGATCTTCCGCGCCCAGGCTGCAGTTGGTCTCCGAGGGCGAAGGAGTGGAGACGGGAAAGTCGGTTAGGTTCCCAGGCACATCCATGGCTGGCTTAGAACACCCGCCCACGGTGCTGGCGGAACGGGCTTTCAGCACCACTCTGGGGTGGCCAGTGCACCGCGATCACTGACGTTTGCCGCCTTTGGCCGGCGGCAGGGTGCCTGGGAAGTGCCCCGGCATTGGGCTCCCACCACCCCGTGCTCCAGCGACCCTCCGTGGGAGATGTTGTGGCGGAGATGTTGAAGAGGAGGCTGGGCTGCCAGCCGCGACCAGTCTGAATCGGTCAGACGTTAGGAAAGCAGTGACGAGGGGCTGCGTCTGGCAACGAGGACCCGCCCAAGAGGTCACCTACCCCACGCTGCTCCTCTCCGCTGCGGAGATGGTTGTCGGGTCCCCTCGAGGCCAGCCTCCCCCGGGCTGGCACACTCCGCAGGCAGGGGAGCCGCCAGGCTGACGCGGCGCGTCTGGGGACCCGGGTGCTGCGGGTGCGTCAGAACCGTAGCTCCCGCCGCAGTTCCCTCCCTGCTGGCAGCACACTGCCCACTCCACTCGGTGTGTGCGCAGGAAGCCAAGCTGTGCGCTCGACCCCCGCCCGGGGTGCAGCTCGGTAGAGCCAACGCCAGCTCCTTCCTCCAAACCTGCCTTGGCTGACTGGAGTCATCAGGCAAGAGGGCTCCTTTGGCGCTGTCCGTGGTGCTGCCGCTCCTTTCGGAAAGGGGCTCCCCAAGAGGCAGGTACTTAACTTTCAAACTCTGCGTCCAGAGTCGAGGTCGAAGACATGTCCCTGGCTTTTCGTCTCCGGGAGGGTTCAGCACACCGTTCCTTCCTCCTTCAACAGCACCCGATACTTTAACTTTAAAGATGTTTCTCCTTCTTCCAGGAGAAAAAGCAAGACAGGAGCTACTGTCATTTGGGGTAGGCATGGCTATGAGGAAAGAGAAGCAAAGCGGTACAAAACTCCCTCGGAACAGACAACAGAAAACACGCGTGCGCGCGCTCCAGGGCCGTGTAAACTTCCTCTCTTGGTCATTGAAGAATATGCAGGCTCTTTTGAATTGAAAACCAGTGGTGGTCTTCAAAATGTGATCAATGGAAGCTAGAAGACCCTTTCAGTGGATTGACAAGTTCAAAACTATTTTCGACCACATTATTAGGATGATCTTAATTTTCCACTGCGCCGACATTTGCATCGAAGAGGCAAAAGTGGTGGTCATAAAGCAGTGTGCCCCTGAACACGAAGCAGAAAGTGACAGCAAACAGCTTGCCACACACTTGTCCCACTCGCAGCAAAGGAAAAGTGACAGTCTCACTCGAGAATGGCTTAACAGAATAGTTGAAAACACGAATTTTTAAAAATCTTGACCTTGGATTCACCTCTTTCTAATATTCTGTATGAAAAATTGAAACGTGTCCTGCAGTACTTCTGCAGTGTCCTAGAAGGTGGTTGCCTCAAGGAAACTCGTTTTATTATTTAAGTTTCAGGTTGAATGAGCAGCCCCCCCCCCATAAAATACCATATTTACTTGAAAAGAACTTCCAATAGATCAATTAGCATTAGTCAGTCTTAAGTATTTGGAAGTCATCTTCTAAAACATGAAGTGAGCCTGTCACTTCAGGAAAAATAACTGATTGTATTGATTGTTCAAATACTGTAAGTGAAAATCGGTGTTTTGGTTAATTCGCCTCTGCCACTGTGAAGTTGACAGCTTCCCAGGACCAAAAAATCCTCTTGAAGACATTGTTGGTAATAGCAACAAATGTGATTTTATATATATA
>NW_022103928.1:41333085-41338791 GCF_000313985.2 Echinops telfairi
TTATAATAGAACATGCCAGCATATTGAAGATCTGGACAATTCAGCCAACATTACCCACATGAACAGTGTATTATGCTATCAAATCACAAATACAGAAAAGGCCCAAAGTATAAAACAGACCAATGGATTTATCTAACAAAGTACAAAAAGTGCATGGTACGGTGTTAGACTCCACACCACAGCTCTAAGAAAGGACTCATTATTGAGTATTGATGAAAAGTCACAGAAAAATATCCATACTTATCTGAAGAAAAATCCACACTTCTAATACTTACCTGAAAAAAACTATTAGGAATTAATTACTTTAAAAATTAGCCTCATATCTATATGAGGGTGGGTTTTCCTCATAAACTTAACCCAAAGTAACATATCAGAAGAGATAGAGGGCAGAAATAGATATGAGATTCCGGGTGTTTTAAGAGATTTATAAAAACATTAAGCAATGCCACTCACAAATGTTTTTGTTTTGAAAAACATAGTAAACATGTAACAAGTTTGTTACTTTCATTTTAAGAGAGATAACACAGAAATATGATTTTTAAATTTTCCATTTAAATTTATAACAGTAAATATCAATAGAAGTAACCTTTGTACTCAAAAGCTCTTTGGAGTACTCCATCATTCTTAAGAGTGTATAGGGGTCCTGACACCAAATATTTCAGAACTTCTACTCAAGGCATTCATCAGAAGACCACATCGACCTGTATAAATACAGAATAATTGGGCTACATGAAGCTGAGAACGTGTTAGAGGACTTGGCATGGTGCACATGCTACAAAGTAGGGAGCTAAACAATTTGAAGAATCAGGGACCCGCGACAGAACTGCAAAGACAGTAGGGGTCCACTGGTTTAAGACATGACAGGACACTCTTCAAAGGGTAAGAGAAAAATTATTATATCTGGTAATTCTCACTGCTAAAGTTAAAGCATAATGCTTGGCAAGTACTTTGGGTTCTAGAGGCAACATATTCCACTTTGAGAATACTGCTCTGGTTCACATGCAAGGGAACATGAACATGTTTCCAGCTTTCATTGAGGATAGAAGCAGAAAAGACTACAAGAAACCCTACTGTTTGATTCTTAGGCCTTGGAGTACTTCATAATAGTAGGCATTTTATAATGGGAAAAGACTGTAGATTCTCTGGTCTGAGATTCCATATAACACTGAATCAATGGTCCCACTTACAACAATGGACACTAGATTTTGGATCCACTAGTCTTGTCACCAACCAATTTACCCAGAAACTGCTGGCCTAAGAGAGTTATAGAATGGCCTTTTAAATGTGAGTTGCAGCTTGCAGACTATATATAGTCTAGGAAAGTGAGTGATCATTTTATTGGCTGTGCCCTAAATTCATTCAGGAGCCAAGGAACAGACACAAGAGTGGCCACATTTCCCATATTCTCAATGGTCCAGTTTGGAAATTTGTGACTTGGGTCCCTGTAACTTCAGCCTTCATGGTTGGAGGTCCTGTTTCCTAGAGGGGCAAAGCTTCCTTCAGATGTAACAACAATAGTTCCTTTTAATCCACTCACCTTGAGATGCTCATGTCAAGCAGCTAGTGTATAAGAAAAGGAGTCTTCAAATTGACAAAGGTAATTGTGACCACGAGGAAGGGATAGGGTTGTTGCTATACAGGGGGCAGGGGGGAAAGGGAAATATATGTTTGGCAGCTAGATTATTTACTTGGGCATCTCTCAGTTCTACCGTGTCTAGTTTTAAATGTATAAGGATAAATGCAGTAGTCATGGCTTGAAAAGAGCTTGGTGACCAATGGGTCACATCCATCAGAGATGGTAGAGATACTTAGACATCTCGATCAGAAAAGAGACTGGAAGATATTCAAGACAATATGAAATGGTGCCTTAATTAATGTGAGGGCTAACGTTCTGGGTCACTTGAGTGGGCCATGGTTTGCTGGTTTGACAGTTATGGTGTGGCTATTCCTCATGATGAGGGTTGGTATAATGTAATTACCCCAGGATGAGATCTTCTATGAGCAGCCAATCCATTGGAAGGGAGTTTCCTTAGAGGTTTCAAATAAATGAGTACTTCCAAAAGTTTTGCTACAAAATCATAGACATCTGTATTAAATAGAAATAGTAAAATATAAAGGTCTTGTATCTTAACATAGCTTCATCTAGCTCTATACATTTCTGACATTTCTGAATGTTCCCAAGAATTGCCCCACCACTCATTTTTGCTCCTAGATCTATAACTTAAGATCAGGTGAGCGGCAAAAGGTCAAGTACACGCTGTGGCCCATGAGTGGGTAGTTACACTCCAAGAGGATGGTTTAAGTTTTCTAATATGTACACGTAGAAGCATCAGGGCTATGTGTGGGAATGAATGTTAAGGATGTGGGTTAATGAGGTGATAAACAAAGTTGGATCCATCTGAGTTTATTGATGTGGGCCCTCTAAGCAGATTCTTCATTCAATCTATGTTTCAGCTCACGAGGTTAGGGAAAGATCTAATAACTTATTTGGTTGGCTCACTAAAGCATGAATTGTGTGGTGGCTTACACTAATCAAGCTGAAGCACCAGACTTGCGGTGGTATACTATACAGAAGGTATCCAAAGGCTTAGAGAAATTGGTGTATTATAGTAGGTTTACTAGTGGGTTTATCATAGACCTAAACAGAGTGCCAGGGTACACAACCTTTACCATACACATCTCATGCCCAGTGTACACAACGTTTTACCAGTGAGGAACAAATTTGTGAAGGAGATCCCAGCATCCTTTAATACTGCTATGATGGCTATTTTATATAAGTGAGATTTGACATTGGAGATATTCCTAGTTGCATTAAGAATACCTACTACAATGGGGCTGATTGAACCCTGTGGTGGTAGGGGTCAAGTGGCAGTACTTGTGAGACAATGTGGCCAAGATTAACATGATGGATAGCAGAGTCAAAGTGGGAGTAAGAATAGTCTGACTTATATGGACTTATGATGTGGCCTTATTATGTGGATCATAACAAATTATAGATAGTCTTGAGAAGAATGGGAATTCCAGAACACTTAATTACACTCATGTGGAACATGTACATGGATCAAAAAACCGTTGTGGGAATAGAGCAAGGGAATACGGAATCATGTAAACTCAGGAAAGGTGTGCATCAGGCTTGTATCCTCATTCCATACTTACACGATCTGTACTCTGAGAAACTGGACTATATGAAGTAGAACGAAGCACCAAGATTTGAGGAAGGCTTATTAACAAGCTGCCACATGCAGATGACACAATCTTGCTTGCTGAAAGTGAGGAGAACTTGAAGCACTTGCTTATGAAGATCAAGCACTACAGCTTTCAGCTTTCAGTATGTTATTTGTTTAGTCTATTTTTTTCTCTGTGTTTGAGGTGGGTCTCTTGTTAGCACCATATTTATGGGTCTTGTTTTCTAACCGAGCTTGCTATTCTCTGTGTCTTTAGTGGTGGAATTAATCCATTAACATTCAGTCATGATTGATAGGCCCAGGCATATTGCTGTCATTTTGACGTTTGTTTTTTGTGGCTTTATTGATTTCTTTGTTTTTCCTTTCTTTCTCTGTGTGTGTGTGTGTGTTTTTCCAGTATTGTTTCATTGTATTTATTTCTCAGTGTTGTTGATTTTATGTTGCTCTCAGGTTCATCTGCTGTTAGGGTTGTTTCTCTGTCCAAAGTGCTCCTGTGAGCATTTTTTGGTAATGGTGGTCTTGTTTTTACAAATTCTTAGGTTCTCCTAGTCTGGAAGTATCTTCACATGCCCCTCATAGTTTGTGTGATGGAATTTTGCTACACATGGGATTATTGTTTCACCGTTTCGTTTTGTTTTCTGTCAGGATTTTGTCTATGTCACTCCATTCTCTTCTTACCTGCATGATTTCGACTTAGAAGTTCAAGTTTATTCTTATTGGTTTTCCTTTGTAGGTAGGTGACTGTTCATTACTCCCTTTTCCTTGATTTAGAGAATATGACTATGATATGTTTTGATCTTTCTTTTGGGGTCTATCGTACTTGGGATTCTCCCAGCTTCTTTTATAGCTCCTCCCTTAGGGTCTTGGAGAAGTTTTCTTCCATAATTTCTTGTAATTTTTCTCTGTAGATTTTTTGTTTCTTCTTGCTCTGAGATCCCATTGAGACAATGATGGTTCCTTTGGCTGGTGTCCTACATCCTTCACAGGCTTCCTTCAGATTCCTTTGCTTTTTAAAAATTGTGTCTTTCATAAGTTTTATTTGAAAAAAAAGTCTTTGATCTCATGAATTCAGTGTTCCCTCTCTTCGGTTTTATTACTCAGTTCTTTTACTGTGTTGTCTAATTCTGTTATCTTATTGTTGATTTTATGGAGATCTATTTGGTGCAGGGTTTCTAGTTTTTCAATTATTTCCTCAATCTAGTCAAGAAATCTACACATCATTCTCCTGAATTTTATTTCTGGTATTTCCAGAGTCTCTTTTTCAGAGTAATCATTTGTGTCTTTGGGCTGTTCAATGGTGTGTAGCTTTTAAAATTTATTTTTCAAATTTTTTTTGTGTGTACTGTGATTGACTGCTTTTTCTGTGGTATCATGGTGCAGCTATTTGTCTCGAGTGGATTACTGGGTCAGGTGGGGGCTGTTGACTCCTGTCACATTACTTGGATGATAAGGATGTTCTTGCCAGGGGCTTAGGTGGAGAGCAAATGTTTTGAGAATGATGAGGGCAATGAATGGACAAATGTGCTTTACACAATTGATGTATGCATGGATTGTGATAAGAGCTGTATGAGCCCCTAATAAAATGATTAAAAAAGACCAGGCAGAAAATAAATAAATGAAACGGGGGTTGGGGGGGCGGTAAGGATGTTCTTGAATATCAGTCAATGCAGCAGTATATTTACAAGGAGCTGCCGGAGGTACAGCTGGATCCAGAAGAGGACATGGAACAAGGGATGTCATTGCTGATGTCAGATGGATCTTGACTAAAAGCAGAGACTACCAGGAGTATGTTTACTTGTGTTTTATTGACTATGCCAAGGTATTTGACTGTGTGACTCAAACAAACTATGGATAACTTGAGAAGAATGGGCATTCCAGAACACTTGATTGTGCTCATTTGGAACTTGCATATGCATCAAGAGATAGTCAATGAAACAGAACAAAGGAATACTGTCTGGTTTAAAATCAGGGAAGGCATGCATCAAGGTTGTATCATCTCATCACACATGTTCAATCTGTGTGCTGAGCAAATATTCAGAGAAGCTGGCTTATCCGAAGAATATGGCATCAGGATTGGAGGAAGGTGTATTAACAACCTGCAGTATGCAGAGGACAACATCCTTGCTTGCTGAAAGTGAGAACTTGAAACACTTGCTGGCGATGATCAAGGATCACAGCCTTCCGTATGGATTATGATTCAATGTAAAGACCAGAATTGGTCTTCACAAGTGGACCAAGAGGTAACGTCATGATAATTGGAGAAAGATTAAAGTTGTTAAGGATTTAGTCTTATTTGTATCCACAATCAATGCTCGTGGAAGCTGCAAACAAGAGCTCAAAAGACGCATTTTATTAGGTAAATTGGCTGTGTAAGACTTCTTTAAAGTATTGAAAAGCCAGGATGTTACTTTGAGGACTAAGGTGCTCCTGACCGAAGCCATGGTATTTCCTTTTTCTCTTTCTTACTTTTATTGGGGGCTCTTACATCTCTTATCACAATCCATACATTCATCCAGTGTGT
>NW_022103928.1:41339737-41357726 GCF_000313985.2 Echinops telfairi
CACGAACCCTTGATAAGTTATAGATTATTATTTTCATATCTTACATCATCCTCCATCGCCCCTCACCCACTTTTACATTATTTGTCCCCCTGGGAGTGGGTTCTAGGTTGATCCTTGTGATTGACTCCCCCTCTCTTCCCCGACCCTCCACTAATCCTCCTGGTATCTCTGTTCCCATTGTTGGCCCTGGGGGCTTATCTATCCTGGATTCCCTGTGTTTTGGGCTCTTATGTGTAGCAGTGTGCATGTTTTGGTCTAATCCGATTTGTAAGGCAGAATTGAGGTCATGATAGTGGGGGGAAGGACGCACCAAAGAACTAGAGGAAAGTTGTGTGTTTCATCGGTGCTATACTGCACCCTGACTGGTTCATCTCTTCCCTGTGACCTCTCTCAGTGAGGGATGTCCAATTGTCTACAGATGAGCATTGGGTCTCCACTCCATGCCCCCATGCCCCTATTCACATTGGTTATGATTTTGTTCTGGGTCTTAGATGCCTGATACCTGATCCCATCAACACCTCATGATCACACAGGCTAGTGTGCTTCTTCCATGTAGGCTTTGTTGCTTCTGAGCTAAATGGCTGCTTGTTTATCTTCATGCATGGCATTTTCAATTGCCTCATATGCCTGTGGAAGTCAGATTGGATAAGAAAGAGTGAAGAAGAATTGATGCATTTGTATTGTGGGACCAGTGAAGAATATTGAAAGCACCATGTACTGCTAAAAGGACAAGCTCTTCTGCCTTGGAAGAAGTATGGGCAGTATGATCCTGAGAGGCAAGGATGGCAAAACTTCATCTCACATACTTTGAGCATGTTGTCAGGAGGGCCCAGTCCATGGAGAAGGACATCATGCTTGGTAAAGTAGAGGGACAGAACAAACATGTATATGTAAACATATATTGGCTTCTTTATCCATACGCTTTAAGCACTGATGCGAGGTTCTCCTGCTGATGGCTCATACCTCTATCCTTCCCTGGGAGTTGAGCTCTGCAACAAAAAACTGCCTCGGCCACTGTGTCCCCTTCCAGTGGTTGTCACAGCCACCGCCTACCAGATTGAGGACTATCATTTCAACCCCATTGTCTCAATTGGAGGCAGTTCTAACAGGCAACTCCTGTTCTTGAGTGCTCGGCAAAATTGTCTGAGACCCAAATGACATTGGGAACCTGAGTTCTCCCCACCCCTTGCCCTGCTCTCCTCACTTTCTTACAGTTATGTCTCCTGAGAACACTTCCTCCTCCAAGTTGAAGTTAAATAGCCTTTGGCCTAAAGCTAATGAGGTTTTGGTTGCTAGAAAAACAGATCAATTCTTACTCGTTTTAGATTTGAAAGTCCCAAGGATATAAAGGGTTAAACACGGATGCTGAATTTGTCATTGTATTTGTAAACTCAATATCTTCAGAGGCCTCCAACCAGGAAATGAGTAACATTCCCTATAAATAGGCAAGTGTGTCTTTTAATCTTAGAATGGGTGTGGCCGGGTTCTTCTTGGTTTGTCTCCCCTCCTTCTTGGCACGCCCTGGGTTTCTGAGTAAAATAGAAAGCACCCAGCAGCACCTGGGATGACCAAGGTCCTTTCTCTCCTGTCTAGTCAAAGGGTATCAGTCAGGGGCTGCAGGGCTTCGCCAGACAGACTGCAGATAGCTGCTTTCAAAAGGGGCACTTTTCTCCCGTTGGACAGTGGGAGGGAAGCAAGAAGGAACATGACATTTCAAGAGGTCAATTTGCTTCCAGTTATCAAGCCATCTGGTTTTGTGGAGGGTCGTTCAAAAAGTCAAGAGTTGAGGAAAGCTATGCATGGTAACGCATTCCTTCATATCACTCTCCTTTTGCTAGCAAAGGGTCTAGAGGAATTCTTAGACCTCAGAACGTGCCAGGTGCCCTTCCTTGCCCAGGAAGAGGGAGTATTTCCTCAATACCGGAGGTTGTTGCCAAGGGCTCTCCTAAGAGGGACCTCTGCAGGAGCTCCTCTCTGGGCTGCCAGTTTGAAACAAGGCTTTAAACCCAGCAGAACCTAGCGAGGAAGACCTAGACGAGAGCAATAGACCATAAAATGAAGGAATTGCAAGGGTTACATGGCAGGTACTGGCAAGAGCTGGAGAAACTCTGGTATTGGATTTTCAAGGATCTTAGCCAAGGGGGTGAGAATGCAAAACCAAATCAGGAAGAATTCACTGATTTGGCGGCTAGCCACTTGTGCTGCCTACAGCTCCATCCACTTGGGACGTGTCACCCTTGCACTGTCTTTCAAGGACATCCACTGACTGGGGCTGTCATGCAGCAATTGTACATATTGAATTTGCACCCACCTTGGGAACCAACCTATTCATAAATCAAGCTTGGGTTCTTTCTTTCTTCTTCAACTGATCACACAGGAGCTCCAATAAGACCGTAAGCAGGACCTGCCACTGGTGGGTGGCCTGGGGGACTGGGATGCCTGCTCATACAGTCAAACCCTGTGAGCTATGGTGGATACACATCTCAAGCCATCTTTTCTTTATGGCAAAGGAAATACACCAGATGTACTTTTAAAACTCATTCCCATTGAGAAGATAAGCACCTGTATTTAAAATCATCCCTCCTTGGGACCTTAATGCAGCAACATCCATTTCTAGCTGAAAGCAGTAAAATATACAGACTCATGGATCTGTATTCTTTTTTCTATCATTTGATCAACAGTGAGCATGCCATGAGGCAACAGTTGTGACTTGAGGGTGAGGCAGTATATGTTGAGAGTTGGTATTATGGGAGTCTGAGCTGTCAGCCCATGAAATGTATGGAACTTCCTGGACTTATTCAGGGTCCAGATTTCCACACTATTTCCATTTAAAAACTGAATTTTACTACAATGGCAAACTTTCTGACTCACCGAACTTGTTGACTAAGTCACTTGCACTACAGCTTGGACTTGTTAAACGGCCCTCTCTTCCTCTGTGCCTCACTCAAAGCTGATTTGTCACATGGCAGGTGAGTCAAAGAAGACTTCCGAAATGAAACCCAGGCTGGAAGGAGAAGCATTGAACCTCCTTTGTCTCACTATCTAGGGAATATCGTAACAGGTCCCTTACCCCCAGGGCTCCACCCAGATATTTTTATTAGGGTTTTATCTACTATTGTGTTACACGTACTGTACATGTACATACATGTGAGTATATCTATTGTTGTTAGCTCCCTTAGAGCTCGGACTCACAGCAACCCTATGTATAACAGAACGGAACACTGCCCAGTCTTGTGCCAACCTCACAACGGTTGCTATGTTTGTGCCCATTGTTGGAGCCACTGTGTGAGATCCACACAGTGAGGGTCTTTCTCTTTGTCACTGACCCTCTGCTGTACCAAGCATGATTTCTTTTTCTAGGGACTGATCCCTCCTGATAACATGTCCTAATGATGTGAGATAAAGTCTCGCCGTCCTCACTTCTAAGGAATATTAGCATATTCAGTGTTCTTCATGAACACCATCATTCAAAGACATCACTCCTTCCCTCCCTTTATTTATTGTTGAGTTTCTGCAAGCCTCGGAGGTGACTGAAAACATCATAGCTTGGCACAGTCACACCTTAGTCCTCAAAGTTACACTTGGTCAAGAGACCGCTTGCAGCAGATTTCCCTATGCCATATGCTGTTTCATTTCTTGCCTGCTGCTTCAGGGTGTGGTGATAGTGGATCCAAGTAAAATGCAATCCATGACATTCACAACAGTTTCTGTTTCCCATGACGTTTCCTATTCGTCGGATGGTGAATTTTGTTCTTTATGTTGCAGTGTAATCCGTGTTGAAGGCTCGGATCTTCCACGGTAAGTCCTTCAAGTCCTCCTCACTGTTAGCAAGCAAGTCTGTGCCGTCTCAGTTCTCAGGCTGCTAGGGAACCTCACTCCACTTCTGATGCTGCGTGCTTCTTCAGATAGCCCAAGCTCATGAATTATTTGCTCAGCATTCAGACCGAAAGAATGTAGCTCTGATGCACACCTTTCCTGATTTTAAACTGTGCAGTGTTCTGTTAGAATAGCTGCCTCTTGGTCTATTTAGAGGTTCAGCAAGAGCTCCATTACAGGAAGTATTCTGGCATCCCTATTTTTCACAATGTTTTCATAATTTGTTATGAGCCACCCTGTGTGCATTGTGTATGTGGAGTTCTGTGTTTGTTGACAACAGGTTCTTTAGAAAGTTTTAAAGGCAATGCCAAAAAAGTGCTAAAATGTCTGACCAGTTCTAGAATCAACAGAAAAGAGGGAGGCTGCCAGGTCTTACCACTTTAAGATGAACAACACAGGTAGACGTAGAATCTCTAGAGTATTATTTTTACATGTTTCTAAGCAGATCTTTTAATATTTTATTTACTTTAAAACTATTTTTGGTGAAAATAGATACAACAAAATATACAGCCACTTAATAATTTCATTTGTACAATGGCCATGCGTATATATTTCAGATTGTATCACCATTGTCACTATCTGCCCATACTGTTTCACAACTGTTAATTCAGACTCTCTGCTCCTTAAAGCTCTGTGCTTTCGGGTTGCTGTTGTCAACTTGATCTCATACGTTAATTCTTTAAATGAGCACAGTGCTCAAAGCAAACATTCTTTATTAGTTGAGCACAACTCTTCTTTAGATTAAATATGACTTCACAGGATTGCTTCCATTCAAGTTTTGAACATGTTTCCAGGCAAGGTTGAGGGGTTACCTCGGGCTCAGTGTTACAAGGAATCAGGTTCTCATAAAAATGTGAAGCTCTGTTCCACAGTTTTCCTCTTTTTGATCGAAATGTTTAGGAATGGTTGCTGGACGCCATCCATTCTTCCAGTCTCAGGTGAAGATGACACTAATTCATTGAGGCAACGGAACCTTTGGTCCATTTCCTTCTCCAGTTCATGGGTCTCCTTCCTTCTCTGTCTGAGCAGACTTTTTTTTGTTGTTGTTATTTTTGAAGAGACTTATACTGAGACAAGATTCATAACTTATCTTGATATTTATTTTTCTCTTATTACTTCATAAAATTACCATTTCATGAAAGACTACTGGCCAGATGAGTGTCCAGGACTAGTGCAAGGGAAGCCTGCGATGCCTCTTATCCCCAGGTACGGAAGTTATATCTAGTAAAAGTTCTGAATAAATGGTGCCTTTCCACTTGGTGCTTTTCCAAATGGTGCTGGACGCTGGTAAGAGGATATAAGAATCAATTAAGAATATACATTGTTCACATGGATGAAGGGAGACAGTGGGCAGTGTAAGATGTGCAAATAATAAGGAAGGGATGACTCAGCCAAGGTGCAGTATAGCACCGATGAAACACACATCATTCCTGAATGCTTCTTCCCCCACCGCTACTATGACCCAGTTCTACCTTACAAATCTGGCTAGACCGGAGAACACACATTGGTACAGAAAAGAGCTTTTGACTCATGGAATTCAGGACAGATAAACCCCTCAGGAACAGTAGTGGGAGTATCAATATCATGAGGATAAGGGGATGGTCAGAGAAGGGGAAGGGGGAGAAAAGGGGAACCCATCACAAGGTTGGATATTTAATCCACCCCCCCAAAAGTGTACGAATAACAGAAATGTGGGTGAGGAAGACAACAGACAGTGTAAGATATGAAATAATAATAACAATATATAATTGATTAAGGCTTCATGAGGGTGGAAGGGTGGGGAAGGGAGCGAAAAAAGAGGAGCTTATACCAAGGGCTCAAGTAGAAAATGTTTTGGAAATGATGATGGCAACATATGTACAAATATGCTCGATACAATTGACATATGGAATGTTATAAAAGCTGGAAGAGCCAATAAAATGATTTAAAAAGAAGTCATAAAGGTAAAACTTGAGTCACTTACATTTCTTGAGGTAGTTACATTCAGCAAGCTGCAGCACTATATATTACTTATTCAGAAGCAAGCGAGATCAGAAACACCAGTATGGATCAAAAAGGGAAACGAACTCAAAATCATGACTCAGATTCTCAGAAAAGTTGCTCAGTTCTCTTCTCACAACCTAAGTAGCAAGCTGGCAGGGGGTAGGTCTGGTGGGTAGAGGGAGGCACACTGAAATGGACAGTCAGAAGTAATGGGTGACAGTTATGAGAAGAAATAACAGACTGGCTGAAATGCTATGTTCATGATCTCTGTGCAAGCTTAAGGTATGTGAAAAGACTATAAGTCTGGATTCTGTAGGTTTTTATTATAAAAAATGATTAGTCAGGTCTTAACGAAAACTCTACATAAACATAATTTAACCCTTAAACATGATAGAGTGGTGGTTTAACGGTAGACTTCCCCCCTTCCATGCAACAGGAAGATTTGGATTCAAGGTTCAATCAATGCACTTTTACATAGCTGCCACCTATCAGTAGAGCCTCGTATGTTGCTGTAATGCTAAGCAGGTTTCAGCAGAGCTTCCAGAACAATATGAACTAGAGAGAAAGACCTGACAATCTACTTCCAAAATGCAGCCAATGAAAACCCTCTGGATCACATTGGCATGATTACCAATCAAGAATGCATCCGTGTTTTGTTCCATGGGGCACAGGCGTTATCAGGAGTCAAGATTGGAAGGCAAGTAAAAAGTGCATACCCTTTATAACTATTATACTCTAAGAGGTCAAAACCTGTGGGGAAGTGTTGGGCTACCTTGATTTAGGAATGTAGCTATAAACTGGATTTAGAAATCTCTAGCTGGTGGTTTCTGATTCTTGAGCTCTGAGCAGTAACTACAGCACTGACTCTATAGAAAGGATGGATAGAAGATCCGAAGAAACAACAAATGTACAGAACGATTCTCCATCCCAATACTGACACCAACTTATTAGCTATGTGATATCAAATATAAACAACCTAGGACACCATTAACAGATTGCTAAGCAAGTTTAATGGACAAACATAAAGTTGGGCAACACATCATTATTGAGTATATCAGTGCTCCAATTAAATAAGATTCCAAAAGTGCTATATGTATATAATTTATATATAAACTATATATTTTTTCTAGAACTTTGAACAAAAGTTTTTATTAGATGATGATTATATCATTATAATGTGAACAAATTATATGTCATTTGAACATATTCTATATCATTTTGAATGTTATATTTATAATGTACATTACATAGTGGAGCTCTGGTGGTATAGTGGTTATGCATTGGGCTGCGATTTGCGTGGCTGGCAGTTCAAAATCACCAGCACTTCCACAAGAGAAAGACTGGGCTCTCCATTCCCATAAGTCCCACAAACAGTTACAGTCTCAGAAGCCAACAGGAGGTCGCTAAGAGTCAGCATTGACTAGATGGCAGTGAATGTTTGATATATAATATACATTATAATGTATCAGGTGAACATATTATATGTCATTATAACTGAACAAAATTTTGTAATTGGATGATGATATCATTCTCTCATCATATTTATGTATCATAATATGTAAATCTTATAAGAAAGCAGTATGTGCTCAAATATCATAAAAGATAGAACAGTAGAAACATTGTTAAGACAATCATAAAATCAGTAAGGCCCGTGGAATCTTAAAAATGGACATCTTCATTTACCATTGTTTGTGTCTGAAAGAATAAATTTCAAGTGTTTCATTGAATATTCTCATTTAAATACAATGATGTGAAACATACTGCTCCTAAAGGTTAGTTACAGTCTAAGGCCAACTATAAAGTTTATAATAGATATACAACTATATATACAGATATACTTAAATAGATGTACAAGCATAGAGCATATAGGTTTCCAGCATACAATAAGATGAAATTTAGTGCAAGCACAAGAGAATTTTCTCTATGTTCATAAAGGGTAATGTGTTATTTTATTCTATAGTGGCCAGCTACTAAATGCTCTGGACCTCCATCTTCTCACTTACAGAAATGGATGATCATCTCTGCCACACCCAGTGGTCACCAGGTGGTTGTAAAGATCAAATGATGCTTTGGTTGTGAAAATGAAATTCATCCTGAAACACGACAAAATGTCAGTCCTGAACCTGGGAAACAAAACCACAATGAGCTCTGCTAATTTGCTCCTTCAAATGTGGTGGCTCTCATTTCAAAATGGGATTTTTCTCAAGGCAGAACTCACTTACTTCTCTCAACGCAGAACTCTCCGTTACAGGCGTCCATGCCATCACTAACCCAGGACTAGGATGTGTAAGTGGTATCCATGCTTCCAGTAATGGGGCTAAGTTTCATGGAGGCCCCAGGAGAAGGGACTGGCCATCTGTGTGCTTACACCAGACATATGTGGGAAAGAGACACAGCTACCTGGCTCTTTAAGGCTTTCTGATGCCTCAGAACACAATCTACAGACCCTTTCTGAACTTTTAACCTCACAGATACCAAAAATATCTTTTAACTTGTTCACTGTAGCAGTATTTCAAAACAGCCCAAAAGTACAAACAACCCAGGGCCTATCCACAGATGAATGGGTAAGCAAATTGTGATACATACAGTGGGATGTCATTCAGCAATAAAGAGAAATAATATCCTGATATATTATGTACAATATGATATAAATAATAAGATATACATCATCCATATCCTATGACATGTATGAACTTTGAAAAAATTGTGCTGAGTGAAATAATCAAATACAAAAGAACAGATATTGTATGATTCCACTTATATTAAATACCCAGAATAAGAAAAAATATAAGAAGACCAAGACCTATTAGTAAATCATCAAGGGCAAGAGGGAGAGAGAAAGGGGCTTGAGGGCATTGAGCTTCTATTAAAGGTAATGAAAACATTTGGAAAATGAGGATGAAAAAAGTAATTAATGTCACTGAATGGTACACGGGAAAAATGGCAAAGGCTTTACAATATACATTTTGCTACAATAAAAAATATCGTAATTGGTAAAAAGCCTTGACCTGAACTCAATAATACCCTTTCAACAATGCTCCTCCAATCTCTATCACCAACCATTTCAATTGGTTCTCAATTACTCTAGTTCTAAACAAAGCACGAAACGTGATTTTTGACACCAAAGTCAGTCCCTGTCTTACATACAGTATATGTTCCTTCTAGTGCATGGACCTCGGCTTTCCACGTTGGTTGCTTGTTTTCTTCTCTGCTTCCGTGTCTGTCACCCTATGCCAGCTTGGTTTCCCAGTCTAACTCTTCAACCTTCAGCTTGATTGGCGCACATCTGTGCCATACATTAGGCAGCTGAGTCTGGGGATGTGGTAGTCAGGGCCACTTCCCTTGGGTGACTGGGTTCTTTCATTTAAGGGATCTGTGAAGTGGAACTGACTGAATGGACCAACGACATCAATATTTCATTATTGATTTTTCTCCACAGAATCCCAACTAAAACATAATTTTTGCCTCCTTCTCAAAAGTTATAGTCTTAGAAACCCACCAGGGCAGTTCTACTCTGTCCTATAGCATCACGGCGAGCCAGCATTGACTCAAAGGCACTGAGCTTGAGTTTTGAGGGATTAGAAGTGAAAGTTTCACACACCCCTTTTTCCTCCTTGTACTCCTGATTATGAGTGTCATTTACACTTCATCAAGAAATGAGTGAGCTCCAGACTCTTGAATAAAAAAACAAGTAAGTCTATATGTAATGTTCTGGTTTTATTTTTGTTTCTTTTATTTTTATTACCTTGTCAACTCCATCATGTAAGACTCCCCCCATCTGCATCCTCACACATCTTATCTAGCTCTTCCGGTAGGAAGCAGACTATGTATGACTTTTGGGAAGACTAGGACCAGTGAGTGCTGCTCATTTGAAGAGAAGACAAAGTGAACCCGAAGAATGGTTTAAGTCTTCATTTTCCACCCATGAGATCCATAAAATTTAAGCTGAGTCATTCAGGAAAAAAATCTTTTAGTGTAGCTAAGTAAATGCTATCTGCATATACACAGTCAATACAGATAGACACCAAACAGTTGAGAAATTAAATTTTGTGGTATTTGGGCTCAGATTTTCCAAGGTAAACATTTCCAGTATATTTCTCTCTAACATGAGAGTGTTACAGAAAGGCATTTCACACGGAAAAAAGATTTAAGTTTTCATATTTTCTGTATAATAAATAAGGGATTGAATTCACTTTATCCAGAAAAATAAATCTATGTATATAAAATAGATATGACATCTCAAAATATGTCCATACCAACAAATTTTGGATAAAGCTGCAAAGAATAGGAATTCTAAAACACTCCATTGTGTTCACAAAAAAGCTATACATGACCCAGTAAGAAGTCATTTAAGCCCATCTGTAGACAATTAGACATCCTCTTACAGAAGGGTCACAAAGAAGGGACGAGCCAGCTGGTGTGCAGCATAGCACCGACAGAACACACAACATTCTCTAGTTCTTTACTGATTCTTCCCCCACCCCATCATGACCTAGTTCTAACTTACAAATCTGGCTAGAACGGAGCATGTACACTGGTACAGATAAGAACTCTCCACACACAGAATTCAAGAGAGATAAACGCCTGAGGAACAATAATGGGAGTAGGGATACCACACGGGTAGGGAGAAAGTGCAGGGAGAAGGGGGAGAAAGGAGAACCGATTGCAATGATTGACATATAATGTCCCCTCACCAGGGGGATGAAGAATGGAAACGCAGGTGAAGGGAGACAGCAGACGGTGTAAGATATGGAAGTAATAATAATTTATAATTTATTAAGGGGCCACGAGGGTTGGAGGGTGGGGGAAGGAGGGAAAAAAAGAGCAGCTAATACCAAGGACTCAAGTAGAAAGAAAATGTTTTGAAAATGGCGAGGGCAACATATGTACAAATGAGCTTGATACAAATGATGTATGGATTGTTGTAAGAGCTGTAAGAGCCCTCAATAAAATGATTTATAAAAACAAAACAAAACCAACCAAAAAGAAGTCATTTAAACAGAATATGGGGATAAACCCTGCAGTGTTTAGTATCAGGAGAAATGTGTGTCATGAGTGTATCCTTTTACCATACATATTCAATCTGCATGCTGAGAAAAATAATCTGAGAAGAATGCAGCATCAGGAATGGAGGAAGACTCATGAACGGTATGCAATATGCAGATGACACAAACTTGCTGGCTGAAAGACTATAGCCTTCAAGATGGATTATACTTCAACATAAAGAAATCAAAAATCCTCACTACTGAGCTCAGAAGCACCATCATGACTTGATTCCACAATCAACACCCAGGAGAACCGCAGTGTAATGTAGTGTGATGCACTCACCCTTCGTGATGTGAGCTCACTTGATGTGATACACAAATCCTACCGATAACATTTTAAGTTACATTTAAAAATGATAAAAGATGAATTGATTTTAATAATATAACGTATTTTATTTAAACCAATAGATCTATTATAGCACCATTTTAACAGGTAGCACTAGCACACGTGAGTGCTTGGTAGCACCTGGGTCTAGTGACTGATTACTGTATTGGATACAACCAGAGAACACCAAAGTGGAAGGGGTCGGGGAATGCCTAGCACCTTTGGCAGGGGAAAAGTACATCATCTTATAGTTTCAGGATACTGAGAACAATGAAAAGATCTTAAGAGCTTGTATAAAGTAGTTTTTTTAAAAGCAGAATCAAAATGGTTCCAGGTTTATCACGAGCAACAGTAGAAGCTTTAAGAGAATTGTATCAATACCCTTAATATTGAGGAGAAATTACTTTGGGCCTGAAAGTATATCCCATTAAATTACCAGTCCAGGGTTGTTGTTAATCTCCCTTAAGTCAGATCTGACTCAAGGCGACCTGATATATAAGAGAATGAAACACTGCCCAGTCTTGCATCATCATGAACATTGGTATGTTTGTGTCTGGCACTGTGTCATTCCATCTGATTGAGAGTACTACTATGTTTTAAGACTTTATCAAAGATGATATCCTTTTCTTAGGGATAAGGAACTCTGGGGGTAAGCAATAGGTTGCTAATTTCAAGGTTTGAGGTTCAAACCCATGAGCTGTTCCAAGGAAGAAAGATGAGGCCAATTACTCCCCTTAACGATTTTTGTAGTCTTTTTTTTTTTTTTTATGTAGTCTTATGAACCCGATGCAGGGTTGCTGAGTCAGAACTCACAGCACAGCTCTCTGACAGTGGGATTTGGGCAATTTCTCATGATTAGTCTTTCCTGATACTTTGGTATTCAGAGTAAGCAAGCTTAAGTCTTACACCATCCTTGCTCTTAATGAGAATCGGGCTTCTTATATAAACGAGCGGTTTGTTTGTTCTTGGGATCTATGGTGTGTATTCAACATTTTTACCAAAACCAATTTGAATGCGCCAATCCTTCCGTCTTCCTAGTTCGTTTGTCCAGCTTTCATATGCATATGAGGTGATTTGAAAAGACCATGACTTGGATCAAGTGTACCTTCATTAAAATGACATCTTTGCCTTTTAAAGCTTTAAAGTACCATAGGATTACCTGACCAATTAGAAAAGTTCATGGACATTTTCCATTATCTTTCCATTTCATTTTTCCCATGACCTTTTTGCTGCTGTAAAAAAAATTATTTTAATTAGCATAGCACCCTTAGGAAAATATCTCTGTGGCAGTGTGTGTGTAGAGGGCATGGGGGTAACAGTTGGCTACACAAACATATGATATGCACTATTTGGGTGTATGTGTCTTCTCTTATAAAATATCTGCTCAAATTTTTGCTTATTTTTAAACTTTGTATTGTAACTAGGTGAAGGTTTACGGGGAAGATCGTCAGTTCTACATTTAACAATTCATACATATTTTGTCTCAATTTATATATTGTAATCCCCTCAATATACCACCCATCATCCCACTTCCTCCTGTTTCCTGTTTCTATTACTCCTGTTTTCCTAACCAGCTGAACTTTGGCGTTGGGTGAATACTACCCTTCATTTATTTATTTTTTAAAAACTTTTATTTGGGGCTCTTACAGCTCTTATGACATTCCATACAGCAATTGTATCAAGCATATTTGTACATATGTTGCCATCATCATTTTCTAAACATTTACTTTCTATTTGAGCCCTTGGTATCAGCTCCACTTTTTTCCCTCCCTCATGCCCTCCCCGCACCCAGTGACCCCTTGATAAATTATTATTATTGTCTTCATATCTTACCCTTCACTCGTGTTTCTGTTGTTCACCCCCCTGTGGGGGGGTGTTGGGGGGGGTTATCATTGCAATTGATTCCCCCTTCCTTCCCCCACCTGCCTCCTACCATGTTGGTATCTATGCTCCCACTTCTGTTCCTGAGGGGTTATCTGACCTGGATTCCGTGTGTCATGAGATCTCATCTGTACGAGGGCGCATGTTCTGATCTAGCCAGAACTAAAAGGCAGGACTGGGGTCATGATAGTGGAGGGCGAGGAAGCCTCAAAGAAGCAGAGGAATATTGTTTCATAGGTGCTATACTGAGCCCTGGTTGACTCATCCTTTCCTTGTGACCCTTTTGTAAGGAGATGCCCTATTGTCTACAGATGGGTTTTGGGTCTCAGCTCCAACTCCCCTCATTCTCAACAATGTTTTTGTGTGTGTTTTTGGTCTTTTTGGTGTCTGTTACCTGATTCTGTCGACACCTTGATGCCCTTCTAATCTTAAATGGTTGATTACTATAACATTGGAGGGAGTTTAATTCCAGATCTGAAATGTGGCTAAAGTCCATAGTCCTGGGTCCCATCGATCTCTATCTCTCTCTCCTTTTCAAAGAGAATACTTATTAAGTCTTCAATAGAGCAAGGACAGGTCAACCTCAGAAATGTATCATCTGGATGGAGGAGACCATTAGTATGGGGTCCTAATAGTGTACAAGGGTTTGCTGTGATACATAGGTTTGAAAAGGACATGAGTGGTCAGGAAAACTGTCACATAAACATGGTTGGCTCATATCAATATGATATAGTTAGTAGTAGGACTCCTGGAGTTGGATCAGGGCCACAATTGGTACACATGCATTATGTAACACAGAGGAGTTTACACTATTGGGCCTTGGGCTTTCTCATGGTTGTCAAGGTCTGACTCATGACTATTTGACCCCTAGTATGTTAATCTTCATTAAGAACATATGCCAGATAAGCCCCTAATGGAGATTGACCCTCTCTGGACTGGTTGGTGTTGGGCGTGGGGGTAATCCACTTTCCAATGGACTGTCCAAGGGTAAGACTGCACATACCTGGTCAATGACCTGAAGGGATTCAAGGGAGGCTTACTCCATGTGAGTATTCAAAAGTGGATTTGGGGCTTTCACTGTCATCAATAGCCTTCTGCAAACAAGTTACTTAGAAGTTCGCTTCTAATATACTTTCCTCTTCTTACCATCCTTGGATCCATAGGCTGGTGTGCTTCTTCCATGTGGACATAGCTGACACTTCCTTTAGATGGCTGCTTGCCTTAAGACAAGCCTTTAAGACCCCAGACACTCTTCGGCTAACCAGGTACCATCTGATTTCTTCACCACCCTTTGCTGTAGCATTCATATCTTCAGTAACCACTTCATGAGGTCATTGGCTTTTGCTCATTTTTATAGTTTAGACTGTACGTTTGTCTTCTAATACCTGAGTTGTAGTAGTTTTCATACCTCTGGCTACAAGTTCTTTATCAGATCTATGAATTTCAAATATTTCCCTCAAAATGGTTTAGCTTCTAGTGGGTTTACATTTTTCATCAAGTATGAAAAATGGGTAGCCATGATTTCTTCAAATATGTTTCTTTCCTTGATTCTTTTCCTTCCGGAACTCAAATGACGTCAGGGTGAGAGTACTTGATTTTTGTCTTGTATGTCATGGAGACTCTGGTCATGGCTTTTCTGCTTTTTAAAATCTATGTTTTAGTTGTATTATTTCCATTGTTTGATTTAGTTTATTGATTTTTTTCTTTTGCAATATTTATTCTGCCATTCTACCCATCTAGCGATATTACATTTTCAGTTCAATTTTTTCATCTTTTTACTCTTTCCTAGTTTGTGTTTAGCTTTATTTTTCTATAAAATCCTTGAGCATATTTGTAACCACAATAAAAGTTCTCATCTCTTAAATCCATAATTTCTAAGGTTGACAGTTCAAACCCAACAGTCCATAGGAGAAAGACAAGGTTGTCTGCTCCTATAAACATTTATAGTCTTAGAAACTCTATATAGGGTCACTATGAGCTGAAGTTCACTCCATGACAGTAAGTCTTGGTTTTTTTAATTTTAATTGAGAAACTTTTCTCCTGGTTTTGAGTTGCAATATCCAGCTTCTTTACATATGTGTTCATTTTGGGGGATACTAAACATTGTGAATGTTGTGTTTGTTGTTCAAGATCTGGATTTTGTTGATTTCTTTTAAAGAATAGTGAGTTTTAGCCTGGCAGGTATTTAAATTGTATATGAACTGCATCCTTTTGAGTCTGATTTTTAGCTTTATGATAGATGTTTCAAGTAAAGTTTACTTTAAGACTAATATAGTCTTTTTCTACATCTTTGTCTTTATAGCAGGTAGAATTGCTGATTGTCTGGTGTATTTAATGACATCGCTACATTCAGAAGGAAGGTGAAAGGAAATAGAGGAAGGAAGTAGGAAGCAAAAGCTATTTATAGAGGTATAGCTATAGGCATGTGTATATGTAAATATATTAATTTATAATGAAAGAGATAGAGGCCAATGCACATATGTTAAGTATTAAGATAGCAGATGGGCTTTGGACTCTACTCAAGGCCTCTATAAACACAAGAACACTTTGTTCTAATAACTTGGCACTCTTTGATGCTCATCTTCTCTACACGATCACTAAAGACAAAATGGGTGTATAAGCAAATGTGATGAAGAAAGTGGTTGGTGGCCGGCTATCAAAAGATATAGTGTCTGGGGTCTTAAAGGCTTGAAGTTAAACAAGCAGCCATCTAGCAGGGAAGCAAATAAACCCACATGGAAGAAGCACACCAGCCTGTGTGATCATGAGGTGTCGACGGAATCAAGTATCAGGTATCAAAAGATTCAAAACAAACAATTATACCAATGTGAATGGGGGGGTTGGAGTGGAGACCCAAAGCCCATCTGTAGACAATTGGACATCCCCCCAAAGAAAGGTTACGAAGAATGGACAATTCAACCAGGGTGCAGTATATTACCAAGGAAACACACATCATTCCTCTAATTCCTGAGTGTTCTCACCACATCCACTCCCATGATCCAGTTCTACCTTAAAAATACATCTAGACCAGAGAACACACATTGGTACAGATAAGAGCTCTTGACACATGGAATTCAGGACAGATAAAACCCTCAGGGACAGTAGTGGGGGGTAGCGATATCATGAGGATAGAGAGATGGCAAGGGTGGTAGGGGGAAAGGGGGAAAAAAAGAGGAACTGATCACAAGGTTGGATATACAGCCCATCCCCCAGGACGACAAATAACAGAAATGTGAGTGTAAGACACAAAATAACAATAATATATAATTGATCAAGGATTCACAAGGTTGGGTGGGGGGCAGAGAGGGAGGAGAAAAAGGAGCTGATACCAAGGACTCAAATAGAAAGAAAATTGTTTTGAAATGTTGATGGCAACATATGTACAAGTGTGCTTAATCCAATTGAATGATGGATTGTCATAAGATTTGTAAAAGTCCCCCCCCCAAAAAAGAAAAAAACACTTAGTGTGAATGTTCCCTGCTAGTTTTCCTTCCCAGTACTTGTTCTTTGTCTTGGAAATCTCATACTAAGAGTGACCACTTAGGCTCCAGCCAAAGGATGAAAGGACCCTGTGCAGATTTCTGGAGCTCGTTCTCTGTGAATTCCCTTTTCTTCACTACTCTGCCCCACAAAATCATGCTAAGTTGCACTGAACTCTGACTTCTCTCTCCCTGGCCCAGTCAGAAAACCATTAGATTGAATTTCCTTTCCCTATATCAGAGTCTAGTGATTCCTTCTAGACAGGCCTCTACGGAATCATGGGCTTACCTCATTTCCACCTCTTCTTTCAAAGACCAAAATCATATTTTGTCTATTTCTAAACATTTAGAGAGTATTGACTAATAGAATTGACTTTATAGCAGTGAATTTGGAGATTATGGACTATTGTTTAACTGCTCTGAAAGGGATCACAATAGGAGGTCTTGCATAGAGTGGGAGAAAAATGTGCAACAAGACTGAAAACACTTTAAAAAGGACACAATCTTAATTCAACATACAGAAAACAAAAGTCTTCACACCTGGCCCAAGAAGCCACTTCATGATAAACAGAGAAATCCTTGAAGTTGAGAAGGATTTCATTTCACAGGTTCTGTTCCAAACAGCTATAATAAAGCAAATATCACACACACACACACACACACATACACACACACACTTCAGGCTTACTGGTCTGAGAGGGACTGGTGGAATCCCTGAGGCCTTACTCATCCTTCACATCTGTGAGCTAACTTACCATCATGGCTCAACTTGTGGTCAAATGATACAGGTCCAGAGGATGCACAATAGCACGAGGGAGGTATTGTCTAAGGAGAGTCCCTACGCAGTCTGACCTTTAGGGAATCTTATAGTTGACAAGGAGTAGGTGGGCTGGCTTAAAGAAATCCTGAAGCCAGAGGGCAGAATAGTCCTGATAGAGAGCAGAGCTGCCACAGAGGTACCCTCCCCCACACACACATAACCCCCACCCCCCACCCCAAAGGAAGACCTGTTCCAGAGCTGGGCGTCTATGAAGTTCTAGCTTAGAGGGAGAGACTGACTTTCTTCTTCAAAGACCTCTCCTGTACGGCTTTCCATGAATAGTAACCTGAATTTCCTGATGTTCACCCTACTCGCATCCCAAATTGCATCTCCCAGTAGAGCAACTGGGAGATGTTTTTGTCATTATCAGGTGCCATGGAATTACTTCTGACCCGTCGCGACCCCATGCACAGCAAAGGAAACACTGGTCCTGCCCCATCCTCACAATTGTCCCTATGTGTGAGCACATCGTTACAGCCGCTGTGTCAGTCCATCTCATTGAGGGCCCTCCTCTTTCCCTACCCCTCTGCCAAGTATGATGTCTTTCTCCCAGTAGAGCAACTGGGAGATGTTTTTGTCA
>NW_022103928.1:41358626-41363565 GCF_000313985.2 Echinops telfairi
CCTTCAGAGTCTGCCTCTTTTGGTGCAAACACCATTTTTCTCCATTTCTTTCTTTCTTTTTTTTAGCGGGATTTCATACAGTGTTGGTGAGAGTGACTAACTTGCTGAGCATAAAGTCTTCCAAATCCATCCTTGTCATGAGGTGTTTGACAGTTCTATTATTGTTTTTAGGGATGACTCCAGAGGGTGGATTTCGAGGGCTGAGTTTCGCAGTAGCTCGTCAGGCAGCAGTAGATAGTCTAGGATTATTACTGGGGGCTGAGAAGCTACTTTCATTCTCCTGGAATACGGATTCCTGAGCCCCTGATTGGGATGACCCACCCAGGCCATTTGCCTTTACGCGTCGTTTTGAAACTGTGTCATGGAGTTGATGCCAACTCATAGCGACCCTGTAGGGCTAGGTAGAGCTGCCCCTGTGAGTTTCCTAGATAGTAAGTTTTGACAGGAGTTGAAAGCCCATCTTTGTCCCTCAGAGAGGCTCGTTGTCTCTTTCCGCTGGCATTATGGTTAGCAGCCCAACTCATAGGTTTTCCTGGAGTCACCTTGAGGTCAAACATAGCCTAGTAAACAGATTCGTGGAGCCTGTTTTGCCTCAGGTATTGGGCTATTTCAGAGAATCATCTAGGTGCAGTTTCTAGAAACAGAAACTACAGGGTCTGGCTTTGAACTGTATTTCAGGATATTTTTTATGTGCCTAATGGTAGCTAGCTAGGTAGATTGTTTCAACACTGTTTTCCCAAAGCACAGGCCAGACTTCAGGGTTAGTCACTTGTAAAATCTGGCCCTCTGGAGACTCCCCTGCCTGGTTCCCACCTCTATAACTGTTTTCCCTACCCCCTCTTTGGAGCATCTTCCTGTCAGTGTGATGCTGCCAGATTAGAATCATATTTACGCATAAGATATTGGTACTTCTCTGTGAATTTGGGTGTTTTTCATCTCAATTGCTTCTACTGCCCTACCTTTGCACTAAAATGGAAGCATTATATTGAGTCAAGCAAGAAGAAGAGAGCATTGGAAAAAGAGGGCACAGGAAGAATCATTGGGGTGGGGGGAAACTGGAGGAAGTATGAAAGCAGAGAGAAAAAAGAACATTTTGATGCTTATCAGTCCACGTCCACGGTAAAGGTTCTCACTTTCATTTGCCGTCTCTGAGCTTTGTTCCAGAAGACGAGATGTAATACTTTCATATCTGAAAAGATCCACTTCAGGATATTAAGAAACTGTGCCTAGGATGAATTCCAAGAGAAGACTGTCTAGAATAGCCTATCAGGCCACAACTGACAGATGGAATGTCACGTATGCTCATCTCGGATGACTCTTCATGTAAATCCCACTGTTTGTTAAAACGGAGCAACTCAAGCTTCTTTTTTAAAAAAATCATTTTATTAGGGGCTCATACAACTCTTATCACAATCCATACATACATCAATTGTGTAAAGCGCATTTGTACATTCATTGCCCTCATCATTCTCAAAACATTTCCTCTCCACTTAAGCCCCTGGCATTAGGTCCTCATTTTCCCCCTCCCTCCCCGCTACCCCCTCCCTCATAAGCCCTTGATAATTTATAAATTATTATTTTTTCATATCTTGCACTGTCCGGTGTCTCCCTTCACCCACTTTTCTGTTGTCCGTCCCCCAGGGAAGAGGTCACATATAGTTCCTTGTAATCAGTTCCCTCTTTCCAACCCACTCTCCCTCTACCCTCCCAGTATCACCACTCACACCACTGGTCCTGTAGGGCTCATCTGCCCTGGATTCCCTGGATTTCCAGTTCCTATCTGTGCAACTCAAGCTTCTTTCTCTGAATCCTGGAACACATTATAGACACATGGAATGAAATACTTACAATACATGAAGGATAAAACTTAAAGTGTAAAAGTTCCATTTTGATGGTCTCTCCTCCAACACATTTGTACAGTGTCCTCCAATAAAACCTCTATAGGAATGAAACATAGAACACAACTCTATCCACATATTGCTTTGATTTTTTTAATACTTACATGGAAGGTCTCATGATCCCTGACATAGATCAATACATTAAATTCTCTCATTTAGAAACCTATAAGATTACCTAGAATGCTATTAAGTCATTTAATCATTGAGATTGCTGCCTGGGCAATGTATTCTGAAAATAAGTTTCTTTTAGGTTCATTGAAGTTGTTCTTTGCTTTACATCGTCTTCTTTTCCTTTCTCTGCAGGGACAGAGCAGACTCTGCTGTGGGCATATGAGTAAAACAGAAGCAAGATGAGCAACATTCACTTTTATAAGGTGGTTCTTACTGACTTTGGCTAGGTTCTCTGGAGAAGCCAAACCAGTGAAGCATGTATATATATTAGAGAGAAAGAAGGGGGCTGGGGTGGGGGTAGGTTAAGAGGAGAGAGAGAGAGAGAGAGAGAGAGAGAGAAAGCCTATATCAAGGAAATAGTTCACACAGTTGCAGAAGTGAGTACGTTTCAAGTCCATGAATGAGGTGTGAGGCTGAAGGCTTCTGACTCACGTAGCTGAAGGAGCTGACAAATTCAAGGTTGGCATGAGAGATGGCAGGCAGTTGATGACTTCCAGGATTGGGAGGCAATACAGCTGACCGCTTGCTCAAATCCAAAGAATCAAGGTCAGATGACTAGCTAGATAGCCGCGGGACCCAGGTCCAGACCAAAGTAAGTGAGTTTTTTCACAGCATCCATATATGTTGGTAATTAACAACTGAGTATTTCTAAGGAGTAGATGAGTAGTTTAAAGTGATGAGAATAATCTGAGTTACCATTGAGTTGAGGATTATTTGTGACCCGATTCATGAAATATGTATTAGAACTTCTATGCCAGAGAATGTTTAATAGCTGAGAAAATGTGTCTTCAGAATTGGCTGACAATAGGATGCTCATTAACAAAGATGACTCACAAACATTGTTTTAGATATAGTCTCTATATGTGTACCAAGTTCCACACAATTGTTCATGGTAGAATAAAAACTAGTGTATTAAATCCTCTAAGGAGCTCTATACCTAATCTTGTCACCATTTTCTCTCTGTACATACTGTTCATAAAAATAGTTACCACATATTGAGTCTCTTCCCTTTTAATAATAAAATGCCATTTATTAATCCTTTTGTCAAATGCCCACATTCCCTATGTTTACAATGAATTATTTTAATTTATCTTAGTATAGTACTATTTTTTTCTATGAGCTTCACTAAACAATAGACATTTGTATTTGATATAGTATGAAGCAATTTCATTACAGCCTTATTCATTTTCACCTGCGCTAATAAATCTCAAATTAAGCAGCCCATCAGGTCTCAGCATCTGGCAATGTACCCCGCTGAGTATCACAAACGGAAAAATGATAATTTGAGGAGGCCTCATAATTATACTAAGATGAAAATCTCGGCAGCCAGGAGATACAGAGTTTTAAAGATGTGTGGAAAAATTTAATGAAAATGCCACAAATATATTACTGAGGATGATAGTTTGCACAGTTTGCACTGAAGCCATTTTCTCTATGGATTTTAAAGTCTTACCTAATTAATTATCCCCAATTCCCTTGTTTTCCTAATGGTCAAGCATTTAGACAGATCTCCTGAGACAATAGAGTTATTATCACAGTGAAGTAGAGTTTTATACTGGGGTCAAGAGACCTGTTAGCTAAGACCTGTTAGATGTTAGTTCCTTCCACTGGCTAGTTTGTTGGGAAAACCCCAACCGTGGGCCAGCAAACCCAGACAGCTTTGTTATTCATATACATATTGTCTTTGGAGTCATTCAGGAGTGCCTGGATGGTACACAGTGTCATATTATTACCCAGATGGTTGGTGGTTCAAATCCACCTAGAGGTGGCCCAAAAGTCACAGCCTTAAAAATCCTAGGGAACTAATAAGTGGTTGTTAGCCCCAACTTGACAGCAGCTAATAATGACATGACTGCTTGCTTCAGTGACAGAGCAGCTGTGACAGGTTGTATGACCAGCAAGTCTGTGTTAGTCTGGGTTGGCTAGAGAAACAAATCCAGAGACACTCATGTGGTAGTTACATAATCTGTTATCAATTGGAGACTTAGGAGAGAAGGGGTGGAGTTTGGCCTGTCAATCAGGTCGAAGCTTGATGACCTCATTTTGGAGACACTAAGGAGATAAATAGCTCGCTGGAGGCGGGGCACAGGCTCACTCCTTGTGAGGTATTCCTGATGACAAGACGCATGGAGCTACCCTAGAGCCTGGGAGCTGAAGGAGGCACGTGGAGGCCCCTGCCAGCACTGAGATGCTTCCACCGCCACTGGACCCACAAGACTTTCCACCCACTGGCCTGTGATCTTCTTGCATTCAGAGTCATTGCCTGTGTTTCATGAGTCTGACAAGGACTTTGTAGACTGGATCAGACATAGGAGCTAATATCGGATTTATGGACTTGATCTGGGCAGGGCTGGTATGTTTTCTCAATATTCAATTGCTCTTGTATATAAAGCTCTTTCTTATACACATGAGTGTCTCCCTGGATTTGTTTCTCTAGTCTACTTGGACTAGCACAATTCATATATGTGTATGAGAGATTGTTATATCAAAGAATAATTCTATACCCTGTTTCCCCGAAAATAAGACAGTGTCTTATATTAATTTTTGCTCCCAAATATGTGCTAGGTCTTATTTTCAGGGGATATCTTATTTTTCTACAAAGAAGAATATGGTACAAATTTATTGTTGAACCGAAAAAAAGGAAATTTATTACCTGTATATGGTATGGGAGTAGTTGTCATCACAAACCAGCATAGCCAGACAAACTGTGAATCCTATAGTATCAAGAATTTCTTGTTACTACCATTATTTCCATGTACAACAATCTATGGTACATTTACTCATAATCTATGGTACATTTACTCACACTTCCTGTCTGCTACGGCTGTTCTGCAGCCAAAAGTGAACTGCGCTGCAGCGCCCGCCGCTAC
>NW_022103928.1:41363944-41377929 GCF_000313985.2 Echinops telfairi
AGTGTGGCTCCATCTGTCTTGTCAGCAGGAAGATGAAGCAGAGTGTGTGTCACACCTCCAGGAAGGAAGACAGGAGTTCCCAGAATCCTCAGGAGAAGGCCATGCCCACACAGGCATTATTGGCTATGACCTGATTGACTGGTTAGACTCCACCCCTTCGCTCAAATTGATAGGAGATTATGTAACTGCCATAAAGCCTAATACATTTATTCAAAAAGTTTGTGACCGCTGGCCTAACCTCTCTAAACTTGTTCTTCCAAAATGCAGTCCATAGTCAATTATATAGCAATGAAATCAGAAGAGGTTAAGTTTCAGATTTGCTTCATGGTGACTATCTTTGATAGTTCTTTAAAACAAAAATGAAAAATCTTTAGTAGTGACATTAATGTATATAAAATACCCACTCACTCCCTAAATATTTACCTATCATCCAATTAACATCAGGTACCATATTAACCGTTAAGGGAGAGGAGAGTACAGGTGAAATGAAGAAGTATTTTAAAATAAGATCTTTTGGGTTTTAAAGTGAAATATTGGCTGAACATAAGCTTCCACATTTCAGATTACCTTCAGGCTTTTTGTATTCCAGCCCTGAACAGTGGTTCACAGAAGCATCACACACCATTATGCTGAATGGAGATGAACACTCTCCCAGTTATAGTTTAATTATAATCATAAAATGAAGGAAAAAAACCGAGAAGTTCTATTTTATGGTATCATAAATGCTTCATGAAATAGGTATTGAGTTTAGGAATAGGAAGAAGTAAGATTTGCATAGGCATATATGTAGAGCGGGTCATGTTAGCTGGAAGAATCAACAATCTATACTCTTTTTTAAAGCCATGGATATGGGAAAGTTTAGGATGTGTTTGGAGAAAGCCAAGTAGTTCTGTTTAGTGGCAGGAGCTTAGCCTGGGATGCTCTGTTTCTGGAGTATCGAGGAGACTATAGAAGACAGAGTTCACTGACTGGTAGGCTAAGGGCCCTGAGCTTCACTCTCTAAGCAGTGAGCACCTACTGCAGTTACGGATCAAAGCAATGAGTTAATACTTTGTTGGACATTGTGGAGCTAGTAGTACTACTTTGCTTTCTATGTTGGTGGCCGAGGAATACCATAAGTGCTCCAAGGTGGGTGGCTGTAAATTTGTGCCACAGTTTTGGAGGCTAGAAGTCTAAATTCTTGTTTTATAAAGTCTAAAGTCTTGTTTTATAAAGACAGGACTCAGATTGTTTTAGAACCCACTCTTCTCTATGAAGACCTCATTTTAACTGATAAAATTTTTAGACTATTTCCAAACAAGACCACATTTACAGGTGACCTATCCTTTTGGGAAATACAAGTTAACTTATTGGTTATGCATTGGGCTTCTAACCAAGAGGTGAGCAGTTCAAAACCACAAACTACTTCAGGGGAGAAAGATGAGGCTTTCTCCTCCCATTAAGAGTTACAGTCTTAGAAAGCCACAGGGGCAGTTCTACCTTGTCCTGTAGAGTCACTGTGAGTCAGAATCGGCTCCAGGGCAGTGAGTTTGCATTTGCTTTTGGTTATTCGTAGGTTCAAATATTTCCCAAATGGATTCAAATGAAAACCTAACTTCTCCTAATTCTAGTTCAACCAATAAATATTTCATAGGAATTCATGAGAAACCTGGGCAGGTACTGTGTCTTCACACGCTCACAGCTCTGTCACGTGCACTCCTGCAGTCAGGGGTCAGTTCCCAGGCTGGTTATGCCACTAGTTTCAGGCCCAGGCTCCGGTCTTTGCTCAGGTTGCTCCACCAAACGAGTGTCTGCATCCTCCTTCTTTCATCCTGCACAGCTTTGTCTACTCACCTCCTCAGAGAGGTCTTTCCTGATCATACCAGTCCCCACCATGCTTTTCTGATTTCATCCGTTACCCTACTCTGCTCTGCTGTTACCCAGCATGCCTCCTGGCAGAATTCGGTCATCCTATGTGTGCTTCTTAACCACCAAACAAAATCTACTAACAATGCACATAAACGCTTCACGAACACCCGCTCAACTAAAGTCAAGGTTCTGTGTTCAGAACTCTTGATTTTACTAAATACATTAGGCTTATCTTTCAGATAGTAAAGGCTTACATTTGCACCACGTGATAATTTCAGAAACCATTTCATTATAGTTATGCAGCATTATTCAACAGTTCATGACTATTTTATTATTTGGCACTGGTCATGTCTCAGAGCCATTTCTTATCAGCTGAAATCCTATGGTTTTCTAGCAATAAATACCTTTTAATCTTAAATGATTTCTAATTTGATAGAAATGATTGAATCCCAACCCAAGTTGTTATGTGCACCATCTTTTGAAATGAATGAAAAATAACCCGTTTCTATCTGATATCTCACCTAAAATTAAAAGTGACTTTAATTTGTCCTGTTCCTGCCACTGAGTACAGAGCAGTTAAGTGTAAAACTTGGCAATATGGCCTCTTGTTGTAAGACAATCCAATTATTGAAAACTACGTAACTCCCGATAGAGGAGGAATAATTTAAATATATAGTAAATAATGAGGTTAATTAATTTAACCTCTTCTAATTAGCAAACTAATTAAATCAGAAAATTAAAACTGACACCAGACATTAAAATTTGCAGTAAGTTCTGAATTTAGATCTCATTATTGTGTCTTCTGCTTCGATGGGTTCCAAAGAGGAATATACATCAGCTACAGAAATATAAATCAGTGGGCTGTTTTCAATTGCTATACAGTTAATTTTCCATCGTATAAATGTTTTTAGGCAGTTCACCACTTTTAGCTTATGTATAAAATTAAAGGGTTTCCCTTTTAAAACTCTTTAAAAAGAAAAAAGATGGACTAAATTTTAAAAGATTAATTTAGTCCATGCTAACTCATTCTGACTGCGCAAATCACTTAAATTCTCTGGTCTTCAGTTTTCTCATCCTTGGTGTATTTTATAAGAAATGATAACGACTCACTTTATCTTGGAGATGGAATAGATGTAAATAAGGAGTAGCACACCATGGAGCGTGTGTGTGTGTGTGTGTGTGTGTGTGCGCGCGCGCGCAGGAGGATGTTAAACCTTTGTCAGTGTGGTGTAGTGGAAAACTATGCCCTGGCTTAGGATTTTCAGTTGGTAAACTGTCCAAGAAAAAATTAAGGATATATTCTGCTAATAAGCCCATCTCTCTATATAACACTAAACTATCATGCCTCTCAACATTATTTTAGGATAGAAAGTTCTAACCTATGGGAAAAACCTCAGTGTAACAATAGTAGTTTTTGTTGTCATTGTAAACTGTTTTTTACAATACGTTTCAAACTATCTCCTGAAATATCTTGCTAAACATTCCGGGGTACTCGATGTTTTCCTATTGGCCTCACTCACTGTGCAATTGCCAAGAGCATGCACACTGTTTTGTGGGCTCTCCTCTGGGAAAGTAAGCTAACGTGGATTCCCTAAAGCCATTTCTCAGGAGATCTCTGATCTCACTGGCAGGTAGAAGAGTAACCCCAATTTGTAGCAAACCTCCCAAATTTCAAGACTCTCCTGGTGACTGAGCAGAAATTAAATGTAACCAATATGATAAATGTGTGAAATATAACTCATGCAGTTTAATAACTATAAACAAGTGTGTTCTTAATTCCTTGGCATGTAAGAGATGGAAAGGGAGCTCCAAAGATAGTAGGTGCTTTTAATCAAATGATCAATACAATTCATAATGACACTTTTATTTTCACATATTTCCAAGGACATAAATGAAGCAACAACAGTTTTTTGAATCATCCTTAAGTCATAGGCTGCCTCTGCTGTAGAATATATATATTTAATATTTCCAGTTGTGCAAGGATTAAATAAGAACACTCTCTAGACATCACCTAATGCCGCTGAAATTTGCATACTATAATGTGGATAATAACATTACAGAACAATCAACTGGTGAAAGTTTTTCCTGTGAAAGTAGTTTCTGAGAAAATCTAGGAGGAAAGTCCTTGCTAAGTAGATTATATAATTTTGAATAATCAAATAAATCTATTATGATGTCTACTGTGTGTCTATCAGTTTGTCGAACTGTGGTGGCTTGTGTATTGCTGTGGTGCTGGAAGCTAGGTCCCTGGTATTTCAAATGCCAGCAGGGTCACCCAACGTGAACGGGTGACAGCAGAGCTTCCAAACTAAGGATAACAAAGAAGGACTTGGCTCCCAAGTCCTCCTTCAGAGGAAGGAGCCACTGAAGACCATGCACAACTGCAAAACATTGTCAAATACTGAAGGCCTGGAGGATGGAGGCAGAACACTGTCAGCAACAGTGCTTGAGGATGAGACCCTTGGGAGGGAAGACGCTTGAGATGTGACTGAGAGGAGCTGGATTCTCAGAGTGGAGTTGTCCATGGTGATGTGAGTCTGGTCAAAAGCCTGTGGGAGTGGAGCCTTTGGGATGTTCATTTGCTGATGGGTCCCGACTCAGAGCAAGAAGATACAGCTGCAAAACTCTGCAGATGACTGGAACTTGGAATGTGCAAAGTAATGAATCTAGGAAAATTGAAAGTTGTCAAAAATAAATGGAAGGCCTAATGATCGATATACTACACATTTGTGAACTGAAATAGACTGACATTTGCCATCTCAGAAAATCATATGCTTTACTGTGCTGGCAATAACGGATGGCATGACATTCAATGTCAAAATGGATCTTGTTAAATCCATGATGAAATACAATACTATCTGTGATCTGATTATAGCTATTGCCTTTGAAGAAATTCAATCAATACAACTATTATTTAAATTTATGCACAACCACTAACACTAGGGATGAAAAAATGAAGAATCCTACAAATGACTTCAGTTGGAAATTGATCAAACATGCAATCAAGCTGCATTGGTGATTGGAATGCAAAAGTCCAAACAAAGTTGAAACAAAGAGGAAGGGACAGAGTTGGAAAATATGGACTTGGTGATAGAAATGAAGCTGGAGATTGTGTGAGAAAATTTTGAAAATTAATGACTTGTTCACAGCTATTATCTTTTTTCAACTATATATATGGAGTTCCCCAAATGGAATACGCATACATCAAACTGACTACATCTATGGGAAGAGAAAATGGAGAAGCTCGATATCAACAAAACTAGGCTGGGGGCTGACCATCAATTGCTCATATGTAAGTTCAGGATAAATATGAAGAAAATGAAAACAAATCCCTAAGAGCCAAAATATGACTTGAATCTAACCCACCTGAATTTTGAGAACATCTCAAGCACAGATCTGACTCATGAGCACTAGTGACAGAAGACCAGTGAACCGTCGGAGGACATCAAGACCATCACGAAGAAAGCAAGACGACAGAAGGAGACAGGACAGAAAGACCAAGGTGGATGTCAGGAGACTCTGAAACGTGCTCTCACTCATAGGGTAGCTAAAGCAAATGGGAGAAATGATGACGTCAAAGAGTTGAATAGAAAATTGACAAGAATAGGAATTCCAGAGCACTTCATTGTGGTCATGTAGAACTTGTACATGGATCAAGAGACAGCTGTGCAAATAGAACGAGGGAATATGGCATGGTTTAAAATCAGGAAAGATATGTGACAGGCTTGTATCCTTTCATCGTACTTATTTAATCTATAGGCTGAGCAAATCATCAGAGAAGCTAGTTTATATGAAGAAGAATGGATTGGAGGCAGTCTTATCAATGACCTGTGATATGCAAATGACACTATCTTGCTTCTTGAAAGTGTGGAGGACTGGAAGCCCTTGCTGATGAAGATCAAAGATTGAAGCCTTCAGTTTGAATTACAACTCAATGTAAAGACCAAAATCCTCACACGTGGACCACTAGGTAGCATCATGATAAATGGAGAAAAGTTGAAGCTGTCAAGGACTAGTCTTGCTTGGATTCACAATCAATGCGAATGAAAACAGCAGTCTAGAGATCAAAAAGCATTACATTGAGTAAAGTTGTTGTAGAGACCTCTTTAAAGTATTGAAAAGGATGTGACTTTGAGGATTAAGGTACTTCTGATCCCAGCCTTGGTATTTTCAATGACCTCATTTGCCTGGCAAAGTTGGACATTGAATAAAGGCGGAAGAATCGATGAATTTGAATTGTGGTGTTGGAGAAGAATATTGAAAGTACCATGGACTGCAGAAAGGAAAAACCAATCTACCTGGAAGAAATACAGCCAGAGCACTCCTTAGAGACAAGGATGGCACAACTTAGTCTTACATACTTTGGACACGTTGTCAGAAGAGACCAGTCCCTTGAGAACTATATCATGGTAGGTAAAGTAGAGAGGCAGCAAAGGAGAGGAAGGCCCGCAAGGAGATAGATTAATACTGTGGTTGCAATAATGGGATCAAGCATAGGAAAAATTGAGGATGGTGCAGGTTTGGGCAGTATTTTGTGCGTATGTTTGCTATGGGTCAAAATTGACTTGATGCCCTTTAACAACATTGTGGTGCACCAAGATTTATGGCATCATCCTGGAAATGCTATGCCTTTACCCACCAAAACCAAAAAGAAAACCACTTCCATTATAATCCTCTGAGTATTGTTCCCAATTACTGTAAGAGGATTATACTAGTTCCCTTCCCTGGACTTGAACTTCTGACTTTGACCAGTGTAATGTGTCTTAGCCTGGGTTCCTCAACTCAATCCACTGACTGGGGCTGGGGATGAGACACAGGCTTGTGTGCAAATCATTTATTTTGGAAAATTATTTCAAGGTGAAGTGATGCTCAGGGGGGAATAAACAGGAAAGGAGAGAATGTGCAACCAAATTGGTCACTCCATGGGACTCAGACGTCCATGCTCAATCCCACAAGGTTCTTATGACATGTGCCTCAAAACTGGGCTGGGGCCCCGTGAAATCTAAGGATTATAAGTAACAAAACCCAAGATCAGAGGCGAGAAATATATTAGAGTTTAAATTCTGAGCACCTGGCTTGCAGACTACTATGGAGGAAAGTGGAAGCCCAAAATCCATTTGCAGCGATCCCATGAGAAGTAAGCATCCATTGATTACCCACTGACCAGGGATGTGAAAATCCCTGCCCTCAGAGTACACCAGAAAGGGAATTAATGCAGACATATTTAAGATTTAACATCTTATCATGCTTTCCCTTTTAGCCTGTTCTTAATTTGATCTTTTATTATTTTCTGCTTTCCTTTGGATTGAAAAAAAAAAAGTAACCAATGTTATTGAACAAGTTGTATAGAAATTACTAAATGAAAACAATCTGCTGTGTAAACTTCCACTGAAAACACAGTAAGGTTTCATTTAAAATGAGAAAGCTGGGCTGGGGAGAGGGAGGGGACCTTCCATACATAAGCTCTTTCATCCATCGCTCAGGGATGAAGAGGGGCTCCTAGGCTAACTTCCCTGCACTTCTTGTTGCACCTGTAAACAGTGCAGCTTCTCAGTTCCTTTGTTGCTGTAAATCACTGAAAGCTGAAGGTTGCTTTTTGCTGCAAAATGTTAGTAAAAATTACTACTCTTGGAGGATGATTTACAGAGGAAGAATCTCCAAACCCCAGGCACTGAGTCCTTCAAAACTGATTCCAAAAGATTTCCTCTTTGTAGGAACACTGGTGGCTCTGTAGCTAACTGGGCCACTAACCATACGGTTGGTGGCTCAAATCCATTAGCGACTCTACAGGAAAAAGATGAGGCTGTCTGTTCCCATAAAGAATGACAGTCTAAGAAACCCTAAGGAGCATTTCTACTGTCCTTAAGGGTTGCTATGAGTTGAAATCTACTCCATTGTAGTGGGTTTTGGTTTATGGACCGGTGACTGGTGTGGGCTTCCAAGTCTTCCCCTTTCTAAAGGAGAGCTTGTTCAGGTGCCAAGATTGGGTGTTAGGCAATGGGACTAGTAATTCACAGGTTACTAGATCAAGAATAGCCATATTGGAGTTGTGGTAAAGGAGTGGTTTCCAAAGTGGGTGATCAAGTCCCCTGGCACAGGTACACTGGTATGATCCAGGGACTGTGAATGTAGATATCTACACATTATGTTGGAATATGGGCTATAGTACTAAGGTTTTTCCAGGGGACCACTGATTACATTTTCTTCCAAAAAGGAAGTGGCAGACAAAATAAGTTTGGATGCCTATGTTGTAAGAATCCTGTAAGATCCTGAATTTTCAGTCTAATGCTGGTTTTTTTTTTTCCTACTTTGGGAGAGGGCTAAGTATATTTTGAGTACAGAAGAAATGAAAACTTACATTTATGATCAAGAGTAAAGACTGGTATATTTAATTGTCCTCGATTATTTGTTATCGTCTCATGGATAGGTTATTATGTTCCTATCCATTGCATGGATTTGCAGTACCTCCCTGTGAAAGAAATACATCTGTTACCTCATTAACATCAGGCTTGGAAAGGAGACTGATTTTGACAAATAGAGTAAGTGAAATACAAAGATAAGTTTGAGGAGCTATTACATGGTTTTGTTACCATTTTTTTCCTGGTTCCTAGAATGCATGTCGTTTTTGCCTAGATTCTAGAAAGAAGACGAATGAAAGAGTCATCCCTGTCCTGCAGCCAACTTCCATTACGAGTGAGATGGGAACTCTGTAGTTAGGTACTTAGAGTTGGGTGTAATGCAGCATCACCTACTGGAAGTTGGTCAACAGGTGCATCCAACCGACAAATGACTGGATGTTGATAGGGAAAAAGAAATAGAAAATATGTTAAAGTGAATTTTTAGTATGCTGAGCTGAGATCAACTTGATAGAAACGGCCATTAGCGGAGTCCTCAAGTGGCACAGTTAAGTGATCAATTAGCTAAAAAACTGGAGGTTTGAACCTATGTAGAAGCACCATGAAAGCCAGGAATGGTGATCTGCTTCTGGAGTAACAACCTTGACAACTTGATGGGGTCACCATAAGACAGACTGTAGCTAACAAGAACCAAGTGCGCTGTTTAGCTTACACCAATCCCAAACCTGGGTGAACATTTTCAGTTTCATCTCTACCACCATAAAGCCCTTTAGAAAATGTGCTTATACATATTTTTTTAAAAATCATTTTATTGGGGACTCACACAGCTCTTATCACAATATATCCATCCATCCATTGTGTCAAGCACATTGGTACATTTGTTGCCATCATCATTTTCAAAATATTTTCTTTCTACTTGAATCCTTGATATCAGCTCATTTTTCCCTTCCCTCCCTCCCAAACCCTTAATAATTTATAATTATTTTTTTTCATGTCTTACACTGACTGACGTCTCTCTTCACTCACTTTTCTGTTGTTCATTCTCCAAGGAGGGGGTTATATGTAGATCATAGTGATCAATTTCCCCTTTCTCCCCCCACCTTCCCTTTCTCCTCCTGGTATCACCACTCATTATTGGTCCTGAGGGGGTTATCTGTCCTGGATCCCCTGTGTTTCCAGCTCTTATTTGTACCAGTGTACATGCTCTGGTCTAGCCAGTTCTGTAAGGTAGAATTGGGGTCATGATAATGCGGGGGAGGAAGCATTAAAGAACTAAAGAGAAGTTGTATGTTTCATCGGTGCTATACTTCATCCTGATTGGCTCGTCTCTTCCTTGTGACCCTTCTGTAAGGGGATGTCCAATTGTCTACAGACTGGCTTTGGGTTTCCACTCTGCACACCCCCTCATTCACATTGATATGATTTTTTGTTCTGGGTCTTTGATGCCTGATTCCTGATCCCATTGACACCTTATGATCCCACAGGCTGGTGTGCTTCTTCCACGTGGACTTTGTTGCTCTCAGCTAGATGGCCACTTGTTTGTCTTCAAAGACAAACACCTTTTAAGACCCCAGGTGCTATATCTTTTTATATCTGGGCACCATCAACGTTCTTCACATTTGCTATGCACCCATCTTGTTTTCAGTGATCCTGTAGGGAAGGTGAGCATCACGGAATGCCAGGTTATTAGAACAAAGTGTTCTTGTGTTGAGGGAGTACTTGAGCTTATACACATTCTTAACATCACTCAATTGTCTTATAAACCCAACCCAAAGGCACTGTCATCGAGTATAATCTGACTCATAGGGTTTCCAAAGCTAAATCCTTAAGGGAGTAGCTTCATCTTTCTTTTGTAGAGCAGATGGTGGAGATGAACCACTGATTTTGCAATTAGCATTCAATGCCTAGCCCCCAGTGGATTATTAAAGTTGCAGTTGACATGGAAGGACGTCTATTGATATAACCAACCAATTCAGCTAACAAGGTGAAGGATGGAGCACAGATCTGAGGTGGGAGCGGGACAAATGTTAGATATCCAATATAGCCATTAACAAGCCTTTAATAAATGCTTGTTTACACTCACATTTGCTTATGGGAAAAAGACCCTATTGATCCTTTTAATTTAAAACTAACAACCCCCAATTCAATAAATAATGAGTAGCTATGTACAAATTGCCTTCTAAAAATTATCTGCAGGATTTTTTAGTTTTATGTTATATTGTACTTTCTGATGTTATAAAAATACTTTTTAGCTCAAAATGGAAGTGTAGGGTAGATGCTCATCAAGTATATATATTTTTTCCTGGACATTTAGAATGACTGTATTTCCCAGCCTTCCCTACAGTTCAAAGTGGGGTCATGAGACCAGGTTCTGGCCAATGGAAGTTGTTGGAGGTAAACTCTGTTGTTTCTGACCTGCGTACAGAACCTTCTGAACAGCCACAGGCTCGCACCTTGTCTGTATAGCTGACATAGCACAGCCATACAATGACAAAAGCCTCAAGCCCTTATTTGGAAAACAGCTGTCCTAGCAAGCCATGCAGTTGTGTGCAAGCAACTTCCAATGTTATAAACCGATGAAGAGTAGTTTGTAATAATATCTTAGTGAGGATTTCTTAATAGTACTATTGACATTCTGGGCAGGTGAGGCTTTCCTGTACATTGTAGCTTGTTTTTTTAAAAGATTATCTTTAAGTTTTAGTTTCGTTATAGAGGTTAGTACTAGCCCTTCCCCACCCGTGTTGAAAACCAGACTCTACACATTGCCGATGTCCTGAGGATCAAAATTCCCCCAGTGTGAGAGTCACTCATATCTAATCCCTCTAAATCTAAACTAATACATTAGATGTAGGACTTCAGCATTGGGTCTGGTTGCTGATCTTAAAGCATGGATGGAATAGTACATTATACATACATCTCTAGTATGAGTGCTTCATTGCATCATTGATAATAACTGTTAATTGAAAATAATGTGCAAAAATGCAGGATTAAATAAATGACAGTACATTTACATAAGCGGTTCTCAACCTGTGGGTTATGACCCTAACAACCCTTTCACAGGGATTGCCTGATTCCTAACAGTGGCAAAATTATTGAAGTAACAACGAAAATAATTTTACGGTTGGGGGTCACCACAACATGAGGAACTGTATTAAAGGGTTATGGCATGAGGAAGGTTGAGAACCACTGATTTAAATATTCTCCCATTAAATGCTAAGGATCTATGAACATTCTTAATTATCTTCTTAAAGCAGCAACAAGAAGATTAGGATTTTTTTAAAGGAAAAAAATGCATTTATGTGGGTCAATTATCTGGAAGACTTTCAATAGTGGTTGCTTCTGGGTATAGGATTTGTGGTCATTCATAATTTTTGCTCACTTAAATATTTTCTAGTTTTTCTACATTGGTGGTAATTGTTTCCTGTGGGAAGGATTTGGCTGAATCTTTCCCAGAAAGCAGCAGAATCCTTTGGTTCAGTTTCTCCTGTGAGGTTAGGACTGTAGGATGGCCAGGGAAACTGAACAGATTAATGTGTGCCGTTTACTTTCTGTTCATAGAAGATCACGTACTGTATACAAAGAAATTTAAAGACAATTAAAGCTGTATTGACATGAATTACAAGAGTCAGTGCACATTCTAATCTCACTGCCATCAAGCCGATGCTCACAGCAACTACAGGACAGGATAGAACTGCCCCTGTAGCTTTTTGCAGTAGAAAATCCTGTCTTTTTTTTTCAAGGGAGCGGCTGGTGGTTTCAAACAGCTGACGTTTCGGTTAGCAGACCAACAACCTGACAGATGAATCCAACATATCAATTTTTTCCTTTTGGAACTTAAAAGAAAAGCAGACACACACACACAAATGTAAGGAAAAGGGAGTTTTAATAGCTTAAAAATGAATAAACCTGTTAATTAGGTCCCCACAATAATTTACATTTAAAAAATCCAATTTCAAGTAACACTGACTTTATGGTCTAGAAGGAAAAAAGCAACAGTGGGATGGCATGAAACATGGATTAATTTGTAGGCCCAATTCAAATGCTGCTAGCAAAATGATTTCATAAGAAAGGACTAGGTGATACTCTGATTGTTCATCTGGGAATTTCTAGTCTATGATTTGCTGTGAGAGTAGAAATGAAGTTGTGTAAGTCTGAGTTCATTATCCTGGCATTCTGTCTTCTCTTACTAGCTTGTGACCAAAGGTGAATCTAGTCATCCTGCTGTTTTGTGATTGTGGAAGGGAGAAGAGGTAAATTGAAATCACTATAACCGGATATTAACATGTTATTAGATACTTTATTATTTAAAAAAAAATATGTATCATACATATATCATTCCATTGTACAATCACATCAGCAGTACTCTTGATGAAGTATGTCTAAGTAATGTTTTCACTAAGGCAGCTTAAGTACAGAATACTTCAAAAGTGGGCTATATCACAATAAATGTTACATAGCATTCAAAACTTTCTCATTAGAATAAAAAACAACGTTTCCACTAGGTTGTAATGCATTCTAAAATATAATTGGGAACTTAGGATAAATGAAATAAATTTCACTCTGAATGATCAATGTCCCCTGCTAAGGGCAGAATTTGAATGAACATATCTTAAAGGAAAAAGTAGTTGATCTGGGGCAAAACAGGTGAGGGAATAAAGGGGAAGAAATAAGTACAGTTAACTATTTACTGGAAAATCTCAGGGAAATGAAATTATCCCTTGGCAAGTCTGTTTCCCAGTCTTTTGACACAAATCTATGCTTCTCCCCACTACCTACCTCTTATGGTAGAAAACAAAGTTAATTCATTTTTCATCATTCTCATTGGTGGAAGCGGATCAAAAGTGACCACCAGGGGCAGATCACCAAGTCATGGCTCATTTGCCCAGCATGGCCCGCAAACCCCAAGTGGCGTCGCCAACAACGGTCCTGCACCGAAAGGCCCCTCCGATCACTTCTTGCGGGAAAGGCGCGAAAGAGCTCGTGCTTTTTAAGCAAGGACGCGATGGCGGTTCCCTGTGCCCTTTGGCTCTTTTTTTTCTTTTTCGGTCTTTCTTTCCAGGTGCGGGGCAGCCTCTTAAACTCGGGAATCTTGAAAACAGGGTCCCAAGCGGGTTTAATCCCGAAACGACGCACCTGGTTTGGAACAAGTCATTCGGTGGCGTTACCTCTATCTAGTACGACTCAAGGTCATCGATGGCAGATAGGGACCGCTTCCGCCCCGGGACCGCCTAAGCCCTAGGTCGGCGAAATCCAACTCCATTCCGCTGGCAGCAACCGGAGCCCGGACAATGGCTTCACCGGAGGAGGCTCGGCCACTGACGCCTCCGGCCCCGGACGCCGGAGTCAGCGAGCCGGCCCCGCCCCTTCCGCCCCGCGCACGCGCGTGTGCACGGACCGGCGGCGTGTGTTGATGGGCGGGGCTTCCCAGTTCCCTACTTTCCCTGGGTCCAGCTCACTTACCCGGCCGCGGGGGTGGCGGGTTTATCTCAATCCCTGTCGCCCCCCGATTGGAGAGGGAGCAAGCCCCAGACGCCCTGTCTGGGAAGGTCTAATGGGCTCTGAAAGTAGTTCTGAGACGGCAGGCCGCAAAGAAGGCAGCGGAGGACGCTGGCTGCTAGATTCCCCTCCCTTCGCTTCCCTCGGTGTCCCGCCAGGAATGGTGCGCCCCTCAGGGCGCGCGCGGCTCCCGCGCTTTGCTCGTTCTGAGCGGGCGGGGGCAAGGAGGCGGAGGGAGGGGGACCGGACCCCAATTCGTAAAGACTCAGCCCGGACCGGACTCGC
>NW_022103928.1:41378517-41416237 GCF_000313985.2 Echinops telfairi
CGCATCTGTCACCACTGCCGCGTTCCCGGCCGGGCGCCCCCGCACGCGTCGCCCGCGCGAGTCAGAAGCCCAGGCCTAGTGTCGGGAGGGCCGATCGCCCCGGTGCCCACGGCCAGGTGACGGCGCCGGTGTCCTGCTGATTGGCGGGTAAGCCCCCGCGCCAGACGCTTGCTCTGCTTGCAGTAGTCGCAGGATCGAGCGGCTACCGCATTCTTGCAGCCTCCGCGGGTCCAGTGCCTGCGCTCCGGAGATGGATGGTGGGTCGGAGGATCAACGAGATACGGGTTTCGTAGCCTGGCCTGTGGCTCTTACAGACCACGTTAGGGACTCGGTTTCCAGGCAGCTAAGCAGGAAAAGTTAGGTATGCACCACGTTTGGCCAGCCAAATGATTTTGGGCATCCCCGCCACTTGGCTTGGGTAATTTATGCAGATCCGGGAGGCAGTGAGTTCACCACCAGTGTGTGTGCTTGGGAAGGGGGGTTGGGCTTCTGTTCCTTTTATCTTTCTTAATTGGGTGAATTAATGCATAGTAAATATGGAAAACGCCCCGGTAGCCTCATTCTATGACACATTTTGGTTTTGTTTGGTTTTGGTACTTTGGCCTCCAGTCAAAGAATATTATGGGTTTCCCCAAGTTTTTCTTACTAATACATCTCTTTAATCATCAGAATATTATTATTCTAGGTGGGGAAGGACTCTTGATTGGCTGTCCTCTTTTTGTTAGTCTTCGAAATACTTCTTGGGAAGTGTAACCATAGAATTATATTGCCTTTACATCAGTAGTACTAAACTTGGAGAGGGTCACTGGAGACAAATATTTAAATGAACTTGGATTATGTAAGAGGAATTGGGGACAATTGATTGATCTTAGCCATGTGGATTGGCATCTTAATAATTAAATTCCCTTGGATGAACACACCCCTCCTCCCCCCCAAGATGAATTTTTAAACATTTATGGTAAAGGGACTTTGGGCTTTGAATTTAAACAGATGCAGAACTCAGATGAGTACCTGTAATGAAGTGTTTTCTAATATTGAAAATTTCCTTTCCCTCCACTGTCCACCATCCTACACCTCTCCTGACCCCCTGCCTTCCCCTTTCCTCACCCTTTCACTATGGGACTTTGAACCAAATGTTATTTGTAACCTGAAACAAGTTAACAGGAACCATATATTTGCTCAAGGATGAGCCCAATAGAGTGCTTAAAATGTCATTGGCTTGAGGACCTTTGTGGTGGAGAGAATGCGTGTATAGTTAGCTGTGTAAGGTGGTAGGTAGCTGCCATCAAGTCGGCATCCAGTCAGTCCTTGGGAGACTGTTGTCATGCAGTGGGTTTTCATTGGCTGGTGTTTTGCAAGTTAATCAACAGTCCCTTTACTCTGTTTAGTAGTCTCAATCTGGAAGTTTCCTTGAACCGTGAAGAAATGGCATGGGGGCCACATAAGACCTCTATTTTCCATCATTAGCGAGGGGAATCCAGCTCCACACCAGCCCAAAGTAACTGCCATGAGGCAGAAGTCAGATGCTTCCACCCTCCATCCAACCTTTCACCCTATTCTGATCCCAGCCATTCTCCCACAGCACTCTACTTCTCAGCTGAGTTTAACAATCCAATGCAATGACCACACAGACAATGCTCGTTACTGGGGGGTTATTAGTGAAATCACCAGATTTCTACCAGTCAGAATTAAAACATTAAGGATCTATTCACTGGTTCACAGCAGCATCTATTCTCAGCCAGCAGCCTGCCAATCCCTCTCTGGTCTTCAAGCTCTGCTCTGTGGTCACTTGGCCTTTGCCTTCCTTGTCCTATGGGCAGGGAAGGCTTCTGCTTAGCTAGTGTTCTTAGTGTGGCATGGTCTCTGGTACCACTGCTGCCTCCACCACTTCAGGTAGAGATCGCACACAGGTTCCACTGGTGGCACTTTTTTCTTGATGATCATGGGGTTTCCTGCCTCCCTGCTTCTGAGATGCTCACTTATATTCAGGAATGGTGAACGTGAGTAATTCCTGGTTTAGCATCCCTGACCCAGTCACTGGGTGGGAGTTAAAAGGACTGGGTCAAAGAGTCATACCAAGTAGTTTCGCTTCTCCGCACTTGTTCAATATCATAGCAACATGCCAACCTCCTCTGACGGATGGGCAGTGACTGTGCATGAGGTGCATTTGCCTGGAAGGGAACCAGGCCTCCTTTGTGCAAGTGGAGACTTTATTCCATTTACTCGTGCTTAGTCTAAGATCATGGGTGCTATAAGAGAACAGATTTTCTCCTAGGGTGCACAGGAGAAGGCATCACTGAAATGTTCCTAGCTGTTATTTTAGTTGATCTTGAGCTAAGCAGACATTAAGAGAGTGAAAACATTTTCTTTATGTGGACTAAATTTGGAGTGATAACTTCAGGCAGGTTAATGTACCTAGAGCAGAGGAAAGAGAGGAGATAAAATCTAAGGTTTAGTAGTGTGGAAATTGAAAAGAAGCTTTCCTGAAAGTCATAGTTTCAGAAGAGTCTTGGTAAAAGAGGCTGATTGCATTGAGTTGAAGAATAAATAGGATGTGAAGACGGATCAGACTGTTGTTTCAATAAAGTAGTTGTTCAAAGGAAATAGAAGAGAAATCTAAGGGTAATAGGACTGGGAATGGGCATCTGCTTCTACAGGTGTGTTGTATAAGGATATGGGAGACTTCATTACTTACATATTTTGGGGACGTTGTTGTAGACTGGTGAGAAGGAAATGGGGTAAAAATACAAATGGGGAAGGTAGATAAAAGGAAGAGTGCTTTTTTTTTTTTCCTTTGAAAGGTAAGTGGAATGGGTATATGAAGATAAAAAGATGCTTGAAGAAAGTGAGATTCACCTTAGTGACCATTGCTATTTTACTGATTAACCACTAAGTTGGCAGTTAGTTTATAGGCATCTAAGAAGAAAGACCTTTATGAAAGGGCTTGAACACTGGAGCAATTGTACTCTAAAATCCAGGGTCATCATGAATTGAGATCAGCTTGAGGACGGCGGCTGAGATTTGTTTTGTTCTTTGGTTTTGTAGTTCTTATGAGTCAGAATCGACTCAGTGGTGGGGAGTTTGGTTTTCTCTCTTGGTTTATTAATCTGTTGATCAGTAAAATAAATTGTCCATTTGGTGCACACGTTTTTACACTACTTAATTTCTGTGGTGCATTTGTCTCTCTTGACCATTCCATAACCTTTACCTTCCTTGACTTATTTATCCTACTCTTCCTTCCTGCCCCCTGAATATTCTTGATTGCCAGTTTAGTCTCCATTATCCCTTTCTACTCTACATTCTTGGGAAATCTCATTTGCTCTCATTGCTTAAGTTGCTATCTGCAGGTAGACCAGGGATTCCTAATCAGATGAACTCCAGGCTCCTACATGTAACTAAGTGCTTGCCTCTTCCTAGATTTTTTTACGCATTTCACCCAAAGTTAAAAGTACCACAAACTAAAAATCTTTGTCTTCCCTATCCTAATATATTCCTAAGTGGATGATACTATTGCCTCTCAGTATTTCATTGATCTCTTTAAATTGCCAAATGTTACTTCTTCTTTGACATCTTTCTTCATCTGGAGATCCCTAATGACATTCAGTTACCTTCCTCTTTCACCTGGATTATTCTAGTAGCGTTCTAACTGTTCTCAATCATGCAGACAGCCCAGCCCATTCTAGTGTTGACAGTAATTTTTCTGTAACTAAAATCTGATCATGCCTTTCTGTGCTTAAAATCCTTCAGTGGTTTTCCTCCAAATAACTAAATAGATAAGAAGAAGCTTTTTTTTGTACATGAGAAGGGTCACTTATGATCTGATTTCTAGTCATCTACCTCAGTGTCCAATTTTAGTCCTCATGCTGTGTTTCAGGCGTCTCTAGCTTGTTTGGCATGAAAACAGAGGCAGTAAGTATCTTATACCTGTTTCTCAGGAGCCCTCATTACTGTTTATTGTCCCCAAGTGTTCCATTGGCATATTATTCAGAGTAAAAGTTTACAAATGTTTTGTGGGAATACAGTGTGTTTTAATTAAATAGCCCCATTGTCCACGAGAATTATTTGTGTAAGTCAAGAATGAAGCAGACTTCTATTTTAATTCCTTTGGGTTTTTTTCTTTAGGTCATTCAGCTTCTAAAAGCTGGAAAAGCTAAGGAAGTCTCCTACAATGCTCTAGCCTCACACATCATTTCAGAAGATGGAGAGAATCCAGAGGTTGGAGAAGCCCGGGAAGTCTTTGATTTACCTGTTGTAAAGGTCAGGAGTGAATAATTCTAATTTATATGGAACTTGGAAGAAAATGCATTGAAAATTTTATGTAACCTTTCTCATGGGCTTTGCTGAGGTACTGCTTTACGTAGAAAATGGCCAGATTAAGGAAGCCCTGGTGGTGCAGTGGGTTAAGCATTGAGCTGCATGAGGTCAGTTGCTTGACTTACTTACTTACTTTGGTTTTATCAGTTGCTTTATAGCTTTGGAAACCCTATGGAGCAGTGCTGTTCTGTCCTCCCTATAGGGATACTATGAGTCAGCGTTGACTCTGTGGAAATGGGTTTTGACGTCTTAGTCACCTACTTAAGATTACATTGTTATAAGGTTTCTGTATAGTCTAGGTTTTGGGGGGTTATTTTATACACCTGCTTTTATCACTACCTATTTTATCACTGCCTGTAAGCGCGCTAAGCTCAGGACATCTTAGAAAGTGGATGTTGTTTGAATGAGATGGGCATTAACAAATTGTCTCATAAGAAAGCATTTCATTCCCAAAGTAGGCTAAATCCTGTCAAGAAGCAACTCCTGGCAAAAGGTTTCTTTCCATTCTGATGGTGGCAAATGGCCCCATTTCCAGCTAGAATCAGCTCACTGCCGTGGAGCCTAGCGACTCTGGGGCAGGGTAGAATAGCCCCTCTGAGTTTCTGAGACTTACTCTTTATAGGAGTAGAAAGCCTGTCTTTCTCCCATGGAGTCCCTGGTGCTTTGGAACTGCTGACCCTGGGCTTAGCAGCCCACTGCGTAACTACTACCAAGTCTCCTTTTCAGCTAGAGTAGACATAGAAATTTTGTCTACCGTCTAACAACTTAGTTAAGCAGCAAAGTATCTAATTGCTTTCTGACAAGGATCACAGTTAAAACACTGCCCACTTGCAAGACCTATGGAGCATTTACTGTGGGAAGTGGGTCTCTGCTGGTCAGTGCATTATTCAGATTTTGTTGATCTACTTACTGTGCTGCTCTTGTTGATAATTGAGTTGGCTGTCATTCAGTGAGCATTTTAAAAATATGTTAGTTTTTTTTGTCTACTTCTATTTTTATTATAAGCCTTATTTATTTATTTAATAATAGTTCTGTACCACTATCCTTTTTTCATCTTCACATTATTAAGTGCTTTGCTTTAGGGGGGAAAGTATAAAAGTTAATATGACTAGTAGCATGTAGGAGTTAGAAATCTGGGTATTATGAAATTGGTAGGTGGCCGAGAGGCTCTCCACCTGTGTGGGGAAGTGGTGAAGCTCACCTGTATGGAGCGGCTTCAGCCCCGCTTTGCAGGCTGAGCTACTTGGATTTTGAAAGTGAATCTTTCAGGAGGCCTTTTTAAAACTCAAAAGATTGATGTGCACGAGAATGCCGGTTTCTGCATGACAAGCTCATTCTATGTAGACTTATTTGTGAAGACTGATTCTTTGTAGGGTTCCTGGTCAGTTATCCTGAGCACTTTGCCAAAGAGATCTATATGCCACAGGGTGTTTCTGTCGCTGGATTGATTCCATTCTTAGCTGTAGAAACTGTATCACAGTTCCTTACACTTCCTGTAAACTGACTTTCTCTTGAGCAAAACCCATAGCTAATGTCTCTTTAAATCAACTTTGCATAGCTTGTGTAGATTTCACAATTGGTCTTTAGAAGAGCAGCTTTGTTGACAAGGTTTTTGGGGCCTACGTCAATATCTGAAAACCTAAAGCTGCTCCACAGGGGAAAGATGAGGCTTTCTACTCCTGTAAAGAGTTTACAGTCTCAGAAATTCACAGGAGGCAATTTTACCCTTTCCTGAGTAGGCAACTGCTCAGTGACAATGAATGTGGTTTAGTTTTTTTGGAGGTCATTGTTGCTAGCCCATCTACAGCATTGATTCTTAAACCGGGTTGGGCTCCAAGTCCCCTTTATATGTAGTGAGTTCTTCCTGTGTAGTAGTGAAAATTACATGTAAGGTAGCCATTTCAACCATAATACATTCTGTGAATTAGGACTATATGAGTTGGATTTTGTGCAAACATCATGTCAGAACCCTATGGGAGTGCTTTTCTGGTCATTCCTTGCTGCTGCTGCTAAAACAGTGTCGGAGACCAGACTAACTGATGGGGCAGTCAGAGGAAGGGAGCAGAAAGCACCCTGCTCTACCTCTGCACTGCCTGCTTGAGCAGCAGGAGCAATCTATTGTAGCTGCCCCCCTGACAGAACTCAAGACCCAGAGCCATGCCCTCTGCCTCCCTGCCTGTATTCCTTCTGTGGTCCCGTGCTGTAGGAGTCTTGAGTTTGAAGCCTTTAAAAAACAGTGGGGAGAGTGAAATTGAGAGCTGCTTTCCCCTTAAAAACAAAACAAAACTGGGACCACAGTGATATCTGTGGTAGGATAGATAGATATGCATTTGGATGTAAGTGATACATTGACAAAAGGCTTCAAAAAGTTCGTGGAAAATGGACTTAGAAGCTAATGGAATTTTTTCACGAATGTTTTGAAGCCTTGTCTTGTGTGTGTGTGTTTACACAAGGAGCCCTATTGTCTGGTGGCCAGCTTCAGCTGACCACTTTCTTCATGGGAGAAAGTTGTGGCAGTCTACTGCTGTAAAAATTACAGCTTTGGATACCCTATGGGTAATTTTACTCAGCCCTGTAGGGTCCCTATGAGGTTGAATTGACTTGATGAGATGGGTTTGGTTTATTTTTGTTTGGTACACACACAATTGTATATACACCTATTTCTCACTTTTTAACTATCTCATTATTCAATATTTCACATTTGCTACCATAGTAAGAAAAAAACTCCATCCAACTGTTTTGTGTGTTTGGGACATAAGTCTGCCTGTCATGAGCACCCAGGTTGGAGGCTGTGATGGTTAATGGTATGTGTCAGCTTGGCCGGGCCAAGTTGATTCTCAGTGGCATGGCAATTATAAAGTGATGTAATTTGGCCATTGTGTAATACTGTAGTCATTTTCCATTTTGTGATCCAGTATGGTCAATTTCAATTATGATGCAGACGATTTTCACACAATGACATGATCTTTGACACCTACCATATTTGGCTACTTACTAGAGGCCTTCAATAATTTTGTGGAAAAAAATTGAATTAAAGTGTACTGGAATTCTGCCATGAATGTTTGAAGCCCCCTTGCATATATAAAATGCCCAAACTGAAATGTAAAGAGGATAAGTATGTATTTTAATATGTAAATACTTGGACACAACTACTGGAAGACATAAGGAAGTAATCACATGCTGCTGTATATCAAATCACCGTGAATATGACTGCTGCAAGTGCTGGCTGATTCTTATATCCCACAGTAGACTTGCCAGCTATGAAGTGACATTTCAAAATGATAGACAGTGCCCAATAAAGTTCTGAACTAAACAGTCTTCCATTTTACATAGTATAGGTGTATATTACTTAATGTCTGTTCAGGGAGTTCCCAACTCCATGTATGTTTGTGGTCCCTTTAGGTTACAGTAGAGTTTAGAAATTCCAATAAGAGAACAAGATATAGCTGAGGTACTTTATTAAGTACCGAGATCCAGCTTTCTCGGTATCTTTGTTCCTTACCTGCTCCAGATTGCTAGTAATCTCCATGCTAGAGTATCAAGGATGGTTTCCATCCACAATGACTTGTCCCATCTTGCTTGCCTTAGGTAGGGATCATGCAGATGGCACTAGAGCTGCCAAGCAGGATGCCCTGCCAGTGCAGCTGCCCCACAAGGCATGGGCACTCTGTACATGATGCCTGGCCTGAGGCCAGCTCATCCTATGGTGGCAGCTACCTAACATCGGGATTACAGTTAAGGTAGGAAGATAAATAGGGAAGGAAGCCGGATAGGAGGTAGTAGAGGAGTGCGAGGGGCCAGTGGTGAGGTGCGACCCACTGGCTAGAGAGCAACTACACTAGGGTATGTGTGGGACACTCAGAGACTGGGCAGGACCTGCAGGCATGATGGAGACCAAGTTTTTGCACAGGCCATTGGTGTATCAGTGAGTCCCAGCTGCATTCATGACCATTTTTTTTTCTGCCTCTCGTGTATAATCTGGTATTTGTACCGCTCCAAATCATATAATGTCTTATTTCACATAATGTGTTATTTCACAGGATTGTGGATGGTCAGCAATGCGTACTACAGCTGTATTTCTAGAAATGTATATTAAAGCTCTACAGAAATGCTCACCAGCTTCTATACTTAACAATATTTTGCCTACCTAGATTAATATTCCACTTTTACCCTTGTCCCTCTTTGATTACAGAATTTTAAAACCCATCCTAGATATACTATTTATTCTGTAAATATTTCAGCATCTCAAGACTGCTTTTAATTTGTGGTACCTTGATTGCCCAATGACTATTTGTTGATTTGTAAGCATATACAGTACTGTTGTTTTTCAGAACTGACCTAATAGCTTGTATTCATTCAATGATAGTTCGGTATACGCTAATATTCTTAGCCCGAACCCAATAAGCCTGTCTAATTTGGATCTTTCTGCTAGGCATTGAGTCTGAGTTAGGTTGACTGGAGGGTAGGACTTGGCTCCCTAGGGTCTATCCCTGGGCCTTTGCCTTGATATTAAGTTTGACAAATGCATTTTTAAAATGAGGCGGCATCCCTATGCATGATGACAGTTTATCCATCATTTGTAGAAAATGAGGAGTTTTACATATTTGAATTTTATAGATTTTAAAACTTGCTTCTTTAGGCACCAGTTTTTAAAAATGATTTTTTATAGAAATATTTTTCTCTGTAGCCTTGGGGCATCATTGGAAATGTTAATTATGCTGACTTGTAGTAGCGGGTTTATTTTTATATATTGTTTTTGCCTTTGGGGTAAGTAGCTACTTATGACTATGCTTCTGTGGTTCTTCATTTTGGCTTTCCTAGTGTGGCCTCCTTCTTAACTTTGCATTAGTTCATCTGAATGAGGGCATACTCTGCCTGGACTTCATTATAACTAGACCCACTACCTAACTGGGATGCGTGTCACTCCCATCCCCACCTCTGGATGAAGACTGGCTAAGAGATATGTAGTTCTTCTAAAATGTCCTGAAAGTAGACCTGTGGCCACAGCAACGCTTCTCTTATCTAGGAAAGGCATAGCTTTACTGCCCTCGGCTGGGGGGGAAAAAAAAAAATCTCTCTGGTCCCGAGGGATCATTAGAAATACTGGTTTCAAGAAAGCCTCTCTCACTGTGATCCCTCAGTGTGATCAGTTATGAAGCGTTAAACTCAGAGGGCTCTTCTGTGTGTTTAAGGTTACATATGGGCCTGTCTGGGCTGTGGTGCTCAGTGGTTTGGCAGTTATGTAATGATGCAGTCCTCCTCCATCTTGTGATCTGATGTGCTCGTCCTCTTTTATATTCTGTTTTTGTAGAACAGTGATTCTCAACCTTCCTAATGCCGCGACCCTTTAATACAGTTCTTTGTGTTGCGGTGACCCCGTATGTAGGCATATCTGCACGTGGCTGAACCTGCCTGGAGACAGAGGAGCTGTGTCTCGGTTCCTAAGACCATCAGAAATATGGTCTTAGGCGACCCCTGTGAAAGGGTCGTTCGCCCCTCCACAGGGGTTGCAACCCCCAGGTTCTTGTTAATAAGAACTGCTGCTTATAATAACCTTGAATTTTCACACAACGACCTGGGTTTTGGAACCAGATCATGTCATTAAATGAGGAGTAGGTGTATTTGATGAATGAATTCATGGATCACTGATAAGTATGTAGGTATGTGCTTTAGTTGAATGAAATTTCTGGAAGTCAGCTAGCTAAATGGGCAGTGCTATATTTTTACATGGTAATTTTGTAAGGCAGTGGGTTTCACTTTGTAAAGCAAATGGTAAGTAAATTTTAAAAATATATAGACTTAGAAGAGGAGCTAATTTAAAAAATAAATTACCTGAAATGGTACTCTATAATTCATCTTAGTTTTGAAATTCATAAGGAGACTATTCGACAATATTTTTTGGTTATAAACATCTACTTGGCTTTTCTTTAAAAAAACAACAAACAAACTCGTGAATTTAGACTTCATTGAACTCAAAATTCAAGAAGGGAACTTATGAGGGACTGACTTTATTCTGTGGGTAGAGTGGATTGAGTGCCCTGGGGTGGGATAGAGTTAGGAAATTGATAAAATAGTGTTACGCGAGTATTTAAATGTCTATATGGAATAATTTTTACAAAATCAAATAATACTTAATTTTATAATTGGATTTTCCATTTTAAATGTTAATAAAAACTAATCTTTGTGGTATTTTTGCTACCTGTGAGTATTCATAATATGAATGTTTTATAATTGGTTCTAAGAGAGCTTTTTAATTTCTATGAGTGGTGATACAAAAATCATGTCACTTTCATTCTAATTTGAAAATACTTGTTGATCGAGTTAACATTTTGTTTTGCAGCCATCTTGGGTGATTTTATCTGTTCAGTGTGGAGCCCTCCTGCCGTATCCTTTCTGGGGGTGAGGGGGAGGATGGGTAACTACTGATGTAGGCATGAAACTGTACGGACTGAATGAAAAAGGCTTATTAGCCGTATTATGTTGTCTCTACTCAGTATTCCCTCCTATTTTCTATTCTGTCTCAAACTGTATGTCACTAGTCCTTGTCATTTGTAGAGTAAAAATAGAGAGGGCCAGGGCATTTGGAAATAGATTTAGGACAGGGCCACCAGGCACAGGTTCTAATTCTACTCAGCTTTAAAATCTTGGGCAATCTACTTCTCTGGACCTTAGTTTTCTTATCTGAAACAGATAATTATTGTGATGGCTAGCTAGATAGTATATTTCTAAAATTCTGGACCAAACCATGAATTATTTGAAGGGTAGCTTGGAGAAGAGAAAATCAGAAGGAAATATTTAATTTTATAGCATGCGTTGTTATTCTTGTTAATTTCACTAGATAATGGAAGGTTTATTAGTCAGTAAACATGTTAAATACCTCTTATGGTCTTAGGACTGAAAATATAATGGTGAATAAGATAATTTCTGGCTTCAACGAACTCTCTTGCATTCATTCATTTAACATTTCTTGAGTGTGATTTTGGCCCACGGACTTTGCTGGATATTAGGAATGAGGTATCCTACAGGCTTACTGTTGACTGTAATTGGTGTGGTACCTCCTATTTCATATGAAAATATGAATCCTCGGTTTCTGGAGGTTCACATTTGAGCACAAATTCTAAGAGTATCTGATACCATACAGTCATGATGATAAAATTTTGGTTTGGGGAGATCTTTTTCACCCTGTTGTATTTTGAAGGTGTGCAAGGTAATTCCTTTGCATGCACTTATTATAGAATGTGGATGGAGGGAATCTTGTAATTAAATATTTATATGGGATGTCAGATAAATGGAAAGCATCTCTTTAAAGGCAGTTCTTGGAGTATGTGCAGAACAGTAGCAATTCCAATTTAAAAATGTTAGGATTTCTTATTTACAGTCCAAAGAGTTGAAGGAAATCAGTTCCCAGTGGTGTGTCTGACCTGTGTTGTAGTTTTCCTTTTTAATGGGGGCGGGGTGGTGGTGGGGGGGGTGGTGGTGGTGAAGTAAAGGGTTGTTTACCTTTTTGTTTTGTTTATTATAAAATCAGATAAAAAAGATTAAGAGTGCAGTAGGTACTTTTGAAGAGGAGTCTGTTCATTCTTGTTCTCTATTATTAACTCTCCACACAAGAATTTTTCAGAACTTGTCATCTCCTTACTTGCCTATCCTAAAGAACCCTGAAGGAAACAGAGAGGGGAACCATCAACATTCTGGTAGATGACATAGCTGAGTTTTACCTTGACTAATGTTCCCTCAAGCTTTTGAAAGTATGAAGTTCTTGATCTGTTTAGTAGGAAGATCAGAAATAATCTTCAGTTTATTGAGTTGCTTGAGTCATATTTGAGTCTAGGTTATTACAGTCAAAGAATGTTCAATTCTTGGCATTAGGATTTCAAAATCTATTATGTTTTTCTTAATTCACTTACCTCAATAGATATTCTTTTCACCTACTAGAAAAATAAGTAGTACTTTAAAACTATGTTGAATTTTTACAGACATTCCAAAGTTCAGAGAAAGTCATTGTGTTTGTTTTTAATAGACTGTAAAGTACAGACACATACAGCCCCTGTCTGCCTTCTAACCATGTTCTCAGCATATGGCACATAGTAAGGCTTCAGTAAGTATATTTAATGGATGTTAAAAATTAGAACTGGGAAGGATTTTGGAAGTTCTATGTTCAAACTCTTTTAACAGAGGAAACTGAAGCTCAGAGTAGTCTTGCCCAAGTTTACAAAGATAATAGTAATACTAAGTATAAAACTTTAATTATTTCATAAAGGGTTCTTTCTACTATATTGTAGACGTAATCATGCTAAAATTTTATTTAAACATTTTTTCATTTGTTTTCCAGATGACTGTTGTTATAGGTATGTGTGTATACATGTGTATAGTAAGCTAGGCATCAGAGACCAATGTATTATGCCCATTTATTGTAGATTAGATTTTGAAATATATCTTAATGGAAATCTCTCAGTTCTCTTTGTGTTGTTCACTTCTCTTTGTTCTAGTCTGCTCTGTACTCTTCTGTGGTCAACTTAAAGCTGTCTCCTAAATGAACTGAATGAGAGGGCGGGAAGGAAACGGGATGGGAGCAAGTCATGTTTTTACATGTGCATATAGGATGTCTGTTAGTGAAGTACAGGTTGCACTGATTTGATTTCATTGTAATCTTAATAACTATAAAACAGAGTAAATGGTTTTTCTCCAGAATCATGCCAGATATTTTTTGGAGTCACTGCCTGCCTTTCTCAGGTAAGCGTGGTTGCAATTAGTCTTATATTATTTATATATAACATTTCTCAGTTTTTTATATGATTGAATTTATGGCTTAATTGTTAATCACTTTTAACGCTATTGACTGAACTGCATATTCAGTATGAACTTTTGATGCATTTAGGATTATTTAAATACTCATGTTTATTTTTAAGATTGTAATGGGTGAAAATGGTTTTTCTGTTCTAAGGAATTGCAAGGATTTAAACTTGCGTAGGAAAAAATATTAAAAGTGAAATTAAAAGAAGACAATCCAGTCATAATTATAGGCAAAGAATTAATTTTATTAGTAAATAAAGGACTTACAGATCATTAAAAAAAGTAAAGACTTCAAATCAGAGAAGTGAACTTACTGCTCATAAAGAAAAAAAGTGTAACAGTTGGTACCAAATAGTTGGTACCCTTTTTATAATCAAAGACATGGGACTATCAAAGAGATGAAAACTTGCTTATCAGATCTATAGCAGTGTACTGACTGCTGGTGAAGGTGTCCAAGACAAACACAAAGGAAGCTCCTGCTGGCGGGATTGGGAATTGCAAATCAGTGTAAGTTTTCTAGAAAAGGTTAACGTATTCTCTGCCTTTAAGTACTGGTTTCGTTTTTCCCTGCAATTCTCTTATGTTAGGAAATCTCCAAGTTGATAGATATAGAGACAGATTGATGCTAAGAGAGTAAAATCAGGAAGTATTAGGTTATCCAATACTTGGGAAAGGTTAACAAATATGTTTTATACATTTACACGAGTCTAGCTATGTCGCCATTTTTGAGTTATGTTACGAAGATAAGTGGGGAGGGGGAAAGCAGGTTATAAAATAGGCATAAAATAGGCATATAGTGTTACATGAACCAAATTAAAGGTCTTAACTGAAAAAAGAGACCAAAATGTTAACAGTGGTTAATTATGGGAGGTCAGGGAAATGATTATTTAACTTTTAAATTATTTTCTGTTTTCCCAAACCCCTAGTTTAAATAACCAAGAGCAAAGAAAAACAATTCCTTAAACCATAAAAACTATTTTTAAAAATTAAGTTTGTAATTTCCGCTTGTTCTTAAACTTAGATAGAACATCTTGTTTAAGATTAGTGATATTGGACCGGCAAAACCACCACCCAGGGGTGCTGCCGTTTTCTCTCACCCAGGCCTGATGTTCTTGATATTCTCAAGATGTCTTTGAGCAAGGGTTTGGTCTTTCATCGTCTCAATGGAACCTTTGAAAAGGGGGCATAACATGCAAAGGGCTTTGATTAGGGTTGCTTTTTATGTTTCTCCTTTGTAATAAGTGATTATAGAGGCAGGTCATATTTACTTTAGCACTATTAGATTTTTGTCCAGATTCAGCTTTTAGTACATAAGATATTACCAGTCTGAATTTGATCTTGTCTTAGTCCACTCAATAAATAACCACTTAACTATGATTCCTTTGTTTTTTGGTATTTTGTCTTATAAAATTCTTGGAAGAGTTTTAAAATGATGAAGTCCTCTTTTTTCTTGCTACATAAATTTTTTGGAGATCCTTAAAGAATCAAATTGATTCTATCCCACCTAGCCCCTTAGGAACATGAATTTTGTTGGTATTAGTATTTTTCAATGTTTTTCATATCTGTTATAAATGTGTATTTATATGATGAAGATGATCTTTAAAGTTGGCAAAATGAATTTTTTTTTTACTGGGTGCTATGGTTACATGTAATATTTTTGTTATTTTTCTTATACTTCTCTGTATGTTCCAAATTTATAATAAACCACAGAAAAGTGTTTCAATTTAAAACATTTTATTATATTTCTTATGCATAAACTGGCTAAAATGTGAATTTTATTTTTAATTCTATTTCATATTTATTGGATTTATGGGTTTCAGAATCAGAAATCCAGAGAGGATTCAAGTTGAATGAGAAAGCAAGAGGGAAAGGTGGGCCATCGAGAGTCGGAGTGGGTGCAGGGCGTACTGTGGGTATTTTCAGGGATGGAGGTGGCAGTCCCGTGGAGTTGAGCAGACTTGACTTGAGGATAAATAATAAAAGGTATATGAGTATAAGATAATTTAAGGGTTTAATTAGGTGATTAGAGATTATTAAATGCTATGAGTTTAACACTAAGTAGAGTGCTTTTATTCTTGGAGACTAGTAGTGACATTTGTCAAAGGTTATGCTACTTCCTGTGGAGTCAATGCCAATTCATTGTGAGCTCATCCATGTAGTATATCAGAGTAGAATTGTGTTCTCTCGTGTTTTCAATGGTTGATTGTTTCAGAAGCACATCATCAGAACTTTCTTCCAAGGTGCCTCTGCTTGAACTTGAAACTCCCTAACTTTTGGTTAATAGTAAACGTGCACTATTTACAAAAGATTATTGTATAGTGCACACAAGAGTTTAATGTATATTAAAGTCAGTAAGTCAAACTCATTGCTGTTGAGTCAGTCAGATTCTGCATCGTGGCAACCCTAGAGGGCAGAGTAGCGCTGCTCCACAGGGGTTTGAAGCTGCCAATCTCTGTGGACATCGATAGCTCCATTCTTCTGTAAAGAAGCTAGTGGGCTTGAGTATGTACAAGACATTATAATGTGTTAAGTCTAGTCACACGTAAGTGTTAATATATAAGTTCAGACAAGGAAAGCATCAATGTAAACTGAAAGGGTTAAGAGTTACTTGACAGGAAGTAAGATTTGAACTGGAACCAAAAGAATAGAATAAAAATAGGGTTAAATATACCTAAAAATAGGGTGTTCCATATGGGGGAAAAAATTGGAGGAGAAAACAGGAAGGCACAAATGGCTCATTATTAGGAGACTGATGGCAGAGCCAGGGTTATACATATGAGCATAGAGCCAAAAGCTTGGGATGCTTAGATGAGTAGAGAATATAGAAATCTCTGAAACTTAGCTTCATAAAATAGTTAACAGGCTCCTTCTGAATGTTTGCATTAGGAAATTGGGCGGGGGGGTGATTTGGAAAAGAAAAACATAAATAAAATTAGAATCACCTTTGCGTGGTCATTAAGCTCAGAGTGTGGCATGTGAAGTCAGGGTAGATTGGAGTTTTTGCAAGATGGAAAGTTGCACTCTTAGATTTTAGAAGTGCTGTTGTAGATTAAGGTTAGCACAGTTTAAATGAAGGTACAAGATGTGCATTAGAAACCCTGTGAGATGCATTGAATTTGGTCTGTTGATCAGTTATCCCATTGGAGATCTTTTGTAGGGATTTAAAGATAGAGTGCAGTGGTATGATGTGCTTAGAATTAGGAATTCCTGTCGAAGACAGTACAAGCAAGAACAGATAACCAGGAGTAGAACCTTTGTTAACATACATAGTTAAGAGATTGGAAAGAAAGGAATTGAAAAATACATCAAGACAATTGAAGAAATAGGCTACAGTCAAACTTAATTTTCAGTTTTATTGCTAGAAATAGCAAAGCCCCAGGTAAAGTTTAAGCATGAGTTTGCAGCAGGTAAGTGTACATAGTACCATGTATTCTTCCAGTCCTGTTCTGTAAGCCATGGGAAAAGCATGATGAAAAGTGTCATGGGACTTGGTGATTGTACTTAGGGCTTATGTAGATCTTGGGTTCTGAGTTGAAAATACATATCAGGGTAGTCAGCAGGGGGTGAGAATGACAATCCCAGGAGGGAAAAAGCTGTGGCAGAGAACAGGCATACCTGAATTCTTGAAGGTAGAATAGTATTATTTGACTCTGAGTTTGGGAAGTTACCCTGCTTGTGACACAGAGTGGAGATACTGGCTATCAGCTTTCAGCTGAAAAGTAGAATTTTATTTAGGTGCTAAAATCACTAAGGACAATGTCTAGACTCACTGGTGGACAAAAAGAAAATGAATTTAGCATGGCCTCTGACAGTATTTTATATTGTTCTAGCAATTTCTTTGGGCAACAAAAATCAGAATCTGATAGGATTTTTATGGACTACTTACACTTCTTGTCACAATTCATCACTTATGATGAATTGAAGCCCCCCAATGTGTAATTTCACAGGGCAAGATACAAACCCCTGCTTTTACGTTGGGAAAGATGGCTAGGAATGAGTGTTGGGGGAAGATCCTACCCTAGTATATAGTTCCAGTGAAGAATCCTGGAAATTTTAGTTGAAGGAAAGTTCATTGTGAAACAGTGATACTTTGTGGTTGCTGAAAAATGTTCATTCTTTCTTAAGCTATGCTAACCAATGTATGTATAGTGTGTAGCTAGGGAACCCCCTTTAACAAGTACTTGATGACTACTTCTTTTGTGTCAGGAACAATGTTAAGTATTAGATAGACATATGTGATCTCTCCCCTCAGAAACTTAGTTTAGAAGGGGAGACCAACATCTAAAAAATTATTATGACATGCGAAAATAAAAGTGGGTATAAGATACAGAATTAATACAGAGGAGGGGTGGATAATGATGGTTAATTTTTGTGCTGTTCTCTGCACGAGAGACTGGTTGAGCTATTTGTACCTTTTTAAAAATGCTAGAACATCTATGCGTGCAAACACACACACGTGCATATACCAGGCAGGACTCCACCTTTTAAGAAGGAATGTTTGCTTGGTGGTTCTTAGTGACCCTTCTGTCTTTTCCCCTGTCAGGGTGTTGGTACAAGCTGGAGCTCTTTGTTGGAGTCTTCCAGAGATCTCCCAGGGAGAGGTAGGGAAGTGAGATTGTGCCAGCAGAAGTTGGGAAGCACAGACACCATCTGCCTTCTTCTGACCCGGTACTGATGCAGGCTGAGGCCTCTAATGTAATGTGCTGGGTAGGTTTCTGGGAATAGGGCAAGTTTAATTAATGGAGAGCCTGGCCAGGGTCTTAATTTAAATCTAGATGACAAAAAAGTCCTTTCCATTTCTGTATCTCAATCAACAAATATTTCTTGACTGCCTACCCATGTGCCTTGCACTGTACTAGGTACTATGAAAGCTATCAAAGACATTTAAAATGTTCTTTTCTAAGACGCTAGCCTTTAATAGATAGCATTATAGTTCATGATCAAAACTGAACAAGAGATCTGTGCATGCTAGAATCAAGGATGGTTCTAATATGGCTGATGAGAGACCTGAAGAAGAGGGGAGGACATTACTGATCGGTATAAGAGAAAGCATCTGTTTACCAAGGGAACAGAAGAAATAGTGTGAAGAGCTCTAAAAAGTTTGTGGGAAAATTCCATGATCTTTTATTCCATTTTCCCACGAATTTTTCAAGCCGCCCTCATAGTTCTTAACTCCAAGTAGTAGTTTAGAGGGCCGTGGGGGGTGGGGAGGGTGTAGAAAGAGAGAGAAACATCCAGTTGCCTAGTGTGGTAGATATGTAGAATCTTGTATAGCATGTTAGTTGGAATGTAATGACCATGATACCTGGATCTTAGAGGAATAAGAATTTAAGGCTGAGTATTGCTTTGTGACAGAAAGGATAAGTCTGAGGAATATCATTTATAGATGGTGGTAGTTGAAGGTGATACGGGAAGTAGTTCAACCAAGAGAGGTGATCAGGAGCCAGACACTTCAGGAAGAGCCTTGAGTACCATTTGAAACTTTGTGGGTTTTAGCGTTAAAAACATCAGAGCCTTATTTGCCAAAATGGTAAGATTTGTGATTTAGAAAAATTGCTCTAAAGAAAGTAAAACACTTTTCCCCAATTATAAAATTAATGATCTTGATAACTTGGAAAATACAGAAAAGTATAAAAATGAAAATTAAAAAGTCCCCATAATCATATCACCCTAGTTAACTATGTGTTAACATTTTGGTGTGGAAAGAGCATTCCTAATTGTTAATTATGCTGATTGAGATTCATTCAATGAGCTGGTATGGTTTTTAGAGGTCATTTAATCCAAATGCACTTCGATGAAGAATCTGGTCCATGGACATTTTATATGCTCACATAAGCTAGTTATGGGAGACACTGTACTATGCCCCAGATCTCCTTTCTCCCTGTCTGGTGTTCTTTCCACAGTAACATACTGCATCCTGTTGAAATCTACACCTAGGACATAGGCTAAATATGCTATAGGACTATATTTATTGCAGTCAATAAAATAAAAATTATATTTAGCTGACATATGGCCAATCTTGGTAAAAAGGCCAAATAGAGATTGTTTTTAATTTTATTAAAAGATATGTAACTATTTATTAGATTAACCTATATTATCATAATTAAATCTGAACTCCAAATGCTGCAGGATATAAATGTTTTTTGCAGGAGCCTCTAATAAATAACAATCTGATCTAATCTCCTGAAATGTGACATTGATCTATGAAATTAAAAAGGTATAAAATACTGATTTTTAAAGGTAATGTGATTTTTTAGTATTCATAGAGTAGTGTGGAATATGAAATGATTTCTTGAAATATTTTTAAGATGTATGAGAGTAGATTTATGTCCAAGCTTTGGCAAACTATGTAATGGCGATTACAAAGAAATTAACCTACTTTTTATCAATGCTTAAAAAAATAATAATAACTTGAGACAAAGATCAAGACTTGAGCATTCATAATCCTCATCTTACAATAAATTTATCCAGATAAAAAAATTCACTTGGTTAAATTATCTTAGTGTTAATGCTTTATTTTTCTAAAATGTTTCTCTTGTTTTACAGACTCTAAAAATTTTAATTTTAGACATCCTTTTTGGCTTTGCTAGTAGTGATTACCCTGAGAGAAACTATGTAGAACAGTGGAAACTTTAAGAGCTTAGTGATAGACCCAAGTTTAGATATACCTGGGTTTAAAAGCCAGCTTTTCCAGCCATTAACTATAATCTTATGAAAATTATTTAACTTCTTTCAGGTTGTGTGCTTACTTAAAGATGGGAGTGATGCTTCCCATTTTCCATGATGGTTTTAAAGAATAGGAATGTATATCAAGCACTTGGCACAGTTCCTGGCACATTGTAGGCAGGCAATAAATGGTAGCTTTTTTATTATTACAGTGAAAGCCTATTTTAAAACATAAGCCATCGTATCTGGAGTCCTTACATCGTCATTCTGCAAGCATAAGAAGTATTCCTTTTATGCTTGCTTTTGTTTCTTTTGTGCACATTTTCCCCTGCACTTACAAACCATTGTATTTTTATCCTTTTATTTTAGCCATTTCATAATTCGTTTTTGTTTTCCATTAGTGATTAAGAAGTTCCTTAAATGTCGTTTTGATATTGTGATTGTATTTAAACAGTTTCAGAAATTACACAAGGAAGCTGGAATGGTGTACTGGTTCTTTCTGCTTTCCCCCCCTCTATCATTTTTGTTACAGACTGAAGTAATCCTCCATTCAGTCTTTGGAATATGAATAAAAGTATTTTTTTAATTATTTGGTGGAAAAGGAAAAAAACAAAGATTTTATCTATAAAACTCCCATGATAAGAATATAGATTTTATTACAGTAAGTAAATAAGTAAAAGTTTATCTGTTTTTACCATGAATACCCTTAAGTTAATTTCATTTGATAAAGCAAAATAGTTAGGATGTTATAATGTCTTCTGATAATAAAGTGGAAATATAAACCCGCCAAGATTACAGTGTAAAAGCCCTGTTTCTCACTCTCTGTCAGGTATCATCTGCAGACCGAAGTGCTCTGTGGGCTTTGGTGACGTTCTATGGGGGGGATTGTCAGCTGATCCTCAATAAGAAGTGCACACATTTGATTGTTCCTGAACCAAAGGGGGTAAGCATCCCTTATACATTCTCTTTTCATATGCTATGTTAGTATTTCCAGAAATGAGGCATCTTTCTTGAGCTCTTTTTAAATTATTAGATTCCACTTGGAGAAAGTGGTTGTTATTTTTTTATTACTTATACCTAGCTTCATTTAACAAAGGTTGTGCTATACTTTCAAACTGATTATGAGCATAATGTAACTTCTAAATACAAGGAAATTTGACTTTATTTCATGAGGAAGATAACAAGCTGTTTTGAAGTCTTTTGTGTGTGCTTTCAAATCCAGTAAAACCTCAGTTTATATGTATGAAAAAATAGTCTTCAAAATACTTTACAAGACCTTGTGCGAGGTATAATTACAAACATTTGGTAAAGTTTTTAATACAGTTTCTTCTTTCAATTTGCAACAAAACAATTTATCTTGATAAGAGGAAGGCTTCTCACTAGGATGTTGGTTACTAAAATGTGGTCCCGTGGTCATCAGCATCAGTTGGGGGATGAGTGAGAAATGCAGACTACTTATCCCAACCCCAGATTTACTGTGTTTAAAACACTGGGTCCTGGAACCCAACAGTGTTAAGCCCTGTAGGGGATTCTGAAATATATTGAAGTTTGAGAATTACTGTTGTATGGAAACCAATTTCTTTCCCATAAACAGTAGGTTTGATAACCAAGTATATTTACATTATTAATAGTCTTTGACTAGTGAATCTTTTCTACCTATAAGTCATTGCCATCCTCTTTTTGTTGCTACCTTTGATAGATCTGAATCAACAGTCATCGTATTATTGGTGCTTTTGAGATATTTTATAAATAGATTATGACAGACCATATTGCTTTCTCCAGTTTAATTTGTAGATTGGTGATTTCTTACTTGAACTCATTTCTTTCCTGATTGTCCTACTTAATCCCTTGTAAGGACAAGAATTCCCCCATCATAAAAACCAGATGCAACTATGTGATCTGGTTTTATTTATAAAAACAACATGTTTTAAGTTAATGTACATTATTAGGCAGTATGTTCTTAATTCATGAGTGACCTTTGGTTTCTAAAGCCCTTTAATCAGACAGGTTTGATGATTTTGCATTAAATTGATTCAGACATTTTAAGTGTAGCAGTAGTGAGCTCAGCAGTTTGTACATACAACAATAAATGGTGTGAAGAAAAGGCCTTTTATAATGTTTAGTTTATCAAGTGTTTTTACTTCTATTGAGCATAGAGGAATTTTTAACTTAAAAACAACAGGAGCAATGTTTAATTATTGGGAGGCAGAGGCTGGTATTTAGCATTTTAGCATATCTGAGGGTAAACACTCTCACTGTGGCTGAAATTTGATGTCACCAAACAGGAAGTTGAAGTGTGGGGGAAATCGGCACCTTGAACCAACTCTAGCATATCACTTGTTACGCTCTGGGCATCTAAGATTTGGGGGACTTTTTTTTATCGCTGTTGATTCCTGAATTCAATTGCACTCATTCATACAGTATTTTGATCATTCAAGGATTAGAAAAAATTTAGCTGATGAGTTAGCTCTGGCAAAAGCTTTTAAAAATTACTCCTTATCCTTTCAGCGGGAACTGACCTTTTATTTAAGCAGTTAACTACCTTTAAATAGAAAAACTTTGTGAAAATCAGGAAACGTGAGTGAAATGTAATTTTTAGTCTCGGGAACAAAAATTTGAATGACAAAAGTATAGGTAAATTGTCATACACTACATAGCTGGTAGAGTATAAATTGAAATTGCCTCCAAAAAAATTTGAAATCACCTCTGAAAGGAAGTATAGTTCTAAATGTAAACTCCATGTACATAATTACATAGATGTTCAGTCTGTTAAATGAAAAAAGCGCTTTAGGAATTATTTGTACTCTGACAGCATGGTTCTTTTCTCCCTTCTTTGTATACACACGGATAAACAATTAAGACTATATGAAATGTTCACTGATATCCAATCAGTGTAATTCTTAGGATTGTGCTTGTTTTCCTTTTATTTAGCCTTTTATTTAAAGTGTATTTTAAAATGTTGACAAAAAGACATCCTTATAAATAGAAAGTGAATTCACCTGCCCTTTGTAGCCCTTACTCTTTCCCAAGAGAGAAGTCTCCTAGCTTTAGAGCACTTCACAGTCTTCCCATCAGTTCTCCACAGAGCATGAGACAACTGCAAGCAGCAATCCAGGTTCTACTACTCCCTGTACAGCCCCGCGGACTCTCAGACTTATCCCGACCGCAAACAGCAAATGCTGTCTTTGGTCTCTACCACAGGAAATGGATTTAAGTTTGGGGCCCTAGCTTGTGCTGTTTTAGACAATTGCTGTGAGGTATTGAACTTTTAGAAACAGAAGTAGAAGCTTATATTGACTAGCTAAACTGTATTGGCAAAATCTTTTTTTTTTTTAATTACATCATCCTATTGGCTCTTGTTTAAAAATGTGCATGTATTTGCTTTTTTCCTTTGGTATTCTTTCTACCTTGACTTTTAGGCGAACCTTTTACTTGTTAGCACTCCTTACAATGTCATGCACTCACGTTTCCCACTGTGCCATATTTTCTGCTCTTATTTTCTACCATGCAAATGATCATTTGTGGTTCAGCCAGATCTCACCCTTTAATGAGGCTTTTTCTGAGTCTTCTAACTTAATGTTGATCAAATCCTTCCGTAATCGTCTACCTTGCCACTTAACACTTGGTTTTGCAATATACTCATTATTTATCTCATTTCTTTTCAGAATTAAATTGTGACTCTCTAGGTCAGAAACTTTTGGTATGCTTCATGTCTCCCCACCCCCACCATGACTTAGCACATATAGAAAGGTCTCAGTAAATGTTTGGTAATTGATTAGGAGAGCATGTCTATGAGAAGGTGCTTACATTGTAAAAATTATTAGTAAGTAAAAACAGGTAACAATGCTTTTCCAAGAGGATTTGCTAAAAGATTCTTAGCTAGACTTTCACATTTGAAATATAATTGATAAATAGACACCTGTAGGACTATGAGTGCATCAGACAGGAGCCCTGGGGTGGGCTTGCATCATGTCAGCAGTTTGAACCCCCCAGCCCCTCAGTGGGAGAAAGGGTGTTTCCTGCTCCAGGAAAGATTGACCACCCTGAACACCCAGAGGGGCAGCTTTCGTCTCTTCAGTAATCACTGTGTGTCAGCAATCGCTTGACGTTTCATTTGATTTTGTTTTGCAATATACTCATTATATATCTCATTTCTTTTCAGAATTAAATTGTGACTCTCTAGGTCAGAAACTTTTGGCCTAGAGGTTCATTTAAACTTTTGATTGATAAGTGGTTCATTTAAACTTTTCTTGCTCAGTACTCTCTATCTCAAAGGAGATCAAGTGTTTCTCTTGTATGTAATGCATCCCTCTTCTAAAGTAGTAGGGGTAGTAATTGTTGTCTAATACACAAATGTAGGAAATTTGATAAAATATGTAGCTTTGTTAATGCATGTGTTTGTCCTTTGCTCCTAGGAAAAATATGAATGTGCTTTTAAGCGAGCAAGTATTAAAATTGTGACACCTGATTGGGTCCTGGATTCTATAGCTGATAAAACTAAGAAGGATGAAGCATTTTATCACCCTCGCTTAATTATTTATGAAGAAGAGGAGGAGGAGGAAGTGGAAAATGAGGAACAAGATTCTCAAAATGAGGGTAGTTCAGATGAAAAATCAAGCCCTGCCAGTTCTCAAGAAGGATCGCCTTCAGGTGACCACCAGTTTTCACCCAAATCAAATACCGAGAAATCTAAAGGGGAATTGATGTTTGATGATTCTTCAGATTCGTCACCCGAAAAGCAAGAGAGAAATTTAAACTGGACCCCAGCTGAAGTCCCACAGTTAACTGCAGCAAAGCGCAGACTACCTCAGGGAAAGGAACCTGGATTAATTAATTTATGTGCCAATGTACCACCGGTCCCAGGTAACATTTTGCCACCTGACATCCGGGGTAATTTAATGGCTTCGGGACAAAATCCCCAGAGCTCGGAACGATCAGAAATGATAGCTTCTTGGAGTCCAGCTGTGCGGACATTGAGAAATATTACTAATAATGCTGACATTCAGCAGATTAACCGACCTTCAAATGTAGCACATGTAAGTCGCTCTTTAAAAATCAAGAATTAACTATTGGATTTATAATCTGTGTCAGTGTGTTTTTTGTTTCCTGCTTCAGACCCAATAACTTAAAAGCATTATTTATTTGTTTCAGGCAAGTAATGAAAATGTTTTATAGCCCTGGGGTTTTGGGTGTAATAAATTCTATTGTAAATAAGAGACCAGTGTGAGCAGCATGCACATAGGATGAAGACCTAACCCAGCTCAGTGGAACCAGTCTGACAGTGATAAAATGTTTTCCCTTGAAAAGGGATTTCCACTCGAGCTAGTTAACCGTATTAGCAGAGAGAAGAATTAAATGTATCACCTTTTCCTTGTTTCCTTATAATGAGCTTCAAGGTAAATATTTTTCATCAAAGAAGCCTTGTTGATACAGAAGGGATCTTATGATATTCAAGTCAGAATTTTCATTTCCGGCTGAGAGAGAGTCAGTTGTAGTACAAGGACCATAGGTTTTCCAGGCACTTTCTGGGAATTGGGGATAATACAGTAAATAAGACAGGTTCCCTCCTCCCATGTTAAGTGGAGAATAAAGACAGTAACCAGATAAATGACTTCTGATGGTTATAGAAATTGTTAAAGGGTCATGTAATTAGCAGAGATTGTCAGGAAAGGTCACATGAAAGAGATAGCTTAAATCAGTGTTGAATGACTTGAGAAGAAGTGAGGGCAGAGTTGTAGAAAACAGGAATGGCAATTCGTTTAACAGACCCAAAGTGGGAATGAATTTGTTGTACTCTAAGGGAAGTAGTAATGGAGGCTTATCCGTAGAAATGATGTGAGTGAGGGCTGGGCGTGATGACATTGGGACCTTGCCATGTAGGGCCTTGTAGCCCATGATACACACTGCCATCAAGTTGATTCTGACTCGTATCAACTCATATCATCATAACCTTATCTTTCTCCCATGGCTTGGCTACTGGGTTAGCAGCCCAATTCCTAACCCAATACCACCGGGGCTTCTTAATGAGGAAGTATCAGTTTTATTGTAAGGAAGCCATAGGGGCTTTCAGCAGGGATGAGATAAGATCTGAAAGATGTGTGGAGAATGTATTATAGGGGGGCAAGAAAGGAAGCAGAGGCCCCAGTTCAGGGACTGTTGGTTTGGGGTTTGAGAGAATAAAGGAACCAAGATTAGAACAGTTTTCTGTCTGGAGCAACTGAATGATGATGATACTGTTACTTTGAAAAGTAACATTGGGTTACCTGTGGGCTTTTAAATCCTAAATTCCTTTATAGATGTGCTGGGTTTGAGAGATATCTGCTAAATCCAGTGGGGAGATATGCAGACAGAAGCTGGGTCTGTTGTGCTTGACTCTCATGATTAAAGGTCTCAGCTAGAGACTGTCAGCACTGGAAACTGGGTGGCCTGCACAGGGAGGGAGAGCATAGTGAGAAGAGCTTCCGGGGTGATGCCCGGAAGGACCCCGGCAGCAGTGGAGCACCCATCTCATTGTTAGGATCAATCTGCAGGTTCACCTGGCTCTGGCATACTTTAGTTTCATATATTTATTTTCAGAATGATAGCACCAAACCCGATTCCAGTTCATAGTGAAACTAGACCTGTTCCTTAGGGTTTCTGAGACTAAATCTTGATAGGCATAGACCGTCTTTCTTTCATGGAAGAGCTGATGGTTTTAACGGCCGACCTCACAGTTAGCAATTCCAGCACTTAGCCCGGTGTGCCACCAGTGCTTCTGCATGATAGCACAGAGTCCCCAAAAAAAGGCTACAGAGAGTCTAAGAACTGTCTGAAGTGGCAGCCTACTATTTCATATATTCCCATTTTTAATGGAAGATGTTGGTGTTTATAAAATGTTTATAAAAATAGAAGTACATCTCTAATGTGTGGATTTCAGTGCATAAATGTCATTAAGCTGAACTGTAGGAGCATTTAAGATAAATTAGTTTATTGAGATATGTATCCTTGTATAATGTAATATTAGCCAATACCTAGCCAACTAAATTGAAAATGTTGAAAATAAAACATGTTTAGTTATAGTTTAAAAGCATGACTTGAAGTAGCAAAGCAGTTTCCAACATTGTTAAGCATTATGTAGTAGCAATATTCCTTGATAGAATATTAAATTGTTTGTTGGTAATTTTGTATAAAAGTTTAAGTTACATTTATGAATTTAGAAACCCCCTTAACTCAGTAGATCCACAGTTGCTCTTGTTCTGTCATGCCTTTGAGTTGATTTTGACTCAGAGACCCCATATAACAGTAGAGCTGCGCCTGTGGCTTTCTGAAGCTGAAAACCTTCATGGGAGAAGAAAGCCTCATTTTTCTCCCTCAGAGTGGCTAATGGGTTCAAACTGCTGACCTTGTGGTTAATGGTCCAATGTGTAACTCACTGCCAGCAGAGATTCTTAAATTTCTCTTAGTTACACATAAGGAGGCCTGATGGGTTAAATGTTGAGCTGCTAAACTCAAGGTCAGGAGTTTGAAACCACCAGCCACATTTGGGATAAAGATGAGGCTTTCTACTTCTGTAAAGAGTTGCTGCCTTGGAAACCCACAGAGGCAACTCTGGTCAGTCTTGTAGGGTGTCTAGGAGTCAGAATCGACCCGACTGTAGTGAGTCTGGTTTTGGCTGTAGTTACACCTAAAGAGGAACTTAGAAAAATAAATCATCAGAATTTTGCTAGTCATTCCTTGGCTAGAATTGAAAAAGAACTTACAAGTGTTTTTTTTTTTAAGTCATTTTATTGGGGGAACTTAAACGTTTTTGAATCCTTTTGCTGTTTGCTTTGAGGGTGGGCCAAAAATAATATTTTGAGACTCATAAATACAGAAAAAACACTGGCAACTACCCATACATTTGAAAAAGATTTTAGATTGAGGATTTAGCAATGATCAATAAATGATAGAATGAGCCAGGGAGTTCAGATTGTATAATAGTAGTCAGTGGAAGATAGTAAATCGGGGCCAGACCTTCCCTGTCCTGTCCTTTCCTTCCTTCCTTCCTTCCTTCCTTCCTTCCTTCCTTCCTTCCTTCCTTCCTTCCTTCCTTCCTTTTAATAACGAGAGGTGTTAAGCAATGAGTAATTGATAGTATATGGTTCTTAAGACCATTGAAGGGAATGGGATCCAGAGTACGGCGAAAGAAAATGCATCTGTTAGATCGTAGAAGGAAGAAAGTTAAGATGTATGAAGCAAGGTGGCAGAGTGTAGAAGAAGAGACAGGAGGTAATTGGTGATTTGAAAAGATGAGATTTAAAAATAGTTATATAGAGATTGGGCAGACAAGCATGCTACACATAGTTAGGGCCCAGTGTAGGCTGGTGTAGTGGCAAGAATGAAAACCTGGAATCCAATCTGGATAAGGGAGAAAGTGGAGGGAGGATCAGGGAGGGGCTTGAAGTTCCCATGAAGATGCAGACCACTCATAATGGGTATATTACAAAGCAAAAAGCAGAAAATCTAGTTGGTGTGAAAAGTAAAGAGCTTTTATTGAGTGGCAAGGCAGTTTTCAAAATGAGAATCAGAGTCCATAGGATTCTGAATTATGTGATCCAAGGAGGAGAAAGTTCTAGGGGTCTTTATAATAAAATACAAGGAACGTTAGTAAAACTCCAGTGATTGATTGACATACAGGTAATTGTCAAAACTGGATGAGGAGACATCTGATTGGTAGATTATATATATTTCTATAATTGGCTTTAATAAGAATTATAACAAAATAATCATTAAATTGAGTTCATCTGGCCTCAAAACAATCCTGTGATCCTTCTTGTGGGACTGCCGGGAAGGCCTTGTAATGCTGAAGTTTAATTTGAGTAAGAATTGTTTCTGGACCCACCTTCCTAAGCAGCAAGCAAACGTCTTAAGCAAAATTGTTCTCTGAAATTGTTTACCAAGTAATTTCCTCACTGTACAATGGAGAGATACAGGAATAATGACTACATTCTTGACACCAAGATTACTTGTACTGCAAAATGGGAGTTTTAACCTCCAAACTTAGCATAGCCACCACGTCGTGGTGGGAGTCCTAACTTCTGTTGGTGCACTCACTCAGATACTGGTTACACTGGTAACCCAGAAGGAAAAGCAAATTTGGTGAAATACTGGTGTACTTGAATTAGCAGTTTTGAATGTTTATGATAACGAGCTGGGATTGTTAGCCTGTAACCCCTACCCCAGTGGTTCTTAACCTTGCGACCCCTGTGTGTGGGTTGAATGACCCTTTTACAGGGGTCGCCGGATTCATAACAGTAGCAAAATTACAGTTATGAAGCAGCAATGAAAATAATTTTATTGGGGGGGGGTGGGGGTCGCCACAACATGAGGAACTGTATTAAAGGGTCGCAGCATTAGGAAGGTTGAGAACCACTGCCCTAGACCATACTAGCCTTACATGTTAAATTTAGTCCAAATAATTTTTAAAAAATTATATATTTGCCAAACTCACAAGGTTTTCTGTCCATGTTGGGTTTCTGCTTATTTAGGATGTGTAGGTAGCCTGTTGCAGTGTTGACCTTGAAGTCTTGGAAAGTGCTGCCCTTGGAGCTGAGGAGCAGCTGCTCCTTTTAAACTGAGGTACTGTTGTGCTTCAGGGCCCACTCCTCCATCGTTGATTGTTTCTGCTTCCCGTCACAATTACGTTACTTGCCTGGTTCTGTAGATAAGGAAGGATCTTCAAAAAGTTCATAGAAAAATAGAAATGGAAGGTAATGAATTTTTTCACAAACTTTTGATGCCTTCTTATAGATTTAAGTTTGCTTCTGACCACTGGTGTAGGTTGTGTTTCAGAATGAAAGGCCACGGTAAAGTAAGAGATGGTCATTGAGCTGAGGTGGTCAAAGAACTGAAAGCTAGAATTTGTTCAAGATTTTCCTTGTGAGTATTGAAGTGACCTACGTGAAGGGTAACCGATGAAATGCAAAGAAAGATCTGTTTCCAGCATCTTCCAATGCAGGAGCTTGTTGTCCAGTTGGGCCATGTGCAGTCGCTTCCAGGAAGTGTAATGAGTGATCAAACCACATCACAAAGTCTCAAAGGAACAGGAATTTTAGAAGAGGACAGAGGAGTTGTGGTTTGAAAGTAGTACTGGAAAGCTAGAAAGACTTAGTAGCAAACAGAAAACAAAAGACCAAAGCATTGATAGGTGAAATACTTGTAAGGGTATCGATCTGAAAGGTTGGAAGAATGGTGATGTGATTGAGACTGCAGTGGGGAAAGAAGAGAGTCCCATAGGGAAGACGTGGAGCACTCCGATACACCTGCCGTGCCAGGAGTGATTGGGAATATGAGACTCAGAGTGTTGGCTCATGGCCCTAAATGTCTATTTTAGTTGGGTGGTATGAGGATGCATGAATATATAAAGTAATGTGAAATAATTATAAATTCTCTGACAAGTCAAGAAATGATACTTTCTTTTTTACTTGTGGAATCACAAATGGAAGGTATCATTTAAAAACGCTTTCATTTGCCCTGTGGAAAGCACCATTGTTCCATGATCCTTTTAGGACTGGTGTTACATTTACAGCAGGGTCAGGAATTAAAGAGTGATCAGAGTGCAGAGGTGCTCATTCCAGGCTGCCAACGGCTCAGCCAGCCCTGTACCTCCTTCAGATCACTGCTTCCTCTTGATTCCAGAGGGAGGTTGTGTTCGAGACTAATGGTCATTCTGCATTCCCAGCGTGGGCTCTTGTCTTCAATCTCTATATCTACTGTCTGCCCTTTGAAAAAACCCTTTGCTCTAATACCCTTAGTAGGAACAGCTCTTAGCGTTATTCTTTGACCTCCTTGGACTTATACACACCTTAAGCAGAGGGCATACCCAGCCAGCCATTTCTCTGGCCACTCCACTGAGGAGTTAGTGCTTTGATTAGGAACTGCCCTGACTCCAGGCATCCTCCTCCCACTGTCCTGTGTAGTTGTTCCTTCATACAATTCAGGACTCTTAGTACTAGAGTCTAGGCTTGGTAGAAATGGTAAGCAATTGACTTGACGCTGCCCATTGTGCAGGCAGATGTTAATTTCCCTATTACTCATAAAGTCTACGTAGACTGTTTACTTCTGAGGGCTGAAATATAATAAATACATACATGAAAGAAATGATCCACATATTTCTAAGGGATATTGATTCTGCTGGATTTCAGACAGTAAATCTTCAGAGGAGCAAGCAGCCTCATCTTTCTGTCTGGGAGTGGCTGGGGTGGGGTGGTTTAAACCACTGACCTGTTTCTAGCCTAATGCCTAATCGACTATACCACCAGATCTCCTTAAAGATATAAAGTGAAGTTAAACTTCCTCCCACCCCTCACTCCCTTATACCCTCTCAAAAGGCAGCCAACTACTCTCATTACCATTTACTTGCGTCTTGGCTCATGGCTTGTCTACATATCCTTTCGCCTCTCTCCCACATATCTTCATATCCAGTACTGTTCAGCTGCCTGCTATGAAGGGGGAATTTCCCCTTATTTTAGTGAATATTTCCATTACTTTTCTGAATGGAAAATAAATCAATATTTGGATTTACTTAAATAATAGTGTTCTGTTTAAAATTCAACTATGGGATCCTGAAAGAATCTCTTTATAAAAGTGACTCTTGATCAATTATTTCATCGCTGAATCCAAAAGACATCTTTGAGAATGATATAAAAATAAAAGTTGCTCATGATCAATTATTTTATCGCTGAATTCAAAATTTGTTATCTTTGAGAATTATATAATTGCACTTGGGAATCTGTTTAAGTGGGAAATAAGCTATATTTGCAATTTAAGTACAGTTTTCTTCACTCATTCACAACCATCAAGTCTGTTCTAACTCATCAACCTTATAGGACAGGGTAGAACTCCTTCTTTGGGTTTCTGAGTTACTCTTTACAGGAAAAAGTTACTCTTTACAGGAGTAGAAAACCTCATCTTTCTCCCTCGGAGCGGCTGGTGGTTTTGAACTGTTGACGCTGTGGTTAACAGCCCAATACATAACCACTATGCCACCAGGGCTCCTTTAAGTATAGTTTTGGTAGTGTTAAATTTTAATTCTTTCAGTTTATAATGCTCTTAGTGGGGCTCAGTTGTATTGCTAGAATTTAAGCAAAATTATTACTGTTACCAGTTGGGTGACCAGAGAAATTATTTGGCTTCTGGGTTTTGTTACTTTGAGTATGCACACATACTTCATGGTACAGCCTGTTGCCATATTTCTTTTTGTTTGACTCAGTGCTGTATGAGCTAACAAAGATAGCCTTCCATTTTATTCTCTCCTTGTTGGCACCTCTTGTTTCATTGTGCCTTTCTGACCCTCTCAACATGTATATAACTTCGTTCACTCCCGTCACCGCTTTAACGCATGCCTGCCAAGGAATAGGAAGGGATATAGCAGACTGACTTGTATGCTTTTTCTGTAGCTTGTTTTCTGTTTAAAACTATCCAGGAATGCTTGAGGAAGGATCAGTTACCAGCTGCAATGATGATTTTTCGCTTAGGAATGCTTCTCATTTGACCAGAGTGTTAACTGTGGTAGTGTTAACCGCTATCTGAGCTACTCCTAGCCTGATAGCCATGCCTTCAGCTTTCATTTGGAAGCAATTCTTGATATGTGACTCTCACTAGGGAGCTTATTTATTGTGTCGTGGGCCATGAGGCAGGAGGAAAGGGAAATGGCATCTTGGAGAGGGGAGTTGGGGGCGAGACCAAACCTGTTACTTTCAGATGCTTTCCTCTCTTGTCACTCCCCGGAGCATCGCCCGCCTAAGATGAGGCCGTCACTGACTGAGGTAGATGGTTAATGAAGAGATGCTGTATGTTGCCTGGGAGTACCTTAGGCATACTCCCAAAGGGACCAGAAATAAATGGGATAGAGTACGTTGGGGGTTCTGTTTGGTTTGGGTGGTGTTGTTGCTACCTCTACAAAATACATGGACCATATATGTCTGTCGATTTTAATTCATTAGCTTATTCTATTTTTCTCATGTTGTTTCAAATCTTGGTGGTCTCAAAGTCTGAATTGATGTAGGTGCTTGATTAGGGTTGATGGTGCATAGTAAATGCAAAAGAAAACTGCAGCATTGTTCACGAAGCTTCCAGTCCTTTGAAGCTCCCCACTGAGTTGACTAGTAATGTGTAGAATATACTACAGTTCTCTTGATTCAGAGAATGGTAGAACATTTGAGTAATATTGATAATGACTTTGACTAATTTTTGTTTTTTAGATCCTACAATCTCTTTCAGCACCTACAAAAAATTTAGAACAGCAGGTGAATCATAGCCAACAGGGACATGCAAATGCAAATGCAGTGCTGTTTAGCCAAGTGAAAGTAACTCCAGAGACACATATGTTACAACAGCAACATCAGACCCAGCAGCAGCAGCAGCAGCAGCAGCAGCAGCACCCTGTTTTCCACCTCCAACCCCAACAGCTTGTGCAGCTCCAGCAACAACAGCAACAGATTCCTCAACAGCCTTACCCCCAGCCACGGCCCCATCCGTTTTCACAGCAGCAGCAAATCCATCAGCATCAGTTTCCACAGCAACAGTTGCATCCTCAACAGCAGCTGCATCGCCCTCAACAGCTACAGCCATTCCAGCAACAGCATGCCCTTCAGCAACAGTTACATAAGCTGCAGCAACAGCAACAGTTAGCACAGTTACAACAGCAACAACAGAACCTGCTACAACATCAACAACAGCAGCAACAAATTCAGCATCAGTTACAGCAGCAGCAGTTTCAGCGCCTACACCACCAACAGCAGCAACAGCAAATGCAAACTCAAACTGCACACTTGAGTCAAACATCCCAGACACTACAGCATCAGGTTCCACAGCAGCAGGTTCAGCAGCAGCAGCAGGTTCAGCAGCAGCAGCAGGTTCAGCAGCAGCAGCATCAGGTTCAGCAGCAGCAGCAGCAGCCACAGCATCATCAGCTTTTTGGACATGATCCAGCAGTGGAGAGTTAGTAATATGGATTTTTCCCTCTTTCATTTCTTTTCTTTCCTCCTGAAAGACTTGTACTTGCATTAATGCTTTGAGAGTATTTGAAGGAAGAGTAAGAATTCATATCAAAATAATTTCTGCAAAATGGAGAATATGAATCTTATTCTTAACAAAGGCTATAGCTATAAGGGGGTAACTATACTTTTCATTTGTGTTTTGGGACATTGTGTACTAAAGTGACTATTGGTGTTTCCTAGAACACTAAGAGCCAACTCAGAGTATTTAATGGCTCGGGACAAATACATTGTGCTGCTTTATTCTTTAATGATTAACTTTGACAACAAGCTAGTTTGTACGCCTTGGTCAAGAGTGATTAGTCTCAACCAGTTCATATTCAATTTAGTAGAATGTCCTTTTTTCTTTTCATGCATGCAGACTCTTGAGTTTTAATTTTCTTTACCTGGTACAATTCTGTTCTAGTTCCAGAAGAAGGCTTTTTGCTGGGGTGTGTATTTGCAATTGCAGATTATCCAGAACAGATGTCTGATAAACAGCTGCTGGCCTCCTGGAAAAGGGTAAGATTGTGCCTGGAGGCCATCAAACTTTGTAGGATTTCCTTTATAAATGTAGACTTAACTATGTTCATTTGGCTGTGTTTGCTAAGATATATTGATGTACTATGAATTGGTATGGGCATTATTATTCTGTCCTTGAGCAAATCACTTATTTTGGTTTTTTGGGGTGTGTGTGTGTGTGTGTGTGTGTTGTGTAGTGTGTGTACCAGGAGGATGTTGGCTTTTTATCATAAGATTTTTCTCAGGTGTGAAATCCTTAGGAGTACTAATATTTTGCAGGTGACCATGGCTGTGGGAGTGATAGCAGTGTTTTAGTGCTCTGGGCTAGCGGCCATCATCTTACTTCTGTCTTAATCATTTGCTTCTCTCAGGCTAGTGCTAGAAAACCCTAGAATCACTAGGGCAGAAAGGGATGTTGACATTTTGTAGTACACTTGCGGAGTGTATTATTCTGCATTGTATTTTTCTAAATATGCAACCAATCAAAAACTTTTAAGCTGAATTTTAAGCATGTTTCAAGTACGTGTTGAATGTGAATTCAAAGTATTGTAAATTTTCTATTAAACTGAGACATTTACTTGATAGCTAGCATATGAATCTCTGCTGTGTGCCAGGCATGCTGCAAGGTCCAAGGGATGTATGACAAACGGAGTCTCTTAACGCTGTAGACTAGTAGGAAGAGCAGACACAGCAGTATGCTTGGTGTAGGGATAGAGATAAAGGAACAGGATATTATGAGAGCCTTGAAAAAAGACGTTATTAACCCATTGGGTGTAAGAAAAGTCTCCTGGGAAGTCAAAAGTATTGCCGCTCTAGGGTTTCAGTTTATATATACAGACTCGTCTCATACAAAATGTGCTTAACATGTCTCTGTAATCAGCTAGTGTCTGCAGGAAAGTCATGTTAGTCTCATTAGGAGGATGCCTTAAAAAAGCTGGACCAGTTAAATTCAAGACAAAGAGGGCAACCAGGAAGGTTATGGAGAGAGTTTCTGAGCCTGCCTACAGGTTACTTTTGACAGACTTTCTTGACGGACGCAGGATGATCACAGGGGCTAATAATTATGGATAAGTTTGAAAAAAATTGAAAAATTGTATTGGTGAGAGAAAGACCAGTAAGTTTGCACCATGGAATTGTTTTTTCTCATGACAGTGTATCTGCACATTTTTCCAGGGTAGAAAGTGCTGTCCTACAAAAATGTTGTTGGGAGACCATCTACCCTATGGTTCTGATTCTGCATTTTTTTGGGGGGTGGTGGTGGCAAGGGGGTGTGTGTGTCTCCAAACTCGAGAGCATGTTTAAAAGGAGCTCGATTTGAATCCCAAGAAATTGTTCATACTGCCATTTGGACAGGGTGTAAATCAGAGAACTCAGAATTCTTTGGGCAAAGGCTACAGAGATGAAAACACTGCTTTCAGAAGTGTGTAGACCTAGATGGGAAGATAGGGAAAAATAGTTGCTTTGCAGTTTGATATTTTTAATTAAAGACTCTATAGTTTTGTAGCAATACTTTTTGACTTTACCTGGACATATCCAGTTTGTCAATCAAATGGGAGTGTAGAAGACATATGTTTAGAAGTCCATGATCGAAACATCTACCTCCCGTGCACTGTTCTAAGAAGCTACTGTGCCCGAAAAGAGAAAGACAAGAAATGGGAGATCTCAGAGAGAGATGTAAAGGGAACTCCTGGGAAGAAATTGAGGAGAAAGTCCGGACGGACGGGAGAGCAGTACTGGAGATGAGTGAGTGACTTGGAGCCAGAAGGCACGGCACAGTGAAAATAACGCTGACTGATCTTACCATGGGAGAAAAGGTATACTGTGGGGGAGACTCAAGTTTGTGGGACAAGTTGTCATTTTAAAATTCCAGCTGCTCCTGGAGGAAAAGGCCCGGCAATCTGCCCCCATAGAGACTGAAACACGGGAAACCAGGGCCGCGTCCCAGGGGCGCGCGCCATGAGTCAGAGCCGGTAGATGGGACGCCGCAGCAACAAACCTGAAATGCAAAGAAGTGATTCGTCGATTTTTCTTTTTTAATGGCTTTAGGAGCTTCTGAGGACTGATAAATAGGGCGGGACAGGGAACTGCTACTCTTGGTATGCCTTATGAAATAATGGTCGTGTATAGTAATAATTAAAATGAAAAAATTTTAAAGTAGTACATTGATTGTTATTGGCATGGAGTCTTAAAAAGATTATCTGAGAATGAAATCCCTACCTCACCCTTTTCACGGTTTGAGTTTTGGTGTGCTTTTATAAAAGAAAAATTTTCAAAAATGAACGGATAAAAAGTACAGTGAAACTACTGCAATCACATTACAGAACAATTCTCTTGCACCCGCTCCTCCCCAAAGCTTAATCTGTTTGATTTGCCTCCCTCCCCCTTCTGTTTTTAAAAGTAGTGGTTATTAAAGGGGTTAGTTCTGCCGCGCCCCCTGGGCGGCGGGACATTTGGCAATGCCTGAGGACGTTTTTGGGTGTCACAGCTAGCGGAGGTGCTCCTGGTATCTTGTGGGTAAAGGTCAAGGATGGTGTTAGACATTCTGCCTTGCACAGGGCAACCTCACCAGCAAAGAGTTAAAACTGGTCCAAAATGTCCCGGTGTCCAACGAACCCTGTTTGAAAAGGGCTTTTCATTTTCCTTCTTTTTCCTCCAGTAAATCGTGATTATTGGTTTTAGAAAGAACTTTCTTCTTTTGAGTTTATTTTCATTTATAATGCTGCATAGAATAGGCCATAAATATAACTGATCATATTTTTTGTGCTTTGGGGAAATCTAAAAAATGTTATGTGATAGATTTTTTTTAAAGTGCCTTACTTGACATTACAATTCTGCTGAGTGCCCAGAATTTATTACAACTTTGCATGTTTTGTATGTCTAGATCATTCAAGCACATGGGGGCACTGTGGATCCTACGTTCACTAGTCGATGTACACACCTTCTTTGTGAGAGTCAAGTCAGTAGTATGTATGCACAGGTAAGCCACACAGTCTTAACTGGTTGTGAACAGCCTATGCTTATGTATTTTATGTATACACACACACACAGAGCAGAACACACCAATTCAACAGTTTCTGCTTACGACTCAGTGGCACTGATTACATTCTTTGAGTTGTACGGTGATTTTCACCCTCCTTTTCCGAGGCATCCTCCCCCGTTAACCTAAACTCACTGTCCCCCAAGTTTCTTACGTAGTCTTTGGTATCACTTTTGCTAATTTTATCCAGATAGATTCATCTTAAAAGAGCACAATATTCAAGGTATAAGTTTTAATATATAATTTTGAGGTTCTAGTGATTATTGGTTTCTTTTACGTCTCAGAATAGGAAAACTACTTCTTAATAATTTTCAGTGATTCTTTGGAACATCAGCACTGACTGGAACCACTTTTTAGCTACAACTGTAGAGATATTTGTGATCCTCCCCCCCCC
>NW_022103928.1:41416481-41419246 GCF_000313985.2 Echinops telfairi
GTGGCAATGCCTGTGGAGACAGTTCTATTCGAAACACGGGATGCCATGAGTCAACCATTCAATGGCAAATGGGTTATTCCCTCTGTGTCCTATTCTAAAAGAAATTTTCATAATCTTAACTGTTAGCTCTTGTTTTGGGGTGGGAGGGAGATGTCAAACCATTTTATTGAGAAATTTCTGAGGAGCCAGAGGAGTTAGGGCATTGCTGGCTGACACAAATGTCTGGTAGAATCTCCTGGACCAGCGGCCACCGAAAGCTGATAAGCTCGTTTTGTGATGAACGTGACTTCCATTGTTCTAAAATTTGTTAATAATTTGGCCCTCCTTTGCCAGTTCTTTTTTATATTCAAGTGAAAATCACCTACAGCCACTGAATCAATTTTGAGTCACAGTGACCCTACCAGATAGAGTAGAGCCTTTAATCTACTGCACTACCTGGGCTCCTTTTGTTTATATGGAGATAGTAACATTTTGTAACCAGGCTAAAGTTAACCAGTTGCACTAATTAACTATGTGTTACCTTTCTTGAATTCTTTCATTTCTGGGGCTTCCTGTAAAGATGGCATTATAGTTATGTAGCCTGCAACAAAGAAGTAAATCTATTATTTTATGTTTCAAAGGCGATAAGAGAAAGGAAAAGATGTATCACTGCACATTGGTTAAATACAGTCTTCAAAAAGAAGAAAATGGTGCCACCTCATCGAGCCCTTCATTTCCCAGTGGCATTCCCACCAGGAGGAAAACCATGCTCACAGCATGTAAGGCCACAGTCTTCAGTTTTATTTTTAATAATTGGTTTTCTTTTCCAAATAATCATGTGCTGACTTGACATTTCCTGTACTATCTGCAGTACAAGAGTTAGTGTGCTCTTAATGTATTTTGTCTGGCTCACTATAAAATGCCTTGAGCATAATAAATTTGTCATATTACCTTTTGTTCCCCTAGAATAGTAACAGCTTCCTATATCTAGTAAATATTTGAATGACTCTCCACTATGGGATACAACTTTATTAATAGTTGTGGGTTCTTCTGTCTTCTGATGGCAAGATTGTCTACCTCAGCGTTTACCAAAGTCGTGATACTGTTCCCTGGGGAGTGCTGATGGATCCAGGGAGATACCTACATTTTATTCTGGCTAGAGTGCAAAAGTTTCATTGCCATGAGGGCCTTGAATAATTTTTGTTCTGAACAGGTCCATACAAATTTAGGAACCTATGGTCTATATGTGTAACAAAGTAACTTTGTTAGCATGATCTTGGTAATACCTTATTAAATAGAAATTATTTTCTTTCCATATTTGGTATGTCATGTTTTTTTTCCTACACTACAAGTAGCATATATGTAACATTTTTACCATTAGAATATTTTGTTCTTAAATTACTAGGGATATTATTAAATGTTTCCGTGGGGAGTGCTGATGGATATATATATCCAAAGACTGGGTATATATAAACAGGACTTCTAACCTTGCAGTTAGCAGTTCAATACTTACCTGACAACATTGAATAATTGCACACACGTATGTATGCTGCAAAATCAGCCTTTGGAGATCCTATGGTATAGTTTTCTGTGCATATGGAGTCACCATGAGTCAACCTTGACGAGGTCCCTTGTAAGAATATTATATATGAGGGTTCTCAAAAAGTTCATGGCAAACTTCCATTATCTTTAAATTCCATTTGTCTGTGAACTTTTTGAAATTCCCTCACATATCTTTCATATGTATATATCAACTAAAAGTAAATGAAATAGTTCTTGGGTTTAACTTTGGTTTTTTGATTGTTGTTGTTTTTTCTTAGATTATTTCTGTGACTGGATTTGTTGATAGTGACAGAGATGACCTAAAGTTAATGGCTTACCTGGCAGGTGCCAAATACACAGGTTATCTGTGCCGAAGCAACACCGTCCTCATCTGTAAAGAGTAAGCAGGATTTTGAAGCTATTTTTAATCTTAAATATATCCTGATATTGTTGATATTTCAATGATTATGTTGTTTTTGTGGTAGGTATTATGTATGATTTTATTAATAAATGATTTTTGTGGTAGATATTTACATATGAACGTAAAAGTCTGTTAAAAGAATGGTGATGTTAATCATGGCAATGTTAGCAGGAATGTCTAAAAATATTTTTATTAATTACATCGGATGGGTCCATGTGAATTAAGGAAATTTAAATTAAGGAAATTGGCAGTGGTAAGGTAATAGATGCACTAAGAAATGATGTTTATTGGTAGTCTTGTAGTCTAATGCACAGATTGAAGGATACATTAATAATTACTGTGAACTTTGCTAAAACATGGATGTCATTTCTATGATGAGAGTATTTTTTATTGACTTTTTTTTAAGATAAATATGAATTTGAACAGTAGACAACTCTAACATGATAAATGTGTTTTCTCCAAAACCAAACAAAAAAGACCAACTGGGCTAAAGTATGAAAAAGCCAAAGAGTGGAGGATACCGTGTGTGAATGCCCAGTGGCTTGGAGACATTCTTCTTGGGAACTTGGAAGCACTGAGGCAGATTCAGTATAGCCGTTACACAGCCTTCACGCTGCAGGATCCATTTGCCCCCACTCAGCATTTAGTTTTAAATCTTCTCGGTAAGTGAAAGTGCACATGCTACACTTTTTAGTGAAATGAAAAGGTATTTCTGGAGTCATTCTTATTGCAACAACAATGAAATACAACTTTATTGAACTTTTGCCAGAAATATAAAAGGCTCCATTTCCCGTCTATTTATTTCAAGTGTTAGATGGGCTTC
>NW_022103928.1:41420310-41426559 GCF_000313985.2 Echinops telfairi
TGAGAGTGAGTGAGTGAGAGAGTGAGTGAGAGTATGTGAGTGAGTGTGAGAGAGTGAGTGAGTGTGTGTGAGAGAGAGTGAGTCAGTGAATGAGAGTGAGTGAATTAGAGAGTGAGTGAGTCAGTGAATGCGAGTGAGTGAGTGAGAGTGAGTGAGAGAGTTAGTGAGTATGAGAGAGTGAGTGAGTGAGTGAGAGAGTAAGTGAGTCTCCTTTTAGCTTCCTAATGCAATTTTAATCCCTTTCTTTTTCTCGTTCTCCACTCTGGATTCCCCTTCCCCATTCTGCCCAGGGCTTTTGCTGGTTTGGCCTTTTTGTTTGCTGGTTTGAGTAGATTTGAAATGGGAAGGATGTTTGGAAGCTTTTTTAGTTTTGTCTCTCAAGCCAGTTATCTTTTATGCAAAATGCTACCTGTGCTACCTGAAACACATTCCCTGCTAAGTTAGAATTGATGCCTTTTCCTCTTTGTCATGTAGTACATTGACTTGCTGTTATGCCATGGACATCATTATGCCCTATATATGAGAGGTAGTACTGTACATACCTGGTCCTCTTTTCAACTATTAAAATTTTTTTGAGTTTTTACTATCCTCATTGTTTGCATTTCAACATTTAGTTTGTATCTTACTGAATCAAACATTTCCCCAAAATGACAATTTAAACTCAGCTCTCATATCTTTTATTAAGGACAACCTTTTCATTGTGGGACAGCTTCGACCATGGGATAACTCTTCATTTTGACCCATGATCTGCTTCTCTTTAACATAACTCTTGATTTTCTGTTAACTCCCTATTTTTTTTAATGTATCATTAGCTTTATTCTTAAGGGTTTTTTAAAATCGTTTTATTAGGGGCTCATACAACTCGTTACAATCCATACACACATCAATTGTGTAAAGCGCATTTGTACAGTCATTGCCCTCATCATTCTCAAAACATTTGCTTCCCACTTAAGCCCCCGGCATCTGCTCCTCATTTTTCCCCCTCCCTCCCTGTTCCCCTCTCCCTCATGAACCCTTGATAATTTATACATTATTAGTTTGTTGTATCTTGCCCTGTCCGACGTCTCCCTTCACCCACTTTTCTATTGTCCGTCCCCCGGGGAGGAGGTCACATGTAGATCCTTGTAATTGGTTTTCCCTTTTCAACCCACTCTCCCTCTACACTCCCAGTATCAGCACTCGCACCACTGGTCCTGAAGGGACCATCAGTCCTGGATTCCCTGTGTTTCCTGTTCCTATCTGTACCAGTGTACATCCTCTGGTCTGGCCAGACTTGCCAACGTATAATTCGGATCATGATGGGGGTGTTGGTGGGGGAAACATTTAGAAACCAGAGGAAAGTTGTATTTTTCATCGTTGCTACATCGTACCCTGACTGGCTCGTCTCCTCCCCGAGACCCCTCTGCAAGGGGATCTCCAGTGACCTACATATGGGCTTTGGGTCTCCACTCTGCACTCCCCCCTCATTCACTATGGTAAGATTTTTTGTTCTGATGATGGCTTATACCTGATCCCTTCAACACCTCGTGATCACAACAGGCTGGTGTGCTTCTTCCATGTGGGCTTTGTTGCTTCTGAGCTAGATGGGCGCTTATTTACCTTCAAGCATTTAAGACCCCAGACGCTATATCTTTTGATTCCTGGGCACCATCAGCTTTCTTCACCACATTTGCTTATTCACCCGCTTTGTCTTCAGTGGTTGTGTCGGAAAGGCGAGCATCATAGAATGTCAATTTAATAGAAGAAAGTATTCTTGCATTGAGGGAGTACATGAGTGGAGGCCCAATGTCCTTCTGCTACCTTAATACTAAACCTATAAATATATGCACATAGATCTATTTCCCCATACTCATATATAAATATATTTGCATATGTACATGTCTTTATCTAGACCTCTATAAATGCCCTTTGCCTTCCAGCTCTTTCCTCTATTTCCCTTGACTTTCCTCTTGTCCCACTCTCATGCTCAGTCCCCACCAGGGTTTCAGCAATTCCTCTTTGTTACATTACCCTTGATCATGCCCTACCAGGCCTCCCACACCCTCCTCACCACCAATTTGGATCACTTGTTCCCTTGTCCCTGGGTTTGTTAACACACTTCCTTTCCCCCCACTTCGTACCCTCCCTAACTATTATAAAGACCATTCATATTTCTTTTGTAGCTAGCCATCTTTAAGTACAATTGTCATATCTACTGGGTGCCACCAGGATTGATATGCTTGTCCCCTCAGTATCCTTTTACATGTATTTTCTTCATGTTTCCCACCTCTATTCATAACTGGTTTAGTAGATGCCAGATTCTGTGAGAGCCAGAACTGGGCATAATATGCTAGAAATGGTTTAACTAGACACACAACAGGATGGTGAATACTATTGATTTACATATGTCATGTGCTTTGTCTGCTAATGTTTTTCTTACTGTTGCTTCATATAGCAAATATGTTACATATAGATAACAAGCTGTCAGGCATAGTTTACTATTCCTCATTTTACTGGACAGAAAATTTTAACAACTATAATACTTGCAATGATCTGTATTAACTGATGTCAGCTCAGTAACCTATATGCCTAGGACTATGAGGCCCAGAAAAGGCTTTTACGAAAAGATTTTTCTCTTTAAACATCGTATTGTTGTAAAATGATGTATTTCTCTCTGTAGATGCTTGGAGAGTTCCATTAAAAGTGTCAACAGAGTTGTTGATGGTAAGTCAAGTTCAGAACCTTACTTTGGGTATTTTCAAAATGTAGTAGGAATGTTGTATTTTTCAGTGAAAATATTCTTAGAAGAATTTGTCAATATGATAACAAATGAAAGTTTTATCTTCTTTGTCATTAAATGTTCAGTATGCCCCGGCTTATTTTTCCCCTCTTAATTACTGACACAGTTGTCGTCGGTCATTCATTAATACACATGTGAAGAAGTGTTATTTGGGCAAAGCTGGATCAAGTATATTTTTTATATTCCCAGTCCGGTTTCCCTGTTCTTAGCAATTCAGTGCAGTAGAGGACTGGATTGCCTCACAAAAAGAGCAGAATAAAACCGTAAGACTACCTGGTTTGTTTCTTACCTTTTGCTTTTGTGTAGAATTAGCAAAGTAAGATTTTGGAGAGTAATTGCTAGGTGGCCCATTTCCCACTGTAGGTCACAGATTAGAACTAAAGGGTATTAGATCTAATTTAAGGAGGAGAACATGTTTTCCTAGTGCCACACATTGGTTGAAATATCTAATAAATTTCTCAGGGTAAGCTATTCAGAAAGTTTAAATGTTGCAAAATTATTAAATAAGGGTTATCTTTGATGAGAGGGGTTACTTGCATCTATAAAATACAATGAGTAGTGCATTGATTCCTTTTGATTCTTTTGCTTTGAATATCTTATGTCTACTGTTAATAGCCACCGTTGACTGAATGTCATTGTGAGAACAGTATTCTTAACCATTTCCGATAGTCACTCACTGCTATAGAGGCGATTCCTTCTGATACACCTGTGGGACACGGAGAACTGCCTCTGCATTCCTGAGACTTTACTGACTTACAAGCGCAGATAGCCTAGTGGTGGTAAAGCAGTGTAATATAGGTAAGGAGCCCCTGGTGGTGGTGTCGTGGTAAGCATTGGACTGCTAACTTCAGAGTTTGCCAGTTCTAATACACCAGCCACTCTGCAGCAGAAGGACGAAGCTGTCTGCTCTTGTAAAGATTTATAAAGGCTTAGGTGTTGCTATCAGTTGTAATCCAATCGATGCCCACCCCCAAAAAATTAAAATAAAAAACTCAACTGCTGTCGAGTCACTGCTAACTCATAAGGACCCCTGTGGGTTTCTGAAACTGTAACTGTTTGAAGGAGTAGAAAGCCCTGTCTTTCTCCTGAGGAGCTGCTGATGGTTTTGAACTGCCTACCTTGTAGCGTGCAGCCCAGCCCAGCATGGAGCCTTTACACTGTTAGGGCTCCTGGCCTGAGGCAGTGAGTGGAATGTAATTTAAAGGCTTAACGTTTGCATACATACTGTCATGTGAACTATTCTTTAATAATCGCTGTTCTTCTTTTATAAAGAGGTAATTTAGTATTTGTACTCACTTGAAACAACAGAATATTTTTATCAGGATAACCAAGTATTATGATTTCAATAAAACATGACCAGTTTTACACTTTAGTAAGAATAAATATTCTCCCAGTTTGTGTGAATGAGAGGAATTTCAGGGGCACTTCAAAGGGGGAAGTGGGAAAGTAGCCACCAGAGTATTTATTAAACTATATGGTTTATATTCTAAAATCAGGGGAGGGGCTGCAGGTTTTTGTTTATTTTGTGGTTCTGTACTAAAAAGTTGAGCATTTTAGAGAGTCAGAGTCAGATTTTCCTTTTCGTATACCCCACAGTTCTTTCTGTCATTGTACCACGACCTCATTGTGGTAGTCCAAATTTCTTTAAAAAGTAAAGGCTTTCTGGCACAACTGGAAAACAGGCTTGACTCATTCTTGTGATATGGGGAGCCCAACCCAGGTGAAATAGTTTAAAGAATTTTTTGGTAAAAATTAGGAGTAAGAAAAAAGCATAAACCTCTCAAGTTCTTCTAGAACTTTATTCTCTACGTCTGAAAGGGCTCGTCGATGTGTGAGTTTTATGCAGACATGCTGTGCTGGGTCACTGTGTTGACACAAGGCGGGCACTTTCTCAGGTGGGTTCCATACCTCTCGGACTCTGTAGTACATGGGGGCCTTTGAGTTAGAACCCACTCAGCACCCAACAGCAGCAGCTTGCTTGTATTTATTTTGGTCTAGATTTGGCAGCAATATTTGGAAAATAGAAATAATCATTAAGATAATTTAATAAGCTGAAGGGGTTTTAAATATTAAATTGCATACGAATGAAATGTCTTTTAAAAAGAAACCCTTGAGTAAAATTTGCAGAAGCGTGAACAAGATGGAGCAATACGCTGGAGCTGTGGACTGGACTGGCCCTCCAAAAGGGCGAGCCATCTCTCCTGCTGGCTGGCTCTTGCTGCCAGGCTTCCTGCTCGCAGGCCAGGCCCGCTAGCTGTTTCTGATGAACGTACGCAGTTCCTGGGAAACAGATAGTGGGTGTCAACGCCTGTTTTTCTCCTTAATAACATTATTGATAGGACTGTCATACAGTATCTTTCACATTGCCTCATGGGTGAAATGCCTATTTTAGGAATAATCTTTTTTAGAGGGACGTCACTACATTAAGGAGTGACAAGTTGGGACTGCTAACTGAAAGGTTAGCAGTTCAAAACCAAAGAAGAGGTGTTTTCAGAAACTCACAGGGGCAGTTCTGCCTTGTTCTGTAGGGTCACCATGAGTCAGAATCAACTCTACGCAGTGAGATTTGAGTTTTCGGTAATTGCAGTGATTACGTTTTCTGAATTGGGAGACAGAGCAAAACGTCTGGAATAATATTATTCTCTATGTCCCAAATTGAGGTATAAATGTGTCATATGAGCTGAGGAAGGGATGAAAACATTTTTTTGAAGAAATTGGTAGGATTGGTAAATATAAAAAAAGACTAACAAATGGTATTGGGTTCTGTTAGGAATAATTACATTGAGTTCTTTCTTGTCCTGTTGACCTTGTTTTGGCAAGTGCTAGTTAATGTGTGGTGAAGAGCTGACCAGATAGTTTTATATATTAATCTTTTAGAAGCTACTGAACTACTTGTGAGATTATTGATTTAAATAAACAGCAATATTTTAATTACAGGGTGTAAGATTGCCTCCCAAACTGAAACAGAATGAAGTAACTAGTATCCAGCCTTCTTCCAAAAGGGCCAGGTATGCATCATCAGCTTACTTTTTTACAGGTTTTTCTCTTTCATAAGTCTGTTTTAGACACTGGCACCAGTATAGGAAAGTTTCTGGATAATAAAACAGTACTTAGCATTTGAAAGGATTTACTTTTTGTTTGCTTCACAACTTTATTGTGATTATATCACATTTTATTGCAAGAGACTTGGTGAATGATGACAGGCCATTGCCTTTTTTTTCTTTTCCCAAAAAACAGAAACAGTTTCTTGAAGTAGAATCTTGGCATACAGCTCCCAGTATATACCACATACACTGCTGTGATTAAGATGGTAGGAGCAGTATGGTACCCCAAGCTTTGAGAAACCCTGAGGAACCCCAGGTCTGTCTCTGCAGGAAACTTTGAATATCACTAATGTAGGTGTGCTGAATGAACAAGTGCAGGACAAGGTCTCTTAGGTGTGCTTTGTTCACCAGTGTGGTGAGGAGGAC
>NW_022103928.1:41428656-41429998 GCF_000313985.2 Echinops telfairi
CAGCCGCACACTGGTCCGATGATCACAGAGCGAGAGACAAGAAAGGCAAGGCTCACCAAGCCATTTATCTCTCTGACCTTCAGTCAATCCCACCTGCGTTTATCAGCCAGGCTGGCACAATAAACTATCTCACCTTCCTTTCTCACAATCTTTAAGTCAATAATACATATTTTTTATCTTACAGAATTGAAGATATACCACCTCCAACTAAAAAGTTAACACCAGAATTGACCCCTTTTGTGCTTTTCACTGGATTTGAGCCTATCCAAGTTCAACAGTATATTAAGGTCAGCTTTATTCTATTTTGTACAGAATTTTCAACAATGTCCCTTTCCGTATACATTTGCTTGAGCTTATGGAACCTAGCATTTGGATAGAGCATCTTGTTAAAATAGTCTTTCTGGGGTATTATTTTAAAGTATTTGTTGTACTACATAGTGAATTGTGAATACATTCCTATCTTGCTCTGGGCTATTATTTCATGCCGACATTTTCATATTTGCTTAAATTATTACATTATTGTTATAAAATGTAATTGGTGAAAAGTTGTCATTTTAGCCATTGTTAAGTGTACAATTCAGTCATTGGAATAAAATTTACCACTCTCATTTCAAAAATTTGAAAACTTGAAACAGGAACTCAGTGTCCCTTTCAGTAATAATAACCCACTCACCCTTCCTGCTACCAGCCCTTACTAATGATAAACTTGGGCCTGTGTTTAGTATATTGTCGATACCACATAAATGTACCATCATATAAAATATGCTTTTATTATGAGACTAATTTCATTCAGCATAATGTTTTTCAGGTTCATTCATGTTTTATTATATGTGTCAAAGCCTTATTTTTCTTTGTGGCTGGACAATATTCCATTATATGAATATGCCCCATTTTATTTATGTATTTATTTGTTGGGGGACACACATTTGAATTCTTTCCACCCTTGCGCCATTTAGAATAGTTCTACAATGAACATTGGAACACATGTATCAATCTGTGTTAGTCCCAGTGTTCCGTTGAGTATGTACTTGAAATGACATTGCTGGATCATGTGGCAATTCTATAACTTTCTGATGAACTGCCAAACTTTATACTTTTATATATACAGTGGTAAGTCAATTCATACAGGCAGGGTTTGTTCCAAACAAAGCATGTTTAAAAATGTCTCCACGCTCAGTGTATGGCAGCACACGTTCTCTCCGTAAAATACTGTCTTAGATTCATTAGGATGCCTTCCAAAATACGGTCTTATCAAAGCAGTGCTTTCTAGGAGATGTGCTGGACCAGTGGAATTCAAGGCAGAAAGGTCAACTCAGGATGTAGTGGCAACTATTTTAGGAGA
>NW_022103928.1:41431356-41433516 GCF_000313985.2 Echinops telfairi
CTGTGTCACTTCCAGAAACTCTATATTCTTGGCGGCGAGGTGGCTGAGTCTGTGCAGAAATGCACACATCTCATTGCCAGCAAAGTGACGCGCACCGTGAAGTTCTTGACGGCCATTTCTGTGGTCAAGCACATAGTGACTCCAGAGTGGTTAGAAGAATGTTTCAAATGTCAGAAATTCATTGGTGAGTATTACACTCTTAATTTTCATACCAACCAAATTTTCGGTTTTTTTCCCCTCCTATCGCCATCTTTATCCCAACAAACATCTTGTTTATTATTTAAGTATATGATGATCATCCACTGAAATTGGTTTAAAAAATTTTTGTGCCTTAGCTATCCACTTAATACCTTTGTACTTTTTACTTTAGAAATATAGAGGTTTAGGTATTTTGACTAATTGTAGGAGAGATAACTAAGCTAGTAATTTGCCTTGTTTTGTTGTTTTTTAATTTCTTTTGTTTGGAAATAAATGGATGCCAAATGACATTGCACATACCATAAAGTACAATTTTCTCTTTACTTAGCGAGAGAACAGTTTTACTGAAATGGTGGGGTCCAGATTGAAATAGAAGTTTCATGCAGAAGGAAAAAGATGCTGCCTCCTCTCACCTGTGTGGTTGTTCAAAGCACCAGGAACGGTCTCTGGTTATTAGCACGCAGAGCTGAGGACCTTCATTGTAGTCACGTTTCAGGATGGTATTGGAACACATTCTGCTTTCTGCTGTAGTACCACTTACGTACTACAAATAAAGACTATGAGGGGATTTTTTTCAGGTTAATAAATAGACCAAATGGTTTTAAAGCCTTGCTAAGTATAAAATGAGTATAAAATCCAAATATAGCAAAACAATGTGCACCTTTAGTATCATAAAAAACAGTAGTAATATCCTTTATATACAGAGCTGGTATATTGCTGACCCACCATCTAGAACTGGAATCCTGCTTTCGAAAAGTGCATCCTTACTCTTCATCAGGCCATGTGCTTGGGTGACAGCAGGTACTGGAGGCTACTCTGCTCTCTGTTGGTTTTTGGTTGCAGTTTGCACTGCAGTCAAAGAAAACATTCTAACTGCCCCTCATGTGATACTAATTATCAACCTCTGACTTAGAGTCTCCACACACAGTCATATTTTCCTGCTAGTAGTTGGTCTGCATTGCCTTGTAATACTCATGCTTTCTCAGCTTTGCCCCCTAGCTCCTTTTCCCTTCAGCAGTGGACTGCATGGCAATACTAATACTGAAGGACATGGCAAGATGGGTGACATTGGAATTAGCAAAGCCAGCAGGGCCCTTGCTGGTCCTCACTGCCACCATTCTCTTTCGATGGATTAAACTAACCTCACTTTTCATTTACTGCCATGCTTATTAGAATCCATTTCAGATCTGTCATTTTCTCAGCAGCCGATAGTTAACCAGAGTTCACTTTTAGTTGATGTAAGTAAAATAAAAGGTGTATGACATAGCAGCTATATGATTGGGTTTTACAAATGAGAAATTAAGATCCAGAAAAAACAGAGAAGTCTAAAGTTGCTCTTTGTGGCAAAACTAGACCCAAACTTAAAATTGCTTCATTTTTAATCCAAAGCAGTAAACCAGAAAAAAGATAAATCATCAATATAGTAGATAAATTAAATTCCCAACTGCAGAATATTAAATAGCATTTAGAAATGTTTTCCATTTAAATTTCAGAACTGGTTTGTCCTTAAATAAAAATACATTAATGAAATGAAGACATAATGAAGGCAGAATAAGGCGCTGGGGAAGCAATTACTACAAACCTTTGTTTCCGTTCCAGTTTTGGATAATAGAGTTAGAAGATGTAGAACGAGCCATCTCGTTCTCTTGCCGACATAGGAAATCGCTTCGGATCTGCTGTGGGCGTGACATCCCCTGCGCGTGGGCGCTGGGAAACGGCCTGGTAGTTTTCTAGCTGCCTTTGGCTGCGTTTGCTCGTAGGAAGCAGCCCAGCACCAAGGCTCTTCATCACCATTTTCTGACTGCTATTCTTTCGCTTTCCTAACCAGAAGTATGCCAACTTTTTTGAAAATAAGCGAATGACCAATTTGCTGAATTTATCAAGCTTCCTAGTTTGTGAAAACTTGATTCTTTTGTTTATAAACTTTACGATAATTTACCTCATTGGAAGTTTTAGCTGATA
>NW_022103928.1:41434223-41446484 GCF_000313985.2 Echinops telfairi
ATTTTCTGTTGCAAACTATTGTATTTTCAAATTGTTCTTAAAATTACTTAAGACAGTTGGCCTTAGTTTATTTCTAGCAGCTAATATCTGAAAGTTTGCTTTCTGATTAATACTTTTCCCCGTCTCCTCACAATTTAAGAGGTGTCTTTTTAAGCTAATGTGGTTTTTTATTTTTATTTTTCCTTTTTTTTAGTGTCCACAAATTTACAGAGGGTTTGGGAGTTTAACACATAACTTTTTCTCTCAATATTGACAAAGTACTATACATCTATAAACAAGAACATTCTCCTATATAACCATAATATACTCATCAAAATCTAGAGATTAAAATGGATCTGTTACTACTATCTAATCCTCAAACCCCATTAAGATGTGTCCAGTTACCCCAGTCACGTCCTTTAATGCAAAAGGACCCAATCCAGAAGCATGCATTACATGCTGTGGTCACGTCTCTCTAATCTCCTTTAATCGGGAATAGTTCCTTGTTTTTTGCCTGTCATTTTGAAGATTACAGGTTGGTTATTTTGTAGGATGTCCCTCACTCGGTTTTTGATGCGTCTCCTCGTGATTAAATTCAGCTGATGCTGTGCTCCTCTTGTTGCCTCCTTTCAGACATTGCACAGTTTTGATGTATTGCTGATGTTAACTGTAATCACCTGATTAAAGTGATGTCTGCCAGGTTTCTCTGCAGTACAATGATACGGAGTCCTCAGGTTATGAACAGGCAGACTTAGGGATAACTACTATTTGCCCTTATCTGTAAATATGCTCTCCCTTTGAAATACTTGAACCAAACCCTGTTGGCATCAAATTCTTCACCACAGTCATCTTCAATTGCTGCATATGTGAGCTTTTAAATCATTGAAAAGACCATTAATCTTTTCTTGCAAAACAGTGAGGCTAAATAAGGACCATATGTACTTGTTCAAATTTACGCACATATTAATAAAAGATCTTGTTTATAATCCCAGGACTGCCTTATTCCTTTTCCTTTCACTATACGTATTTTTGAGGCAGGACTTTGAAACTATGCAACCGTATTGTTTTTCTTCAAAGGTTTACTTTATCTATTTCTTCTTTTAAAAAAACAATCCTGTGTTTTTGTTGTTAAGAATGTTCACAGCAGAGCATGCATCAACTCGAACAATCTCACATAATTCTGTGACATTGGTTATATTCCGGAAATTGCAACAATAGCTCACCTCCTTTTCCAGATTCCTCCTCCTCCTCCATTAGTCTAAGCTCACTGCGCCCTGATGGTGTGCTGCTATGCGGGAGAAAAACCGAGGGTCTACTCCCACAGAGTTACAGCGGGGCAGTTCTCCCTCCTATAGCGTTGCAATGAGCCCAAGTCAACGCAGTAGCAGTGAGTTTTTGAGATTTGGCTCCGTAGCTTTCTAATTTTTTTAGTTGATATCCATTTGATCCCTCATAAAAACCAAAACGAAACCCATTGCCACGGAGTCTCATTCCAGTTAACAGACCCTGTAGGACAGAGTTGCTATGAGTTGCAAGCAATTCAGTGGCAGTGAGTTTTGTTATAGGACAGAGTCGAACTGCTCACAGGGTTTTCATGGCTACGTTTTTATGGAAACAAACTGCCACATTTCTCTGTAGCAGAGTGGCTCATGAGATTAAACTGCCAACCCTTTGTTTAGTAGGTAAGTGCTTCATCACCGAGGCCCCTACTTACTCCGTGTAACAACAGAACAAACCCACTGCCATTGAGTCTGTTCTGACCCCTGTTGACCTTACGTAGGATTTCTGTAGCTGTAAATCTTTAGGGAAGCAGAGAGCTTCAACGTTCTAAGTAGCTGCTGGAGAGTTTGAACCACTGACCTTGCCGTTAACAGCCCAACACCTACCCGACAGTGCCACAGGGTCTCCCATATAGATAGGTCCTAAGAGTAGTGTTTAAGGCACAGATGTTCTTTACTAGATAAGCTAGTAAGATTTCAGGGAGTATTTTTGGTTTAAAATTTAAAGATTATCTAGAGTAGTAGTTTAGGGGGTTCACCCAGCCTTTATGAGTCCACAAAGTCTTCATACCCTGAGAATTTAAATTAGTTTTATTTAATCAGAAATCTGTAGAATCTCATTAAAACATTGATAAGGACTTGTTTCATCTTTCTTTACCATTTGTTGCCATTACTTTGGACAGTTACCATTCAAGCTGCCCTCTGCCCTTTGACATATAGCCCACCTTTTTTGAGCACTTGTTAGCTGCTGGCACAGAATGTTCCCACAGTAGCTTTCCTGCCGTGGCTAGGCTGTTTGGTTATTATGGGATTTGAAGAAGGAGGAAGAGAGAAATGCTCCTCTGAATATGAAATCCAGCCATGAGAATAAGCCCTTAGATTGCTTTGTGCTTAAAAGGTAATGTGTGGTAAAGTCACCTAATTGATTACCAACTAATGGACTCCTGGGGCCCTCAGATCGTTGTAGCAGAAGGTACTGTGTCCTGGGAGCTTTTCACTTGTTAACCTTACAAAGTTTGTACACTTCTGAGAATACTTCAGTTAAAAATTCATTGCTGTAGAGTTCATTCCAATGCAGACCGAGATTATGTTTGAAGGTAGCGAGGAGAGCCAGCAACAAGAGAAGGGACGGAGCTTTCGGTAAAATTTTAAAAATACTTTTGTAAAAACGAAAGTTTAGGAACTGCTCTTGGAGAACACAGAGTGTGCGCCTAAGTCTGGCTGTTTGTCTTGAAGTTTGGGGAAGTGTCAGTAATCTATATTGAGACAGAAAGGATGAGGACTGTACAGGTAAGTTGAGCCAAGAACAGCAAGCACTTGTGTAACTGGAAGAGTTCTGTGAATGTGGCCCATTTCCGAATGGTGGGTGAGGTTCAGAGTTTGTGCTGGTTGTTTTCCAGATGAGCAGAGCTACATTCTCCGAGATGCTGAGGCTGAAGTGCTATTCTCTTTCAGTTTAGAAGAGTCCTTAAAAAGGGCGCATGTCTCTCCACTATTTAAGGTACGCTTTCAAGGAAAACTCAGTAAGTCCAAGACGATGTGAAAGGTCAGACAATGGAAGATAATAGTTGCAAGCATATGCTGTATGTACTCTTGTATAAGCCAAGGTTTTCAGCACATTTTTTATGCTGTTTTTGTGGTAAAATTAGGTGCCTCAGATGATATTCGGGTTGGCTTATACTTGAGTAAATACAGTATGTAGAGTTTTATGGTTTGCTTTCCCTGATAGTTTTTGAAACCTTCTCTCAGCGTAATATGATATATCACTGTAATATTCTTTTGACTACAGTGTAGAAGAATTGATGTGAAAATTACATATATAGAAATTCTATATGTTGTTATATATGTTTTTAAATATCGGAAACCTGAGTATGTTAATTGAATTGATATGGGTTAGGTTCATTATTTCTACTTTTAACAGCTTTTTAGAGGATATTACATAATTCTATTCTCATTGTGTATTCACCTGAATTTATGCTTAAATAATTTATAACTACGTTTTGAAAAATACCTAATAGGTAAGTTGGGACAGATGGGAAATTCTTGGCTAAGAATATCAATAAAGATAATCTATTCTTTAAAACTTCTTCAACCTAGGAATAAAAATTGATTTGCAGCATTGTGCTAAAACACATTTTACCTAAAATAATCTGTTTTTTTCAATGCTTGGATTTCTTTACTGCTTAAAGTGAAATAGTGTTCTGTCGTATTCTTGAGAGCTAAGTTGTTCACAGGACTAGTTTATCGATGCTGACTTGGTTAATATCATTGACTAGTAACAGAGAGGGAGGTGTTTAGTGAAAAGGAGCATTGTTCAGCTGTTGTGAGGTGAAGCTGTTCCGACTCACAGCACAGCACTGCTCGGCCCTGTGCCTCATCACAGTTGTGTGTGATCTCGTTGTTACAGCTAAGAATTGTGCTGAAGTTCTAGTTTTAATCATGATATTTATGTTTCGTGCCTACGTATTAATGTGTTTAAACTGTTTCCAAACTTTAGATTCCTCCAGGCTCACTTTAATTTGATATACTAATTGAGGAAGAATTTCTTCCTGATTTAATGGAAGTAGACTTTTGTCAGAATTTGCGAAAAACCATGTATTCTAAAGCATGTTTTTAAACATATACACTTAAAATTTTTTTTTTTTTAGGGGAAATATTTTTATATCACCCCTGGAATTTGTCCAAGCCTTTCAACTGTGAAAGCTATAGTGGAATGTGCAGGAGGAAAAGTGTTATCTAAGCAACCGTCTTTTCGGAAACTCGTGGAGCACAAGCAGAATAAGGTGAACGGAGGTAGAACAAGCTGCTGACGCCATTGTGGTCATGCAAAAGATACAGTCTGTAAATGTCTTTTCTTTTCTTTAGAGTTTGTCCGAAATAATCTTAATATCCTGTGAAAATGACCTGCACTTATGCCGAGAATATTTTGCCAGAGGAATAGGTACAGTTTACTGCTTCTCCTGTCTGTTAGAGAGAGTCTACATTTGCATGCCCGTTTCTCCTCACAGCCTTTATCTTCATCCCTTGCAGATGTGCATAATGCAGAGTTTGTTCTCACTGGAGTACTGACACAGACACTGGACTATGAATCATATCCTTTTTGAAAAAGACTGAAAAGGGGAAGGGCTGAATGGGTTTCTAAGAGTGATGAAGCAGTGGTCTTAACTATTTTTGCATTAAGATTTGTGCATTAGTGATTCGTTCTCTTAGGAACACTTGTTTGAGAGGAAAGTAAAAACAGTCTCTTACTGAACGCTTAGACTCAATGATCTGAAAGGATCCGTACTATCTAGTGGATGTAAACATTTCAGTTATTGGCAGTTGGATGAAACAAAATAATTGCACACATTAAAAAATAATAATTGCACAAAGGTGTGTTTTTCATCAACTAATTTCTGAGCTTGAAACTTAGTGAATTGGAAACTACATATTATGTACTTTGAGATGGGCAAAGAAAAACACAATTTAATAGAAACATCAAAATGAATCATTTATTAAGGTGGTACCAGTAGAAAAATATAAAGCTAAAAGTTTAGAATAATACATTTTGACACAGACTTAACGAGTTTTATGTTTTAGGCATGCAGAATAAAAGTGGGGGAGGGGGCTTGTCATGTGATACTTATTCAAAATCTCTGTAAATCATTACGTTGATACGAGAATGGCCACCAGCAAAGCAGAGTGTGTGCCTCATCAGGTCCAAAACATAATGTTTTAACAGACATTCTCACTAAAGAGAGAATGTTTTCTAGAATGAATCCCTTGGGTTGCTTGCAGTTGGACCAAGGGTAGGTTTGATCAGGAGTCTTTTTACTCTCCTGTAGGTAGACTGGTACCCACAGCTCTCTGACCAGTGTTGGTGTTACTCTCTGACCAGTGTCGGTGTTAGCTACATTAGACCTTAAGCGCAGGAAGCTTGCACTGTGCTTTGGATAGGAGTCTGTCAGGTATTATTTGATGAACAAGCTAATGAGGTAGAAAGACATCCTTCTGCAGTCAGTTACTTTTCCCTTCATATGCACTAATATCAACTAGTTAAACTCTTCTCTTTTACTGAAAGTCTTTGTAAGTTGAAAGCCCAGATAGCATTGAACATGAGCTTCTTTTTAAAAAAAATCATTTTATTGGGGGCTCGTACAACTCTTAACACCATCCATCCATCCATCCATCCATCCATCCATCCATCCATCCATCCATCCATTGTGTCAAGCACATTTGTACATTTGCAGCCCTTATCATTCTCAAAACATTTGCTTTCTACTTGAGCCCTTGTTACCAGCTCCTCATCCCCGCCCCCACATGAACCCTTGGTAATTTGTAAATTATTATTTTGTCATATATTACACTGCCCAATGTCTCCCTTCACCCACTTTTCTGTTGTCCCCCAGGGAGGGGGTTATATGTAGATCCTTGTAATCAGTTCCCCCTTTCTATCCCACCTTCCCTCCATCCTGGTATCACCACTTTCACCACTGTTTTTGAAGGGATCATCTATCCTGGATTACTATCTGTACCAGTGTACGTCCTCTGGTCTAGCCGGATTTGTAAGATAGATTTGGGATCATGATAGTGGGGGGAGGAAGCACAAAAGAACTAGAGGAAAGTGTATGTTACATCATTGCTACCCTGCCCCCTGACTGGCTTTTCTCCTCCCCATGACCCTTGTGTAAGGGGATGTCCAGCTGTCTACAGATGGGCTTTGGGTCCCCACCCCACACTGTCCCTCATGATTTTTTTTCTTTGATGCCTCATACCTGATCCCTTTGGCACCTCGTGATCACACAGGCTGGTGTGTTTCTTCCATGTGGGCTTTGTTGCTTCTCACCTAGATGGCCACTTATTTACCTTCAAGCCTTTAAGACCCCAGACTCTATATCTTTTTTTTATTTTTTATTTATATTTTGACTCTATGTCTTTTGATAGCTGGGCACCATCAGCTTTCTTCACCACATTTGCTTATGCACCCACTTTGTTTTCAGCAATTGTGTCGGGAAGGTGAGCATCGTGGAATGCCAATTTAATAGAACAAAGTATTTTTGCATTGTGGGAGTACTTGAGTGGAGGTCCAATGTCCATCTGCAGCCTTAATATTAAACCTACAAATATATGCATGTAGACATATTTTCCCATCATCATATAGAAATATGTTTACATATGTACATGCCTGCATTTAGACCTGTATAAATAAATGTCCTTTGCCTCCTAGTTCTTTTTTCTATTTCCTTTTACTTTCCTCTAGTCCCATGATCATGCTCAGCCTTCATTTGGGTTTCAGTAATTCCTCTCGGTTACATTGCCCTGGATGCAGCCCTACCAGCCCTCTAATACCTTCCTCGCCACTGATTTTGGATCACTTGTTCCCTTGTCCCTGGGTTTGTTAGCACCATTTCCTTTCCCCACTCTCCCCCGCTCCTATGTCCCCCCGAAAGTGTCGGTCCTGTTTTCTCCTCCGGATTGTTTATCCAGAGCACGAGCTATTTTTAAGAAGAAAAGATTTCGTCAGTCCCAGAAACAAATGGCACATTTAGCAATAATAACCTAGTTTGATGTGTAGAACATTCTTTAATATTTATAAATAATTTTATTTGGAGCTCATATAACTCTTATCACAATCCATACATACATCCCATTGTGTCAAGCACAGTTGTACATATGTTGCCATCATCATTCTCAAAACATTTTCTTTCTACTTGAGCCCTTAGTATCAGCTCCTCATTTTTCCCCTCCCTCTTCTACCCTCCCTCCCTCACAAACCCTTGATAATCTATAAATTATTATTTTTCCATGTCTTACACTATCCGATGTGTCCCTTTACCCACTTTTCTTTGTCCATCCCCCAGAGAAGGGGTTATATGTAGATCATTGTGATCGGTTCCCCCTTCCTCCCCACACCTTCCCCTTACCCTCCTGGTATCTCTACTCTCATTGGTCCTGAGGGGTTTATCTGTCCTGGATTCCCTGTGTGTGCAACTGTGATCTGTACCAGTGTACATCCTCTTGTCTAGCCGGGTAAGTAAGGTAGAATTGGGGTCATGATAGTTGGGGAGAGGAAGCCTTAAAGAACTAGGGGAAAATTGTTTCATTGGTACTACACTGCTCTCCTCCCCACGACCCTTCTGTCAGGTAATATCCAATTGCCTACATATGTGCTTTGGGTCTCCCCTCATTCACATGCATAACATTCTTAAGAGCAGCTTTATATATTTCATATCCTTATATTAAGAAATAATTGCAAGAGTTCCTGATATTTATGGTAAATGGCTTGTATGATTTTTTTTTTTGTAGTTGTGCTATAAGCACTTTGTTTTATATGATTCCAAATAAAAAACAAACTCGATGCCATCAAATCGATGCTGACTAATAGCGACCCTATAGGGCATGGTAGAACTGCCCTGGAACACAGTACTGCTAAATATTTTGTAGATTTTTTCCCCCTACCATTCATATCTACGCATATACTATTTTTATTTTCAGAAGGAAAACTTGCTTTAAAAATCATATATTATCTCACAAGTCTTTGTTTAGATCTGTATGCTGAAATTAGTCTTATTTTGCCCCAAATGAATGGTTTAGAATTTCAGGGATTGTCAGTTGTCCTTGAGTATGCTGGTAAGAATCAACCCTTTTCTGGACGGCTTTTGAGGATATCGATTTCCCAGTGCCATGCACTGTAAATGTTAGTTTAAAGGAGAATCCAACTTTTACTGGATCCCAACTTCAGCTGCACACTGACGTCACCGGGGGAGCCTGAAAAATTGAGGGACTTCAGAGATCGAGGAAAAAATCCCACTATCTTTTAATTTTATTCTCCATGAATGTTTGAAGCCCTATCCTCCTGCTGCTTGGGTCCAAGTCCCAAGGATCCTGTTTACTGAACTTGAATGAAGCCTGTGTATCAGGATTTTATATCTCCTGTGGTTTGGATGGGCAGCCAGAGAAGCGAATGTGTGGCTAAGACAAATAGCACCTAAAGCTTATGAATTCTAATTTAAAATTAGAATCTGCCGTTGAATGCTGTACATTTGTGTTTGCATATTGTTTTCCTTAGCAAGCCTACATACACATTTAATTGATGCTACCTAAGCTGCCGTTGCCTCTGGCGTGCTGGGGCGGGTCTGGCCGTTGGGCCGTTGGATCAAGTGCCAGGGCTTCCACAGATGCTCTTGTTTTCCAGCTGCTTTCTGAGGGGATGAGCGTTTTCACGCCGGAAAACAAATATAATAAATTAACTGCATCTTATTAAGATGTGTGATTTTATTCTGAGGAAACATAAATTATGTTTTGTATTATATGAATTTAAGAGCCCACATTAGGTTTTATGATTCATTTGCCAGGTTTTTAAATGTTTTCACAAAACTTACAGAACTTCAGCTACAAGTAAAATGATGTAAATAAAGAACTTGCTATCTCTAAATTATGGATGTTAAAGAAATAAACTGTTTTGTACTTTGATTATTTTTATTTCTTATACTTCATTTTCTTTTATATTGATACCTTGCCCACATTTTAAATAAATGTACTTTTAAATTGTACTTAGAATGGCGTAATGCTTTCTTAGTCCCTTTTTCTTGTAATTCAGATGATTTGCATCTAATTGGATCACATTATTCCAAGCAAAGTGTTTTCAGATTTTCTCCAGGAGAAATAATATCTGGCAGGCAGCTATTTTCTGTTAATAAATAGGCCCCCAGGCAGATGTATATTAAATTTTTTTAATAATCTCTTCAGCACAGGTACCAACTAGTTAGAACCAATAATACCGCCCAACAGCCCATCATAGCCCTTCTAGTCCTAGTCGTGAATCTAATGTAGCTCCTGTTGGATTGTAGCTGCAATAAAATAGCTGCAGGCTACCACACTTCAAAGTATAATTAGGGGAGTAACTTTTAATCTATTTTAAATTGCATTGACCAATATTGTCATCGTCTGATTTATTTGAGTGCATTCTTTAATTGCACAGTCTACAATTTAAATCTCAAACCATATAGGTCGAAGATATGTATTTAAATCTTAACGCTCAATTCCCTTTAATAGGAATGCTTAGTATTACATGGGCTTCTATTGTATTCAAAGCATAATTTCTCTCATAGTAGGTTTGCTTATACAAATGGAAAGGAAGCTAAGTTTTATAGACATTCCCACACAATTTCAAGTTAAGGAAGCAACAGCATCTTCACATTACTGTCTAACTCTTGACCTACTGTGGTGTTCTCACAACTGTTGATTCCCATGTGGGCACTCATTCATAGTATATAATACATAGTCATAGTATGTATAACTGACATATTTAATATCTCAGGAAATATATGTCCCTTGATAACATCCTTGAGTTACCCTAAAATTCATGTTTTTAAGGGTGAGGGTACGTGGAAAAATACTGCATTAAAATTACAGGCACTTCTAATGAATAGGAAACCAGAACAGGAAATTCGTTTTTCAACTTACCCCTCCATCTAGGCCTGTGTCCTTCTGAGAGTTTCTCTTTAACTCCCATAAGAAGCCTGGTGGCTTGGGCTAAGTATTGAGCTGCTAACCACAAGGCCCCCAGTTCAAACCCACCAGCTGCTCTGTGGGATAACGATGAGGCTGTCTGCTCCCAAAAGGTGTAAAGTTTCTTGGCAACAAATGTACAGGTGTGTTTGATACAGTGGATGGATTGTGATAAGAGTTGTTCGAGCCCCCAATAAAATGATTAAAAAACAAAAAGATATAAAGTCTCAAAACCAAAGGGGCAGTTGTTCCTTATAGGGTCATTGAGGTAGAATCCACTCAATGGCAGCGAGACCCTTCGTGGAAGAATTCTGCACTCTTGCACTGTGTCAAGTGGTAGTTTGCTTAGACATTCTCAAGTCACTCATACTGTGTTCCTTTTCAGTGTTCTTTGAGCAATGAAAAATCTGAAGGGGCAAGATTAGGGGTACTGTAATTGTGTTTTTGAAGTCAGGTTTTCTAAAGTTCTCAACAGCCCTTGTAACCCTGTGTTGTGGGAAACAAATCCTTGGCAAATTTTCCTGGCCTTTTTCTTAGCAATATGTCAGGGTAGCCAGCCCCTAACAAATCATCACGGGTCCGGAAGGCACAATTGTACAGCAATAATAAGTAAATATTAAAGTCATCAAGAATAAGGAGCGAGAGAAGAGAGATTGAAATAATGGAGTCAGACACATTTCATGGTAGCATGCTCACCTCAGCTCCTCTTAGTGGTACAGGGCAGGAGAGAGGGAGTTTTACTGCTAACCAAGGCATATCTATCTTTGGGGGTGTGTCTGCCTCCTAATTACAGGTAAAGACACATCACAGGAAGGGTTGTACAATTAGCAGTACAAGCAATAGGAGGGGGATATACAAGGCATAAGCGTAACAGGAAGGGAATGAGCTAGGGGTGTACACATGGTAAGAAGGGGAGGGACTAGGGGTATACACGTGACAAGAAGAGTGGACCCTAGACTCATGGCAGCCTAACCTTGGTCACCCTTGCGTGGGCTTGACCTCCATGGGCTCTCCAGGGAAATAATCTACTATCCTTATCAGAAGGAAGTGGGCCCTACTTATTGTGGGATAAACGTGTCTGCTTGCTCTGGATGGCTGATAACCTTTAGGGAGGTAACCTTTGACCTACTTTTCATTGACCTCCAAGTGTAGGTATTTACCATATGTAACAAGCATCTAAGTTTGGCATATATTTGGGGAAGATAACTTGGGAGAAATCTTTGTTTCCCACACCAATATGTCGTTTTCAATGAAAAAACAAACAAACAACCTTTAAGGCCACTTAGTAAAAGTGATTAAGAGGATCTTTTGGAATTTTACTTTCCTTCCCTCCCAAAGCCGTAACTGAGCCAACCTTTCTGCCTTAACTTTGAGTGGAACAGTAGATGCTCTTAGAAGGTACTGTTGATTGCGCCTAGCTTTCTGGATCTTGGTAAATCCAAGACCTGTCCCCTGTGACGATTCAGTCCATACATCATCTTCATTAGTGTCAATCTTACTTAAAAGACTGATGGAAACATCAGCTCTTTGAGCTAGCTGATCTTTGTACAACCTTTTTGGCATCCATTGTCCCAAAAGCGGGTTTAAAATTGCAACTGCTGAATGAACCATGCAATATCAATGGCAATTCTGTAGTGTGCCACCAATTTCTGGACTTGGGTCACAGTTTCTTCATTTTTTGAGGTTGACAGTCTTCCTTCTCTTGGCTCATCTTTAAGGTCTTCCCAACCTTCCTTAAAAGTCAAGATTCTTCAAAAAGCATGTGGGGCAGCATTCCTATAAACTTACTTGCTAGAAACAAAACTGCGAGGATTTGTGCAGACGTCCATTGGAATTTTGTTAAACATTTATTGTGAATCCAACTTCACATCTGGGCGAGTCCTAAGGGACGGTTGTGTAATTGAAGGGAAGAAAAAGGTTAAGGATGCTCACTTTGACCATGACTTCAGGAGCCAGATGCCCTCAGAGAGAGAGGTTGTATTTCCAACACCAGTTTATGTAGGCACACAAGCCTCCCTAATTACAGGTAACCACATAAGTAATAAAGTACCTTGACCCTAAAGGTCCCTGGGTTCGTTGGAGGAATAACCTGACAGGTGCTGGGGGCAGGGAAGGGGGAGTGACTTGTCCCCTGAATCAAGAGCAGTAGCACATGTCTGCGCCTATAGTTAAAGCTGCCAGCTAGATAGCAATCAGCCATGTGCTTTTAAGTAACTTTAAGGCAGCACTGTGATGGGAGGCTATAGTAGGGAACAAAGTTATGAGAATGTGATTGAAATCCAACTCGCGTGGG
>NW_022103928.1:41446679-41461107 GCF_000313985.2 Echinops telfairi
GACTAAGACAGGTGTGCTCCTGAGAGAACTTACCACGCAGTGATGGCAGGGACATGTCTCGGCAGGCTTGGTTAGGAATAAACCTGTGCAGGTATCAACTGGCACCCTCACGCACTACTTTTAGACCGCATGGTGTCACTTGTGATTTTAGCACTGGGTGCCTCTAAAGAACCCTTGGTGGAATCGTGGGTTGAGAGTTGGGCCGCTAACTGCAAAGTCAGCAACTTGAAACTACCAGCTGCCCCTCCAGAGAAACACTTTCTACTCCCGGGATGACTGTTGGAAACCCCCGAGCTGTTGTGCTCCGTCCTACAGGCTTGCTATGAGTCAGCCTCAACTTGGCAGTGGCTTGGCAGTTGAATTGAATGCCTCACAACGTATCTACTTTGAAGCTTGTGTCTTTTGTGCCTTGGCAAATTTACGGATACTTATTTGTAGAACTAATCTTTTCCTTCCTCAACCACAGATTCAATTTCTATTGCTATGTGATATTTTAGTTCTACAGAATTCTGAAAGTGCAGGTGTTTTTTTGGTAAGTTGAGATGAAATTTTCGATTCACTCAGTGTCATATACTACTTAGAACCTTGAAGAAAAGTGGAAATGATTATAAATGGACCTTCTGGGTAAAGAATAATGCATCTGTTTAATCATCAGTGGAGACAGGGTGTTTATTTAACCAACATACAAGTATCACTGATTTGATTAACCTTTCAATTAGTGCTTTTAAAAGCTGCCAAGAAATAATCCTTAAAAACTCCAGGAGCTGTCCAAAGCCAACTGTCTTGACCAGCTGTTAAGCACAGATTTGCTTGCCAAGAGGGAGATAGATACGAACATATAAGAATAAAAATTTCAAACATAAACAACCTTCAGAAAGAATAATTAGATCAGAACATTTATCTTACAAATGTATATTCGTCATTTAATACTATTGCTGTTGTCTAGATCCTCACTAATAAAAGTGCAATGTAAGGTACGTAATTTTTAAATTTCTAGTAACCTCAATAAAGTAGAAAAGGGGAATTAATTTTACCTATGTATCTGAAGTATTTAAAAATATTTTTCAATGTTAATGTCTTAAAAAATATCAGTGGGATAGGTCTACAGTCTTATTGAATGTGGGGCTGAATCTTAACTCCAGTATATCTTTTATATTTACAGCACATCTCAGTTCTGACAGATTTTCATTAGAAACATTTGATCTACATTTAGATTTTCTACTATTTATAGTTCAGAAAGGAGATTTACCTACCTGAGTTATTCTAAATATACTTAAATGTTTCCCAACTACTAAATCAAGCGCCAGTCTTTAAAATTTGTTATTCAACTAGAATTTAAAATACTGCTCTTCAGTTGCACTACACACTTGAAGGGCTCAATGGCCAGGTCTTTTGAGTAATGCTTACAGAAAATAAATAGCCCTTTGAATTACGTGGTCTCAGTTGTTTAGCATGAATTATATATAACATTCTGGTAAATAAGAATGAAAGAGAAGGTGAGTGCCAATGAGGAAAATACTGTATTCTATCCAAGAAAGATTGTTTATCTTCATGTAGAATGATTAGATTCTTTTCCTATATTACAGGATAACAAAAGGTTTATTTTCATACTTATATAGGTGCGCGGTATTAGGAGAAAATATGGAAGAAATGTTTATCCTAGCTTTTTAGGTTCTTATTAGGAGGGCAAGCAGCATATGTCTTATCTCTTCAAATATTAGGTAATTTAAGAAAAAGTATACAGTTGACCCCGGAACGATGTGTGCGTTAGAGGTCCCAACCCTCCCAAAGTCAGAATTCTGTGTCTTTAACACTGCTAATAGCCACTATGACCTTATGAATAACACTTGATAAACACACATTTGTATACTGTTTGTATTATGTGTATTATATACTGTATTCTTAAGGTAAGCTGAAGGAAGAAATATTAATAAGAAAACCACGAGACAAATACATATATAGTACATGTGTCAATGTATTCCAGTTGTCAAGGATTTCATCTCGCTTGGATCCATGATCAGCGCTCATGGGAGCAGCAGTCAAGAAATCAAATGACGCATTACATTGGGCAAATCTGCACAAGACCTTTACGTGCTGAGGAGCAAGGATCCTTATATAAGGTGCACCTCACCCAAGTCTATTTTTAGTCACCTCATATGCTTGTCAAGGTGGGACAATGAGTAATAAGACTAAGAAAATATTAATGCATTTGAATTAAGGTATTGCCAAAGAAAATCTGTCTTGGAAAAAGTACAGCCAGAATGCTTCATCTCATGTACTTTAGACATGTTTTCTGGAGATACTAGTCCCGGGAGAAAGACATTGTGTTAGCCTGGGTAGACTAGAGAAACAAATTCATGGACACCCATGTGTATAAGAAAGAGGTTTATATAAAAGAGCAATGTCTGATATTAGCCCATATGTCCGATACCAGCCTATAAAGTCCTCGTCAGACTCACAAAACACATGCAAGGATGCAAAATGCAGGGAGATCACAGGTCATTGGTTGAAAGTCTTGTGGATCCAGTGGCGGTAGAAGTATCTCAGTGCTGGCAAAGGTCTCCATGGGACTCCTCCAGCTCCCAGGGCGTGGACTATATTAGCGTACCACCATGTGTCGTGTCAGTAGTGTCAGTAGAGCGTCTCTCAGGGAGCGAGCATGTGTCCCTTCTCCAGTGAGCTGTTTATCTCCTTAGAGCCTCCATATGAGGTCAGCAAGCTACTACCCTATTGACAGGCTAGACTCCACCCCTTCACTCTGAAATTGACACCAGATTATGTAAATAACTGCAGATATCATACTTGGTAAACTGGGGCAGCAGGCAAGCAGCGAAAAAGAGGATGGGCCTCAATAAAATGGATTGACCTAGTGGTTGTGACAATGATTTAAATATAACAGTTGTGAGGATGGAGCAGGCCTGCACAGTGTTTTGTTAGAAGTTGGATCCAATTTGGCCGTACCTAGAAACAATTGTCACTATCAGTACTGTAAGCGTTTATGGCCTGCTTACCATGGGCATTGTCTTCATGTTGAGTAGGCTGAGGAGGAGTCAGCGTTTAGTCTTGCTGTCTGGGTGGCAGAGGGAGGAGATGGGAGGAGAGGTAGGCAACTCACTGTAACTTTATGGAAATAGCTCCGTTCTTGTCTGACTTTTGACTTTTCCTTAAAAATGCACCTGGACAGTACCAGTCCTTCCACCGTTTGCTCTAGTTTCAGTGCCCCCATGATCGAAGGATTCATGTTATAAAAGAAGTCACATGCACTCTTGATCATAAGAACCCTTCTAGCAGAGTGTCTCATTGGCACTGTTTCCTCCTGTCTGCACTGGCTTGGAAGGGCTCATCTCTCTAGTCATCGTTGTTCATTCTTTGGGTGTGATGTCAGCTCTTAAGGATATATTAATCCTTTCACATGTTCCTCATCTCTCTGAGTGTTCTCTTCCATTGGGAAATGGTTGGCAACCATTTCCATAGACTATCACATGTAATGAGCCTTAAAGAACCTTATGATCCAGAGCAGCGGCTCTCAACCTGTCAGTCGTGACCCCTTTGGGGGGTTGCATGACCCTTTCACAGGGCTCACCCGATTCATCACAGTAACAAAATTACCGTTATGAAGTAGTAATGAAAATAATTTTATGGTTGGGGGGTCACCACAACAAGAGGCACTGTATTAAAGGGTCAGGACATTAGGAAGGTTGAGAACCACTGGGCTAGAGTCTGAAGTAGAGACCTTGTATCCACTTTGACGCCCTAGATGTTGAACTCATGGCATTCTGGGTGGCCAGCAACATTGTCCAATATCAAATGAACTTTAAAAGTCAGGTGCTTCCTGACTTTGGGGAGAAAACATTGTTGGAAGCAGTTGTCAAGGTCTTGTACAACCAAAAGACTGGCAGCTGGCATGTATCTTTCCCCTTCAAGGCTGGGGGACTAATGGCTTTATAGATAGGGAAGTCCTGAATATAAACCCAATACATTTGCACAAAGCAGCAGTCAGTCTTCCCTTCGGACCTTAAACCCTGGTGCTCACGTCTCTTCTTCACTAATAAATGTCCTTTATGGCGTCCACTCATCACCACCACCATCCCTCCTCCACCCCCAGTAGAGCTCTTCCATCTCCATTAAAAACCTACTGAGGCAGATAACCTTTCTACTCCATGCTTGTCTTAATGCCATTTAGGAACTCGTCTGCTGCACTTCATTGGCATAGCCACCTTGTCCTGATATCTTGGCATCTTTTGAATCCAAAGCTCTTTCCAAAATCACTCTATCCTTTCTGGCATTGTTAGATTCTTCACTTTCATTTTGCTATTAGTTGCTGTATATGGCAAATCATACTAGATCTGCTTAGAATGCAATTTTATGTGTATCTAGGGCATGGTTTGCATTAGATGGTAACTTAATAGATGTGTATATATGTATTGTATACATATAATGCATCTGTATTATGCAGCCCATAATGCAATACGTATAAGGCGTATCATGCAAATTTACTTTTTCTTAAATCTTACTAGAGTCTATTTATAGGTTTTCCTTTCTTTTTTTTTTTTTAATTTGGTGTTTGGTTTTTTGTTTTCTTTTTATTTTTTTAATCATTTTATTAGGGGCTCATACAACTCTTATCATAATCCATACATACATCAATTGTGTAAAGCACATTTGTACATTCATTGCCCTCATCATTCTCAAAACATTTCCTCTCCACTTAAGCCCCTGGCATCAGCTCCTCATTTTTTCCCCTCCCTCCCCACTCCGCCCTCCCCTCCCCCATGAACCCAAGATAATTTATAAATTATTATTTTGTCATATCTTTCCCTGTCCGACGTCTCAAGTTTGCCTTTCTTATCGCAATCCTATACTCACATAAAGACTGCGTTTTCAAGATAAGATATTTCATACCAGGTATATAGTTTCTACACATGCTGGCATAGTTTCAGTGATAGCTTCATGATTTTCCTTTGATTTATTTATTTCTTGCAATGGTCCTCATGCTGGTTCCTTGACATGAAGTGGAGGGCAACGACAGTTGCAGGCCGGGTCTCCATCTACAGGACCTACCAAGCCAATGAGCTTGCTCTGCTCACGTCCTGGCTTTTCGCTGCTTTGGGGGAGCACCTGCGGCACTAGTCATGGCACCTTGTGTGGGTCTCGTGGTATCTTTGAGGTTTACAGGGCTGCAGGAAACAAAGAAAAGTACAGGAGCATCTCGGGGTGATGTTTTACTGTGATGTTCAATTTATGATGAACTGCTCGTGTGGGGATGATTATTGCCACATGACATTGTAAGAGGGTACTTGCAACAGGAACTGGCTATGAGATGATTACAGCTGTACAGTATGTATTAGTTTTATGCAATTATGAGTTAATACTGCATCTTTATGTTTGTTTACCTTTCTCTTAACTGAATGAGCTCATGTACAGTCTGTAAGTATTTATGTATGTAAGTTTTGATGAACTTTGTGATAGATTTGTATGTATTTTATGGTAGGAAATGATAAAAGGTGAGTCTATGCATTTTATGCATTCCTGACATATCTATTTTTTTATATTCCTAGGTTACATGGTTCATTTGAGTTTTTGAAATTGCCACATATCTCCAAAACATTTTTCAAAAGAGCTATTGAAAAATTGCATATAAATGGAACTGTGCTGTTCAAACCTGTGTTGTTCAAAGGTCAACTCTGTTTACTATATTTAAATAGTTATAATAGCTGCCCACTTTTAAAATTTTTTAAAATGTGCGTGTACACATTCTATCAGATGAGAGAATAAAGAGGAGCTGATATCAAGGGGCTCAAGAAGAAAGAAAATCTTTTGAAAATGATGGCAGCATCTGTTCAAGTTCAATTAGTGTGATTGATTTGGATTGTTATAATATCTGCAAGAGCCCCCAATATAATGATCAATTTGTTTTAAAAGATGGAAAGAATATGCCGCCTCTGCACCAAAACCAACTAGTTGACATTCCATAATTTCAAGAAATAGCATCTGAGAAGAGCCAATGGTACTGAGGAAGACATCCAAGCGGCCCTGAATGCATTAACCCAAAGCAAGGCTCTGGGAATTGCTGAAATACAAGTGAAGTGTTTCCACAAGTTGATGAAGCACTCACTTGTCTATGCCAGGAAATTTGGAAGACAGTTACCTGGCCGCCTGACTGGAAGAGATCTGTATTTGTATCTATCCAAATTAAGGTGAGCCAACAGGATGCTCCAATTATAGAATGATATCATTGATATCACATGCAATCATAACTTTGCTGAAGATCATCCAACAATGTTTGCAATAGTATATTGACAGCGAACTGCCAGATGTTCATGCCAGATTCAGAAAAGGATATAGAACAAAGGCTATGATTGCTGATGTCAGATGGATCTTGGCCCAAAGTAAAGAATATCAGAAAGATGTGTACAGGGTAATTATTGGTGATTGGAATATACCGGATAGAAAGGAAATGTTTCAATAGGTTATTGAAGCACTGGAAGCACACACTCATCTATGCCAAGAAATTTGGAAGAGAGATACCTTGTCAACTGACTGGAAAAGATCCATAGTTACACCCCTTACAATGAAAGGTGACCAAAAATAATGAACAAATTATATAATAATACAATTGATATCACATGCAAGTGAGATTTGCTGAAGACCATTCAACAACTGTGCAGCAGTACATTGCCAGAGCGCTGTGAGAGGTTCAGGATGGATTCACAAGAGGATGTGGTACAAGAGATATCCATCAGATGCCAATATCAGATGGATCTTGACTCAAGGCAAAGAACACCAGACAGATGTTTTCTTTATTAATGATGCTATGGCGCTTGATTGTGTGGACCATAACAAACGCTGAGAAGAATAGGAATTTCAGAACATTTCTTTGTGCTCATTCAGAACCTGCACAAGGGTCAAGAGGCTGTTTTGAGAACTGCATCGTTTAAAATCAGGAAAGGTATCCATTAGGTTGAATCCTCTCACCATACTTAATCTGAAGACAGGGCAAGTAATCAGAGAAACTGGATTATATGAAGAAGAATGAGGAATCAAGATTGGAGGAAGGCTTATTGATAACATGAGATATGCAGATGACTGACACAACGTGAGGAGCACTTGAAGCATTTGGTGTTATGGATTACAACTCAATGGGAAGAAAAGCCAAATCCTCACAACTAGACCAGTAGGTAACATCCTGATAAGTGGAGGAAAGTTTGAAGTTGTCAAGGATTTGGGCTTGGTTGGATCCACAATCAATGCTCATGGAAGCAACAGTCAGGAGTTCAAATGACACATTGCATTGGGCAACACGGCTGCACAAGACCTGTTGAAATTGTGGACAAGCAAAGATGTTGCTTTGAGAACTGGAGTGGGCCTGACTCAAGCATGGTATTTTTAGGTGCCTCATACACATGTGAAAGTTGGACACTGAATAAAGAACAGCGAAGAAGAATTGATGCATTTGAATGATGGTACCGGAGAAGAATATTGGAAGTACCATGGACTGCTAAAGGGACAGAAAAACTTGTCTTGGAAGAAGTACAGCCAGAATACTCCTTGGAGACGGGAATGCTGAGATTTCATCTCTCAAACTCTGGACACATTTTCAGAAAAGATCAGACCCTGGAGAAGAACATCGTGCTTGGTAAGGCAGTCGGGCAATGAGAAAGAGGAAGATCTTTGACAAGATGGATTAACACAGTGGCTGCATTGATGGGCTCAAACGTCAGAACCATTTTGAGGATGACATTCGACAGGGCAGTGTTTCTATTGCACACAGGGTCACTATGAGTCAGAACTGACTTGATGGCACCTAACAGAAAGAAGTGTGTACCTATTTTTTCATTAATAATTTTATGTTTGTCGCTATTTTTTTTCTTTCTAGGTAGTTATACAATCTAATATCAACTTGATAGAGTAAAGGGGTGGAGTCTAGACTGCCAATTGGTTCACAGCCTGATGGTACCCTTTGTGGGCGTGGCCTTCCCATAAGGAGGGTCCTGGGAACCTCCCCTCCCTCTCTGTTTCACCTTCCTGTAGGTGATCCACAAAGCTGAGACCTGCCAGAGCCCTGGAGATGCATCCATCGCCATTGGATCCACAATACTTTGCACCCACCAGCTAATGACCTGCCTGCATTCTGCACCATTGCATGTGGCTGTGTGAGTCTGAACAGGGACTTATGGACTAGTATCAGACTTATGGACTTGATCTGGACTAGGCTGGGACGTTTACTTGATATATAATTACTTCTTGATATAAAACTCTCTTACACATATGAGTGTCACTGAATTTGTTTCTCTAGCGAACGCAGTCTGACACAGCATCCCATTGGTCACGCAGAATTTCTTTCTGCTATCCAAATTTATCATACTCTTTACAGACCTCTATCAGACTTTTCTTATGCTATTTCTTCATACTAGATTAGTTCTTATACTGAATGATAAGCTTGTCTATTCATTCAGATCTTGTAACGCTCCTCCTGATCCTAGCTTGCATTCTCCCTAGTTTCTTTCTGTTTGCATCATTAGCTCCCTCGGATATTGGAGTAGAGACATGTGGTTACTTGTTTGCAATCTGTTTCTCCTCTGAATTGATAAAAGAGATAGTAAGTAAGTGTTCTGTTCATCTTCGTATCTGCACAAGGTAGAAAAATGTGTCCCAAAGCTATTCACATCTTCATTCCTTGTTACTTCTTGTTGGGCATCTTCGAGTTGGTTCCAACTCAGAGCAGCCCCTCTACCCAACAGAACAAGGCACTGCCTGGCCCTGCACCATTCTCACACTTGTTCTTATGCTTGAGGCCATTGTTGCAGCCACAGTGTCATTCCATCTTTTCAAAATTATTTATTTATTAATTAAATCATGTTATTAGGGGCTCATACAACTCTGACCACAATCCATTCATCCCTCCATTGTGTCGAGCACATCTGTACATTTGTTGCCATCATCGTTGGGTCATTCCATCTTGCTGAGGTTCTTTCTCTTTATCACTTCCCCTTCTACTTTACCAACCATGATGTCTCTTTCCAGCTACTGGTTTCTCCTGAAAACATGTCCAAAGGGCATGAAATGAAGTCTTACCATCCAGGAGCAGTCTGACTGTACTTCTTCCAAGACAGATTGGGCTGTTCTTCTGGCAGTCCATGGTACCTTCAGCATTCACCAGCACCACAGCTCAAATACATCAATTCTTCTTGAATCTTTGGTATTTTGGCTCTCGTAGACTTGTTTTCATTTTCCTGAACTTACATATGAGTGATTGATGGTCTGTTCCACAGTTGGCCTTGTTTCAGTTTCTGATAGTGTTTTAGATTCTGATCATGAGCTTCTCCATTTTCTCTTCCCATACATGTAGTCAGTTTTATTTCTGTGTATTCTATCCAGAGAAGTCCATGTGTATAATCATCATTTGTGTTGTTGAAAATTATTTGCAATGAAGAAGTTGTTGGGCTTGCAAAATTCTATCCCCAAGGTCACATTTTCCAACAATTGCTCCTTAGTCTTTGTTTCTAACTTTGGAATTCCAAGCACCAATAATTATCAATCTATCTTGAGGGCATGTTTGCTCAACTTCAGACTGAAGACATTGGTAAAATTCTTCAGTTTTCTCATCACCAGCTTTAGTGATTGGTGCATAAATTTGAATAATAGTTGTATTGATTGGATTTCTTTGTATGCAAATAGATATTATACTATCACAGATAGCATTGTACTTCAAGATAGATCTTATTTCCCATGTTTTTCTATATAAGGAAGCCACAATTTATGAAGACAGTAAGTGAAATAGTAATTCCCTAGGGGGGCATAAAAAGGAAAGTCAACACCCATGGATACAAGAAGGAAGAAAATGTTCCAAAGTTGATGTGGTGATGACTGCACAACCCTTCTTAATATGTGTGTCAGACAAGGTTCTTTAGAGAAACAAACCCAGGACACCAATAATTACATATATTTACATAGATAGATAACATGAGAAATAAACAACTAATCTATAAAGCAGTACAAATGGCTCAGTGCAACTCACTTCCATGAGACAGCTAGTACACCGGCAGTCCTTCAAGTCTTGAGGGCCACGGGGTAGTCCTCTGTGGAGCAATTCAGGCTATCCGGCCACAGGCAGCAAACAGTAAGCAGGTCACCAACAGTCCACCAGATGACAGGGTCCGACAGTCCCCAGCTCAAGACATGTGCCTTCCAGTAGCATAGCGAAGCAGATCTTGAAGGAACCTCAAGTTACAGTGACACAGTCCACGGGTTAGGTGTCCCACAGGTAGTGTAGCTTGCAAATTGAGGCAAAGAACAAGCAAGGCAGCCGCACACTGGTCTGATGATCAAAGAGCAAGAGAGATAGAGGGGAGGCTCACTGAGCCATTTATCCGCCCGTCAACTAATCTCACATGTGTTCATTGACCATGTTGGCACAACAAACCTACCTGTCACAATATGATTGAACTAGTGAAATGTATGATATGTTAATTATAACTCCACAAAACTAATTTAACAAAAGATAGATCTTAAAATGTCCTTTGTGATGAATACAACACCATTATTCTTGAATCTCTAATTCCATGTATAGTCAACCCTATGACTGTGTGATTCAACATGGCCAATACCAGGACATTTCAGCTCACTAAAGCCTAGACTAATTATGTATTCCATTTAGTTTTTGACAACTTCCAATTTTTTAGATTCAAACTTTGTATATTCCAAATACCAATTATTAATAGATGTTTTCAACTGTTTCCTCTCATGTTGAATCACACCCCATCAGCAAATGGTGGTCCTCAAAGCTATACCAGGAGTCCTCAAACTTCTTAAACAGGGGGCCAGTTCACTGTCCCTCAAACCCGTTGGAGGGCCGGACTATAGTTTTTAAAAAATCTGTGAACAAATTCCTATGCACACTGCACATATCTTTATTTTGAAGTAAATAAACAAAAGGGGAAAAACATCAGGCGGGCCAGATAAATGTCCTCGGCGGGCCGCATGTGGCCCGTGGGCCGTAGTTTGAAGACCCCTGCAGTCTACGCCATCATGTCATTATAGTTGACTACTTTGAGACCAAGCTCTTCCTCAATCTTATTTTGAGCACTTTCTGCCCCGAGGGGCTCCATAGTTGACATTTTCAGTGTCTGGCTGTGTTCTGCTGTGTTCATAAGGTTTTCAGTGGCTAACCCCTCAGAAGTGGACAACCTATTTCTTCTTCATAGTCTGTTCTTCGTCTGGAAGCGCTGCTGAAACCTGTTGACTTTGGGTGACTGCTGGTTCTTAGAATACCAGTGACATACCTTCCAGCATCACAGCAAACCACCAGCATTTGACAAACTGACAGACAAGTAGTAGATCTTAATTCCGACAACCTGCATGTGTCATCTTGCATGGCACGGGACACTTCGCAAATAGAATGAAAATTAAAGGCCTTGAATTGGGGAGATTCTGTTGGACTACCCAAACCTAGTCGCCAAAGTCTTTAAAAGTGAAAGAGGAAGGCAGACGCGTGGGTCAGAGAGATGCGACAGGAGAAGAGCTCATATACCGTTAATGACTGTGAAGAGGAGGGAATGCAAAATAGAACTCAGTCTAAAGACACCGAGAATGGCCCTCAATTTACAGCCAGCACAAAATCAGAGACGTGTGTCATCTGATTTATTTATTTAATCAATTTATTGGGGGGCTCTTACAGATCTTATAACAATCCATCAATCAGTTGTATTAAGCACACTTGAACATATGTTGTCATCAACATTTACAAAACATGTTCTTTCCACTGGAGCCATTGGTATCAGCTCCCCTCCCCCACCCCTCCATCCTCCCATCCCTCGTGAATCCTTGATCAATTATATATTATTGTTATTTCATGTCTTACACTGTCCGTTGTCTCCTTTCACCCGCATTTCTGTTATTTGTCCCCCTGGAGGGTGGGCTATATGTCCAACCTTGTGATGGGTTCCCCCTTTCTCCCTCTCCCCATCCCCCCCACCCCCCAATTCCCTTACCCTCATGATTTCTGCCAGCAACTTGAATGAGCAGGAAATGGATTCGCCCCTAGAACCTCTAGAAAGGACCTCAGGCGCCTGATCTTGGTCTAGTCTGCTAGGACCTGTCGGCGTAATGACCAGCAGAACTTTGGAAGATACATTTTTGCTTTATTAAGTCCCTAAAACCAAACCTGTTGCCCTCAAGTTGAATCTGACTCATTGGGTCCGAATCTAACAATCCTTTGTAAAGGAATTAACAATCCCTTACACCAAGTGGAGACGCCTCATAGCCACTAATCTGTAGTAAGGTGTTATAGCAGCCATTGAAAATCGTATCTCAAATTTAGTAGAGTGCCTGGCAAGTGTTTGCTCAAATTTTGCTGAAGTAAAATGATTAGAGGGACAAAATAAGGAGTAGCTGTAAACTTTTGGAGGGAGTCTAACAAAATCTATTCCAGACCATCAGCTTGGAAATAGATACCGTGAAGACAGGTAAATGAAAATATATTGGCGTAATCTTTGTGAGAAGTAATAAGAATTTGTGTTAAAATAAGGACTTCTAAAGAGGACATCTCAGACATTTCTTAGCTCAGTATCACTTTGTTACTGATCAGAATAACTGAAAATTGTAATATTCCGTAGACTTGTAGTAGAATGCACAAGCCTGCCTTAGAAAACAAAGATGGCGACACTTGGACGTGCTTATTTTGAACATGTCATTCTCCCTCATTGTCTTAGAGTCACTGCCACTCATCGCGACCCTACAGGACAGAGTCGGACGGCCCCTGTGGGTTTCGGAGACCGTAACTCTCTTTTTTATTAATCATTTTATTGGGGCTCTTCCAGCTCTTATAACATTCCATACATCGATTGTATCAAGCATATTTGTACCTGTGTTGCCATCATCATTTCTAAAACCTTTTCTACTTGAGTCCTTGGTATAAGTTCCTCTTTTTTCCCCTCCCTTGCCCCCCGGCACCGTCATGAATCCTTGATCAATTATATATTGCTATTATTATTTCCTATCTTATACTGTCCATTATCTCCCTTCACCCACATGTCTGTTATTCGTTCCCTCAGTGGGTTGTTGTTGTTGGGGGTGGCGGCGGCGGCTATATAACCAACCTTGTGATGGGTTCCCCCTTTCTCCCCCTTCCCCCCCCAACCACCCCCCTACCCTCATGATATCGCTACTCCCACTGCTGTTCCTGAGGGGTTTATCTTTTCTGAATTCCATGAGTCGTGAGCTCTTACCTGTACCAAATGTATGTTTTCCAGTCTAGCCAGATTTGTAAGGTAGAACTCGGTCATAGTAGTAGAGGGAGGACGCATCCAGGAACTAGAGCAGTGGCTCTCAACCTTCCTAATGCTGCGACCCTTTCATACAGTGCCTCATGTTGTGGTGGCCCCCCAACCATAAAATTATTTTCGTTGCTACTTCATAACTGTCATTTTGTTAGTTATGAATCGGGCGACCCCTGTGAAAGGGTCATTTGACCCCCAAAGGGGTTGCAACCCACAGGTTGAGAACGGCTGGTTGTAAGGGACGATTCAACCAAGGTGCAGTACAGCACTGACGAAACACACAGCATTCCTCTAGCTCCTTGAACATGTTATTAGGAAAGACCAAGTGCAAGGCTGTTGATACTTGCTTTAGAAATCTTTTCTAGAAAAGGAAATGGTATTTGGCAAAGTAGATGGTCAGAGAAAATGAGGGAAACCTCTGATATGAGGTGGTTGTGGTGCTGTTGTTAGGTGCCATCCAGTCAGTTCCGTCCAGAGCTACCTTACCTTACTCACAACAGAACAGAACACTTGTGGGTCCTGAGCCATTTTCACAGTTATTCTTATGCTCGAGTCAATGGCGTGAATCCATCTCCTCGAGGGCCTTTCTCTCTTCATTGCTGCTGCTCTCCTTTGCCAAACATGATGTCCTTCTCCACGGGTTTGGTCTCTCCTGATAACATGCCTAAAGTATGTAAGACGACGTTTCCATGCTGGCCTCTGTGGACCACTTTGGCCCTACTTCTTCCAAGACACATGTTTGTCCTTTAAGCAGTCTATGGAACTTTTAATATTCTTCTCTAGCACCACAATTCAAATGCACCAACTTTTCTGTGGTCTATATTCCATGTCCAACATTCACATGCATATGAGGCAATTGAAAATACCATGGTGGGGCAGGCCCGGCTGACTAGAGAAACAAATCCAGTGACACTCATATATGTATAGGAAAGAGCTTTATATTAAGAAGTCATTGTGCATCAAGAAAGTGCCCCAGCCCAGTCAAACTCAAGTCCACAAGTCCACCAGCCCTTCAGACTCACACAGCCACATGCAATGATGCAAAATGTAGGAAAATTACAGGCCAGGGGGTGCAGAGTGATGGGGATCCAAAGTAGCTAGAAAGATGGCAGGGCTCTGACATCCCTCGGGGCAGAGGGAGAGATTATCAG
>NW_022103928.1:41461287-41482376 GCF_000313985.2 Echinops telfairi
CTCGGTTGCTGTTTCCATGAGCATTAATTGGATCCCAGCAAAACAAAACCCTTGACAACTTCGATCTTTACTCGATTTATCGTGATGTACTTATTGGTCCACTGGGGAGGATTCTGGTCTTCTTTACATTGAGCTGTAATCCATACTAAAGACCGCAATCTTTGATTTTCATCAGCAAGTGCCTCAAATTCTCCTCACTTCAAGGCTGTCATCTGCATATCGCAGGTTGTTAATGAGCCTTGAGAAGAATGGGAATTGCGGATCGCTTTATTGTGCTCCTGCAGAACTCGAACGTAGTTGAAGAGGCACTTGTTTGAAGGGAACACGGGACTACTACTGCGTGGTTTAAAATCACAGAAGGTGAGCGACAGCGTTGTATTCTCTCACCATGCTTATTCAATCTGTCTGCTTAGCAAGTCATGAGAGAAGCTTGTCTGGGCATGAAGACGGACACAAAAGCCACACCAGTGGACGCAAGTATACCAGTGAAGACGGCGCAGGCAAGACCGGCAGCATTTCCTTTTTTTACACATAAGACATACGACCACCGCGTGCCAGGGCCCACTGGATAGCAACTGACAGCAACAAGAGACATGATCAGTTTTTGAAACACGATGATTGATTATATTTTAATATAAACGAGACATTTACTAAAGGGAGCTGGAGGGAAATTTATGATGAAATTATGGCTGGAGTCTGGATGAGACATATCAGCTGAGTTACACTATGTGGTATTTGACATAGAAACATTAGGTAATTGTGTTAGTCTGGGTACATTGGAGGAAACAAATCCACAGAAATTTATATGCATAAGAGAGTTTTATATAAAGGGTAAGTGCATATCAAGTGCTGCCCAAGCCCACAAGTTCAGCATTAGCCCATTTGTCCAATATCAATCCACAAAGTCCTCCATCTCACAAAACATACACAATGATGCCGACTGTAGGAGGAATGCCGAATCAGTGAATGTGTAAGCATCTCAGCGCTGCCTGGGGTCTCCATATGGCTGCTCCAGCACTCAGAGCTGCATCGGGGTAGGTCCATGAGGCTTCTCCTCTGGGACGTCTTGCAGGAAGTGACCCTTGCCAGCTGAAGCAGGGAACTGCTAAGGCAGCTTCACCGTGGTCCAACCATCACAAAGCAAGAGACCCAAGAACTAGAAAGGTGAGGCTCACTGAGCCACTTATCCCTTCGCCCTTCAATTAGCCCCACATGTGTTTATCAGCCAGGTTGGCACAATAAACTAACTACCTCAGTAATTATAGATTCTAAGGTCCTGGATTAATGACCCTTTGTATTGTAAAGGACAGGCTCAAAGGTCACTTATTGCGAACAGAAATAAGCCTTACGAACGAGACTATTGCTTGTTGTTCGGTACCTGAAGTAGGTTCCAACTTAGCAACTCCTGCACCTCCGAAATTAGCATTGGCTCGTCTTGGCCCTCCTTTACCAATGTTGCTGTGTGTTAGCTTATTGTCCACTTCACTGTGGGCCTTCTTCTGTTTCACCGTACCAGGCATGATGTTATTCTTCATGGACTGGTCCCTCCTGATAACATATCCCAATGTATGTGACACACATCTTGTCCTCTTCACTTCTACGGGTCATTCGGGCTGTATTGCTTCAAAGACGGATTTGTTTGTCCTTCTGGCAGTTCATGGTACTTTGAGGATTCTTCACAGCACCGTGATGCATTGACATGCATCAATTCTTCAATCTTTCTTATTTATTGTCCACCTTTCACACCAGCATGGGCTGATGTGGGAAGCTCACACCATGGGAAATATGACTAGGACTATATTCCCTAACTTATAACAGAGGGAATCTGGAAAACTAGTATTCCATGGTAGGAAAGCCACCACTATGGTAAGTTAGAGATGAAGTCCAAGTACATGATCCTGCTTTAAACATCATTCCCACAGATTCTCCCCTAACAGGTAGGCTGCCTTAAAGGGAGCACATGGTTAATTCTATCTCCCTGTAGAAGCAGGCATTCCTGTTATCTCCTCCCACTGTGGCACCCATCCCCCCTCATGCCTTCTTCCAATGCAGGTAATAAGTTTCCTCACCTGTGAGCTCAGGGACTTCACTGTGGTTACCGCCCACTTTGTGACGTGGGTAACTACTGAATATGCATGACTTATGGCTACCTATGAAAGCCACCAAACCGTAAAGACGCTTTCTCCTCCTCCCGTCTCCTCTACGTGGACCACCAAGAGGGGCTGAGGTGAGCATGCTACAGTAAATTGTGTCTGACTCCTCCTATGTCTTCTCTCCTACCTGCCCTATGCTCGATGACTTTGCTATAATCTTTATCTATTGTCGCCGTACAGTTGCGCCTACGGTTGTCAGAGGCTGCCTACTCTGACAGGTGATTGAAAGTACAGTGGCTTCTACCAGGTAGTTTAGTCCTCACAGTGGCTTCTTTGCCTCTTACCCTTTAAGAAGGCTTCTGCAGCAGATTTTCCCAGTACAATATGCGGTTTGATCTCTTGACTGCTGCTTCCCCGACTGATGACTGTTTCATTACGTTCAGACTGTAGAAACCGGTGTGAAAAATGAAGTCAAACCTTTCCATTTCAATTTCTTCATCTTCGGGATTAGTTGCTGGGAGGTTAATTTAACTCACAGTCATATTAACTGGCCTTCTAGGCGTATGGATAGTATCCTTTGCCTGCTAGCCCTGGTGCTGTCTTAGGTTAAGTGTGGGGCTGCTAACCCCGAGTTCGGAGGTTCAAATCTGTCGTCTCCCCCAAGGAAGAAAGATGAGGTTGTTTATTCCTGTAAAGATTGACATCCTCGATGCATTCATACCCTGGGCACGCAGTGCATGTGATAAGCAAAAATACAGTAAGAAAAAATGAAAATTTACCTCACGTGTACAAGCTAATTAAAATTCTGAAGCCATTCATCTTACTACATCACTGAATAAGCTATTAAATCAAGTTACTGGAAGTCAGCTGTATATGTTCTTTGGAGCAATCATAGGAAGCGTTGAGCTGGAAGACTGGTTATGAATAACAAGACAACACAAGATTCCCTCTGCCGGGAGAGCTTGATGATTTGGGAGAAAAGAGAGTAAGGCAACTTAGTTAAGTAGACTTGGGAGTCCAACCTTGACTTCTTTGCATCCTTGCTGTGTGACTCCAGGCTTTCACCTGACCTCTTGGGATCATTTTCATCACCTGGGAAGTCGGATTTCCAAGGATCCTTCTATGGCGTGTGTTCTATCCCAGGAAGCGTCTAAGCAAGGCTGGGACGCGACTGGTGGGCATAGCTCTGCCTTTATTCTTGGTAAATTTTAAAATATTTTTATATATGTCGTAGCCACATGCCTGGCCCTCTCCTTCTGGTTCCCCCTCCCAATGCCTCACAGTCCAAAGGTCAGGGTGATTAGCTGGCGCAGTGAAGGGCGACTCTCACTTGCACCAAGGCAGTGCCCACGGAGAGTTGGATCAGGTCTGCATCAGAGCTCGGCTGCTCTCTGAGTGCTTGCCTCCAGATTTAGAGATAAACTTTGTTAAAAAGCAAAGTACTGGGATCACATCTCCTTTGGATCACAAATGTGTCCTAAATGTGGTCTTGAGCATTTTGCTCAATTCTATCCACCTGGGTTGCTGTGAGTCAACATCGACTTAATGGCAATCACCTTGGTTTGGTATCCAGTTTCTTCCCTGAAAGTAGATTTCCTGTGGGATTCAAGGAGAAGCATCTCTCCGTGCTGAACGTAGTGCCTGCCCGGGGAAGCCTGGCCCTGGACCCTCGTCTTGATCACAAAGTCGGCCTCAAAGTCAGCATTGGGGCTTTCATCTCAGACAACCTCTAGACCCTTTGGGAGGGACCTGAGAGGGGTCTTTAGGAAGTGGCCCCGGGAGGCTCGTGAGGACAGCCACGCCCCGGGGTCTCTGCTGCACTCTGCACTTCAGCCATCGTTCTGCCACCTCTCCTTGTCACACAGGGTTAAATTGCTGGATAACCGTGGTGCTCGACTGGTGCCAAGGTGCCCCAGCCTTCACTTTGCCTGCTGATACCTGTCCTGTCACTTTTGTCACATTAGTGACACTGGGGTTGCTGTCACCCAGTGTGACAACTCATGGTGTTACTTCCTACCCCCATTGGCTCCCTCCCATATTACTTTGTACAGAATGCTTCGTAAAGCTGATTGTTAATTTGAGTCCCAGAATATCATGTGATATCATTATAAGTTGCTGAAGTGTGATATTTCTTAGATGCTATGAACACGAACAACAAATTGTTCTGTAAAATCTTTCTGCATTGAATGACATCGCTGAACCATTTTGAGTCTTCTCCTTTTCCTTTAATGATTACTTCATTCTTAAATATATGTAGTTTTGGTTTCTTCTCTGAATTATTTATTTCTCCAGCCATGAATGGTGAAGCCCAGGAAGTGATGGTGATGGCGGATGGGTCACGAGAGATGTCTTAGTGACTTTGAACATCATTGTTCGGGCTGATGTGTTCATTGCTACTTAAATGAAAATCTGAAAACTCAAATGGCCAGCACTGAGCAGACATCTCTCTTTCGGTCACTTAGTAAAAAGCTTACTCCCCCTAACACCCAGATTCCTCTTTGTACCCTTCTCGGTGGTCTTGTGTGTCTGCATGCCAGATGAGCACGGCGCGCTAAGCTGGGCTGTTTGTGCACACGCGCTGGCTGCAGAAGACTCACTGAAGTTGAGGCCCACGGCTTTTCAACAGGCCCGAGGGTGAGCAAGTCTGACTCCACTTCCTGAAGTTATTGCTTTCATAAGATATGTTCCACTCCGGTACCCAGCAGTAATTACCTCTGATGTGGACATTTATGTTCTGTTCTCGTGGGGCCTTCAAATAAGTTATTGATAGAGATTCACAAATACTAATTATCATAGTAGTGTAACTAAAACATGTGAAAAGTGACAAAATCAGTGACCGAAAGAAAAGTCCAGCAGAAATGAAAACACTAGCAGTAGCACGTTCTTGTAGTGGGTGCACTGCAACCGGCTAATTCAGAGTCATGGTCACTGGACAATAATGACACTTCTGACCTGAACCCACCCAGTTGGTCCCAACTCATAGCTATCAGAGACCAGAGAGTGAAGCGCTGTCTGGTCCCATGCCGTGCTCAGCAGTGGTTAAGTTTGAGCCCGCTGTGGCCGGCACTGTGTCCATCCATGTAGTGGAGGGGCTTCCTCTTTCTCACTCACTCTTTGCCAAGCATGATGTCCTTTGCCGAGGCCGATCTCCCCTGATCATATGCCCAGAGCCCGTGACATGAAGTCTCCTTATGCTTACTGATAAGGACCAGGCTGTGCTGTACTTCTTCCCAGACACATCTGTTTGCTCTTCTGGCAGCCCAGGGTCCTTTTAATATTCCTTGTCAACACCATAATTCATACGTGTGCTGTCTTCTTCCGTCTTCCTAGTCGCTGTCCAACTTCACATGCACATGTGGTCATGGAAAGTGCCAGGCCGGTCTTTCAGTCCCTGAACATGTTCTCGCTGCTGATAGTGAACTGCTCCACTGTCTCATTCCATATATGTATTATGTCTCGTTCCACCCCTATGTATTATATAGAATGTGGCTCATGTGCACAGTTGCAATTTATGTTGTTGAAAAAAGATGTTTGCAATGAGGAAATCATTGGTTGGTCCTGCAGAATTCTACCCTGTGATCTCCAGCTTCGTTTCTATCACTAAGGTCATATTTTCTAACTACTATTTCTTCCTCTTTGTTTACAACTTTGCATTTCAATTGCCAATCATTCTCAATGCATCTTAGGTAATAATGATAGCTCTGACCAGAGCACATTAGAAGGTTCTAAAAGTAAATTAGCATCGAGTTTTACCCTTGTAGTTATCTCGATGAATGTAAGTTGGCCTTGCCATAAGAAAACCTCTGCGGTTATAACTCACTCTAGTAAAATTTTTGTTTAAAAAATCACAAATTTCTGCTGGAACATTGAACCAAAACGACTCCTCCTCTGACCCTTTGCCCAACACACACTAAACCTCCGTAGTGACACGACTGCTTGGTCGCCGAGTTCCACTGGCCCACTGCCCTAGTGGGAGATTCCTTGTCCTTTTTGGCTTCTTGTAAGGTCTGTAGTTCGGGATGCGCGGGCCGGTGGCGTGAGCAGACTCACCTGTTTGCCTTACCTCAGCACACCCATGCCACCCTTTCTCTACGGCCAGATGACATTCTCTCAAACGAGTGAGCACAGGGTTGTTTATATCCGAGGCACTGAGAACATAGCCGTGACCAAATCCAGAAAAGGGGGTGAGCCCAGGATCCCAGGGGGATGAGATGAGAACTGGAAAGCACAACCTTCATGGCGGAACCCAGATTTCCTGGTTCTGGAGGCTCCTCCAAGGTCACCCCTCACCCCCTCCTCCTCCACTGTGCCCCACGGATAACCCAGAATAGGCCTCCAACCCCTCCCCTCTGTCCGGGGCAGTGCACCCCTTAGCCTCCTTCCCTAAGAATTGGCCACTTGATATCCGCCCCACTAGTCTCTGAAGCCTTGTACAAACGTCCCCTCTTCTGTGAGATCCCCCTGGGTGTTTCCTGTCCTCAAACCGGGCTCATCAATTCTGCCTGGGGAGGCATGGGTGCAGGGCGGATCCCAACCGCTTTCTTCTGTGTGCTTGTTCATTTTAAACAACTTGAACAATAGATTGTATTCTGAGCAGCAGGCACAGAGAGTCTTCCCATACTTTCTCTTCCCTTCCTCCCAGGTTCCCCTGTTTTACACTCCTGACAGCTGGGTGGGGGCACTGTTATACCGGATGAACTCCATTGATACACCCTGCTCACTGCCTCTTCATTCGATGTGTTGTGCCGGTTGATGGGTTCTGGCAAATGACTCACGTCACGTGTCCGCCGTTACAGTATCATCCAGAATTGTTCCAGTGCCCTAAAAAAAGAACTTTCAAAAAAATTTCTTCTGTGCCCTTCTGCCTTTTTCTAACCCAGGAAGAATGCAATCTGTCATTATTTTTCCTTGAGGTGAAATTACAAGTTACACCGCCTGTGCTTTTGTGTGGCTCCCCCATTGCATGAGAACAGACTGCGTGTGGCCACTGCCCTCCGTGGACTCTGGGGACCTGGACTGGGCCTAGGCCTGGCACCCCAGTTCTGGTTTGCTTGCGGTTTTAGGAAGGAAGGAAAGCAGACTCCTCCTGGCTCAGAGCTTTTCCTTTGCTGCCATCTGGTGCTCACTTTGAGATGACAGGGTTAAAAAACCAGTTAACTGAAAAGCTTTCTAACCAACAATTGAGCAAGATGCCAAATCACTCAGGGCCTTCCAGCTTTAAGGGATCACCCTGAGGGGCCTGGGTCAAAGGCAGGCTCTGGGTGGTCTCAGCGGCTTGCAGACCACACTTTGGTAGCCATGACCTCAAGTTTTAAGTTTTCTGGTCTCTGGTCAAGGGGAGGGCTGAGACTTGGCTCCGCCCGACAGCCAGGCCACACAGCCTGGCGTCAGAGTAGCTGACCCTAATGTCCGTCTTCTCCACTTCTTGTAGGAAGGAGAACAGTAATCAGTCATCAACCCGGCCGTGAAAGGAAAATATTTCCGGTCTAGGGCTAGCAGTCCCGCCAGCACATAGGTTGCTCAAAAATGGACTTAGAGACGCAAGTTTATAGGGTCAGAGTCGGCTCGTTGCTCTTCTGAAAGGCCACGTGTGCATTAACAGACGCCTAAAGAGCCTCGGGGTCGTGTCTGCTGAAACACGGGGAGAGAATATCCCCATTCTTCCAAGTGTTTCCAGGGGTTCATTGGGAAACTGTTGAAAGGCAGTTTGTTAGGCACTCCTGCCTCTTGGATAGGAAAGCAGGAGTCTGCTGTGAATACCAGCGTGAGCTCACTGATTGACTGGGGCAGGCCACATGCTGGCTCACGGCATCACCTGAAGCCCATGGGTTGTAATGGGGAAGCTTCGTCTGTCTCACCACCTGTGGAGGTCAGCCCCTTTAGACACAGGCTTTAATTGATTGCGGTGAGGATTGTACAATTCTTCATAGGGTTGAACTATTGAATTCTACGCTATGTAGATTATGTGCCAATAACAGTTTTTTTTTTAAATCTACAAAAAGTAGACAGCAACCAAAAAACCCCCAAACAAACAAATGACCAAACACATGAAGGTTTTCTTTGTCATGTTAACCAAATCGCTTCTGAGCTGCAGAGAAGACACACACGGATGCACACATGCATGCACACGTGCACCAACGGAGGAGACAGACCAACCACGTGAGGATCACTAAGGAAGGAATTGCCTGAGCCCTAACAAGGGCCGACTCCACCCAGCGGAGACCCGGTTTCAGCCTGTAAGCCTCCAGGACGCTGAGAGAAGACGTGTCTGGTGTTGAACGTCACTCAGTGTGATCTTTCTGTTATCTCGGCCCCCAGTGTGACTCAGCTAGCCTCCTGGTGGCACAGATGAGGAACCAGAGACTCCATGCAGTCGGGACACTTGCCCCAGGCCACACAGTCAGCCAGCGCAAAGGTGAGTGTCCAGGAGGGCCTGCCTGACCCAGGGGCAAAGGCACTCCATATGCACCTGACCTCTGACATCTTCCTCTCTGCACCTTCACCGGCTCTCTGGGAGTAGATTCCGTGTCTGAGGCCCAGCTGCGTCTCGAAGCATCTCCCAACCCACGCTCAGGCACAGCACATGGCTGATTGAGTCCATCGCTCCCTGGCTGGTCCCGGGGGCGGGCATGGGTGTGTGAGGGGTTGGGGTTGGGTTCTGGGGTTGGTCCTGTGTCAGTGACCGAGATGGGCCCTGGCTGAGCTCCAAGCCTGAAACCCTGAGCACTGCTTTCTCAGGGAAGTTACCTTCCAGGCCTGAAAGAGTTGTTTTCACACCCAGCTGTTAGTAGTCAAGATTTTTCACCCTTCACTAACCCCAGGCTTTCCAGTGTGGTGGTGCAGAGAGAGGAGATGGCAGATGGCCTGCTGGTCCTGGGTCTCAGGTTGGAGGACTGCTCTTTCTTTTTTAATTAGTAGATCATTTTATTGGGGGCTCTTACAGCTCTTATAACAATCCATCCATAAATTGTATCAGGCACATTTGTACCTATGTTGTTGCCGTCATCATTTTCTAAACATTTTCTTTCTGCTTGAGCCCTTGGCATCAGCTCCTCTTTTTTCCCTCCCTCCCCAACCATCCCACCTTTGGGGACCCCTGATAAATTATAAATTGTTATTATTTTCGTATCTTACACTGTCCACTGTCTCCCTTCACCCACATTTCTGTTGTTCGTCCCCCGTGGGGGTGGGGGCGCACAATTACACGTTGATCTTTGTGATTGGTTCTCTGTTTCTCCCCCTTCTGTCGCCACCTTCATGGTATCGTTACTCCCATTATTGTACATGAGGGGTTCACCTGTCATGGATTCTGTGTGTTGAGAGCTCTTATCTGTACATGCTCTGGTCTAGCTGGATTTGTAAGATAGAACTGGGGTCATAATAGTGGGGTGGGGGGAGGGAGCATTAAAGAACTAGAGGAATGTTGTGTTCTATGCTGCACCCTGGCTGTCTCATTCTTTCCTGTGACCCTTCTGTGAGGGAATGTCCAGTTGTCTACAAATGGGCTTTGGGTCTCCACTCCAACCCCCATCATTTGCATTGATATATTTATTTGTTTGGGGTCTTCTGATGCCTGATACCTGATCCTGTCAACACCTCGTGACCACACAGGTTGGTGTGCTTCTTCCATGTGGGCTTTGTTGCTTCCCAGCTAGATGGCCACCTGTTTAACTTCAAGCCTTTAAGACCCCAGATGCTATATCCTCTAATAGCCAGGCACCATCAGCTTTCTTCACCACATTTGCTCATGCATCCATTCTGACTTCAGCGATCGTGGGTCTGACTGTTCTTGAGAGCTCTTCACCACAAGGACTTCATCCCCACCCCCAGCTTTCTTTAGGGCAGGGGTGTCACGGAGGGGAGCATTTTGGACTTAGAATTTTTATTTTACCAACATTCTTTGTCTCTTCTTTGCGATCATAGAATGAGAGGTAGCAGGCCTCCAGGAGATTAGGAACTAGACTTGGGGACCTTTGGAAACAAGGATCCCACTCTGGCCATAAGTCTGGAGTTTCCCCTGCCTGTGGAGACATCCTGAGCAAGCCAGAACTATTTTGAGCGTGAGGAGGAGCTGTTCATATTCAGGACAACTGGCCTGAGATTGCCTTAGTCACCCCGTATGGCAAAGCTGCACCAGAGGGCGGTGTGTGTGACTTCTGGGGGGTCTGCTGGTCCAGAGGCCCTCACGGTGGTCCACAGCCTTTCCTTCCCCAGTGACCAGAGGCTGTGCTGAAGGAGGTCTTGGGTGGAGAGAGGCAGGGCACATTTATGCTGAAATAGAGGAGACTTTTCCCACGAGTTAGTGTGCAATGGAGCTGTGGGTGGGATCAGGGGAGTTGAGGGAGAGCCGTATCACCTGTAGGTGTGTCCTGGCCCCTTACCTGTCCTGCTCAGCAGTCCAGGCCTGGAGCAGCTCAAACCAGGGTGGCAGCAGATGCAGACACATCTGCTGGGAGCACGCTGCTGCCCTCCCGCTCCCCTAACACCTCTGTCCAATCCTCCCGCTGACCCATATCAAGGTCATGTTCATCGCTGGGCTGGGCTCCCTGTTGCCTGAACCACCGTGAGGGCTGGAAAGCAACTTAGACAAGTTTTAGCAGAAAGGTCACCTCTCAGCGACCCAGAATCCACCATCTGTTCTCCTCCAAGTGAAGAAATTGTACCATGCCTGAGGATGAGTAAGTCACACGAAACAAACCCAACAGGAGCAATCTGTACAACTCCTAGCTCCACGGGCAGGGCTTGTCCTGGGTGTGAACATGACTGGCATCCTCTGCCGTCTCAACGAACAAGGTGATCAGAGCTCAGCAGTGAGGCCACACGAATTTTGTTTATTTGTTTTGAGTCAGTAGCCTGTCTACTTCTGTCCTGTCTGTTCCTTCGAAGCACTGCTGTGGCTGGCACGTTGCTGTGATGTTGGAAGCTTTATCACCCGAATACACACGGTGGGCAGGTTTCTGCGGCTCGCTCCCAGACTAAGGAAACTGAGAAAGAAGGCCAGCATCCTATTTCTGAAAATTAGCCAATGAAATGCTATGACTCACAACAGACCTTTCTTGAACGCAGTGCTAAACTGGAAGGCAAGAGGAAGATGAGGTTTTCTGTTCCCACGGGGCTTTACAGACTCAGAAACCCACAGGGGCAGTTCACCTCTGCCCTTCTCTGTCTCCAGTCAGAATCAGTTCAATGGCAGTGAGGTGGTGGCTGCTGTTTAAATGGAGAGGCAAGGAACACTGGTGGCACTGTGGGGTAAGGCAGCTCAAGGTCGTCAGTTCAAGCCCACTGACGGCTCTGTTTTCTTTATAGTCAGGATCCACTTGATGGCAGTAGGTTTGGTGTGGGGTCGAAGGCGGAAGGCACTTGCCAGACAGTGGCCACAGTAATGTGCTTGAACACATGTCGAGTCTTCGTGACGGTGTTAGGAGACTGGGCAACGCTTCTCCCTGTTATCTAAGGGCTCATCCTCGTTGGGGCCAACTCGTGGTAATTACCACCAACAAGAACATCTTCTATCTATTAAGGAGGACACGTAGACTCGGGTGTTTATAAAGCGTGGCTTCTGCTACTGTATTAAAGATGGGAAACGAAAGACCCTGCAGATAGTCCGCTCCTCAGAGAGCCGTAGGTTCCAATCCCACCCCTGCCGGTGCTTGGAGTCTAACTGGGGGCTCGACTTTGATGCCCTGGGCTCCGAGGCCCCCGAGAGGGCCAGCCATTTCCTTGATCAGAATCTGACGGTGTTTTTGGCTGACTTGCATAAAGAGTGGTTGCTTTTTTCCTAACACCTGTCTTCCGCCGAAGTAAAAGGGAAGAACAATAAGACAGGGAAGTGGAACAAAAAACTTGAGTTGTCACCAAGGCTGTCTTACAAATGCCAGAGTCGTCCCACCAGAGGGCGCCGGGAGCTAGACTCAGCCTGCAGCCCGTCCTGAGCTGGCCCCATGGGAATTCTGCTCTGGCTTGGCTGGTCCTCAAGGGGCCGGCTTGGGAGAGTGGGATGCCGATGGAGGACCAGGTGGGAGGGACTGTCGAGAAGTACAGCCCAGGACCTTTATCACAGGCACAGAGGGAAGAAATCCGTGCAAAGCACAGCTTCAAACCAAGGAAGCTAGCAGAGACAACACAGTATCCTATAGGGCAGCGGTTCCCCATCTTCCTCAGGCCCCGACCCTTTCATACAGTGCCTCGTGTTGGGTGACCCCCAACCATAACATTATTTTCATTGCCACTTCATTACTGTCATTTTGCTACTGTTATGAATCGTAATGTCAATATCTGATATGCAGGGTGTATTTTCATTGGTATAAATTGAACATAATTAAAGCATAGTGATTAATCACAAAAACAATATGCAATTGTATATTGCAAAATATTTTTTCTTTTTTTTGAAATATTTATTTCTAATGACAAATTACTTTTTGTCTTGAAGCATGGTGTAGCATGGGTAACAGTCTTAATACAACAACAGTAAACTACATAACTACACTTTGTGACAGTATGTGTCAAAAGCCAACGCCAGTGCGAAGAAGGTTGAGATAGCTTCTTTCTCATCGATCAGCATATCTGCATGTGAGAAGGATAGAGGAGCAGTGTCAGGGTTCCTAAGACCATTGGAAATAGTGTTTTCCGATGGTCTTAGGCGACCCCTGTGAAAGGGTTGTTCGACCCCCAAAGAGGAGGTGATCCACAGGTTGAGAACCACTGCTCTAGAGCCTTTGGCGAGAGCGTGGCCCTGTGACATCCTGAATCCAGGCTTGTAGGCAAGGGACCCATGTGAGAATCAATCTCTTATTTTAAGTCATCCAGTTTGTGACGCTTTGTTACAGCAGTCCTGAGAAGCAACTCCAAGAAGTAGTAAGGGAATAGTTCTCCGGTTAAGGGCATGTTCTTAAGGGCAAGTGCCCACAACACTGTCATAATTTTGGAATGATTTTTTTCCTAGGGCAAACCCTTTCTTTCTTTCTTATCTTGGGGTACAACGTCCCTTCTCCTGTTCTCCATCCTTTGAGGCTTGGAAAGACCTCACCTCAAAACATCAGCATAAGAATGTCCCGATGAGCCCAAGCCCTGGTTCCGGAGGGTGATGCCGGCATTCGGCCCAAAGGCATCAAGTTCTCAGCATCAAGTCCACATGGTTCGCTAATAGGGATTGATTTCTGGTGGTCATTACCCTGTGTTTTACAAGGAGAGTTGTTAGGGGCAGATCTATGAGAGGAAGAATGAGCGAGTGGTTGGTCACGAGTGAATACAGCTAGCTACTTGCCATCTGACGAGCAATGATTTCTTGGTGGTTCCCTTGTTGGTGATGGATTAGTGATCGTGTGTTGGGCTGCTAACTGCAAGCTCAGCCCTTCGAAGCCACCAACCCTACCGCAGGAGAAAGGTGGGGCTGCCAACTCCCGTGAAGAGTAACAGCCTTTGAAACCTGCAGGGGCAGTTCTACCCTGTCCTGTAGAGTTGGCATGTGGGTGTGTTTGGTTGGCTTGTTTTTGGTTTTGGACCTTGTTTCTGGGCCATTGCTTGTGAAGCTCAGACACAGTGTGGAACCCACCTCTGACCTTTCAGTTTGTCAGCTTGTGGTGGCTGGCACGTTGCTCTGATGCTGGCAGTTAGGGTCCCCCAAAGTGAAGAGCTTTAATGGAGCTTCCAGACTCTCTTGGGCTGTGTGCTCTTGAGAAGCCAGACTAGCAAAGCATGCGTGTGCAGGTATTCGTTAATAGAATGGCTCACACAGTTGTAGAAAGGGGCAAGTCCACCTCTGGGCAAGTTCAAATTCCGTGGGCTGCAGGCTTTTCCTGACTTTAGTAGCTGTGGGGGCTGCTGAAGCCAAGATTAGCGGGAAGATGACAGGCTGCTGAGACGAGTTAATCATCCAAGTCCAGGAGGCTGGGCTTGTGACTGCAGAGGTTAGTAAACACACAGTTGGCAGGTCAGATGGCAGGCTGCTGATGCCTCCCAGGATCTGCAGGCAATATGGTAGGCCATTGTCCCGTAAACCCAAAAAACTGGAGGTTGATGAAACAGATGCAGTATCCAGACATAGCAAAAACAAACAAACAAAAACCAAGCAAGCTTTTCTCCAACATCTTTTTACATCGGAAGAAAGCCACGCCTCCAAGGAAATGTCTTTTCATTTTATTACATCAGAATTGTGGTCATGGCATAGGTGTTGCGTCCCTCCCTAATCTTCTACAACTGATTGGGTGCTCATAGCGGATCCCATTATGGAAGTGATTGCATTGGGCTAAGCCATACCTTAGGGCACGATAGGCCTTAACCGCCAAACCACTGAGGATCCTGGCCCCGTCAGGTTGACCCTAAAGCTAACTCCCACGCAGACCAAGACCAGACTAGCAAGAAGGAATCGGTGATCCACTTCTGAGGGATTGGCCACTGAAAGCCTCGTGAGTAGCAGCAGAAAATTGCTGCCCTACTGTTGGAATATGTCCGAGGCCCTCAGGCACTCAACATATGACTGGGAAGGAGATGCCTTCTCGAAATCGACTTCGCTTAATGGCTGGAGGAAAGCTCTCAAGACCTTCCTCTGTTGATGGGACATGACTCAAACTCAGAAAGAAGCAGCTGCCGACATCTGTTAATACACATAACGTGGACTGAACAGTGTTTGGATCTGGGAAGACTTGAAATCAATAAGGAAAGGACACCCCAAAATGGATGTCCGAGGCATTCATGGGCTGAAATGGAATGGTATCCGTCATTTTCAGTAGGAAAATTATAAGGTGAACTGTGTTGGGAATGACGTATTCGCGAGGAATGGCATCAACCCTCAGTATGGATTACAACTCCGTGTCAAGCAAACAAAAATTCTCACCCTTGGATCAGTAGGAAAACAATCACCATAAAACATGAAAAGATTGAACTTGTCAGCGATGTACTTCTCTGTGGATCCACCGTCAACAACCGTGGAAGCAGCAGTCGGAACATGGGACAGTGCACGGCCAAGGGCACGTCTGCTGCACAAGGGCTCTTTGAAGGGTGGAAGAGCAGGGATGACTCTTTGAAGACTGACTCAAGCCAGGGCAGTTTGCAGTCCCCTCATATCCGTGTGGAAGTTGGAGAGTAAATAAGGAAGACCGAAGAAGGATGATTGCATCTGAATGATTGGCCTGGCAGAGAATAGTGAAAGTACCGTGGTCTGCTAGAAGAACAAATGAAGCTATCTTGGAAGAAATACAGTCAGAATGCTTCTTGTTTTTCTTTTTTTAATTAATAAATCATTTTATTAGGGGCTCTTATAGCTCTTATAACAATCCCTACATCACTTGTATCAAGCACATTTGTACAGATGGTACCATCATCCCTTTCAAAACATTTTCTTTTCTGCTTGGGCCCTTGGTATCAGTTCTTCTTTTTCCCCTCCCTCTCCCACCCTCGTGGACCCTTGATAAATTATATTTTATTATTTTCATATCTCACACCATCCGATGACTCCCTTCACCCACGTTTCTGTTGTTCGTCCTCCAGGGGGTAGGATGGGGAGGTGGTTATACATCAACCATTGTAGTTGGTTCCCTGTTTCTCTCCCTACCTTCCCCCTATCCTCCTGGTATCACTACTCCCATTACTGTTCCTGAGGGGTTTATCTGTCCTGGATTTTGTGTGCTCTGAGCTCTTATCTGTACCAGTGTACGTGCTCTGGTCTAGCCGGGTTTGTAAGGTAGAACTGGGGTCCTGATAGTGGAGTGGAGGTAGAGGGGGGAGGAAGCATTAAAGAACTAGAGCAGCAGTTCTCAACCTTCCTCATGCCATGGCCCTTTCATATAGTTCCTCATGTGGTGGGGACCCCAAGCACAAAATTGTTTCCATTGCTACTTCATCACTGTCATTTTGCTACTATTATGAATCAGGCGACCCCCGTGAAAGGGTCATTCGACCGCCAAAGGGGTCGTGTCCCACAGGTTGAGAACCTCTGGACTAGAGGAATGCTGTGTGTTCCGTCGGTGCTATGCTGCGCCCTGGCTGACTCGTCCCTTCCTGGTGACCCTTCTGTGAAGGGATGTCCACAGAGTGCTTCTTAAAAGCGAGGCTGGCAAGACTCTGTTTTTTGTACTTTGGGCATGTTATGAGGAGAGATCAGGCCCTGGAGAAGGACATCGTACTTGGTAGCGTGTCAGCGAAAAAGAGGAAGCCCCTCGGTGACATGGATGGACGCAGTGCCTGCAACAATGGACTCCAACAACAACACCTGTGAGGGTGGCCTGGCACCAGGCAGAGTTCTGTTCTGCTGAACACAGGGTGGCTATGAGCTGGCGCCTGCTGGACGGCCCCTGACAGCAGCCCCCCTCCCCCCCCAACAACACTGGAACAAAGGAGCCGCAGCTCCTTTCCCTAAGCCCACACCCAAGGCACGAGAAACACATCAAATGCTAGTTCCTTCGCAGGAGATCTCAATCTTAGTGACAAAAATAAACCCACTTGAAAAGTCATTACCATTGTCCTACACAAATAATACATACTTTTTTTGGGTGGGGGGGGCGGCAAACTGTGTCACCTCTTGTGCACTCCTTTCCTATGTGCACTTTGCTGGCTGTATGCATGCGTGCATTGTTTTGTAGATGCAAAACATACAACAAGGAGCGAAGCAGCTATCACTGCTTGCTGCAGGACGACATGCTGAAGCGGGCGGCCTTGAGAGACCGTTGTTCAACCACACAGCGCAGGGAGCTTCTTCCAAGTCACAGATAAAAGAAGGAAGAGAAAGGCTTGCGTTCCCCTGGCCGGGGCTGGGTGGCTGGGAGCAATTGCATGAGCCTCACCTGTCTGCTCAGATTTAATTATCTGATAGGGGCCCCACAATCCTGCTTGCTATTTGTTTTGTGATTTTCTAAACCGCACATTAAAGGCTCTCTGGGGTGTGTTGCAGGGGCTCTCCCTGAAGCCATTGCTGAGGGTTTGAAGGGGGAAGTCGGGGCCACCCAGAGGAGTCCTCTGATGTCCCAGCACCAATGCCTCTTCTGTTTGCAGAGGACACACACGGCAGATAGATCCAGTTGCCCTGCTCTTGGCCAGCGTGCCGTAGCTCTGCGGGGTGAACCACGCTCCACAGACCCGAAGACGTGTCACAACACGGTCGGGGAGCAAGGAGGCTGTCTGAACAGATGCTTCTTCACATTTTAGGGGAATTATTTCATCAATGTGTGTGCTGATGAACCTGGCACTGGAGAACACATACCCCCAAATTTGGCAGCTTTTAAACACCAGATATTGATGGTCTCCCAGTTTCTGAGGGTCCAAAGCCTAGCTGAGCATTACCTGGTGGCCCTGGCTCTCTCTGCTGGGGCTGCAGTCGGTTGGTCATCTTAAGGCTCACCTAGCTGGTGCCTCCACTTCCAGGCTCCCTGGTGCCATAGGCGTCAGTTCTTCTCCATGTGCACCTCTCCAGAGAGCTGCTCCAGGGTCCCCGTGCCAGGGCAGCTGGCCGCCCACAGGACAAGTGGTCAGAGAGAATGCAAGAGCAGACAGAGCCTGAGCGAGATACAAATTAGCACAGAGGGCACCGTCGTTCATAACTGGCCTCAGCCATGGCGGTCCCTGCAGCCAGGGTCACGCAGACTAACCCTCACACAGCGTGGGAGAAGACTGCGCAATGGGTGCTCACAGGCACCTGACAGGTCAAACTACCGGATCAGGGTGAAGTTTGGAATGTGACCAAGGGGCGACCAAGGGTCCAGAGATCCGAGCTGAGCAGGAAGGGTGACCTAGGAGTAAAAACACCGCCCTCAAGAGGAGGGTGTTAGTGTGGGGTCCTTGGGGAGGGAGGATGGGCTCAAGCCGGGGGACTAGGAGGGTCCCTGTGTTGAGAACCATAGGTTGCCCTCTCGCACTACAGGCAGGCCTACTTGTCCAAGGCAGAAGCTACCTGTCATGAGTTTCCAGGACCTTCCTCGTGTGGGCGGAGAAGAAGCAGTCAGTCCAGGGAGAGCCAGAGCCCCATCGAGCGCGGATCCTGAGAGGTCGGAGGTCGTGGGGGTTCACTCAGGGCTGGCAGTGGCACAGGGTGGAGCGAGATGACAGGTCCTTCTGTGGCCTCTGATGTTCTTGAATCCAATCCAGTGGGAAGAAAGGACAGTAGGGCTGAGATTCCGCCCCCCTCGGGGTCTGGGAACACGAGCTGCTCTAGACCTGGGACGCTCTCTCCCCAGCTGTTTGCCGTTCATTCTTTCACCACGTTGTTTCAGGCTTAAATGTCACCTTCCAATTGAGTTTTCTCTGAAGTCCCTATTTAAAGTCGACCCCTCATTCCCCTAATGAGGAGTCGGCACTCACCATCTCTTAGGATCCCTGGTGTTGCGGTGGTTACATGTTGGGCTCCTTCACCACAAGGTCAGAGGTTCAAAACCACCAGCCGGTGGGTGGAGAAAGATGAGGTTTTCTACTCCTGTAAAGAGTTATAGTCTTGGAAACCCACAGGGCCAGTTCTATCCTTTATGAATTTTTCCTTGTAGCATCTGTCATCTGCTGATAAAATTCATTGAGTACTCCTTGATCTGCCAGGAGAGTGGACATGGATTTTTGTCTGTTTTGTTCACTTCCGTATCCTGGAACTGAGAACAGTGCTGGGCGATAAGTATCTGTTGTATGAACCAACAAGCTCAGAGATGAGCCTTGATTTGAATGGAGCTTGGAAGCGAGAGGGAGTAAGAGCCTTCCTGTTCGCCCAGGTCTTCTAACCTGACTGTCCCTGTGGGTCATTATTCCATGGGTGCTCAGGAATCCTTCTCTTTGGCAAAAAAGCTGGGGATTCCAATCCGCCTCAGGCAACCACTTCGAACCTCCTGGGCAGTGGGGACAAATGAAATTCAGATGAGACATAATTTTATTTACTCCTTGAAACCGCCCTATGAGTTAGGCATTTTAGGTAATGCAGCTCATTACCCTAATGAGGAGACAGAGGCTCAAAGTCAACAAATAATCCTTCTAAATCCCATCATTCCTCAGGGGGCAATGAGTATCAAGATCTGAGCAGAGGTCTGTCTGACCTCGAGTCCATGGTGATGTGATGGGGTCCCTCACCTTCTTCCCCCTCCTCACCTATCCTCCAGACCAGGGCTGGGCACACGGTGATGCTTGAGCCATCTGCAGCTCTTTGGATAAGTACATAAGGCTCTGAAGTAAAATTGAAAAAATGTAAAGGGTATTACTCTGAGAATGGTGATTTCATTTGTTTGTAAAAATATGCAACAATTTTTAGATTGTTGCAAGGGACAGGATTGGCCCTTCCATCTCAAACGTTTGCCAAGCCTTGTGTATTATATATATCTATATATGGAAAATTATGTATCAGTCTCATAATATACCCTGAGCTGGAATTGCCTTTGACAACAACTACTGGGAAGTGGGTTGGTCTCCAAACGGGAAGGACCACAGAGCCTTTTGTGCGCTCCACTTCCTGTGCTCACACCGCTGCGAGACGGTGTGCGTGTCACAAGCCGAACTCGCCGCTCCATTTCCGTTCATTTCTCGTCTCCTGTCTCTGCTGTAGCAAGTACAACACAAGGCCGTGCAGCTGAGAGGTCTTCCTGGCCCACGCCCCATGGCAGGACCTTGGCCGATTCAAAGAACACTGTCTTCCCTTGGTCTTAATTTGCTAAGGAGGAGCTGAACGGGTTCTCTTGAGGTTTCTGACCAGGTCTGAGAACGAATGGAGAGCATGTGCTTGCATGGGCCAGTACGGCTAGACTCTTGTCCTTCAGGGAGCTTGATGTCTGGTTCAGGACCCCTTGGGGATCCTCTCCTAGCTTCCAGAAAACACCAGGGAGCACACACATCCAGACCTTGGTGATGGTTATTGAATTACTGAGTCATTGAAGCCAATGCAATTGTAAAAGCACCTATACAAGGTGCCTTCAGATGTCCATGCCCTTTGTCTCTTCTCCTAAGACCCATGACCTGTCGGCCTGGCTAATGTCCAAGTAAGGCATGAACAGGGGCTGTCTAATGCCTTCCAATCGTACAGAAAAGGGGAGCCCAAGAAGTATAGCTCTATGTTTTTTTCAATTGAAGTAGCAAGACACTTACCGAAGAAGACAGCACACTCTGAATGCACACAGCATACAGACAGCCCTAAATAAGGTCTACAAATGCAATTACATCTGATTAACCCAATTTCTCAGTGTCGGATTTGAATGAGCTCAGACAGGAATATTTTTTCTTCAAGAAGAGAGCTCTTCTGCCAACAGTGTTCCTGAATGCTGATCCAGCCACAGAGCCCTGCATCAACATGGTGCTTTTATCCTCCCACATGCAAGAACATGTGTCCTTGACTCTGAGCAGGAGAGAAGAGGGAGGCTGCAGACATGGTTTGTAATGTCGTAATGGCTGACATTTGTTCTGGAGGAAGAAACGGGTTGCTGCCAACAAGACAACTGATCTGAGCGGTCTCATTGCACCTGGGCAGCAAACTGAGGTTCTGGATGCTCTATGTCCTGAGACACTTGCCCTTTTGGCTCACTAGCCAATTGGGACATCTTATAGGCCAGGAGTGAGAGAAAGATGGGGCTTTCCATAAAAAGTTACAGTCCTGGAAACTCATTGGGCTAGTCCTGTCTTCTGGTATGGGGTCACGATAAATTGGACTCACCTCGATGGCATTGAGCTTGTTTGGGGGAGTTTTATAGAAAGAACCAGCTTTCTGACACTATCCTCGAACTCTGCCTGTGCTGGCCACCTATCTGCATAAACCCAGATGGACCTTTTTGCTGTGCTTCTTCCCCATTAGCCTCTGAGATCCTTGGGTGAACAGAGAAAATCTCCATTGTCCTTTAGCACTGCTGTTACTTCCTGTCTCCCTACCACTTTTCTTTAGCCTCCTTGCAAAACCTGTGTGGTTCAGCAGCTTATTTCTTCTCTCAGTTTCCTTAAGAACCTTTAGAGCCTGAAGTTCAGAGTTGTACAAAATCTCATTGGCTATCAATTTCAGTTGCTCCTTCATGGGATGGGGACTTATGTTGAACATATGAGGGGAGACCACCCCCT
>NW_022103928.1:41482944-41484542 GCF_000313985.2 Echinops telfairi
CACCTGCTCAGCTGCCATCTCAGTGTGCCAGTTTTGTATGCCTCTCTTGCCCCACACATCTTACTCACCTGACTTCATTCTGTGTGACTTCCTTTGGTTTCCGTGAATGCAGAGGGACATGAAAGGACAGCCATTTGGCAGCGTAGAAGAGATGAAGAAAAAAACAACAACGCATTTTCAAAGACATCCAAACAGATGCGTTTGAAAAATGTTTCCAAGAACAGAATCGAAGAGTACTTCGATAAGTGATGAGTGATAAATCGAAGTGATAAGGCTGTTTTGTAAAAAAAAAAAAAAAAAAGTTTAACTAGATAGCTTAAAACAAAACAAAACATTTTTTTGGTGGTGGGAGGGGGTGCCTCCTCATACAAGGTAAAAAGGGAGACTAGATTCTTGTAAGAATCTGCAAATAGAGAGCCTGGAGTGGGTCAAGGCAGCCCCAGGCCACCTTCCTGCGAGCCATTCCTCAGTGGCAGGCCCTCGTTTGTCACTCTGGCATTCTACTGTTCGTGCCGCTCAGTCCCCAGACTTGGTGGCTCCTGATGACACAGGGCTCATTTCTCTGCCTCTAGGCAACAAACACCAGGCATTTCCCAAGTCACATCCCGAGCAGCCCCTGGTTGGCACCAGCCAAGACCCTGGCCATTCCCGATGTAGTTTTGACACCAGACTATCACCTGGGTTGCTAGGTAGATCCCAGATGAGGCGATGTGGGTGAGAAGGTCTAGCTGGGTGGGTGGGTGGGTGGGGGTGGGAACCACAGTGACAGAGTAAGTCCTCGACAAATAGTAGTCTTTCTGGGTAAGTCAGATACTAAAGCTTAGGCCAGCACATAGTAGGTACTCATTCCAACGAGTGCAAATTATCCTGAAACTCAGGCCGCTGGGAAGGAGCTCTCCTTTCTCTTTCCGCAGGACTGTTGGTGTGCTGTTAGGCGCTGTGGAGTCCAGGCTGAGTCCCGGCGGCCCTGTGAGCAACAGAGCCAGAGCGCCTGGTCCCGAGCCAGCTTCATGATTACTGTTATGTTGGAGCCCATTGTAGCAGCCACGGCGTCCGTCAACCCCCTTGAAGGCGTTTCTCTTTGAAACCCGCCATCCGCTTTACCAAGCTTGGTGTCTTTGTCTCCAGGGACTGGTTTCTCCTGACAGCAGGCCCAAAGGACGTGAAACAAAAAGTAGCCTTATCTGTGTTTCTAAGGAGCTTTCTGGCTGTAATTCTTCCAAGACCTACCTGTTTGTTCTTCTGGCAGTCCACGGTACTTTCAATGTTCTTCAATAACATTAGAATTCACGTGCGTCCATTCTTCTATGGTCTTCCTTACTCAATGGCGCATGTCACATGCACATGAAGCCATTGAAAATACCGAGGGCTGAAGCTATCAGGGACTGCAGCCTTCAGGAGGGATTCCAGCGCCAGGTAAAGCAACAAAGATCCTCACCCCTGGGAACTCTTCCTGCAATGCTGGGTCAGACATCCTATGGCAGCACAGCTTGGTAGGCTCTACGACCCCTGCCAAGCCCCCAGGAGTGAATAATTGAGTGAGACAGAAAGCTCCAAATTCCATTAGGACCCTTAGCAATTTGTTTCTTAATCCTTTC
>NW_022103928.1:41485671-41495026 GCF_000313985.2 Echinops telfairi
GGATTCCCTGTGTTTCCAGTTCCTATCTGTACCAGTGTACATCCTCTGGTAGAGCCAGATTTGTCAGGTAGAATTGGGATCATGATAGTTGGGGCTGGGGGGCAGTGGACGCATTTAGGAACTAGAGGAAAGTTGTATGTTTCATCATTGCTACACTGCACCCTGACTGTCTCATCTCCTCCCCCCATATATTTTACTGCTATTATTTAAGCATAATTGCTGGGTTGGTTAGGAAAGCAGAGAAGATAGGTCTGCCTGTGTTTATTTGAAAGTTAGAGAATTGCTTCCTGGGAAAAATCACCAGCTAAAACATAATTCTATGTATTCATGGAATCCAGGAACAAGTATGGGAGGAGCAATACTAGGAGGGTAGGGGGAAGGAGGGGAGAGAAGGAGAGGAAGGGGGAACCAATGGTTGACATATAACCCACCCCCCACCCCCCAGGGGCAAGAAAACAGAAACTGTGGGGGAAGGGACACAGTGTAAGATATGAAAATAGTAATAATTTATAATTTATCAAGGGGTCACAAGGGTGGGAGAGGGGAGGGAAGGCAAAAAGAGGAGCTGATACCTAGGGCTCAAATAGAAAGTAAATGTTTAGAAAATAGTGATGGCAACATAGGTACAAATATGCTTGATACAATTGATGTATGGATTGTTATAAGAGCTGTAAGGGCCCCCAGTAAAATGATCTCTTAATTAAAAACATAAGTTAAATAGCGTGCACTAGGTGCAAAGCTTAGTCGCATGACAACTGCTCGGTTGTCGAAGGAGAGGTTGGGGGGCGGGGCAGCATGGACTCTTCCCCCAGCTTTGTTTCAGGCCTGTGACTCACGGGCTCCTCTTTGAATGCCGGGAAGGAGACCAGGTGGATCCAAACCAAGGGAGCGCTCTCAGCCGTCCTTTCTTAACGATTCGGGATCATGATGGCAAGAGCCGGGGAGGTGGTAGCAGAAATCACACAGAAGGGGGAATTGGGGAGAACCACGGTTATGTCAGCCTCGGAGTCTGGGGCAGCCTGATGTTTCAGGGGTGTAGGTGAGGACTGTAACTATTAAAAATATTGTGAGTGTGAAGTTAGAGAATTTTTTAAATAACTAAAATTAAATAAGTCAACAAGTCCATTTAAATAAGTAAACATTTCAGGCACATTTCACAAGGTTTCCCTGCAACAAGGGGCTCAAGGTTACTAATCCTTGTGAGGACGGCACAGGCCCGGACTGGGTTTTGTCCTGTTGTTCACGGGACCACTACGAGTTGGAACCAACTAGTCAAGCACCTAACGACACAGGTTTAGAAAGTAAAGATATGGATGACATATCATGCTGCCTATATTACCTAGTACGGCTGTAACAGAAATGACAGAAGAAAGTTACTTTAGTTAATTTTTTTCAACAGTTTTATTGACATACAATTCACTTATTATACAATTCAATAGTTCAGTCACATCAATAAGATTTGTACAATCACCATAATCAGTTTATGAATATTTTCTTCATTTTTGTTCTCACTGTTATTAGCGCCCCATTTCTCCCCAGCCTCCCCTGCCATACTCCCAGAACCATTAATGCAGTTACTGCGTCTGTAGATTTACCTTTACTGGATTTCCTGTACAGAGAAAATAAAAAAACAACCAACTCTCTCAAACTAACAAAAATAACAAAGTAAAACATCAGTAGAAACTAGACAGTATTAAAAACTAGAACAAATTCAAATAGATCATAGGTGAGATAAAATGCTAGGGTGCTAAATTTGAACCTAACTGCATCTGCAACAATCCACTTTCCAATGGAGTCTGCATGCTAGCAAGGCTATGCACATCCCTGGTCCATGGTCAGGGAGAATTCACCAGGGCCGTGATCCAGGTGTGTGTCTCCTTCAGCAAGTAACTGTGAATAATGGGAATTTACTTTCTCACAGTTTGGAGACTAGACGTTCAAATCAGGGCCTTAGCTGCTTCCATTCCTCTGCTGAGCTGCCTCGTTCCTGGTTCTACTGGTGATCCTTGACATTCTTTTGTAGATGTGTCTTTACATGACAACTGTGTGTGTGTTCTCTTCTTTTTATAACTCAGACGTGATTAGATTTAGAACCTCTTCTAATCTGGTTTGATTTCATTAATATAACAACAACAGCAAAACCCTATTTCCAAACAGAATTACACCTGCAAGTATCGGAGCCAGGGCTTAACTTAATTCAGAACACATGGAAATATCATGTCCAATCAATCTATGCCCCTAACCATCTGCTTTTGCCACTCTCTGCTTATGCCTGTAGTAACACACATCAAGTAGCTAGAGAGAAACAGCTGTTCTGATTGTTGAAAGAGCAAGGACAGGGAAGGTGACGGATTGTCCCTCTCTCCACCATCGGTCTTCGGAGCGAAACCCAAGGGAAACTATATCTACTGAGAGAAAGGGGCTTTAGTGGGAGCAGGTGACAGCCCCCAACACAAAGAACAGAACCTGTGACAACCACAGAGGGAGAGGGAGGCTCTGCTCTAGGATGGAGAGTGTTGGGAATTGGGAGTGAGACGTGGAAGTATGTCCCAGGAATAAACCTGGGGGTCTTGGCATCAAGGCTACCCTGGCTACAGCCTGGGTAAAGTGGCTACCATGGCCTTGACCACCAGGAACTTCCCCCTCAGTCAGAACCACCCTGCCTTCAGTCTGGATGACTCAGCGTGATTATTCACATGCTAGTATTACCTTTTCCTGTCCTGTACTCTCCCAGCCTGTCAGGTAACTAATGATCTGAAAATGAGCATTTAAGTGTGCCAGAGAAGTAGTGAACACGTTTGTTCCCTTGTCTGGGGAAGGGAGTTCTTTGGCTTGAAATGCATGCTCCCGTGTTCCACTCAGACCTGTCAGTCTCCCTCAGAACGTGAAACGATTCCGAGCAGAATGCCATTCTGCATCTGCAGTCAGTGCTGCACCTTAGGGCTCCAGTCAGCGTGGTCTCTCTTCCTTCTCTAGAGGTTACCCCTGTGGCTGTGGATTTTAGACTCACAGACACCACCTCGGCGTTGCTTGAGTGTGATTGCGTGTGAGCTGCAAGCATTAGCTGCAGAGAACACCCCAGGTTGTCCGGAAAGGCTCGCCTCTGCCTGATTTCTCTTTCGTTTTCATCCATGAAGCGGCCATTGAAAAATATCCCTGACCTCCTGGGAGGTCGTGGGGGTGATCAGATGAGGGTTGACCCAGGACAGCAGCCTGGGGCTCTCCCGGCATCTGGTCAGTGCTCAGTCAGGTGAGTGACTGTCATCTCTGAGAACGAGGCTGGTATAACATGGGAACTGAAGAGTCCTTGTCGTCCATAAGCAATGTAAGCTTATCACATCCAGGAATAACCAGGCAGGGAGCCTTTGGTGACAGGGGGTGCTGGTGTGAGGTGCTCTCTCCTAGGGAGAAGGAATAGTGTGTGTGTGTGTGTGTGGGGGGGGTGCGTTGGGGCAGTGTGGAGGAAGGAAATACAATCTATTAACCAAGGGCAGCCTGTGGTGCCAGGCTTGCTGAAATGACAGCACCCTTTCTTCTTTTGCTCCCCAAGAGCTACACTGACAGGCAAGGGAGACCGATGCTTTGGAAATTGGAGAGAATTCCCCATCGTGCCTCAAAGAGCACAGGCATTACTTATAGACCTTGGCAACTTAAAATATAGACTATTATTTGAGACTCAGTCACCTCAAGACCCCATTATGAGTAGGTCCAGAGATTAGAGTTGGAAGTCATTTTCCTGCTCGTCCAGGGGAGGAGGACGGGGAGGGTAGATTTGAGGAATCTCCTAGCACAAGCTTGAGGATGCACCTGGAGCATTCTCAGGCTCCTTCAGGTCCCTTCTTATGGAAGCCAGGTCTACCAGAGCGAGACCTGAGAGGCTGTAGTGGAAGCCCGTGGTACATACGGGATGGTGCGACGGAAGAGGGGGCGGCTGCTGGGAGAGATGGAAGGAGACCACAAGGGCAGCAACCCTGAACAAGGGAGCCTTGCAGGAGCGTCTGAGAAGTGTTAGCCCAGGGCCAGAAGAGGCGGCCAGTCTCCCAGGCCTCAAGAGAAGCCCTGCGCCCCTGCCCTTCTAGCCCCTCAATCCAAACTCAGGACCATGTCAGAACCCAGGGGAGGTCCAAATCCTGCACACACTCAAACGGTAACTGCAAGTTTGGAGGAGTGCCCCCCAACCCGAGCCCCGGCCATCTAGGAACAAAGGCCTGGGGTGCTGCTTAGGGAAACTCGGTCATGGAACATTCGATGGCGCACACTTGGCCTCTGAGCCGCACAGAGTGGCTGAGAGATGGAATCGACTTGGCAGCAGCCGGTGTCTGTGGAAGGTGCCCCAAAGAGAGCGGGCCTCCTTCCTCCTGGCTTGTGTTCTCGCATGGGGGTATGCGGCGATTGGGATTGGCGCCTCTTAGGGCCAGAGCCAAATCCAGCATCACAAGCCTATGGAGGTGGCGGTGATGTGGGAGACATTCTCCCCACACCCTTTGTCCTTTTGAGGTGTGGAAGGCTGAGCTCTTGTCGGAAGGTCACAAAGAGAGTGAGTGGAGGAGGGGCAGAGGTCCAGGGTCTCCCCCTGCTTTGACACCAATCAGAGATCCTCCCTGACTGCCCAGCCTGTGACCCACCCCACCGTGGGAATCAGAGGCTAGGGAATTTGGAGGTTTGTCTCAAGAGGCGAGGGCTGAAGACCGATTTGACTCCTGAATGCCTGCCTTTGAGAGCACCGTCAGTCCTGAAGGAGACAGTGACTGGGTCCTCGGTGTTCACAAGAGTCGAGGGGGGCACATTAGCCTTAATCTGCAGGAGAGGGTTTGGTTAGACGTAGGGAGATGTCAATAGATGTTGACACGGGTTTCCCTGGGAGGGTAAGAGCCCTGTTCCTGGGGAGGGTGACCCTAGCCTTGCAGATGCCTGCCCTGTAGGGGTGCAGCCTGGAAGCTCCCCGCTGATGCTCAAACCACAGTTCTTCCCACAAAGCCTCCGAAGGGAACGAGAGGGGCTGCGGCTCGAACAGAAGCTGTTATGCTTCAGGTTGGCCCCTGGGGGGAGCCCAGTGTGGTGGAAAAGGAGACAGTGGGCCGGGCTGCGTTAGACTCAGTAGGCCTGTCGACATTTTAGAGGGCTATTAAACTCTTTTCCTCTCCCTTGAAATCAGAAGAGGAATAATGGGAAACCACGCTATAACTATCAATATTAATACATTAATACAATAATTATGCCAGCACAGTCAGGAAATAACATTCTTAGATAACTTTTACGAAGGCAGAGACCTCTGAAGGCCAAGTGCGGGGCCTGGAGATGGCAGAGGGCAGGCCCGACTCTGGTCTCAGCGTGTCCCCACCCCTGCGCCTCCATCTGACCTGGGGGCATCACCTTTCAACCTCCCCCTCGGATTCTGTCTCCTGCAGTGCCCCCTGGAAATGATATCTGGCCTGATCTTCCCTGAGCTTTTGTGTGTCACAGGAGAGGGTGAGAGAATGCATCCGGGCCATGCTGCTTTCCTACCTGATAAAATTCTAAGAGTCCTGGGACCTCTTCTCCTGAAAGCCCCTAGGTCAATGGTATGGTAAAGTCAGACAGAGCAAAATAAAACAAGCAGTTGTCAATTCCTAGCAAACTCTAGGTATACCAGAGTAGAGCTGTGCTCTCCGGGGAGTTCTGAGACCGATTTTTTTTCAGATGTAGATCACCAGGCCTTTCTTCTGAGATCCCTCTGGATATATTCAAACCCTCAACTTTTGAATGAACAGCCAAGGGAGTTAGCTGTTTGCACCACACAGGGACTCGTTCTGGTAAGGTCCGGAATACTCTAAAAACTAAACTCACTACCGTCGAGCAGTGCCCGCTCACAGGAGAGGGTGGAAGTGCCTCTGTGAGTTTCCAAGACTAACTCGACGGGGACGCTAGTAAAAAGCCCCATATGCAGGATGCAGCATTAAGTCTGAATTTTAGATAAACTACACATAATGTTTAGCACGGGATGTCTTGTGCAACATTTGAGATACAGTAAAAAAAATATGCGTCGTTTATCTGAAATGCAGGTGGAACGAGGGGGGCCATATTTTTTGTTGTTGTTGTTGTTACTGTTCTTTTTAATTAAAAGATCACTTTATTGGGGGCTCTCACAGCTCTTATAACATTCCATACTTCAATTATATCGAGCATATTTGTACATATGTTGCCATCATCATTTTCTTTTTTCTTTTTTTTTAAACATTGTATTAGGGGCTCATACAACTGTTATCCCAATCCATACACACATCAATTGTGTAAAGCGCATTTGTACATCGTTTCTCAAAACATTTTCTCTCCATTTAAACCCCCGATATTAGGTTCTCATTTTTCCCCTCCCTCCCCGCTCCCCCCTCCCACATGAGCCCTTGATAGTTTATAAATGGGTATTTTGTCATATCTTGCCCTGTCCGACATCTCCCTTCATCCACTTTTCGGTTGTCTGTTGAGGGGGGCCATATTTTTATTAGTACAGTTTAGCAGTCAGACTCCACAGGATTCTTGACAATGTCTCCGGGTGGTTTTTTTCCCCACTTCTCCAATGAGTTGTTAGTGTTGGTCAGGTCATGATCCAGGATCCCAGGAGAGAAGTGAGGAGGGCCAGCTCGGATCTTCCCAGGAAGTGGGCCCTTTGCCATGTGGTCACCCAGGGTGGACACCCTGGATCTGGGCCAGAGGGACTTGTACTCACGCGGCCACCGCTGCCATACAGAGACGTCACTCCCTGTGGCGCCCGTGGCCTTCTCGAAGCAGTGGGAGCCCAGGTCGTTCTGCCAGCAGCAGTTCCTGGTTTGGTTCTGGTTGGGGGAGTGGCTGGCAAAAGGGCAGTTTGGAAGTTCTTGATGTCTTCTGCCATGGGGGTGACTCCTACAGGCAGCCCTGACAAGCCTGGCAGCTCAGTGCTCCGGGTATGTTTGATAGGCACCCCTGCGGGGCAGAGCTGTTACTGACAGCTAGGGGGTTGAGTCCGAGCATGCTCCAACATCTTACAGTGCACAGGATGCCCCCACTATATTAACTGTGCCCCCATTGTTGGGGAAGCCCGCCCTAGACCCAGCTGACCGTCACTTTCACGCTTACAGTGGGCAGGAGCATGGCGCTGTGCTCTCTCTCCTACTGCAGGCAGGGAACTGAGCTGTACGAATTCCCGAGCCCCTTACCAGTCTCCACGGGCTTCTGAAGATGAGCCCGGGGGCAGACCTCCCTTCGTTCAGGGCTCAGTTCTACCCCTTGGCAGGGCCATCAAGATGTGTTGGTTTTCCTGCGTTCTTGCACCTGTTCTTGCCTCAGCTCTGCCAGGATGACCCGCACAAATGGAATATCATAGTTCTGGAAGGCAAAAAGGCAGAGAGATGCTCCTCATTTGCATATGTGCATATTTGTCTAGCTCCTTACCTCCTGGTTTTATCCACTGATTTCAGTGACTTCAACTCACTCGCCATCCCTCCAAAATGCGTCACCGTGAGGTCCTCCAGCTCCCTCACCTGGGGACCACGAGGTCCTCCATAATTCGAACCTTGCCTAGCTTGGCGCTAACCTCATATTAAGTTGGACTATATCAGTGCCATCACATGACACCAAGATACCTGGCTAATGATTCTGATTTGTCCTTCTCCCACTTTTTCCATGTCTGTGTAGTGCGTGGAGAGCATACCTGCATGCTCTGGTTCCTAAATTCATTCACAAAGGTTAGTTAATCATTGGAGCCCAATCGCGTGGCCATGAGGAATGAGGAATACAACATAGGTAGGGGGGAGTTTCAAAGAAGGAAAACAGAGATATCCAGAACCCAAGAACGTGGCGGCTCAGAGGCTTGGGTGTCTCAGTGGGACTTTGGGTGCAGAGGTGGTGTTATGGATACGAGAACCCGACAGAAAGACATGCAACTTAGGCAGGGTGCCGATCCACTTTGCAAACATCTGCCTAATGCTTTGTATCGTCTAATTCTGTTTTCAGTGAATAGAAGCTTAAAGGAAGAAGAAGAAATGTAGAATGAAGGACAGAAAGGAACATAAATGAGAGAAAGTTAGGGTGTGAAAGAGAGAGGAGAGAGAGAGAGAGAGAGAGAGAGAGAGAGAGAGAGAGAGAATTTTACCTTCCCCTGCTGAGCAGCTCAGCCTGGAAATAGCGGTGTAATTGATACTTTATAAAAATGTGACTTTGAAGCAGTTGACTAGTTCCCTGAGCATCATAACTGAATAATTGAAGAAATATTTGCAGGGTTTGCACTGAAGAGCTAACAGCTGTGGTATGTTTTGATATTTATGAAGCATGATAAATTATACATGAGCCAGTGGCGAACGCTCAGCACGAGACTTATTACCCCCAGAGCCTCGAGGACTTGGATACACCATTCACTGCATTTTGCTTCCGTTGTGTTCCCCAGACAGCCTGCTGCCTGTTATGGAACTCAATAAATTCCTTGGAGCTCCAGTCCCTAAAAGTGACAATTCATGCCTTCCTCCACCATCCCAGCTTCCCAATCAATGGCCTTCATGTTGGGACCCAATGGCGTGAAATAAGTGTTGATCCAGCTCAAATGGGACAGTAATCACACACACCCCCATCCTGGCAAACTCATATTTTCATGTCTCCCCTATCCGTTCTTTCTTCCTGTCCCAAGAGACTGTCTAGATCTAAGCTCTGTACTCGATGCTACTATGTAGGGGAAGAGTAGGAAGCAGAGGAAATAAACCATTCTCCGGTCCCTAAGAGGGCTTGCAATCTACATGGCAAGTAGTTGGTTTCCATTAGTGGGAAAGTTTCAAAGCCTCTGAGGAAACCATGGTCAGGATGGAGAGTGTGAGAATGAAGTCTGTAGTAGTTCCATATTTCATGTCAATAAGTGTCCGGGTGGAATCGAGCTTGTCAATCAGGTCACAGCCTGACGATGCCTCTTTGTGGCCATGGCCTTCTCATGAGGATTCTGGGAACTTCCCCTCTCTCTCTGCCTTCATCTTCCTGTTGACAAACCACATGGAGCCACACTGAGGCCCATGAGAGCCCTGGAGATGCTGCAACTGCCACTGGATCCACATGACTTTGCACCCACCAGCCAGTAATGTTCCTGTGTTCTGCATCATTGCGTGTGGCTTTGTGAGTCTGAAGAGGGATTTATAGACTAGTATTGGACTTATGGACTTGATCTGGACTGGGCTGGGATGTTTTACTGATGCACAATTACACCTTAATGTAAAGCTCTTTTCTTCACATATATCAGTATCTCTGGATTTGTTTCTCTAGTCAACCCAGCCTAACACAAAATCCTAACTTCTCCCCATGCCATAGTCTGTGACCATATTAGAAGTCCCATTTTACTGTGCAGCTCATTTTGTGGTTGGTT
>NW_022103928.1:41495872-41497510 GCF_000313985.2 Echinops telfairi
GACTACAATTTGTTTCAAAACATTTTTCCTTCATGAAAACCTTGATATCAGCTCCCCTTTAACCCCTCCCCCACCCCATCCCACTCCCAGAAGCCCTCATTTTACTTGTCTCTATAGATTCATTAATCCTGGGTTTAATATACTGAAAAACAGAAAAACATGTAACAACTATTTTAGAGGGTTACCCACAATGACCAGATACATCAGAGATAAACCCCAATATGAAAAAAATCCCATAAAATTATTGAAAAGCAGATCAGGCCCAAAGGGTATCAGAGGGGGCTCAAATGTCCAGGGTTTAAGCGTTCTAGTCAGGTTTATCATCTTGATCTTCTATGGTCATCTCTCCAATACTTTCTGTTTGGTCATCAGTGTATTCCCACCCCTCAATTATGGTGAGAGGAAAATCATCGGAGGCTTATTTCCTATGCAGATCTCCCAAGTGTATTTTAGGCTCTCACTGTCATCCATAGCCTTCTGCAAAACAGATTCTCACAATTAAAGCTCTGATACCATTCCCTCCTTTGGCTTTGGGTTGTATAATTTATAATCCTTAGGTCGTGGATATTGGTTTGCTTCTTCTCTGTAGACTTAGTTGACATCTCACTTAGATGGCTTCTTGTGTGGAAACAAGCCTGTAAGATCCCAGATGCTATTATGTCTGATAACTGGGCACTATCTAATTTCTTCACCACACTTTGCTATGGCACCTGATCTAGAAGGGGATTTTAAATAATGATTTGAATGTTTTGCCTTCCATCATGCAAGTAAATATCTTCTTTACCTAAACATCATTCTTACTTTCAGATGATATTAATACTTCTACTAAATTGGTTATTTAGAAAGCAACACATCTATTAATATTATCTAAGCTATAAAACCCTTAATAATTCTAACATGTTCTAAATGAATTTAGGGACCCATTTCTTTATGAGCCCATGAATTCACCATATCTATATATTTGTCCTCAAAAAAAAAATTCTACTCTCACCCACACAGGAAACTGTTAGTGAAACCCAATTAAACTTACTACAGAAGATTTCTCCTGTACTCCTGGCCTCATTTGTCTTTGGATAAAAGTAGAAACCTTTAATAGGAATAACTTATTACCTCATAAACTTGTATTGACTCTGCCCACTCAGGAGTACAATCTTCTTAGATACCCTGCCCAAATATAAATATGTCTGAGTCAGGGGTTTCAAAACAAGCCTGAGAACCGTCTTTTGGTGTGGTTTATCTACACCCAGTGGTCTGAACCCTGCTGGTGTAGTAGTTATATGTTAGCCTGTTAACCACAAGATCCGCAGAGAGAAATTACCAGTCACTCCTCTTACTCCAGCCATGATTGATAGTGTCAGAAGCTCACAGGGGCAGTTCTACCTGACATGTAGGGTTGCTATGAATAAAAGATTTGATGCAGTGAGTTTTTGAGGTCTTGGTGGTGCTATCAGGTAAGCACTGGGCTGCTAACAACAAGATCAGCAGTTCAAACCCATTAGCTGCTCTGAGGGAGAAAGATGAGGCTACCTGCTTTTGTAAAGATTGAGTCTTAGGAGCGAGATGGTATAGGGTCACCATGAATCAGAATAGGCTCGTGTTAATTTTTATTTACTCAGGGCAAACTTTCTTTACTTTGAT
>NW_022103928.1:41513345-41514283 GCF_000313985.2 Echinops telfairi
TTTTCCTGCCATTTTTAGTCACCGTATCCTTTCCTTTTTAAATTGTGTTTATTTAAACATTTTGTCGCAGTTTTATTGGCATAAGGAATCAATGAAAAAAGGAAATGTTTTGAAACGGATTATAGTAGCAATTGTACAATGCTGCTGGATGTGATTGAACTACGGAATGTTATGATATCTGTAAGGGCTCCCAGTAAAATGCTAAAACAATTAATGGACCATAAAATGCAATGAGTTAAATATATGGAAAAGATTTGTGCAATCACCATTATAATCAATTTTAGAACATTTTCTTCATTATTGTATTCATCATTATTATTAACTTCCCATTGCCCCCAACCTTCCCTGCCATAACCCAACGGAACTATTAATCTAGTTACTGTCTCTATGGATTACCTACTTTAGATTTAATATTTTTTTAAAATTACACAAAAGGCCCTAATAATGAAACAATATAAAACACAGAGCGATCTCAATTTAAAAGAAAACAGAAGATAAAAGAAACTAGAACAAATTAAAAAGGAGTCAAAAGAGAAAACAAATGATGTCAAATTTTAACCTAATTATATCTGCAGTCATCCACTTTCCAGTGCTCTCTGTCTGCGGGTTAGACTATTCACATCCCTAATTAAAGATGTGAAGGATTTTCATGGGGACTAAATCCTGTGGGGACTCTAACAATGGATTTTGGGCATTCATCAGCATCCACGACCTTTTGCAAGCTGGGTGTTCAGAATTTAAGCTCTAATACAATTCCCTCATATGATCTTGGGATTTCATTATTTACAATCTGTGAATTACAGGAGCTGATGTGCTCCTTCTATGTGGACTTACCTGACACCTCACTTGGATAGCTGCTTGCTTTTAGACAAGCTATCAAGACCACTCATGCTAATCCATAGCCAGGCACTATCTGATTTCTTCACTACACTTTCCTA
>NW_022103928.1:41515160-41517129 GCF_000313985.2 Echinops telfairi
TATGAATTTTTTTCTCTAATCCACCTAAACTAACATACTTGTAGACCTTTGACTGTTTTTCAGAGTCCTGACAATGCTGATTTTGACATTTTTCCCCTTGAGTTTTAAGATGTTTCTCTAGAGGAATGAACCCTGGGAGTTGCGAGATAAGTAACTATGGTTGTATTCATGAATAACTTGGCTATTAAGCAAACATTTTTCAGGGAAAATTAGTGATTTCTATTCATCTTTTGTAAGCTAGTCCTAACAGTTAAGAGTGCTAGAAAGAATTACATTTGACTGCAAGCCACAGAAAACATAAGATAAATGAGACAGAAGAATTCTAAAAGTAAGAGATCCAAGGCTGGTTTGGTATTCCACTCTGTGAGAATATGAGACAGGATTTTTTTCTGTTCTTTGTCCACCGTAGCATGCAGCTTTCAACTCATGGATCCGAGTGTTTTTTTGATCTTAGGAAAAGGGGGAGGAAGAAGACAAGATGAAGGATGCTCATGAACTACTTTCAAAGGAAGTTTCTTGGAAAGTGCCACTAGTCCTTTCTGTGTATAGCCTAATGGGCAGAAGTAAGTCAAATAGTCTCTTCTAATTTAAAGGGAGGCCAGAGCGGTCTTTATTGCAGATGGTCACGGGACTCAGAAATTGGGAGTTCCAATTTCTAAGGAAGAATGACAGTGGGTAAGGGGGCAGAGACCAGGCTGTCTCTGCATGCATTTTCCTACTGTCAATAGACTTTTCTGGGTTTAATGCTCGAAAGCCAAAACAAATTATCTAAGACAGATCCTAGTACTGAGGATCACTAAGTCCTCAGCCTGTTCTATATTAAACAGGAAGACAGTGCCATGCAGAGGCACCTTGATAGGTCCTGAGCTAGTTTGGAGATAGGACAGTCTGGTGTTTCACTAATTACTTAACACTGTGTCTCAAAGCACCTCAATCTTGGTGGCTTAAAACAACAATAATCATTCATTATCTTGCATCATTTCTATATATCCAGTCTTTGAGAAGGTTTGGCTGGGTGATTCTGTCTCTGTTTTCATGAGGTTACAATCACATGTTGGCTGCAGCCACAGTCATTAGTAGGATTGACAAGGGCTGGAGGATTCACTTCCAAGGTGGCTCCCTTCCAGCCTGACAAGTTGTACTGGCTGTTGGCAGGAGTTCTCTGTTCTTTTCCATGTAAATCAACCCACAAGCAAACTTGAACTTCTTCATGGCATGGAGACCGGATTGAATCCGGGACAAGCAATCCAGATGACAAAGGCAGAAGCTGCAAAGCGTTTTATGAGCTGCCTTTGAACTCCTAAACGATCACCTTTGCAATGTTCTTTTGTTACAGAGGTCAGACCTGGGGGCAGGAATCCTAGGAGGGGAGACTTGTTGGGAGCCACAGTGGAGGCTGGCTACCAGAGTGATTATTTAACCAGGTTAACACACTCAATGGCGGCTTGCTTTCATATGGCTCTATTATGCATTACTTTGAGCTGCATCTGATCAGAAACAACAACAAAACCCACAAGGGGACCACAGGTCTGCCTTGAGTTCCCTGAGTCTTTTGACTCAGAAAGACAGGAAGGAGGCTCTTCTCAACATTGGGGCAGACACTCTCACTGCCATGCAGTCGAGTATGACTCACAGACAGTCTATAGGCCAGGGTGGAACTGCCCATTGCGTTCCCGAGACTGCAGCTTTCAGAAAGAGTAGAACAGCGGTTCTCAACTGTGGGTCGTGACCCCTTTGGGGGTCGAATGACCCTTTCACAAGGGTCACCTGGTTTTAGGAACCCAGACACTGCTCCTCTATCCGTCTCCAGGTGCGTCTGCCCACATGCAGATACGCCCATGTACCTGGGGTGAAGACTTACCCATGCTACACCATGCTTCAAGACAACATTTCATTTATTTGTCATTAGAAATAAACATTTCACAATATATAATTACATATGGTTTTTGTTGATTAATCACTATGCATT
>NW_022103928.1:41517903-41519670 GCF_000313985.2 Echinops telfairi
GGGACAAAGCCTGCAGACTTTTTGCTTCCAGGTAGCAGCTCTTGGTGTTTATTATTAGGATGGCATTAAACATCCTTATATACTCTCCTCTTTGATGCAAATTTAGGGGCTCATAGACTTCCTGGAACCCATCCATGAATTGCCCTAATGGTCCAAGCTTCAAATAGAATAATCCTTGCCTTGGGGGTGGGGGTGTAGAAGAGTTACTTAGACCAGCTGTAAGAAATTAGACCATGCATAAAAGAAATCGGCAGGCAAATATTTTAATTAAAATGGATATTACAACATGAGCTTCTTCTCCAGAGTGCAGCTGCTCACCCAGGAGCTGCCGCTCCTTCCACTTTGTTAACCCCATCCTGTCCAGGAGCCAGATCTACAGACCCACGTCACAGTACCACAATAGTTTCCTGGGCATGCCAGGGCTGTGGGTACTTGGGGGACCTTAGACTTATGAATATTAGAGCATCCTTTTAATTAAAGCCTCACACCCTAGAAATGCACAGCCTTAGTCAGACCCACATGTGGCATGTTCATGCAAGCCCATTTCTGTTGTTAGAAAGTAGCTCCTACTTGGGAAAAGGAACTGAGAACGCCTCTCTAACTCGGATAGTGCTTATATGCACAGCAATCAGACCGACCGTCTGTGTAGTGCTCAATGCTAACAAAGGTCGCTACCTCATTGAGTTTATACAACACCCGTAAGAGATGGCTCAATTTTAAGGATGAGAAAACGGAGGCTCGGAGAAGTGGAGAGGCTCGCTGTCACGTGGCTGGTAAACTGACTCAGCCCATGGGGTGCTCCACTAGCTGTTTGTCCTTTCTACTTTATATCTTCCCAACCGAAAGGCTCATACAAGTTTATTGAACAAACACAGAAGGTTCCGGTCCCGTTGTCACAAAAGAAAAAGTCTAGCTGGATCCCAAATGGGATCAGACACCTCTCCAGACCAGTCAGATCAATTGTGAAAGCCAACTGTGGTAGATATATAATCGTTTGAGGATTAAGACTGCAGGGGTGGAGTCTAACTTGTCAATTGGATCATAGCCAATGGGGCCTCTGTGTGGCCATGGCCTTCCCTTGAGAATTCTGGAAAATCCGGCATTTCCTCCTTGGAGGCTGGAGACGCTTCTCTCTCTCTGCTCACTCCCTGGGAGACATTGCAATTGAGAAGCCACATGGACCTACCCTGTTAGAACCAGACCTCTGAAGCCGGAGGAACCATGTAGAGACCCCTGCCAGCGCTGAGATGTTTCCAGTGCCACTGGATCCAAAGACTTTTTACCCACTGGTCTGTGATCTTCTGCATTCAGTGTCATTGCATGTGTTTCGTGAGTCTGAAGAGGACTTTATAGATTGCTATTGGACAGATGGGCTAATATTGGATTTATGGACTTGATCTGGACTGGGCTGGGATGTTTTCTCAATGTTCAGTTGCTCTTGTATATAAACCTCTTTCTCATCTGAGTGTCCATGGATTTGTTTCTCTAGTCTACCCAGACTAACGCACCAACCGTGGCCAAAGCGCCCAAATCCCTCACATTTATGCCATACTTTGCTATGGAGAGGGCTGAGAGAGGGTAAAGGCTTCCCTGCCAACGATTGGCTTTCTATGCTACCGAGTTTGTGAACAAAGTCGAGTTATAGCCTTTCAGGGGGAAGCTAAGCAACATCAGGCTTAATTCCCTGCAGTTTCAAAGGGAGAACATTCTGGATAGGCACTTTCTATTCAGGGCCATACGAGTTCTCTTGTCAACCTCCTCCGACCT
>NW_022103928.1:41521210-41523184 GCF_000313985.2 Echinops telfairi
TGTTGAAAGGGGGCTCCTCTGACCATCGAAGCCATTCAGATGGAAGGAAAACCCCGGTCACTTCTCCTCTGTGGATCTCAGACATGGGTCACTGCTGGGGACAGATGCCAGGAACTGCTGACTTCTCCAGACTCCCTGGTCTTGGAAGCTTCATTTCCCCATCTGGACCTCCTCTTTCCCTTTAACCTTGATGGGTCCTGGTTCTCTCTGGGGTAGTGCTGAGGCAGAGCTGGAATGTGTGCTCAAGGGAGCGGAGCCTGCGGATTGCCCTTTGCCCTGCCGTGGCCGCCAGAGGCTCTCCCCTCAGCAGACTCCTCCCTGGAGGACTCCGAGCTCAGGCCCACTCCTCTCTCCTATGTACTTGCATTTAGATAGAGTTTTTTAAATCATTTTATTGGAGGCTTGTACAACTCTTTATCAAGAGCTGCGGTAGGTTGAGCAATGCTCCCCTACCCCCAGCCCACCAAAAAAGACATGCCTATCCTAGTCCCTGGAATCCCTGAGTATCCACATATAGGGGTTGGGAGGGGGAGGGAGGAAGACCCTGCATTTGTGATTAAGCTGAAGAGTCCTGAGATGGGGAGATGATCCTGGATTACCCTCCAAAAACCAAGTCACTGTCATCAGGTGAATTCGGACTCATTGCGACCCTAGAGGGCAGAGTAGAACTGTCCTTACGGGTTTGCAGACTGGCCTCTGAAGTGACCTCTATTACAAGGAGTGTGACTGATCGGGCTGGCCTGACCCCATTTATGATCTGCATCATTTTTTGATTCTGTGCTAACAGCATGGGGACCTTCCATCCGTGCTCATTAAACTGCATGAGCTCCCATCATTGCAACAATGGAACAAAACACGATCCAGTTTTGTGCTGTTGCCATGAGCCATTGTGGATAGGACTGTTGTAAAGTATAGGGTTTTCCCTGGCTCATTTTCAGAAGTGGACTGCCAAATAGTCCCTCTTAGTGTGGAAATCAATAACACGTGTGGAAATCAATAACAGCAGGTGAGTCTCCATGGACAGATGGATGGTGGCTATACAGGAGGCTTGTTGGCCAGGGACTGAATCCAGGTCTCCCATGTGGAAGGTGAGAACTGTATGCTGAGTCAAATGTCCCTCTGTGTCTTTATCGCATTTCCTGTATTTACATTCGCTTCCAATCCCAGTCCGGGAAATAAACAAACATCAGCAACAACAGCTTATAATACTGCTCTGATGTCTGGGAATCTAATTTGATTATTTTTCCTGGAGTGGCCTGCACTGAACAGGAATGGGAAATTTCCATCGCTCTGTACTCTGAGGAAGAATCTAGATCTTGAGCCCCCCTCGCCCTCCAATGTTCCCCGTCTCGGACATGTGTGCACCAGCGGCTGTGCTCTGGAGGCACCAACATTGGGAAGGCTGAGAAGCCCAGACGAATATTCTGGAACTTTTCACTTAACTCTTTGGAGAGAGGTACCTGGTTAGTGCTGCAGATAGGGAGCTAATAGCAATGAGGATGAGAATGAAGAAAATGTTCTACAATTGATGGTGGTGATGATGGTACAACTCTTCTTGATGTGATTGGACTACTAAATTATACTAATTGATGTATGAATTATATGCTAATCAAACAGAGAGAGAGAGAGAGAGAGAGAGAGAAACACAGCCCAGGAAAAGGAGGAAAGGAAATGGAGGAACTTAGCTGCCTTTCTCTGTGTTTGAGGATATTACTCCCTCCCTTTCTCTGGGTTGTATTTATTTATTTTAAGTAAATAAATCATTTTATTGGGGGCTCTTACATATTATAATCCATACATCCATTTTATCAAGCAGACATGTACGAATGTTGGCTTCAACAATTTGAAAACATTATTTTTCTTCTTGAGCCCTTTGGTCTTAGCTCCTCTTTCTTCCCTCCCTCCCCCACCCTACCACCCTCTCAAACCCTTTACATCTTATGCACTGTTGTTATTATTTAACATATATTACAC
>NW_022103928.1:41523766-41535663 GCF_000313985.2 Echinops telfairi
CTCTTTCACAGTTGGTGATCTACATAAGTCAACCCAGGCCCTCTCAGGCCCAGCTGCCAGGAGGGCTGCCCCTCTAGACTTCCTGGGGAGTCCCAGCAAGTGAGTCAGTCTTCTCCCTTTCCCTCCTCCTTCCCTGCCTGCCAGGGTCCTCTCCTTCACCCAGCAATTCTTCCTCTCTGGAACACAAAGCTTCCTCTTCTTTCTGGTTGAGGTTATCTTAAAAACTCACACCAATGGATTAATGGAGGAAGGTTTGAGAGTCTGCAAATACCAGCCTTAAAACTCTGCGGGGTTTGAATAGGAGCTTCCTGACTGTCCATCCCTTTACGAAGCTATGCCTGAACCCCCACTCCCCCCAAGAACTACTAGTTAAAGGAGGAGATGAGACGGATGCTGTCAGGCTAGAGAGGATAGAGATCTATCTGTATCCACCCACATACACACTTGGGTGAATCTGGTGTCCCGTGTCCTAATTTATTTTGGGGGGTTGGGAGAGGTTGGGACTGTGGTCTTGGCTGTGGGTTCGGAGAAACTTAAGAGGCAGTTTTGGAGGTTTATAGTCTCAGTAAGGCGTCCTGGTGGCAAAATGGTTATATGCTGGGTTGCTATCCACAAGGTTAGAAGTTTGAAACCACCAGCTACTCCAAGAGAGAACTGCAAGGCTTTCTACTCCCTAAACGAACTCCAGTATCAGGAACTCACAAGTGGCAGCTGTACTTTGTCCTATAGGGTCGCTCTGCGTCAGAATCAACTTGACGGCAGTCAGTTGTTTTTAAATTTTGGTATAGATACACAACAGATTTAATTGTTAAAACATGTAAATGTGAATTTGAAATGCAAATCAAAATTAGCACTCAGATGTCTCACATCTCCCTCACTGCCATCGAGTCCACTGTGGCTCAGAGCGATCCTGTCAGGTGAGGTCGACCTGCCCCTGTGGGTTTCTGAGACTAACTCTTCACGGGAGTACAAAGCCTCATCTTTCTCCCAAGGAGCAACTAGAGGGTTTGGACTGCTGACCTTGTACCACACCACCATATAGGTCCACTCGAGTGCACAGGGAAGACCTGAGCTTTCTAGCCCCAGATAAGGCTGAGCAGATCACCTGAGTTAGGCAGACCGCTTCACCTTCCGAGCCCTTCCAGACGTGACTCATTTGCTCTTCACCTTGGGACAGACCGATGGTGTCCTGGAGCTGGCACGGGGGTGGTTTCTGTCGAACCAGACACAGTTCGGTTCTCAGCACCAGCCTTCCCCTCACATTCTACACTCATGTTTCAAAAGTGGGAAGCATCTTTGTTGAGTAAACTGGCCACCCTTATCCACAAGCTGAGCTCCCAGGAGCAGTGGGCTTGGGAACAGGAAAGGAGGGCAGGGGACATTTGCTTCCTTCTGTATGGAAGTCGAGTCGGGGCGAGGATGACTCATGGTGACACCAAGGGAAAGCATCACAAATGGCCTCTGGGGGCATTTGACATTTTAAAATCTCCATCTACTTCTTCATTCTTGGTCAAGTCGAGCAAGAGGCAGCCAATTCAGCACAGGTGATCGGCTTATCATCCCTTCCTTTGGGGCAGCAGCAGCAGCAGCTCAGCGACTTGAAGGGGTTTATTTAACCAAGCTCTCTGCTTTCAGGTGCAGGTGTGTTTAAACCAGATTTAGGGAAGTAAGAGACAAAAAAAAAAAAAGAAAAAAATGTCCAACAAAGATTAAAAAAACAAGTAAGGCCTCCACGGAGAACCAGAGGATTCAATCTTATTGTCAGGAAACTTGTCTGTGCGTCGTCACCCTAAACCTTTTCAGAGTCTACTCAAATGCATTCTCTGATTTACGTGATATGCTGGGACCCTGGATGCATGGTATTTGATGCTCTTGAAACGAGTCCCCGAATAGCACACATAGTTAAGTGGTTAGCTGCTGATCAAAAGGTTGGCGGTTCAGGTGCACACAGAAGTGCCCCAGACACGATGACCTGCCTGGTGATCTATTTTGGAACAAAACCAATCATTGAGAAAGTCCCGGGAGGCATAATTCTACTCTGAAACACGTGCACCGTCATCTTGAGTTGGAATCAACTGAATGACAACCGGTCTGGCTTTTGGTGTTAAGGCTTTGAAGCAACGCACCCATCCTAGATGGGTCCCTTATACACTCTGTGAAGGCCCAGACCCTTTCTAGGGTGAGAGGGTAGAGGACAAGCAAGAAGAGAGCAATCCGAGTGGTAAAATAATGCTTTATTCCATGGATGAACAAACGCTACCATGCCACATCCTCACTTCCCTCCTACCAGACCTTGTGGCCAGAGCTGGCATCCCCTTTCGACCATGTTGGCTTCGTTGTCGGTCCAGCCCACTGAAACAGCAAAAGCATGAACATGTAGCCCTCAGATCGGTCCAGTGTGTCGGCATGTTGGCTCTTCTCACAAATGACGGCGCATCACCTTAAAGAAATCCTGGGATGGAGATCTGCCAATCGACTTCACCTCCAAAGTTCATGTGGATGACACCCAAACCCCCAAACACCAAAAATAGCAACATGGACATAGCTTCTCTGCCAACGAGATGCCAGAGACACCCACAGCAGGACCAGGAACCGGAGACATCTTCCCTGACATTTGGGTTGTCAACAAGCTCAAAAGGAAAGGACAGAAATGGATAGATTTCAAACTAGCACTTCTAGAGAGTTTCAGATCAGCCAAAGAGTGTTAGCATGCATGCTAAACACAAGATTAGTACTGTGGGTGGGCGTGTGGACCGGGGACAAGTGCACAATGACGGACGCACATTCCTTTTCTATATACAACAAAATGAAATATACACTGTGGATACTGGCTGTACACTTGGTCAAAGGGTAGTTCACAAGGCTAACATAGGACATCACCCTTACTGGATGCAGCAGGGTAAGGGCATCGAAGAGATCCCGGATGACAGCCTGAGGCACTGCCTCATCCCCAGCTCCCTAGAGACCCCTGTGGCTCTGTGGGACAGGGTAGAACTGCCCCTGAGAGGTTCTGAGACTGTAACTCTTGACAGGAATTGAGGTGTGTGTGTGGCGCTGGCATATACCACGGACCCGGGGTGGAATCAAAGCATTGTCTCTTTTTTGTTTGTTTCTTAACCAAATGCCATCAGAAAAGCCTGCCAACGTACTGAGGTGGATGAGGAGGGTTTTAAGGAGATATGCAGACAGACAACAGTGAATCAACAGCTGTGTGGTAGAGCAGTGCTCTTGAGTCCACTTTTTGTTTGTTGTTTTTAGTGAACAGTACCTGATGTTGCTCCCTCTCAGATCTTTGCCACGTCTCCGCGGAGTCTCAAGAAGCCCCTTAGAAGAGAGCAGTTACTCTCCGGCGGTTTCTTCATCCCCAAAGCAGCACAGTTACACGCTGACCAAGGAAAACAAAACAAAGGAACACAACAAAGTGAAACACAGCCAAACAACCCCCTGATGGGAGACTGTGGAGTGTCAGGGAAAATCATAGAAAAACACAAACGAACGCCTTAAGGTTAACCATTAGCATCGCCGCAGTCATATTTTGTACAGAAGGACGTCTGTCATCTCCGTGCCGGTCCTTGGCGATGTGGAATCTCCGGATTGCAGAAAGGGGCAAGCCAAGACGGGGACCGGGACTGTTAAACAGAATTGTGCTGCCCTTGTGGCGGCCACGGCACAGTTACATGGAACAGGATGTGGTGCTGCGGAAGTAGATGGTAGGTCTTCATGAACGTGGTACTCTAAAGTAGACAGCAGGTCTTAATGCTACGGCTGGAGAGCTCGAATGTAAGGGCCAGTTTCTTCCAGGCCTCCACACAGGCCTTTGCTACCATGGTTCCTCATGCTTGGTTCCTTGTGGGAGGGGCTGTCTGATCCAGCAGGGGTTCCCAGGAGGCAAAGAGAAAGCAATGCCACCGAGGCTTGTTGTTCCCATCTGGAATCGGGCACCCTTGATGACGTACCTCCACCCGGGGAAGGAGCTTATTTCCGGAGCAAAGCTGCCTTGGTCTCTGAGACACACATGCTATGAAACGGAGCCCTCTGGCCTCCCCTCAGCCCTCGGAGGGGAGACGGAGGGCAGGGGACATTTCTCAGTTGCATATTGTTAGAGAAGGAGCCTCGCTTGTGCTTAGAGCTGACTCGGGGTTAGTCCTCTTCTTCATCCTCTTTCGTTGGGACTGTGGGGAGTTTGTCTTGGATCCTGAAGCATTCCACGAAGAAGTTGATGATGGAGCGGTACAGGTGCTGCTTGAGGAAGGCGCTATGGAAGTAATGGCTTTCATCAGGGTAGATCTGCAAGGAAGGCACGAGAAGTTACCACTCATGACCCGACCTTTCCAGGAGGCCGGGAAACAGATTTCCTTGAGGAGGCACCCAAGACACCGGGCCTAATCAAAACCCATGCTCCACACAGCTCTGCATTTCAGCTGATGAGAATCATTCTCTCAGCTAGTTAAGTCGGAATGTAAATAACTAGCTTCTTCTATTCCTGGGTGCTTTGCCTGACAACCCATGCTAGAAGGGACCTTGCGTTCCTCCTGCAGTATAGAAATTAGCCTTGTTATGAAGATAACCAGCAGCCCCTAGAGCACCCATCCTTTCCATGTGCCGTGGGCTCTCAGGGAGAAGTGGCTAGATCAGTTAGGAGCATTTTATGGGCCAGACCCATTACAGTCTGGGCCTGTTTGAATCTGCAACACGGATAGCTGTTCAGGTTTCTGAAGGCAGTGGGCCAAGCTTTCAGGGCATTAGGACTCTCTCAGAAGAAAAGTAGAGAATGCTGTGCTTTTCCACTAACTGCTGTGAATGGTGGAACCTTGCATTTCTCAGCCCCATCCTCTAGTCCCGCTTCCTCGGGCTCAGACCAACCCTGGCTTGACTACTCTGTACCTGTCTGACCTCAGGCAAGTTAACTTTTCTGGCCCGAGTTTCCAGTTGCATCAAGTGGGTTGATGAAAATAACAGGAGATAAAAATCTCATAAAGTTAGGTGAGAGAGAGAGGCAATACTAAAGAAAAAAAGAAACAACAAAAAACTCCTCCCAAACTCACACCGACCCAAACCTCACTGTCACGGAGTCCTTTCTGACTCACAGCGGCCCTGCAGGACAGAGCAGAACTGCCCCGGAGGGTTTCTGAGACTGAAACTCTTCACGGGAGTAGAAAGTCTCATCTTTCTCCCTTGGAGCAGCTGGTGATTTCAAACTGCTGACCTTGTGATTAGCAGCCCAGCACAATGGTAGGTAATTATTAGATTTGGCGCACCTGGTGGTGAAACAGAAAGGCTCATGGGAAGCCACCCAGAGGCATCATGGAAGAAAGGGTCTCACAGTTTTCTTCCCAACAAGTGGCTTTGAACAATCCTCCCTCTGGTTCTACTCTGACAAAACGTAAGTAGGCGTCTGAGCTGCTCGTGCCCGCTCATCCCCCAACTATGGCGCAGGTGTGCGTGGTCCTTCCGAGCCGCTCTTTCTCTGCGGAAAGAACTTTCCCCGCTGCTGCTTTCCACGCGGGAAGCCAAGTTGTTGTGCACACACATACCTGTAAGCTGTAATTAGCCTTTCCCTTAATTAGTTGTGTAATGAGTTCTGCCGTGTGCTGGAAATGGATTTTTTCTGTTAAAAAGAAGAAGAAGAGGAGCAAAGGGCTTGTGAGAACCCAGAGGGCCATCGGGGTCATGTTCGCGCGGACAGGCACGGGCGGACGCGGCGGGCTTACCGTCAGCGGTGGCATGGATGAGGAGGAACTGCTGCTGCTCCAGGGCAGACACGCGGTGTGCCACCTTGGTCATCTGCGCCCATAGAGGCAAACGGAGGTTGTTAATGGAAGGCACTGCAGGTGGCCAGGTATTTTGTTGGGGACCGTGCCAGGGAAGGGGAGGGAAGCCTACCAGAGCCACAGCGTCCTAGGAACCTGTGAGCTTTGAACACAGTGCACAACAGACTTCAGGAGCCGTCAAGGGAAAGGACAGGGTGATGAGAGCCCAGCTGTCCACACGGTAGAGTCCACTCTGACCCCACAGTGCGGCCCTGCCTACATGCACCAGGTGAAGAAATTCCAGCCTGAAGACCTACGTGGAGCTAACTGAATTGCTGTGATTGAAGTCGTTGCTATGGTGAAAAGCACACACTTCCTTGGCTGCTGCTAGAAAGGCCAGAGATTCTAGTCCGCCCAGAGGCACCTTGCCAGAATGGTCTGGGTTGCTGCTTCCCAAAAGTCAGTCACTGAAAACCTTCTGAAATGCAGTCCTTTAAGGCACGCAAGGGGTCACTGTGAGTTGGGGTCCGACCCTTAGCCACCGTTCTTTTTCCTTATTAGTCATTATCAGATTACTTGCTCAGTGGCCTATGTATAAGGGTCCTCACCTATGTATAAGGGTCCTCACCACAGGACACTTCTGTGGACCTACGAAGGACCCTCCATCCCAATTGTTTCTCAACTCCCTTCCTAATTCCTCAAGTTCTAGAGACAAAAATCTGCCTACACTGTACATTGGGTGGAGAGAGCCCATGTCAACCTAGAGTCACAATATGATGTAAGGACAGATCCAAAAGATGTTCTTGGAGAGGGCTTTGGTGGTGCAGATGGGCAAAATATTGGGTCCGGGAAAGGAAGCATGTTCTAGAGGTAGGTCAGAGACTTGAGGGATGGGTGAAGGGAATTCAGAGAAAGACCAGAGACAGAGAAGCCTGCCCAATTTAACCCATTTTCCCACTTTGCCAAGTGGCAGTTATGCTAAGACATACCTCGTATGCCCTGTTGTCAAGTCCATGGAGACCCAGGTACCGTTCAGAAAAGGCAGAAGCTTGAAGGGAGGCAGAGAAAGGGAGAGTTACCTTTTGTCCTAAGACCCCACCAGGTGCAAAGGTCAGGCTCGACCTTTGTGCCTCTGGGAGTGGTGGGGAGGGCTCACCTCCACTTGCCCCCCCCCCCCTGCACACTTTTATTTTTTAAAACCCACTTCAACTCTTGGACCTTTCCATAAGTAAACAGCGGCTACAGTTGTGACATTTAAGTATGTTCATGTTGGTGGTTGGGGCTTTTTTATCAGTACGGCAAACCTTAATTAAGCAAAACCTCATTAATCTTAATCCTAAATAAACAGGATAACCTTCTACTTCATCTTTCATTTCGGAATATAGAAAAGGGAACAGATACGATGAAGGCGGATTGCCACCAGGGTTTAACTTATTTTTAAATTCTCGGCATGTCTCCAGCCCAGCGTGTTCCCTCGATCCTGCAGTTGCACCCCAAGCCTTGGCTCCAGTTGTAGCTTCTGGAGGAGGGCTCCCTTGTCTGGAAGATGACCGAAGCCACAGCGAGTCTGGAGCTGGGTGTGTCTCTCAGGTTGGAGAGCGTGTGAAACGTCTACTGGGTTCCGGGGTAACCTCAGCTCATCAGAAGCAAAACCATATAGGATCTCTAGTCCTGGGTCCTGTGATAAATCGAGCCATGGGGTGGGAGCATGGAAATCTAAATTAGGCAAATTTGGAATAGCATGATTAAAGAAATGAACAAAGTGTCACTGAATATGAAAAATATGTAATCGGCTGCATGCTTTCCCATGAGTAAAGTCATTTAAAATTATTCTGAATTAGGAGAGTTCTTGTATAATTAAAAGCTAAAATTTGCATCGGAATGGACATGGTAAAGACAGCACATCTGCTGTGAGATGTAGGTTGGGCTAGCCAGAGGGCGTAAAATCTATTCTTGAGATGGTCTTGGCATTCAGGTGGGATACACTCAAGGTCATAATTTTGCTCTCATGGACTTGATTTCATTTTCTTCAGCTTCAGCTCTAACTTGCATGTAACCGGTTGATGGCCTGTTTCAGAGTTGGTCTCTGGCCTTATTCTGCCGTACAGTTTAGAGACCATCTCAAGAATAGACTTAATACATTGAACACTAATGACAGAAGACAGACGAGTTGTGAGATGCGATCCAGCACATCATAAACAAATAAAGAAAAAGTCATTCAAAAGAAAAGGGGAGAAGGGAAAGACAAAAATGAATGTCAGAAGAGATTCTAAACTTATTATAAAACTTAGGATAACTAAAGTGAATGGAAGAAATGATGAAGTAAAAGAACTGGTCATATTTCAAATTGCAGCTTGAGAACACTAAAATCTTATAATGACATGCAAAGGCTGGAATTTGAAAAGAAATTAGAAATAGACAATCACATTGCTCAAGCTGAAAGAGCAGAAGAAAAAAAAATTCAAGCTTCAATGTGCAACAGTGAAGGATTCTATTAGTCAATTATTGACACAAGAAGCAACAAGGGAAGGTGGAAGGAATACACAGAACACTGCATCAAACAGAACTGGTTAAAATCCAAGTATTTCTGAAGGTAGCATTCCATCAAAAACAGAGGACACAGCTTTGCGTGCTAAAAGTGAAGAGGATTTGAAGCAACTATGGATTACAACTCAATGTAAAAACAACAAATTCTCCTAACTTGATCAATAGACAAAATCATGATAAACCAAAAAGGATTGAAGTTGCCAAGGATTTCATGTCACTTGGCTCCACAATCAATGTTCACAGAAGCAGCAGTCAGAAATCAAATGATGTAGAGCACTGGATTTATTTGAAGTGTTAAAGAGAAAAGACGTCACTTTGAGGACTGCAGTGTGCTGGGCCCAAGTCATGGCGTTTTCCATGACCCCACATGTGTGTGGAAACTTGGCACTAAGGTGGCTGGAGAATTGATGGGTTTGAACGCTGGCATTGACAGATAGTCAATATTCCGTGGACTGCCAGGAAGAGTAAATCTCTCTTGGAAGAGGTACAGCCAGAATGTTCCTCAAAGGCAAGGAAGGTGAGACCTGGGTTCACATACTTTGGACAGGTTATCAGGAGGGACTAGTTCCTGGAGAAGGAACTATCATACTTGGCAAAGAAGAGGATCAGCTCAAAAAAACCCAGAGGAAGATTCTCAGTGAGAGGGATCGACACGGTGGCTGCAACAAGGAACTCAAACATAGCAATCACTGGGAGGCTGGCATAGACCCTGCTGAACAGAGGGTCACCATGAGTCACAACAGACTGGATGGCATCTAACAACAAAACCAGGCAGAGGACAGCGGTACCCCACAGTCTCTGGATTGCCTTGTGGTTTCGAAGGATGGGCAACCCTGCCAGCCGAGTGGTGCCGCTGGGGTGCAGGACTTGTTCTTACTGTTCTCATCCCTGTTCACTGTCAAGGTCGTGGGTTCTCTGAAGCCCTGCCTCGAAGACCAATTCACAAAGCCCCACACACCACTTCCCAGCACTCTTACAGACATGTGCCAGTCACAAAGCCACTCATATTCAGAGAGAGGGGCTGGTTGGCCAGAGGGAGGAGACTATGAGGTGCCTGAACCCCGGAACAGTGATAGCAAGGTGCCATGTGTGTCTGGCAACAAATCTTTCTGACAAATCATCCTTCCTGACCCTGCCTGGGAAAAGCTATTCTCTCCAGGAAGACATTGGCCAGATGCTATAGGCAATGCCCGAGGAAGGGTGGCAGAGAGCAAGGGAGAGGTGAGTTCGTTAGATCCCTGCTGTCTCATCATTTAATAGGCACCGTCTCTCAACCACTTACTCCTTCCCGCTGGGTACCTGCCAACGTGTGACTCAGCTGTGGCCCAGGCAGACTTCGGGGCTGAAGGCAGAGTTTGGACAGACCTCTTCCCTTGTGTACGCAGGCCTGTGCTTCCTAACTCCCACCACTGCAAGGGGCGTTGCTGGCTCTATTTTCTACTCCTGGGTTTGTCCCTTAGGAGGACAATTTTTATGTATGACGACCGTCCCCATGTCATGAAAACAAATGACTTGAAAGTTGCCCCTTTTCTTCCCCAGGTGCTTTTTGTAACACTTCACCTATTTGCATAGGTACCAAAGTCATTCATTATGGACTGTGGGGTGGGGGGGTTAGAAGAGCAGGGATTGGGGTTTTAATGGGATGGGAAGAGACATACTGAGTCCCTATCAAGGACATTTACCATAGAGCTTGAAGTCTGTTATCGGAGAGAGAGCAGAGCCACAGGCGAAAATCTGACCTTGATGTTCATCCTTCACTGGGAGGATGTAAGTGCTCAGGTAGCCACCGTAATCCTAAGAAAGAGAGAGAAAATGAATGGAGAGAGGTTAAGTGGGTATAAATATCAATAACCTAGTCATAAAAATAGTGTTAGACATAATGAGATCCATGGCTCAACCATTTTCATGTAGTTTTCTTTTCTCTTTTTTAAAAATTTAATTTGCGAAGTTTCAAAGAGAGGTAAAGTATTATGTGTTGTGAGTTGTCCCCTGTTCTGGGTCTCAGTTTTGCACACCATGAAGATGGAATGTGATAATAAATAGGATTTCCAACTGCAGACTATGTACAGTAAGGTAACCATGCAATTAAACAACACAGGAGGCAGTTGAGTGTCTATCATGAAAATATTTATATTATTGAACAGGCATGGGGATATTTGGAGGCAGGATGGTAACAATGATGACTAGCCTAGAGACCTCCCTGGCTCTAGAAGTGGGGGGATGGGAAGTGCATCAGTGCCCACATGTTGGGGAATGTCCACATTCATGCTGATCCTTGCCATGCAGGGTCATGGACTAGGTGGATGACACTCAGCCATGAACCTCCATTCACCAGAGGCTGCAGCCTTTTGACATGAGTCACCATATGGACGCTTCTCTGGTTTGATGATTTAGTACATGACTCTGCCTCCTTCCTTCCTCCCATTTCAGTAAACCTTGTAGGTGAGCGTTGTTGCATAAGCACAGAAATAGACTGTTGCCTTCCCTTTGCTGCCCGTGGCACAGACCAGCAACTGTAGAAGGCATATGTGAGAACAGTAATTTAGAACCTACTAGACCTCTCCAGCAGGTACCTGGCTTCACTTTTTCTTTCGCTCCAGATAATGTGCAAAGGAACATTGATAATTGAGTGGGTCAGATAAAAGCCCTTATTGCTGGAATTACTGAGCATCGAACTTCTCGATTGTAAAGTTTAATTGCTCACACACCACCAAATTTGAATTGTTCCCAATAGATCAAGATTAGGTGTGAATAATAAAGTGATTTAAAGTGCTGGAACCAATGAACGTGTGGAATAGAAGGCAGCACAAACTCACCTTCCCAAACACAGCAACACGTGTTTTGTCAATGTACTGTTCTTTCAACATTGTCCTGCAAGGTCAATGAAGAAGGACGGGATTTAGTGCTCAAATAGACATCATGGTCACATTTCCCCCCTGCGGCTTGGGATAGTGTTTTCTCACCACTTCAAGTATGAAAACCCTCTCTTAAATCAAAGGAAATACTGGGAATCTCATATCATTGCTGTAGTGCTTTTACTTAGTTAGCACATAGGCAATACTTCCACATAAAAAACTCCAAATGTCCTTTGCAAATGCTCCAAGCATATAAAGCCTGCAGATGGAGACACTTTAATCAAAGAAATAGAACCTAGAAAGAGACTTCTAGGTTCTGTGTGGGGCTTTCTCCCACGTTACTCCAGGTTCTGCTCGCTCAGACTCAGAGATGGTCCTCCAGGCTGAAGAGCTCTGGTTAGTGGTGCAGGGGTGAACAGTTGAGCACCTCAGGGCTCTTTGTTCCCCCACTTGGGAGGAGGTCCCTGTCTTGTGGCATTACAGAGGCAGCATCAGTCCTCCTTTGGGCTTCTGGGTCAGTCCCTACCTCAGCAACAACTAGCTTAGTGCCCCAGCCTGACTTCCAAAAGTATCTCCATACCCTTTTCCATTGGGGTCCCTTATTGCCCCACCAAATGGTTGGGGTGTTTCTTATTTCTGGACCCAAATTGAGAAGCAGGAATCCCGCCACCTGTTAAGTGTCTAACAAAGATTGCTGGCTGTTCTCTGAATCCCTCAGTAAGGCCTATTTCTTTGGCTACATCCA
>NW_022103928.1:41536507-41543108 GCF_000313985.2 Echinops telfairi
CCCCCAATCTTCCCCACCATGCCCTCAAGGAACCATTAATCCAGTTACTGTCTCTATAGATTTACCTATCCTGGGTTTCATCTATGGAAAACCATTAAAAACAGCTAACAAGAATAACGAAGTAAAATAGATACAAACTTCATTCGAAAAGAAAGCAGAAAATATTACAAACTAGAACAATTTAAACAGCTCGTCAGGGAGATCAAGTGATAGCATGCTGAATTTTAACCTAAAATTTAACCTAACGGCATCTGTAACCATCCACTTTCCGTTGCTCTCTGCGTGACAGCAAGGCTGCTCACATCCCTGGTCCCTGGTCAGAAGACCTTCACTAGGGGCTGAATCCAGGTGTATTTCCTCTTTCCTCTTTCTTTTTCAAACTGAAACAACTTTAAATGGGTCCAAAGGGAGATCAAATGATAAGATATTACATTCTGACCTAACTCTGTCTGTCATAACTTCCTTTACAATGCTCACTGGCTGACAACTGAGCTATCCTGTTAGGATCAGAAGGTCTTCACCAGAGGCTTCATCAGAAGTAATGCAGTGAAAAGAGGAAAACTTGGAGAAAACCACCATGGATATATTTAGAAAGACAAAAGATATTGACCAATAAACCCAAAACAGTGTGCTTGTTGATCAAGAAGTCTTAAGCCCTTCTCCCATTGTTTCCTGTTGACTTTCCTTTTATTGTATATTGCCTTCCCCGTCACCCAAGTATCCACCTCTAGCCAGTAATCCGCCCTCTCTTACACTCATATCAAAGAATGATAGCCATCAACGAGTGTTTCTTTTAGCATGAAAAGCATCTTTTCTTCAATATTTACAATATTTGCTCTGTAATCGACCATTTTCACTCAGCATACAGTGCTCTTGTTTTTTTTATGTAATGAAGTATTTTGTAGATTCATCATTACTCTTTGCCACTGCATCATATTCTATTTGTTTGTTCCAAAGTGTGTTTATCCATTATTCCATTGACAGGCATTTAGATTGTTCATAGTTTTGCTCTTGTGAACAGGGCTAGAAGGGACAGGGTGTACACAGATGGATTCTTCTTGTAGCTCTGAGATCTCTAAGTGGAGGGGTTGCTGGGTTGTATAATATTTCTAGTTTCAGATTTGAGAGGAAGCATCATGCTCTTTTCCCCAGTGGACACACCGTTTTCCAGGCCCACCTGCAGTGGTGAGGGCTCCGTGCCTGGCCTTGCGGTTAGCAGCCAGCCAGATCCTTCGAAAATTAACAGAAAGTTGAAACATTTTAAAAAGAAACGTATAAAGAATAAATCAGGGGTACCCAAAGTCAGCACAATAAAAGTTCCAGGAAGAAAGTAGTTGGACTTGATCAAGTATTTGGAAAAAAGAACACTTACATAAATCTAGCTGGTTCCATAAGTATAAAACGATCAAAAGGTGAAGCTATTGTTTCTTCATGCTTCTACCCTTTAGGTCTTCGCATTTTGGTATTTTTGCTTAATAAAGATTTCCATGACGTTGCCTCAACATGTGTTTACTTATCCTCGTAGTTTAATGCTTTACTTCTCAGAATAGCTTTTCATTTTACCGCAATTACCACTCTGTTACTGTACCTGAGGAGCCTTCCATGTCTCCATTTATAATATTTCCCAATCGTTTTTCAGACCAGCTCGATTGTGGTAAGTATTCTTTTTTTGCCCCCAAATACTTTATCAAAATTCTGAATAATGATCCTCATTTGTGAAGCACCCTGGCGTCTTCTAAGAATGGTCAATTCTTTCAATCTCAAATCATGTTTATTATCCTATAGCTAAATGCTTGATAAGTAATTGAGAAAATCCTGAGTGGTAATTATTCTTCCCCTAGAGAAAACCAGCACTCCAAGGTAAACATGCGCTAAAGGGTTTGGGGGTGATATGCAACTGAGAAAGGAACTGAACCCGAACCAGGGGGCCACCTGTCTTTACTGAACATGGATTGTGAGTTCAGTTCTCTGTTAGAGTTTGTGGAGGACACAGGGGTTATTCCAAGAAAGACTTGGCTTGGGCCCTCAGGAAGCTGTGCTCTTCAACAGCATCAACTATCATGTGGTTTGATTGATAAATGTTCAGTTACGTGACTCAGATGATTGCTGTTGGATCTGGATGGACCAAGATTGGCAAGGATCCTGTAGAAGGAATCAAGGGGAAGATATTTAAGGGAGAAAGGGAGTCCTGAAGTGTGTGCATGGTGTGGGCTGGGAGGCGCTCGGAGTTCACAGAGTCTGTGGAGAGAGGCTTGGGGGAAGGGCTCCCGAGGGCTGTGTTTGTGGGTCCCTCATGTCTCCCTCCCAGAGGCCCTGCTGTGAGGATGGTAGAGGGCATGGTCACACTTGCCCTGCCCATCCATGTCTGCCTGTGCTGTGGGACCCGACCCTGGATGTCCGATTGGGGATCCTCTCATGTGCTGCCAGCTTGGCTGAAATGGGGCCAGCGCTGCTCTGGGAGGCCCTTCCGGCACAGTCCTCCTCCTCCCTCCTCTCCTACCACAGGTGTCAGGTCGCCACCGGCCTCCCTCCCTTTGTCCTGTCTAGACATTTCCTGAAATCCACCATTTGTGTGCACACTGAATTCCCTCTTCGCATCTTCTTGGTAGACTTAAGCTGGCCTGGGTGTCGGAGAGTAGAGCTGCTTCCGAACCTCTGGAATGGAGAAACTTTATAGCCAGAAGTTTCTAGAAGAGAGAGGGAGCTGAGGGAGGGAAGCCGAGTACAAGCAGCTAGAGTTTGCTGCTCTGTGCAGTGGGCAGAGCACATGGAGGCAGCCTGAAGACTGCTGTCTCACAGACTCGAGTCTAGCTCCCGAGACAGAAGCCTTACTGTCCTCAATTACCTGGTGTTTGCAACTGCTTTAGCGCTGGTCTCCTCTCCCTCCAGGACTGCTGGTCGTCCCTAAGTGATCCGTGGCTGAAAGAGGAGCCCGCTGAAGAGCACACAGGTCTGTGTTTGTTTCTACTCTCGCCGGACTGCATCGGAGCTGTGTGAAGCCGAGGTAAGTGGCTTTGAACCGTAGTTTCCTTTTCTGGATACTCGTGGGTCTGTTTCTGGAAGTGAGAGGGCACCACACCTGGAGCTTGGCACCAAGGAAGCACCCAGGCAATGCCAGGTTTCCTCTTTGCTGCCCATGGCTCTTCTTTCTGGGTACACGCATGAGCTGGCTCTGTTTTATTTCCCCGCCAGTCAGATTCACTCGCCATGCTTCTCGACTCTGCTCTGGGCCTTGGAGGACGACTGACTGGTACGAACAGCCCCAGTGCTTCCCTCATACTTGGGGTGCTGGGGGACGCCGGCAGGAGCTCAATGGGGTAGAGGGATATCGCTCAGGTTCCTTGGCTCTCTCCCGATAGGTTGAAGGTCACAGCTCCTGGTGATCCTCTCCCCAGAGATGGACTTCTTCTCCAGGTTCTGGAAATTGCTCCTCCTTGTTGCTGCTACAAGTGCCAGGACCCTCTGTCGGTCCCCATGCTTTCTCTAACCCCCCTGTGTCTAGTCAGGTACTCACTTCCTTAAGCTCTCTTTGTTGTTAGCTGAGGTCAAGTTGGCCACAACTCACGGCCTGATAGATCGATGTGCTGTCCCTGCCTGGGCCATCCTTAGGATCCCGGGTGGATTGGACCACGATTATTCATACGGCTTTCATGGGCTGCTTTTCAGAAATAGATCACCAGCCCTTCTTCGTCTGTCTTAGTTCTTAGAGCTCTCCTGAAACTTGTTCAGCCTCATGGCCACACACAAGCTTCCACATGAGGTCCATCGGCCAGGACTCAGCTCTGTGTGGAAGGTGACAGTTTTACCACTCAGCCACCAATGCCTCACGATTTCTTTAACTTCTCCAATTTGAGTATTTCCTGTCGGGGGCTCTGGCCCATATAACTTGCCATCACTTCCCGTGGCCCTCTGCTTTGAGCAGAGGGAAGCGCAGATGTATGAGATAGGCGAAAACCCAAACCCACTTCCAGTGAGTTGTGCCGGATGCCTAGGGACCCGAAAGAGGGGTTCAGAGGCCACAAATCAGTACAGAAACAGACAATCTCATTTGAAGTGGCTGGTATGTTTGAACCACCAACCTTGCAGTGAGCAGTCTAAAGCTTACTTGACATTGCCAGGAGGGCTCCTTCAGACACGCTCCTTCACCTGGGCCCACCCTGCCTCCCCAGTTCTCTCTCACCTGGCTCAGTCCACAGCGTGCCTCTCCTTGTGTCACTCGCTACGATGAGGCAGTGATGGTGCAGTGGTGGCACTGCTGCCTTCTAGGTGGGAAACCTGAGTTTGATTCCAGGCCAAAGCATTCCATGTGCAGCCGCCACTCGTCCGTCATTGGAAGCTTGACTGTTGATGAACGTGAGGCTGCTCTGACATTGAACAGGTCTCAGCAGAGCCTCCAGACTAAGACAGACTAGGAAGAAAGGCCTGCAATCTACTTCTGCAAGTCAGCCGGTGAAAGCCTTCTTCTGGGTCGCAGTGATTGATGTGGCAAGTGATCCGGATCAAGCTTCCAATGACAGACGAGTGGCGGCTGCACATGGCCTGCTTTGGCACTGTCCATGTGTGTTCAGCATGAGTCAGGGCCAACTCCAAGGCAAGTAGCAACAGCAGCTAAGTTCCTGGGAATACTTTCGGGTCTAGGTGAAAGGTGACATCCTCCTAGAAACCCTTCCAAGCAGAGTAACTCCTTCCTCTTCCATGTTTTGGTAACCCTGCGCCCCCAGTTCTGATGCAGCTCTGCCCTGGTTTGCATTATTATCTTCTCCCTTTACCCAGGACTCAGTAAGCTCATGGACAAAGGGCTTGGGGAGAAGGACGAGCTTCCAACAGGGTCTGGAAACTTCAAGACGTACAGCATCAGGCTACTGGAATTGCCTTAGAGAGTGTAGTTTTTTAACACATCATTTTACTCGGGCTCTTATAGGTCTTCTAACAATCCATACAGCAATCATGTGAAACACATTTGCACATCTGTTGCCACCATCATTAAACTTCGGACAAAACTGGGCTATTTCTTTCAGAGGAATAAAAATAAGACCAGCTCCTGGAGAAGCTTTGTAAAGGTTTCTATGGTTGGAAACATGTGTTGACCAGTTTCCTAAGAATGTTTGGATGCATTCTGATGCCTGGAGTTATTGACCTGCTCCCATTCTTATAAGCATTAGTTGATGTTTGATCTGAGGGGATGGCCCCAATTCCAACGATGTGGACAACCCCCCATCCCCAGAAGAATGCACTTCAGAGGACAGCACTGAGGCTACAGTTTGGAGAGTGGGGTGTGTCAGATTAGAGCTCATGGGAGAAATGCAAAGGGATGGAGAGGGAGGAGAGGACATCTGGCCCACCAAGCCCTGAAGATGATGTTCCTGCTCAGAGCAGACAACACACGGGGAGGACCGTAGGGCTGGTCCCACCATGGTACATGGCATCCCTCACTGAACCATGACATGGCAGGAGACACCACTGGAGACAGAGCGGGAATAGTGCATGGTCTGGCCCCATCACGCTGGGGCAAGGCACTGAAGGCATGCAGCAGAGCAGCAGGGGGAGCAGAGCGATGAAACCCTTGGGGGAATACCAAAAATAGACTTTGGAGACAGAGTGTGGCACCCATCAGACCCTACTGGAAAACACTCACAAAGGCCAACAAACAGACCTTGAACTATTTATAGGCTTTTTCATTTTTGTCAGGGGCTTTCTTTTTGCTATTGTTATTTTGTTTTGTTTTTTTGGTTGTTATTATTTTGTAGGTTTTGACTTCCTTCATTATTTTATTTGGCTTTATCTGGTTTTTGCACTTATTAATGTATCTGTATATCTATCTAGATAAGATAGGCGGGAAAAACAATTTGGAGATGAAAAGAATGGGACCAATGGTTCCAGGGGATATGGGAGAAAGGAAGGGAAACCAACCCAGGGACAAGGGAACAACAAGTGAACTAAAATCAATGAAAGGAAGGTTGTAGGTTGCCTAGTGGGGCTTAATTAAGGGTAATATGTCAGCAAGAAGTTACTAAACCTGAATGAAGGCCGAACATGATGGTGGGATAAGAAGAAAGTGAAACAAAATAGAGGAAAGAACCAGGAGGCAAAGGACATTTACAGAGGCCTAAATACAGGGATGTACATATGTAAATATATATATATAATGAGAGGAGAGTAGAACTATGTACTCATATCTATATGTTAAGAATTAAGATGGACATTGGGCCTCAACTCAGGTACTCCCTCAACACAAGAACACTTTGTTCTAACAATCTGGCATTCTGTGATGCTCACCTTCCCCTCACGATCACTGAAGACAAAATGGGTGCATAAGCAAATGTGGTGAAGAAAGCTGATGGTGCCCAGCTCTCAAAAGATATAGTGTCTAGGGTCTTAAAGGCTTGAAGATAAACAAGCAGCTTTCTACCTCAGAAGCAACAATGCCCACATGGATCACACCAGCCTGTGTGATCATGAGGTGTTGATGGGATCAGGTATCAGGCATCTAAGACCCAGAACAAAATCATACCCAATGTGAATGGGGGAAGAGGGAGCATGGAGTGGAGACCCAATGCCCATCTGTGGACATTTGGACATCCCCTCACAGAGGGGTCACAGG
>NW_022103928.1:41543981-41556935 GCF_000313985.2 Echinops telfairi
GGGGGGGGGGGGCAAGGAGAGAAAACAGCAGCAAATAGGAAAAACCCAGGAGGAAAAAGGACGAAGAGATGGGAGAGACTTTGCTATGTCGCTCCTCGTAAGGAATGGCTTCACATAGCTGTGAACTTGAGTTCCACTCTCATTCCCAAGCCCACTTGGCCTCATCTGCTGCGGTGGCAATTGCTGGTTGCTAGTCTACCTCCCCAGGCTCACTCTCTTTCTTCACAGTACCCCTAGTTGTTCTGCCACCCGCCTTTGACCCCATCCAGGCTGACCTCATGTCCAGGCTCAGGGTGGGCCCACTGGTTTCTAGGTAGCTGCCTGCATATCCCTTGCCTGTGACTGTTTCTGGAATGTGCACTTCAGGGCCAGTGTGACTTAAGGAGAGGTTTGCCAGGTTTCTCTGGGAAGACCCTCTCCTCCTTTGCTGCAATGGTTTTTGGAAGTGCCCCCTCACCAATGTGCAGACCAATACAGAAGCCTGGAACCAGGCCTCCTGGCAACCATCTGGGAGCAGGAGAACCGGGCTTATAGGGAGGTCATTGTGGTTGGCTGAGAGGGGATGTGGGGGAGGGACCCTGGTCTCTCCAGCTTTGCTGGGCCACTGGATCAATCAATCCTGAGGATGTCTCCCGCACCTCCACTGGATTCCAAGTTACCTGAGCCAACATAGCTCCATATTCTTCAATCATGCTGGAATTCTGTGTGTGCTTTCTTGTTAACTGCCAGGTAGAACTATTTTAACCAATATACCTTTCCTCATTAGTTTGGTCCCTTGGGATTGCTCCCTCCTCTGAATTGACTGTAACATATTGGGCATATTGCTTTGTCTTTTTTTTTAACTAGCTCATAACTCCCTAAGAAAAGGGGGGGCATTCATTCAAATACTGCTTTCTCATTCAACAAACATAGATATGCGTATTTCCCATGGGGCGCCAATCTTTTAAAAAGAAGACAGAACCTGCTTTGAAAAGTTTTCCCCTCCTTGCCTCTCTCTTTCTTTTGTGTTGAACAGTGAAGATGTGTGTGAATACTGGCCAAGGTCAAATCTTTTAAGCTTGCAAAGTATAAGACATGACAACAGGTATAGATATGCCATAGTTATTTCAAAATGATACGGAAAACACATGTTTATGAATTTAGCACTCTCTCTGTGGCCAGACTCGCACCTCGTGTACTCATCATCTGCAGGGTGAGGGGAGGGCAGGCCTTGCTGTTCAAACCCTGGCTATGTGTGATCTGTGCTCCCTTGCTCTTCTTGCCTTTCCAAATATTGAGTCTGCAGAGTGGGTTGAGTTATTCTTGTAACATCACTTCGTGGGTAAGCCCTGTGGACCCCTGTACTTTCCTACACTACACGACTACGACAATTACACATCTTCAAAGTGAGCCCGAATTGGTAGCCTGGCACTGGTTCTTGGTATCTGTTTTCATAAACCAACAGGGCAATTCAATAAATAATTGTGAGCATCAATCGCTTGGATCGAAACCTCTTTCTGTTCTCTACAATGCTCTGTTCATCTTGTTGAATCAATGATAGGGATGCGAAGGAAGGATAAAACAAAACATACCACTTTATCCAAACAGCCAAAATGAACAGTAACGAAATCCACACAAGCAATAAGTCTGAAGAGATATTTCACTAAAGAGGATATATAAAAGGTCACAAGCCCATAAAAATGCTTAATGATTTTGTTACCAGGGAAATGTAAATCCAAATCACAATGTGATCCCACTTCCCACTCATGTCCCCCAACAAAACTCACGCCGTCAAGTTGATTCTGACTCGTGGTGCCCTGAAGGGTGGAGTACAAGTGCTCCTTAGGCTTTCCAGGCACGGGGTGGGCAGTGTCATCCTTCTCCCAAGGAGCAGTGGGTTTGGACTACAGACCTTGCAGTTAGCAGCCTGATGCTTAGTTCACTACCGCACCAGGGTTTCTATTTCCCACCACTAGGGTGGCTAAGAGGCGCCCTGATGGCATAGTAGGTTGGGATGCTAACTGCAAGGTCAGCAGTTCAAATCCATCAGCTGCTCCATGGAATGGGATGTGGCTTTTTATTTCTGTCAAGCTTTACAGCCTTGGAAAGCAGAAGAGGCAGGGCTACCCTGTCCTACAGGGTTACTGTGAGTCAAAATCAACTCTGTGGCAGTGCCAATGGGAGGGGAGTAAACATGGCTAAAATAAAACCAAAAATAACCTGAAAATAACTAGTGAGGACAAGGATGTGGAGTAATTGGGACCCTTGTGTACTTTGGGGAAGGAAGGAAAACGGCACAGTTGCTGTGCAGAACAGCTTGGCAGTTCCTCGAACAAACAGAGTTTCCATAGGGCCCAGCAAGTCCACTCCTGTAGATGCTAGATCCAATGGGACCGAACATAGGCTCACACGAAGTTTCATACATGAATGCTCATAGTATCCTCTTCCTAATATCTATAAAACGAAAACAAAACAAACGTATACCAACTGCTAACCGGAGAAACCAAATTAGTGGAATATCATACCATCATATAAAACCATTATTTATATTATTGAAACAAACAGATGATCCTTGAAAATACTGTCCTTAGAGAAAGAAACCAGGCAGAAAAGGCCAATATTGTCTGATTCCATTTATAGAAAATACCCCAAATAAGTAAACCCACAGAGATAGTAAGCAGCTTGGTGATTGCCAGGTGGGGTGGGAGGGAGGAATGGGGGTGATAACATGTTTCACAACTTGGTATTGATGATGGCTACTCAGTATTGTGAGTGAACTACAAGCCCCTTAATCACACACCCTAACCTGGTTAGTTTTCTGTAATGCAAATTTCACCTCAACCGAATATGTGCCATTTTTCAGAATTGAGGGCTACATTCTCTAAGCAAACCACTGGGTGTGTCTAGGGGTTCATTTTCTTGGTAATGAGGGTGACAGATTTGCATGAATCCATTCCTTTTTCCATTCATGCACACCCCTTGTGTCGTGTGACAGAGAGAGGTGCAGATACGGGCAAAGGTCTGTAGCCATACTACAGAGACCCCAGGCCGCCTGTGTGGAGGTGCGACTCTGTTTCTGTCTCTCTTGGCCTTGTTGTGGTTAACACATGAAATGAGCCAGTTAGATTTGGAAATATGATCATTAAAGTCTCTTCAGGAGAACATTACGGATAGTTTCCCTGGGCATTTGGAAATGTTCAGTGTTTGTGTACATGGGTAAATTCCAACCAAAATGCATGCATTGAGGAGAAACACAATCGGAGTAGGCTGGCCGGGTCCCTGTTACTCTGCTTGCGTCCTTCTAATGGCACGGGCTGGGATGGTGTGGTAGTTACATAAGCTATTGTCAACTTGCGACTCTTCAGAGTCATGGGGTGGAGTTTGGCCTGCCAATCAGGTCGCAGCTTAATGACCTCATTTGGAGGCACTAAAGAGATAAATAGCTCGCGGGAGGCGGGACACACACTCACTCACTTCTTGTGTGGTATTCCTGATGACAAGACATATGGAGCTATGCTAGAGTCCTGGAGGTGGAGGAGCCACGTGGACACCCATGTGAGCCCTGAGATGCTTAAACCGCCGCTGACCACAGGACTTTTCACCCACTGGCCTGTGATCTTCGTGCAGTTGGCGTCATTTCGCAAGTCTAAAGAGGGATTTATAGATTGGTGGCAGACATATGGCTATTATCAGACTTACGGACCTGATCTGGACTGGACTGTTTTCCCCATAGTCAATAGCTCTTTTATATAAAACTCTTTATTATACACATATGAGTGTCAAGAATTTGTTTCTCTGGTCAACCCAGGCTAGCACAGATGGGCGCTTACCTTACGGCTTCCACCTGGTCCTTCTCCTCCAGAGAGCCCAGTTTCTTCCTCACTTCGTGCAGGAGATTCGTTCCTTGGAACCCACTGCCACGGCCGTCACACTTCACCACCACAGCTCCATGGCTACTCACCATCACCGTCTCCCAGTTCACTTCAAACTTTTCTGCCACACTCTGGCTCCCTGGGGCTCCATCCCTGGAAAAGAGGACCCCAGGTCTCAGCCCTGTATGGTAGTGACTTGTCTACCAACCCCCGTGCTGGGGGTTCCCTTCAAAGGGTTTTCACCCATGACCCGGGGCTGCCCAATTCTGAGCCCTCCGGATCTGTTGCCAAAGAGGGTGAGCAGAGCATGAACAGCGAGACAAGAGGAGGGTGCGGAGGCAAATGCATGCTTCCGTGGCCTGGGACATCATCAGCGCCTTCCCAAACAAAAAGGACTCTCCCAAAGCTGACACAGGAAGCAGCCTGGATTTGGAGACAGGAAATGTTTTTGTCTTTAAGCCTGTCAACCCCTCCTTCGGGTGGCGTTGTTCGCACTGAAGTGCTCTCTCTCCCTAGCACATTGATGTCTCATGCTGTTTCCCCTCAGTCCTCCTCCCATCAGTGACAAGGATGCATTTGTTTCTTTTATGAAATAGTTTTTTTTTAATATAAATTAAAAGAAAGAATACCAGCGTGCACATCTCCTCAGAAAGGAAGGCAACTTTCTGTTCATTTGGAGGCAGTGTGTAATCCAGGCCCTCCGTGGGTTGGGTTTCAATGGGCTATGTGGGCTCACTCTGACTACTTAAAACCAGCCACAATGGAGTACTGACACCTCGCAATGGGTCAGTGATACCATAAACGGGGCACTGCCTGAAAAACCACCACACCACTGGGTATGGGGAGGTGATGTAATGTGCTTTCCTTTTAGTGGAGAAAGTGTGGGCAGGCAGGAAAGAAGGTCAATTCCAGTCTCAGCGACAGATGGCAATAATCCCCTCTGCTCACTAGGCCAACTGAAGACGTGCTACTCAAAGGGAAGCCAATCCCTGGCACCACTGCCATCTCGGCTCTCTGCCAATGGCTCAAGAGATGCAGGGTGAGGTGTAGCATTGGCGGGTGGGGGCAGACGAAAGATTGCATGACCCTGGAGTCATGCATCTGAGGCTCAGTGGGGGACTGTTGTTCTAGGAGGACGTTGCTACGTGGGAAGCCATTTTGCCTTCTTTTGGGTGTTTGTTTTAAAAAGGCACCGCATGGTATGATTCCTTTAGCGCCCTGGGCCGAGCAAACCTCATTGCTGTCAAATTTGAAGTCATAGCAAGAAATAACGACGCAAAAAGCTTGGAGTTTGCAGGCTTGCGAATGAAGTGATATGTCAACTGCTTTGTACCAGTGAATAATTAATTTCAAGCCCTTTCTAAATTCATGAAATGACAGGCTGCCCTGGGATGAGTTCTACCGCTTTTACTTTTGAAAGTAAGTCGGATGGTTTTTCAAACTGAGGACCATTTTGGGATTTCTTCAAGGCTGCTGGAAAAATCTTTGATCGGGGCATGAAAGCTGGCTTTGACATCAGTAGCATCCTTGATCCCACTAACCCCCAGCCACAGGGTCGATTCTGACCTGGGGCAAACTACAGGGCAGAGAAGAACCGCTGTGCAGGGTTTCCAAGGTGGTTGATTCTTCTGGATGAGACGAGTCCTCGTGACTGGCGGGTCTAGTTTTTCTGTTAGCACTTCAATGCTTAAGCAACTGTAACACCATGCCTCCTTGTATATTTTAGAGTGCTGTGAAAATCTACCCTTCAATAAGGAAGTTGAGGAGGCAAAGTAGAAAGCGTGTGTGCTTAGGGGGAAACATTCAGTTTCTGGGGCTAATTTCAAATGAACTCATCGCAAAATCAGATATTGGAATATCTTGGCCATGGAACCTTTTTCTACCCAGTAGGCAAGGCCCCTGGATGGAAGCAGAGCAGGACAATTGAGGGAAGTCGGGGTAGCATTTATTCAGATGGGGGCCTGCACTCTATGCCCTAAAACAGCCCCAGTGTAGACCTTTGCTCAATTCGGATTCTTGAAAAATAATGACCAGTTAATTTTTTTCAGGCCCCCAAAGGCCTGAAAAGAACAGACTGTGATGTACAGAAGAACATTTGCTAAATTGCCCACGTGGCCCCTCACTTTACAAAAGCCGTGAGAGTGTAAATTAGCTCTTCCTTAACCCCCAGGGCAATAATCAGAATGCACAGCCGGGACCCGGGGTCTTCACCGAGATGCACAGTCTCCTAACGAGGGTTCCACCTTCAGAGGGGTTGCTGTAGCACTTTCTTTGCTCTCCACAAAGAAAGAAGAGGGCTTGTTCCATCGCATGAGTTATATGAGGAATGATTCTGGACGCATGAATGGTGTTCAAGGTAGTGTCATTGTCATGGCTGCAAATAATGTGCAGGCACCAGTGCCCTTGCATAACTCAAGAGTGTGAAATATACCGGCTCAGCAGGCTGAGACCAGGTGGGGCCATCCAGAGATGAGCCTCCATCTCTTCTGAGTCTAGCAGTTTGTCAGCAGTCAGAGTCCCCTGTCCAACCCTCAAGTTGGCAAGTCCTGCCCCCTCAACATTACTAGGAGCCCCAGAAGGAGCCTTTCACAAGGGTACTTGTCTGACTCCTTTCCCAGCCCTCTCTGAGCCATCCATCAGCTATGGCTGCATGACTGGTGGTAACATACGGATGGCCCACCTGCCTTCATGCTATGCAAGTTCTGCTTTCATTTCACCTCCGGAGGTCACCAATGTTGACGCACAGAACCTGGTATTTGCTGGTGAGTCAGCGTGTTTGTAGTTTCTACTGTGCAGCAATAGAATTTCTCTTGTGTAGTGTTACTATTTTCTTTGGAGATGACTATTCATGTTGTGTGGTGTTACTGATTCCCAAAGTAAGCACCCTAAGAAAGAAAGACATGCTGGTACTCACACCACCAGGAGCAGGGGATAGTGGGTTGTGTCTGTAAAGGTAGCCGGCTTCAGGATCTGCATTGGCAAGTCTTGGAAAAAAGAGGCACAGCAACAAAACACATCAACATGTTAGGCAGGAGACAGTCATCACACATGGAAGAAGTGCTGGTGGTATTTGGACGGGTTTGACTTGGATGTGTTCAACTGGGTTGGTTGGTTAGAAATGCTCCTTGTAGGACTTGGGGACTAGGGGGTTGGGAGGAGGTGTTGGCAGTTGATCCATAGAACAGAAGGCTGGCTATGAGTTCTGTCTCAGGGACTGATTCATTGTGTGACCTTGGGCAAGTCACCCAACATCTTTGAGGTTTAGTGTCTTCATCTGATTCTTAAATTCAATCTTGTATACAGGACTGCTTTGGAAACTAGGATAGATGGTATTGGCATAACTGCTTGTTAACAAGGAGAATTATGGGCTGAAGAAATAGAAACCCTGAGGGCAGCATGCATCCCTCTGCCAGGTGTCCTGGTGCAGCATGAAATTTCATGTCTCACAGTCCCTGGGCTGTTCCCTCTGGGCTGCTGTGTCCACAGCACAGCTGGGAATCAATACTTGGGAACAGTGGGAAGGGGAGAGAAAGGGAGAGGGTGACACAAAATTTTAGAAATTTCCTCACCCGTTTCTTCTTCCTCAAACACAACAAACCTCCTACTCAAGTTAGAATTTTTTATTGATGTGAATGACAACCCAGATTACCAAAGGCATAGCAATTAAATTGGAATTTGTGGTCTTTTCCATACAATTCCTATCCAGTGATCCACCCCAGGCTGGGTTGTGCACCTGCAAGTCAGCTCTGACACGGCCTGATTACTTATTCTGCTGCATGTTAATGACTTGCAAATTGGATCAATGGCCCAGGGAAGGCAGAAAGGCAATCGTTGGACTTTATCATTTAAATATCCATAAAACATGGTCTGGGCTGCTCTCTGCCACTGATAAGCCCAAGGGCAGACCTTGAATTGGGGCCAAGGCTGTCTGAATACATTTCAGGAGAGCTCTTCTTGAAGACCTATTACTTTTCTAATAAAAGCCCACGCCTCTGGTAGCATCAAACAAAATAAAAACAAGTCAGTAGGGCCAACCTGTTCCCATTCTTTCTGCGCAGGCCCCCGTGCAGACAGCTGTGTCTTCTTTCTTGCATCTGTTCTCACACTTGACTTCCAAACTGAAGATTTATGCCCCCCAACCTCCCCGGCCATTGCGCCCATTCCAACTTTTAATGACCTTGCATAGGGTGTTCTAAGCTGTGAAAGTTGTTAGTAGGTAGCCTCATTTTTTTCCCATGGAGTGGCTGGTGGGTTTGAACCACCAAAGTTGTGGTTAGCAGTCTAGTGCGCGTTCTCAACTGCACCCACAGAGCTTCTCTGGGGAAAGTTTTTGTAGGATGTGGGAAAGTTGGCTTATTTGTGTCTCAAAAGCTCTTTTCCTGCATTTTTTCAGAGGTGGGGAATGCGTTTCACACGGGAGTGCTTTAAGATTTGGGAAATGTTATCATGGAAGTGATGTGTGGAGCGAGTTGGATGATGAAGGGCTGTATTTAAGGGTATCAAAAGGCATCGTGTGAAGGAATAGAGCCATCCTGAAAAGAAGCAACAGATGTGAGAAATACAATGAAAGAGGTTTGGGAACGTTTGCTGGGAGAGGGGCTCGGGGTCTGACAGAGCGAGCTATCAGGGCTGGCTCTAGAGCACGTCTCCCCTTGGAAGGTTAATTCTCTGCAGTTGCAGTCTTAAGGTTCTCAATAGGTTGTGCACGAGGGCCCTATATTTTCCTTTTGCATTGGATTTTGCAAATGGTGTAAGCAGTCCTGAGGTTGATAGACATGGAAAGTATACGGGGACTATTTGCTTACCCATCTTCTGAAGCCAGGGATGGGGGCATTGTTTCTGCCATGGGCCATTTGGACATTTATAACATCATGTGGGGACCAGATTGGTCAAGCATTTGGTTACTTCACCCAGAATGTGATGGCTGGAATGGCTTCTCTTTGGTGAGGTGTGTAATGTTAGCTGATATTGTGATTTCGTGGGCCTTGCCCACTTGTTTTCTATTCTATTTTCTACCACGAGCTCTGATGACCGATACTTGGAATACCTCCACTATCTGTGTCTACTTCTTTTTTGAAAACATGCTATTGTGCTTGAAGTTTACAGGGCCAAGTAGTTTTACATTTAACAGTTGAGACAATTTTTGTTTCGTGACATCAGGTGCGATATGTAGAGGAAAGATAACAAAGTAGTAAAGATATTTATCATCAATGAACTCAAACATATCAAAGGACAGGGGAATCTCTTATTCTGTTGCCACCAAAGAAGAAGAGCGTTTCAGTTTGGTGCCGCCTTTCAATTGTCAGCCTCACCGGGGAAGAATGCAGATGCTCATCTGTTTGTGTTGGTCAGCAGAGTGAGTGGCATGGCTGTGAACAGTAAATTCACAAGATATTTCCCCCTCCATCCTACAATAACTCCCTTGCTGGCTGCAAAGCACATTTCTAGCTGCTCCCCAGGGAATTCTGCCTTGCCACAGGGTTGGGGAAAGCTTCAATTGCTGACGCTCCAACACGCCACAAACTTCAGAACAGAAGTTTGTTGATTTGGTTTTATTCTTAGAGGGAAAACCCCCACAAAAACATGGCACTTACTGTAATCATCTATCTCGAGCTTTCTGTATTCTACTTTGGGCATCTGCCGGTCGTTTATGGCCTTCTGTACATGTTCGTTTGTTTCTAGGTCAAACAGTTCTGAAAGAGAGACAAAGACGAGTTCAGATTCAGCAAGCATTTGCTGAAAACTTAAGGACAGCCATGGGGTTTCAGGTTCCAATATCAGTCCTCGAGGTAACCATTCGTGTTCCCATAGAACAGATAAAGGGAGACATTGCTCAAGATGCATGGCTGGTCGTTGGAAGAACTGATCTCAAATCAAGAACTGGGGCCAATGGAACATTCTTTCCACTACATTAAGCGACCCGGGGCACCAAATCCCGACCCCTAGCAGAGTTTGTTCTCCATGACGTTTCTCATCTTTGTGTGTAGGATATGGTAGATGTTTCATCTTAAGACTGCTGGTTTCAGCTCATACATTGTCCAACCATTATGGAAAACAGAATGGTGCTTCCTTAAAGAAATACAAATACTTCCGGATCCTACTGGGTCTATACTCTAAAGAAATAAAGAATAAAACATGAACAGATATCTGCACACCCATGTTTACTGCAGCGATTTCTATAAGAGCAAAGGATGGAAACAATGGCAATAAAACCACCTTAGAGGAATGGATAATCAAACTCTGGTACACACACCATGGAATATTAGGCATCCCTAGAAGGCGATGATGAGTCAAACCCCTCATGGCATGAAATGGAGGACATTATGCTCAGCAAAGTCAGTCAAGCTCGTAAGGATAAGTATTTTATGACACCATTATCATGAAGGAAAAAAGGAACATAAAAATGTTTTTTATATCAAAGAAAAAGACTTTGAAGACGATGATGAGGCCAGGGCTGGGTGTTGGGGGAGAGGGACGTGAGAAGGAATTAAGAAGGGAGGATGGAAGGAGAAAAAACCAGATGGCTGGTTTCAGGAAAGACAACATCATTTAGCTGTCAAGGTCACATGACCTTCCAAATAGCGTGTCTATGAGAACCAGGGAAGGAAAAGGAAGTAAAAGAGAAGTTAGAATGTTTATTTCATTTTCCCAGGAAAGTTGATTCCAATTTCTTTAGTAGAACACAAGACTACCTGGTCTTTAGAGACCTTACTTTGGGTGATTATATGAGTTGACTTGAAAGTCCTATGAGTGACACTTCACCATTTGGTGAACCTGGACTTTTACCTTTTTGATCAGAGGAGCTATGGGTCCCTGGCAGTGCAGTGCCAGGGACCCCAAAGTCTACAATTCGAAACCACCAGCCGCTCCTCGGGAGACAGATGGGGCTTTCTACTCCCATGAGGAGTAGAGGCAGCTCTACCCCGTCTGATAGGATTGCTATGAGCCAGCAATGACTCAATGGCCATGAGCTTGTTTCTGTTGGATCAGAGGGGCTTGGGTGAATTCTGCACATGGCTTGTGTGCACTTGGTCTTTGTTTCTTAGGTTGTAGCGATACACTAGGCCTCATCGCATGGTTTCTCCAGTTTAAAGGAAGCCACTTCCTTGTCCCACTTTGTTACTCTCCTGCCGAAATGGCCATTCCCCATTTATTTCATAATTTAATGTGTAATGAAGATCCTCCTACGTCCTCATTTCCTTTCTGACTTCAAGCCTTCATGTAGGGACAATTTGCGTTCCGTGAAAGCACACCTTAATTTTGAAAAACTCTACTTCAGCTTGACAAGTGTTTTTGGAACAGCTATAATCTGTGACCATTTAAAAAATAAAATACATGATCAATATTACAATGAATGTTGAGCTATTCATACAAATCAAACCTCTCCCCCCAATAGTAGGCAGGCTGTAAAGGCACAGAGAAGTTAAACCATAGCTCATAACAGGGAGACCTTGGCAATGAATCAATTCATCTGTGAAGCCACCTTCAATTACCAACATTTGTCAAGAATCCAAATGATCATTTAAAAGCAGGGTGTCAAACTCCTTTTTCTGTAAAGGGTCAGAGTCTATGAAACTTCATTGTGAGCAAATGAACAAATACCATGTTACAAATGGCAAGTTTCTGGACACACATTGGAATGTTGAGCTATCATAAAAAAAACAGAAGGGAGAAATTGTAAGACCTTTTTCATATACGTTGAGTTTTAAGGATCTGATGTGGAACACCACTGTAAAAGGAACCTTACACCACTTAGCAGGTAGGAAATAGTGTCCTTTGTAATTAATGGCAAAGTACAACTATATCTGTAGAGGATATATATGAGACAAGGAAAATAATATTGCTACTAGGATTCTAGTTGGGTTTATTACAAACCCAATCTGTTCAACATTAGTGGACGGCTGCAGCAAAGTTCTACCACAGGCTTGCCTTGATCTCCGAGTACCTTCAAAAAAGGGTACTGAAAGAGGCTGCTGCTGCTCAAAGATCAGTTAGTTCAAAGGGGTGATCTTTCCATCGGTCTTTTAAGCAAGACCGAAGCTAATGAAGATGATGTTGTGGACGGAATCATTACCAGATACCAATACAACCCAGAGTAAGGGCCAATCAAAACAGGGGCTCCGGAGGGGATCTTCTTGGCCAGTGCAGTTCAAGGCGGAAAGGTCAGCTCAAGGAGGTTATGGTGACTGGGCTTTGGGATCTTCAAGGAACAATCTTGCTATATTATTTTGAAGGACACAGCTACGATAATGGAGCCTTATTAGGCATACGTTTTAAGAAACTAGGGAACTTCATTGGTGAGAAAAAGGCTAGGAATACTGCACCAGGGATTCCGCCCCCTCCCCCCATCACTCCCCTGCTGTCCTATGAGAAGTTTGTTGGGAAATCCTATACCTCTCTCCTAGGGTCCTGATCTTGACCCTCCAGACTTCTTTTTGAGTTTTCCAAACTCAAATAACATTGAAAAAGAACATGATTTAACTCCCTTGGGGATCTCAAAACTGTGATTTTGATATGGTACAAATTGAAGAGTGTAGGGTTTTCTGGGGGAAGGATTAGAGAGATGGAGACACTGTCTTCAGAAGTGTCTAGACCTAAAAGTAGGATATAGGCAGAAACAACAGCTTCACATTTTGAATGTTTGTTTAATAAATGTTCTGTGCTTTTCTAGGATACTTTTTAACTCAGCCTCTGAATGGTCAAAACTCAAGGTAGTCCATACAGACTTGACCTCAATTTTGAGATGCAGAGACTTGGTTTGAGAGATGGCACACTACCTTGTAGTAATGTGTTCAATTTGAAGACAGAGTACTCTTTCTCAGTACTCATAAATAGATATTCTCTTGATCCCCACTGCCCTGTTCAACACCTGTGCTAACAGGTCTGAGGAATCACTCATTAGGTCTGAGCGCGCATATGGCTCCTGACCTTTACTGCTCCAAGCACACAATCACTTCATAGGAGTTGGTTTGTGGGAAACCATCAATTCATTAACCTTGTTCTTTTTAAAAAAATCATTTTATTGGGGGCTCATACAATTCTTATCACAATCCATAAATCCATCCATTGTGTCAAGCACATATGTACATTTGTTGCCCTCATC
>NW_022103928.1:41558159-41561636 GCF_000313985.2 Echinops telfairi
CACCTTTTCAAAGTGAGGTGAACATCTTATCTGAAGGACCCCTGCAGTCTCTCCAGAATCACTTGAACCCACATGGGAACGGGCATGAGTGAAGCTTTTCTTTTTTAAGCACCAGTGTTTGGTTCCATCACAGGGTCAAAATCTGCTGGCTTCTAGTTACTTGCAGAAACCAAGTTCACACCTGGAAAAGTAAGCATCCCCAGACCGTAAGTAGGAGCCCCGGTGGTAGAGTGATTACTCACTGGGCTCCGATCCACAAGGCTGGCAGTTTGAAACCACCAGCCATTCTGAGGGAGAAAGACAGGCCTATCTACTCCTGTAAACAACAGCCGTCTCAGAAACTCCTAGGGCAGTTCTACCCTATCCTACTGGGCTGCTAGGAGTTGGCATTGACCCGGTGGCAGTGAGTTTGGCTTTTGGAGCTAGTAAGCAGCCCAATCTGAGTTTTAGACCAAGTCTTTTTCCCTTTGTTCACATCACCTCTTTTCTTTTCAAAGTGTTTATTGTGCTTTGAGTGAAGATCGACAGACCAAATCTGTTCCCTTTGCAACAATTCATAAAATGCGATGCATTCAGCTCACTGCATTCCTGCACCCACTGCTTTCATTTATTCATCTTTCTTATCCCCTCCTATCCTCTGATAGGACTGGACACATGATGCCCTAGGAATCTTGACTGGTTGCTTGTTCTAAAGAGCACACATAGCTCCCTTGTGTTATTATTGCTAAAGTTGCACAAAAGTCTACTGGCTGGCTGGAAATTGAGCCATGGGGTTGTGTTCAGCTGTAGGCTTCAAGGGTGATTAAGGGACAGAGCCTTTGCAGTTCAGCAGTCTCCATCTGACAAATCATCCTTTTAAAATGACTTTGAATGTTGTTCCACATTTTATTTCCACGGTATTAACAGTGGTAGCTGGGCACCATCTAGTTCCTCTGGAAGCAGGGTCATGGAGACTGAAATTCATGTGCTCCATTAGGCCTTTGACCAATTATTACCATACACCTTGATTTTCTTCATTCTTCCTTCCCCTGGATGGTGAGGAGAATAGTTGCACCCTAGATGGGCACAAGGCTTGTTTTCTACTGTCTCAAGAAAGTCTCTGATAAAGAAGACATTAGAAAGGATTGGGAGGCTCTCTGATATTTCAGAAAGCCTGAAGGTTCTTAGAGGCTCCTAAGGTTCAGCTTCTTGAGTGGCAATAGTTGAAGAATGAAACCCGGTTCTCAACCACCCTTCCCTGCATAACACAAGCCCAAGTGAAACCAGAGAACCTTTTCACTCAACTGAAACATTTGTGGTGCTGGAAGGATTAAGGCTATACACAATGTCCAATTAATGCTGCAATGATGAGGGACATCCTTGATCGTACTCATATCCAAGAGGATTGAGGAGACCAGTGCATCTGTCTTAGAGGGTCATCTGGAAGCAGTCATCCTGATTGCTGTTTGACAAAAGCCCTAGAAGGACCTGTGGGCTTTACATTACATCTAGCAACACGAGACATCCAGGCAAGAGATTTAGAGTGTGCCCCATGGTAGGAATGGTAACTTGTGTAGATTAGTGGAATGAACAGATGCAAAGCTAGCCTGTTTCTACCAACCACCACAATGCTGGTTCTCTGAGAAAAAGCAACTGTGTGGCTCCTGAGAGGGCACCACTGTGTGAAATTTCCTGGGTGCAGGGCTCAGAGAAATCACTAATTCATTCACAATGAGAAGAAGAAGACATCTCATGAAGAAGAATCTATGAAGACGAGTAAAGAAAGGCCCTCTCATAGTTTAATGTAATGTGCTATTACCTCTACACACTTGAATTTCATGTGTCTCGTATTACTCGGCAAATGTTGATCCTGAAGGAAAATTTTCATACTCAGGTGGCAATATTAATCGTGCTTCTCACTGCGTTAAGCTTGCTTGGAACGGACGAGAACACAGGCTTGCCACTTAAATAACCTATTAGCAATCCTGGATCTCTGAGTGCTGGCTTTATGTGGCGATGCACAATGTTCTAATCACTCACCGATGGAGGCTGCATTTGAATAGCTGGTCTCTCTATTGAAATCCTACCCTTCATAGACAAAGCACCAAAGCAACAGACTATTAAATGTAGTTAAATATTAGATTTCTCATTGAATGATTGCCCACACAACTGGTTTTATCAGCAGAGAGCTGCCTGTGACACAGGGGAGTTGAGTTAAGCCATTTTATTTGTTCCCATAATTGCATTCAAAGAGGGCAGGAGCGCAGCGGAGGAAATAAGAAAAGATTGGCACATTCCCGGAAGGACTCTTCTTTTGACTCCAGGGCCACAGGGACCTCCAGTGTGGAGCATACAAATGGCCAGTCCTTAATTAAATGTGAGCCCCTCTTATATTGGGTGGAATTAGCTATTATCAGATCTAGGCACAGGGCGGCCACTGAGACAAACGCTGCCCACTTGGGCTGCTCCCTTCCTGGTGCTTGGTGCGCAGGCCAGCTCGGCCAGGCTGTTCTGAAACGTGCTCCACAATGGCTCCTGTTGGTTCAAGGGGTTGTTGGCCTCATCTCTGCCCTGGATTTTGGAAAATTAGTGACCAGGTCCTGATGGAAAGAAACTGAACAACTGCATTAAAGGAGGGAAGAGGAGATTGCCCCTCCTGTTGCATTTCTAAAGGACACACCAGTGGGTGCTATGCCTGTGGGCCCACACACAGAGTTTTGTGCTCTGAACCCTGCAGGGGTTTCGGCGTCCACACCTTCCCCGACTTGTTTCTGATGGCTTCCTCACATATCCTTTCTCTGTGGCTATGGGATGACTCCTGCTCTCCTTCCTTTGCTCTGCCTCTTCCTCCACTTCCTAACCACAACAAACAGCAAATAAAACCCAAACCCAAACCAAGAAACCTAGAGCCATCAAATTGATTCTGATTCACAGAGACCCCATTGGACAATATAACTGCCGCCTGTGGGTTTCTGACACGGTGACCTTGACTCGAACAAAAAAAAGTTGAGTTCAGAGAAAAGAGATAAGTGAGGTAAGTAGGTCTAGAAAGAACAAAGAAGGTGACCCTGGCTATGGTTCATGACTATTAAGATGACCAGAAGGAGTTATGGGGGCCTGGGCCTGGGATAGCTAACTGCAAGGTCAGCAGTTTGCAATCATTAGCTGTTCTGCAGGAGAGACCAGGCACCCAGCTTGGCTAGGAATGGCTTTTGTTACTATATCTCTTTGTCTCCAGCCAGATTGTAAGCCATCAGAGGACAGGACCCAGGCAAGAGACTTGTCTTTTGATTTGTAGGTCCAGGGTTTGTTGTTCGATGCTGTTTAGTTGGCGATGACAGGCAACGGCAATACAGGGAGATCAGACTGCTGTGATCGACAAGGGCGTTCGTACACTGGCTGCTTTTGTGGAAGGAAACAGCCAGACCTTTCTGTTTTTAAAAAGCATTTCATTGGGGGCTCATACAACTCTTCTCACAATCCATACCTCCATCCATT
>NW_022103928.1:41563765-41565195 GCF_000313985.2 Echinops telfairi
AGAAAACCCTTCATGAAACGGATTAACACAGTAGCCAAAACAATGGCTGCAAGAATGCTAACCATCCTGAAGATGGGGCACGACCAGCATGGTTGGACATTTCTAACCTGCACACCATATGGTAACCACAGCGTCTACTAAAAAGAGAATCCAGGTGGCATTATTCCCAGGTGAGCGCAAGATAAGGACCAGTTTGCTTGGAAGTCAAATAGTTTGGAACCCATAATTTCAGTGCTGCGTAATTCTGGCTTCTCTAGTGGTATGTCTCTCCTCATTATATATGTTTCATATAAGAGGTGACATAAGTGTGGCTATCGTATTTCCAACTCATGACACCTTCCTGTGTGACAAAGCAAAACTGTACCCATAGGTTTTCTGTGGCTGATGTTTTGGAAGTAGCTCACCAGGCTTTTCTTCCAAGATGCATTCAGGCAAACGTCAACCTCCAACCTTTCAGTTAGCAATTGAGTACATTAACTAACTGCTCCTTCCCATGGACTCCCTTCACAATCCATCAGGAAGGAGATGGGGAGAGGAGCAGGAATGGTTTCCCAGACACAGAAGTGAGCAAAAGAAAAGTAGCAGGAAGCAGGCTCTACCTAACATCATTTCATACCACAAGTGCCTTGATGCCAACTGGCTGTGGGAATGGGTTTGGCTTCTTTAGAAAAGCCCTATTGAAGGGAGTAGGAGGGAGGGAAACTTATCTTTTAATGTTGCTATAGGATCAGTCACCGGGCAGCCTAGTAATTTCGAGGTCCATAAATAAGCTCTTTAAGACACTGCGGGGTATTGCCAATGAACAGGCATTACACTTTAACTCCAACAACCGTGCATTTTCTCTCGAAGACTTGAGGGTCTGTATTGTGAGTCGAGTAATAATTACAATTCTCAGGCACACTGAATTGGTGTTCACCTATCCAAGTGACATTCTCTTTCAGACTTACATGAGAACGAGCAATGTATTCACTGTGATTCTGTTGGTTTTCTATTGCTTAAATGCCCAGCGCCAAATGAGTACACTTTGGTCCCAACCATAATTACATTCTTAAGGAAACAGCTTTTAAATAATTCAGAGGCACATCTGTGAACACGCTGCAGGCTCTGTTTGGAGATAAGATTTTCTAAAGGGGGGAAAAGTCAGATATTCCCAGGGTGGCTTGGGGGTCAGGGGCAAGAAGAGGAGAAAGGGCAAAGAATTCGGCAACAGTCATTTCAAATTTCAAAGCAGGTTTGGAGGAATCAGATAGAAAGATTAGCCTGCCTTCGCAGCCAGGGGCCCAACCCTTCCCAGGCCTCCCTTGCTCCCTGACATGCATTGCTCGGAGGACTTTTGTTCTATCTCTCTGTCACTGCCAGCAGAAGGCTGTCCAGATAGTAGCTTGACAGTCAGGTTTTCCCATTTTCTAAAAAGCCACATCTCCACGAGC
>NW_022103928.1:41565295-41584164 GCF_000313985.2 Echinops telfairi
CCCCCCGCCTTCCCTGCTCAATTCCACATCTTGGGTCAAAAATGCCTCCTGATTCATGAGGCTGGTCTATTTGTGTGCAAGCCCTGTTCAGAAGTAGTGCGAGGCCTTTAAGCCCCAAGAGGGATGCAGATCTACCTCACAATTACACTGTGCGTGTAGCAGTGATAAAAGATGCAGCCACTGTGAGCATTTACCTAGTGACAACCACCACAGGGGCAGGAGCTCCTGAATTCCGAGGTCCAGAATGAAGTTGTTCCCAGGGATGCATCTACTATAGCCCCATGTCAAGAGCGTGTGCTTGGGAGTTGGGAAAGCCAAGGTTCTAATCCTTCTGAGGAACTTTGGTGGGTTGGGAGTTGGGCTGCTAATCATGAGATCAGCAGTTCAAAACCACCACCCACCTCTCAGGAGAAAGATGAGGTGTTCTACTCCCAGAAAGCTGCACTGTCCTACAGGGTTGCTATGAGTCAGAATTGACTCGCTGGCAGTGAGAATACCCTTTCTGAAGTTAGTCATGTGCTCTCGGGTGAATTGTTTAACTCTATAGGATCGTTAGAAGGAATCTGCCCAATAGGACAGGTCAAGCATTGAGGCATGTTGGCACAGGGTGTTAAATGGCCACTAGAATTACATTAGTCCCTGGGTGCAGATGGTTAACAAACTTGACAGCAATATTAAAGGTTACAGGTTTGAGTTTGCCCAGCGACCCCTCAGAAAAGGTTGGTGATCTACTTATGGGAAACCAGCCACTGACCACCCTAAGGAGCACAGCTCTCCCTGGGCCCCATGGAGTCGCTGTGAGACAGAGCTGACTTGAATGCCAGTGGCTTGAAGGTCATATTAAAAATAGTGGCCGATTAGACAGGAATGGTGCCTTAGAGATTAACTGACTAGCTTGAGAAAGGAAAGTTCAACACCCCAGCCAAGTCCCCTCCCATCTACAAAGTATAGCCTCAACCTACTCTCTGATAGATCTTTAATGGAGAGAAAGATTTACATGCCACAGAGTCCACAGCAGGGTTACAAGCTCTCAGGGCCAAGAGGGATCTTCATCTCGCTCTGATGTGTGAGTCCTCTGAGCAGGTATAGACAGCGGTGATGACGTAGGCAGAGATGGAGCTGAAGAGGGGTGTGTGTGTGTGTGTGTGAAGTCACGCAGTAAAGGTGTTTAAGGAAAACTTAGGGACACGACCACTTTTGCCTAATGCTCTGAGACAGCCGGGCAGATCACAAGCTCTGGAACCACACGGTTCTGTTCAAAATTCAACATTGTCTCTTTTCTAACTGTGAATTTGGGCATTTGCTTCTCCCAAATTCCTTTGCTTCACTTTCTGAATTAAAATCATAGTTTCTGCCCCATACAGTGTTTTGAAGATGAAAAATTAAAATATGTTTTATGGATTCAGGATGACCTCATGCACAATGACCCCGTCCCTGCACCATCTCCGTGACCAGTGGGTTAGACTGTTGTGATCCACAGGGTTTCTCTGGCTGATCTTCAGTAGATCAACGAGCTTTTCTTCCTAGTCTGGAAGCTCCACTACAATGTGGCCAGTATCAAAGTAACACACACACACACAACGTGTACACTGACAGAGGGGTGGTGGCTGTGTGTGAGGGAGCCTGGACTGTGAAGGGAACCTAGGCCTCCCACCTAGGCCTCTACCATTGAACAAGTAGCACCGAAGCCAAAAAGTCAAACCCACTGTCAGGAGTCTATCCTAACTCACAGTGACCCGAAGGGCAGAGCCGAACTGCCCCATGGGGTTTCCCAGGCTGTAAACCAGGATGGAAGAAGATTGCCACATCTTTCTCCCTTGGGTTTGAAGTACTGACATCTTGGTTAGCAGTTGAGCACTGTGCCATCAAAGCTCCTAAGAAGAACCCAGCCCATCAGAAATAGGCAATCAATGCTGGCTGCCATCAGGAGTATTGCTGTTATCACTAGTCTCTGATTATCCATCTCTGAGCTCTTGTCTTTCCATATATCCCAGAGGGGGATTTGTTCTGATGGTGTACTGGGTTACACAATGGAATGCTAACCACAAGGTAAGCAGTTTGAACTCGTTGCTCCGAGGGAGAAAGAGGAGGCTTTCTGCTCAGGTAAAGATTTACAGTCTTGGAAACCCAGCTCTACACTGTCCTGCAGCATTGCTATGAGTTAGAATTACACAATGGTAGTAAGATTGTGTGTGTGTGTGTGTGTGTGTGTGTGTGTGTGTGTGTGTAGGGGGAGAGGGAGACATTCACAACAGGGTCAGAAGGAAAAGAACAAATGGGTAGGGGGTTTGTGGAATCTTAATGGCGCAGAAGAACAGGTCAGGCTGAACTTAGATATAAGGAACAGCGCCCATAGGGATGGTGACTGCTTCTATTGTGCGCTTTGAGGGTCCTTTAATCATGAAATTGCTCAGTGAATCTGAAACCTACCTGAGGAGACCCGGAGGCCCCTGGGAAATGCTGTACCGACCCTGTCCTGGGCTAGACCCTTCCCATGGCCACCCAGGCTGTGGAGAGACGTGGCTGGAACCATCCTTTGTGCTATGCAGGGAACCTGGGAGCATCGATCACCTGACTGTACACCTGCGACTTGCCCACTTTGAAAGACCGGGCAAAATGGTTGATTTTGTTCAGTGCTAACACAAGTGGGCCAGAACGCACTGTGGAAGGACACCCGGCACACTGAAGGTTAAATACTTCAGTAGACTATCCCAACCATCACTCACTGACAACAGCTGTAGTATGGAATTAAAGAGGGCCAGCAAGGTTTGAAATTTTACCAGGAGCTTCATTTGCAAGTTTTTATTTCTCAGATGAGCCCAAAGCCTATTCCTGTAGGTTTGGACACTCTGATATAAGGAAGATGAATTTGGGGATAGGGTTTACAAATCACAAAATCTTCTCGAGACCCACACTGTGACTGGCATGTAATAAGCCTTCAATCAATATTTACTGAAAGACTGAATGCAATTTCAAGTTTATTTGATTTTTTTAAAAATCAGAGTGCATTAGAAAATATGCCATATACTTTTTCTTTTCTTTTTTAAAACTTTCCTATTTCTTCTCTCATTGAGATTATTTGCCCTTGAACCATCAGGATTTCAGAAGAAACAAAGTCTTAGCTGTTAGTATTCTGACAACATGAATCTCAGCTTTCTTATCTGTAGCATGGACCTGATAGTGGCTGTTTTGCCTCTTTTATAGGTTAATTATGAGGAGTAAGTAAAAGAGTATCTGGGTAAAAGGGTTTTATGACATGATTCAAGGGTACTGATTGGCGTAGCCCCTGACAGTAGAGTCCTGCATTAGAAATGGAAGGCTCTCTCAAGTACTGCCTCAATGCAAGAATACTTTGTTCTATTAAACTGGCATTCCATGATGCTCACCTTCCCGACACAATTGCTGAAGACAAAGCGGGTGAATAAGCAAATGTGGTGAAGAAAGCTGATGGTGCCCGGCTATCAAAAGGTATAGCGTCTGGGCTCTTAAAGGGTTGAAGGTAAACAAGCAGCCATATAGCTCAGAAGCAACAAAGTCCACATGGAAGAAGCACACCAGCCTGTGTGAGCTGTCGAAGTGAGCGGGTATCAGGCATCATCAGAACAAAAAATCATATCATTGTCAATGAGGGGGAGTGCAGAGTGGAGACCCAAAGCCCATTTGTAGGCAATTGGACATCCCCTTATGGAAAGGTCAAAGGGAGGAGAGGAGCCAGTCAGGGTGCAGTGTAGCAATGATGAAACATACAACTTTCCTCTAGTTCCTGAAGGCTTCCTCCCCTCTCACTATCATGATCCCAATTCTACCTTACAAATCTGGCTAGACCAGGGGATGTACACTAGTACAGATAGGAAATCTAAACCCAGGGAATCCAGGGCGGATGATTCCTTTAGGACCAGCGGTGAGAGTGGCAATGCTGGGAGGGTAGAGGGAGGGTGGGGTAGAAAGGGGGAACCAATTACAAGGAGCTACATATAACCTCCTCCCTGGGGGACGGACAACAGAAAAGTGGGTGAAGGGAGACGTTGGACAGTGTAAGATATGACAAAATAATTTATAAATTATCAAGGGTTCATGAGGGAGGGGGTAGCGTTGAGGGGGGTTGGAAATGAGCTGATGCCTGGGGCTTATGTGGAGAGCAAATGTTTTGAGAATGATGAGGGCAATGAATGTGCAAATGTGCTTTACATAATTGATGTCTGTATGAATTGTGATAAGAGTTGTAGGTGCCCCTAATAAAATGATTTAAAAAAAAAAAAAGAGAAAAGAAATGGAAGGCTCTGGGGTCACTTCTAGGCCACAGGTGGTGATTCCAACATAGGCTAACGTACAACTTGAGGAACTTTTGAGGGACTTGGAAACTAATGGGCAAAATATCCTTTCTGTTCTGAGGAGTCAAGCACTCCTTCCTGGGGCCACGGGTGAAGTAAGTGGAACCTGAGAGGTGAAAGAAACTAGGGAGTGAGGAGTCAATGGGTCGATGACTGGTAGCCGTTGACTTAGGGCTCCATGAGATAATCACTTTCATACAACTTAGAAAAGTAGCTTCTAGCATCACTGCTAACCCCTGAGTTTATTCTGTGAACATTCTATCATTCTGTAAAAGGACTTTTCGTATTTCATCTCTTGGGGATTGGCTATAGAGTCACTGGGTGGTGCAAATAGCTAACCCACGCGGCTCTAATCAGAAGGCAAGAGTCAAGCTCACCAGGAGGTATCTGAGGGAAGGGCTGGGACTCTCCTTCTGTAAAACAATCATGGAAAACCGGTTTTCAGTTCTACTGAGACACATGGGGTCACCAGCAGTCAGAGGGACTCAAATGACAGCTGGTTTTTTCTGGTTTTATGATGTGTCCCCACAGTGCCTGGCTGGATTGTGAAGCTCACAAGTCCTTCCAGTCCTTAAAGAAATGTTTGGTTCCTGATTTGGGCCCAGTGCTGCTCTGCGATGTGTTCTACTGCCTGACACCCAGGCCAACCATGTCCTTGTTTTCAGAATGCTCTTGGGACAGGGGTTGCAACCTGTTTTTCTGAAGTGACTTACTCAAGTATATTCATTGTACTTAGTCCTATATGGACTAATTTCTACTACTTTTTTGACAGTTCTTTTCTTTTTCTTTTTTTTTTTTGAGGGAGGTTTACATTTCAGGCCATCATTTTTGTATTCAACAATTTAAACAACTTCTTAAACCTCCCAATAGCTTGCCCCATTTTTGTCTTCAGATTTCTTCTTTCTCCCTATTATAGGGTATTATTTTTTATGGACCTATGCTCATTTATAAAAGTAGTCTTAATACTTTATAACAGTTTTAGATTTATAGAAAAACCACACGGAAAGTATCAAGTTCCCCTGTAGCTCCCTGTCCTTTGCACAAAAGTTCTGCTGTGATTAACATCATGCATTCCTATAAATAATAACCCGGTTACATTGTTCTTAACTAAAGTCCATAGTTTGTACTTGTGTTGTACAGTCCTATCTGTGGGTGTTGAAAAACTCATACTGCCATGACTCTATCATTTAGTTTCATACAGAAGAGTTGCAATGTGCTGAAAACAATAATGTGATTGATGGAGACAAGACTGAAGCAGTCAAGGAACTCATTTGATAGGATCAATGCTAAGGAAGGCAGTAGTCAAGAAACCAAACAATGTATTGCACTGGGCAAATCTGCTGCATGAGCCCTCTTTCAAGTATTCAATGACAGAGATGCCATTTTGAGAACTGAGCTGCCCTTGACCCAAGCCATGGTATTGTCAATGGCCTCACATGCATGTGCAACCCGGGGGATGCCAAAGGAAGACTCAAGAATACATGTACATGATGCGTTTGAAGTATGGTATTGCCAAAGACCATTGACTAAATCAGGGGCTGCCAGAAGAGTAAACGACTAGGTCTTGGAGGAGATAGAACTAGAATATTCCTTAGGCGTGAGGAAGCTGAGACTTTGTTTCACATACTTTGGGGACGTAATCAGGAGGGACCAGACCCCAGAGTGGGCTATCCTGCTGGGTAAAGTGGAGAGTCATTGAAAAGGAGGAAGCCCCCAAAGGAGAGGGATTGGCATAGTGACTGCTACAATGGATTCAGTGTAACAATATTGGTGAGGGTGAGGGTGAGGGAGAGGGTGAGGGTGAGGGTGAGGCTCAAGACCAGGCAATGTTTCTTTTCAATATGCGGCAGATTCTGCGGTGCCCATGTAGCCAATCTGAAAACAATAAAAATAATCTACTACCTATTCCCCCACCCCTCACCGCAAACTTCTGGCAACCCATGTTTATTTTTTTTTACTGTATCTTAAAAAAATTTTTTTTTTGCCTTTTCTATGAAGTCATACAACTTCCAGGTTTAGCCAACTGGCTTCTTACATTTAATAATAGGCATTCACGGTTTCCCCTCATCTTTTCGTAGCTCCACCTGCAGTGAGCAGTCCAGCATTGACCTGACAGTGCCGGGGATATACACCCAAGTCCTACACCAATCCAACAGCTTCCACATGTCAATTCAGGGACACTGACGGCAATCTTTGAGTTGTGCCGCCATTCTCAATCTCCTGAGTTGTTCATTTGCCAGCATCTGGCCCCTAGAGCTCCCATCTAACCCTTCACGGTTGGGTTGTCAGTTTGATGCCAAATAGATAGTTCTAGTGTAGATTGCTCAGGGTAGAGCGTTTTTGCTGGTTGAACTAGATGCCTGCTTGGCTTTAAGAAGACTTCAGGGAATGTTTTTATTTAGGGTTTCAAGGTTACCCCACAGCATTATTTCAGGGATCTTTCCAGCTTCCATGGCTCTAGAAAGTCGGGAGTCCACGATGATTTTAAATTCTGTTCTGCATTTTCTCCTTTTTAATCGGGATTCATCTATGGACTCTTTGACCAAGATGCTTAGTCAGGGCAGCCAGGCATGATCCAGTTCATCTGGACTCAATGACAAAAGATGAAATTGCTCCTGAAGGCAGTTAGCCACACTGTCCACAGCCTCCTCCAATTCCTGACTTGACTTCTTCCTCTGTTACCCCAGGCAAATAGATACCAATTGTTGTGCCAGAGATAGCAGCGTGCAGGTTTAAAGACCCCACACACTATGTAAAGCACTAGGAGGTAGAAAAGAAGCTCTAACATGTTATTCGGCTACTTGACTGGCATGTCTCCTGAACCCGTGCCACTAAAATCCCAGGAAGTATTCGGAGGCACTTCACCAGCATCAGCAACTATTCTCTTGTTGCTGTTCATCATTGTAAACACCACAACTATAGCCATTGCAGTTTTTCACACGTGGACCGCCGTATGGATAGCGTTGATCATAATTAATTGTGCAAACTTACTCTTCACTAACACGCTATTACCCCCTTCCTCTCACCCCTGGTAACCAGGAAGAACTTTTCTCTCTGTGTGTGCCTTTTCTTGTCATTTTATATAAGTGGGGTTGTATAATAGCTACCTCTTTGTGATTGACCTATTTCGTTCAGCGTCGTGTCTTCAAGCTCCACCTATATGGAAGTCTCCATCAAGACGTAATTTCTCCCACAGGTGTGTGTACGCACAGCTGCAGGACCTTCTGTTGTAGTAGGTTGCTCTGCGTCAGAATTGACTGCCTGGCATTTTATACTACCAACCACCAATAACAACAACAACTAGAAATGATTTTCTTCCCTCAAGGCTTCTCAGACCTCATCTCTAGGTTTGACAAAGACCCTAGATCGCAAAATGAGTGCCCAAACCATGTAAACATTTGATAGCTAATTCTTTATGATGTCCCCATCTATCCTTGGCTATTGTTACAATTTCTTTCCTTTTCTATCTACTTATATCTTATATTGTAGGCAGACAGTAAGCTCATTAAATATACCCAAAGCGTGCCTTCAAGTCAAATCTGACTTGTGTGAGGGAAAGATAAATTCTTGTTTTGTTAAGCCTGAGTTTGGGTGGTGTGTTTCACAGCAGCCATTGTGACTTAGGATACTCCGGAGTCACTCGGTAGAGCGGGAGTTCCTGCTTTCAGCTACTTACTAAAAGGTGGGAGATTCGAACTCACCCAAGGGGACCTCCTAAGGCAAGACCGGCCATCTACTTCTGAGAAACCAGCCACTATGGGAAAACCTATAGACACAATTCTAGGAGAGGCTTAGCACTGTGGTGAGTTAGAACTTGCTGGACCACAATTGGTTCCTGGTTAAGGAGACCCCAGTTCTATTTCAACTGGCAAGAAGCCCAGCTACAAGCCATTTATCCATATTATAATATGTAGCTAGGAGTTTATTTCTGACTAAATTGTAATCGTGTGACTAAGCTGTAAGCAGATGTGTCATTTGGCGCTTGTTGGAAGACAGCCTAAGGGGACTGACTGTCTCTCCTACAGAAAAGCCCATCTCCTGATCTCTCCCCTTTCTCCATGTCTGGGGCTAGACTAGGAGACATGATAAGTTTTGCATCACGTAGCAACCCCCAGATGAACAGTACCAGCTGAAGAGAGTAGAATGGGCAAGTAGAAGTGTGGTGGGCTGCTGTAGACAGGAAGCTACCAGCGCCATCTCTGAGCTTTATACAAGAGAGAAACTTCTCTCATCTTGTTTAAGCAGGTGCCATTGAGTGCAATCTGAGCTGCAAACATTACTGTGATCAACTACAAACCGAAAGAAAGCTTGAATTCACCCAGAGGTGCTTTAGAATTAAGGACATGACCATCTATCTATTCCTAAAAAAATCAGTCATTGAACACATTATGAAATACAGCTCCTTTGGGCTTCAGTAACTGCTATTTAACATTTTCCTTTACATATAGCCAAATATAACCCTAGTTTATATAAGGTTTTTTCCCCATTTATATAAAGGGTTTTTACATGTTAAGAGAAGGTTTCACACAGATATAAGGATGTAATGCACAGGGATACATATCAAATGATGGAATTGCAGGCACTGTATCTAGTATCTGAGAGATCTTCCAGGTGCTGCTCAATCCACTTGGTCGGATTATAAACAGACCCTGGACAAGAGGAGGGTGCCGGCAGCAGCCAGAGCAGTCACATCTAATGATAACCTTTCTAACTTAGTTTGGCATCAGGGTTTCTTAAATCAACATTTTGATGGATTTAGGAACAAAATTGAGATACAGAAATGCTGAAACCTGCAGGTTGAAGTGGAATAGCCTCACAATTTGAATGAGACAATGGGAACGCAGAGCTCCAATATAACTCTTTCAGTAAAGAAAACTCGGTACCAACGAGTCCATTCCAACCCACAGCCACCCTCTAGGACCGAGTAGAACTGCTCCTGTGGGTTTCTGCCACTATCACTCTTTACGAGAGCAGAAAGCTCCATCTTTCTCCCATGGAGTGGTTGGTGGTTTTGAGCTGCTGACCTTGTGGTTAGCAGACCAACATGTAACCACTGTGCCACCAGGGCTCCTTAAATAAGTTATAAAAGAAACATCATAAAAATAATTCTACACATCAAAATGCGGCGATAGAAACACCGAGTTTCCTGATCATCAACACTTGGTCGAGATAAAGTACAAGGGTCTCCCTTCCAGGTTCCCTGTGAGATTTCACACAGGACAGAGTGGAACCTTGAGAGATGGGGAACATGCTTCAATGGCAAATAATTGAATACTTCTTAAGTTGACTGATTTACTTTTGGAGCTCCACAATGGGATCCAGATGTCTCTCTTGGACCTGGATCTGTCAGTTCTGATTGGACAGATTGATTCGTGCAACCGTTCAACCAAACAGGTGGAAACACTTATTGCTTGGTTTCCCAATACAGTTGGTAAAGCATCTCAGAATGGAGAGCATGTTAGGACCTTGCACCCATTCAGAGGATATTTGGTAAAGGTTTGCTGGGATTCAACTCCCAAGGAAAAATGCAGACTCCCACCTAAACTTCGCATTACTTTTAGAAGTGGGATCCAGAACCTATTTTCTAAGTGTTTGTGCACGGAGTGAAGACATAGGCTTGCTTCACTATCATTCATGCAGTGATCCTTAGGACAACTTTGCCAAAAGGCAAGCCTTCCATGGCTGCTTCCATATTTCTAGCCTTTTGGACTCACAAGGAAATGGTCACAGCTTGGCTTGATGGTGGTTTGCATGACAAAATGTTGGCCTAGGTGGTAATGTTTTCATTCAGCCACATGAGCAAAATCACCCTCCAACACGTTTCCTTGTATGAGGAGCCTTCAACCAAGGGAGTAGAAAATGCCTGTTATGAAAAAACAATGCAGAGATTTCTAGATTTCTCTTGCATCCAAATAACCCTCACCTGGACGGGTTCTGACATGAGGGAACAGAGTCAAGTTTGAGGCGCTGAGAAGGGGAAAACATGAGTTTGAAAAGAACCTCTGTTGGGGCAATAGGGATGCTGCTCACCTTGAGCAAGAACAAACATCCAATTGATGGTGAAGCTTGGGTGGAAGAATAATGAAATCATCGACATTTTAGGAAAAGTTTGGGTCTCTCAAAAATCAGTGGACAACCCGTTTTAAGGGTGAATGGGACATTGCTGAAGGTGAAGCCCACAACTGCCGATCATCCACACCCATTTTCAAGGAAACACTTCTTCTTGTCCATGCCTTACTTGAGAAAGGTCAGTGCTTAGCAGCAGAAATAGCCAAACACCCTAGCCACCTTCAGTGTATACAGTACCGACTCAAGAATGATAGGCAAGCAGCTGTTTCAATGGGCTGGTGGCAGAACTTCACCCAGCTTAGAATGCAGACAAGAGCGGAGATGTCAGTGGAGATTTTAAATAAGAAGAATACGATCCCGAAGCATTTCTTGGAAGAATTGTAACAAGAGTTGAAACATGGCTTTACCAGCATGACTCTCAAGCCAAAGCACAATCAAAAGGATGGCTACCAGGAGAGGTGAAAGTGGTCCAGTCAAAGCAAAAGCAGACCATCTGTCCCACCCGCAGAGATGCTCTACTGTGGAGCACAAGTGGGACTGCCCAATAAGCAAGGGTTTACTCGTGCTTCCTTACTAACGTCTAATGAACGATTTCACATTTCATTCTCCACATCAAAGTTTCTGCTCCTAGGAAGACCTGGTATCTGTCTCTCTCCCAACCCCACAGCCTACAGAATCAAAGCCTCTTCCCAGATTCTAATCCTTGACAGGGACAGAGTACCCAATTGAAAAAAAGGTAAGCCCAGGATGATATGTACTTATGAAGGTTGGCAGTTGAAACCTGCCAGCTGCTCAGGGAGGGAGGGGACTAGGGAAGTTTGGGCTATCTGTTCTTAAAAAAGCTTTATAGCTTTAGAAACCCTGTGAGCCAACTTTGAGTCAGAATGAAAGAAGATGGGAAATAGTAGGGCCCTGGAGAAAACTCCTCCAGGAAGCCATTCTCATAAAAAGTTTAAGGGGCAAAGAGCTAAAAGGGAGGAGTTCCTCATGTAATCGAAGAGCTCTAGGAGTATGTACCGAGAGGGACCATTGTCCGAACAGAGCAGAAGCTCCCAGCCAGACAGACTCAACTCTTGCTCACCACTGCACCCCGCTCAGAATAAAGGAGATCAATGTTTTCTTGAAAGCTGCTGTTCAGAAAGACCTCGTTCTGACCCAGTCCTCACGATCTCCACTACAGTGTGTAGAGGAACATCCCAGAATAAGTCCAGTTAACTCCAACCACTTGGGCTGTCTAATTCTGTAAAGATTTACAGTCCTGGACACTCAGAGGGGCAGCTCTGCCCTGTCCTCTAGGGGCACTATGGTAAGGTGACCAGATTTTAACATTGGTCAAGCGGGACAAAAGCGGGACACCATTGATAAAACTCATATCCTGGAGAAATAGTCACATGGCAGCCGAAAACCGTATACCCTAGCTTGTCGTGCATTCTTTCCAAAAATCGGAACTTTTAAGAAATGCCGTGGGATGCGGGAAAAATTATTAAAAATCAGGACTGTCCTGCCAAAAGTGGGATGTCTGGTCACCTTACACTATGGTCGGCATCCATTTAGTGACACTTGCAGGTTTGGGGTGACTCCAACCAGAAGCCAAGGAGCCCATCTGGGGGATCAACTGCTCTCACATTCTATCAGCCTCATCCAGGAAAACCCTATCATTTCTCCAGACTCTTTTATACATTTGTATAAGGCCCTTAGAATAGGAAAATGAATATATTCTGTATGCTCGCCAACTGCAGGGGGGCCAGGGTAGTGCTGCATAGTCCCCCTTCATTTCCACTAAAATAACAAACGGCTTCCTGTGTTTTCATAAACCTTTGTGAGTGGAACCTTTGACCTCACCTGACTATTCTTCATCAGTAGAAGGCAAGGGCCCGCCTTTCGCGTGACGGCTGGGAGACAGCATCCCCGGGTGACAAGAAGAGGGCCGGGTGACCCCATGGCAGTGGGATTCTTATGATTGTTTTTTGAAGGAGGCAGGTGGTTCCAGGGCTGGGACCACAGAGGGAAGCTAAAGGTGTCCTGGTAGAAGTGGGGATTGGGGTGTGTGGGGGAGGATTTGGAGTAAGGGAAAGGAAAGAATGAGGGTTTGGGGGCTGGGGTAGATGAAGGCCTAGAAGGGAGGGCACAGAGACTCTTTGCTTCTCAATATACCTAGGGTCAGCCTGCGATGACCCTCCACATTTCAAATCTTGACACACACGCACTCCTGGTTGGGGCCCCTTCAGGCACAAAAGCACTATGTATTCTGCAGGTGACTCTCCAGAGCTCTATCCTCCACACTGGGAAGGTGCACCTGAGCACCTAAAGGAAGGAGTCTCCCAGTCCTTGAACCCCGCCTTGATGTTCTAAGAACAGGGCCTTAGAAGATGGCATACTGCTCAAGCCCACTCAGGTTTGGACTCTTTAGAGCAGTGGTTCTCAACCTTCCTCATGCCGTGACCCTTTCATACAGTTCCTCATGTTGTAGTGACCCCACCCCAACCATAAAATTATTTTTGTTGCTACTTCATCACTGTAATTCTGCTACTGTGATGAATCAGGCAACCCCAAAGGGGTCACGACCCACAGGTTGAGAACCGCTGCTTTAGAGCATTCCAGAAAGCTGGGGAGACCCTGATGCTGCCCCTCTGAGACATCCCTCAAGGACTGTCCCTTCCCTACATCACATTTCCTTGGGATTGTCCATGGCCAGGGTCACTTCAGAACTGAGGGGCTAGGACCCTTCTCTTTGTCTCCGAATAGGAAGATAGGGCCCAGTTAACCTGGAATGCATCTTGCATGGCTCCCTTGAGTCTCAAGAAGCTCGAAGGGAAAACCAAGTGGTACTCACTCTTATTATCTATGGTACTGTGCACGGTCACCTTGGGGACTCCAGGACCTGTAGAAACACAGTCAGGAGAGAAATAGAAACACAGCCGTTAGTGGAGAACAAGAAATAGACAGCGGTCTTTGGAAGAGCATTAACTGCGTGGACTCTAGTGGGGCACCCCAGGAGGGATGCAGTAAGGCTGGCTCCGAGGGCCAGTACAGGCCTGCCTTTCTAATGTTGTATGCGTGTTATTGACAAAAAAGCCAGTCAGAATAGTACTTTTCAAAAGTTATCCTGATAGCAATAACACCATTTCACAGAGCACTGACAATTGGTTTCCATCCCTGTAACATCACTTTTGCGATCCAGATTCAAATCCCATGTGGGCTCAATTGAGTTCCAGTAAATTACTTCTTGCTCCTATTGCCTTTGGCCAATATGTCTTCCCTGACGTCTCTAGGAGGCAGGTCGTATCTTCCTCTGGTTTTTTATAATCCCTTGTAAAAAGTTATTAGTCTAGCAGAAGCATTTTCCCACATAGGAAACTGTTCCGATGTCTGCCACCTATCTGTCAGCTTGTCCTGGCGGGGCTCACATGTGGGTCTGATGTTGGAAACTGCCTCGGCTATTTCAGAATACCTGCAGGTGGCCAGCCCTCGTTGGAGCTTCCAGACTGAGGCCGATGAGAAAGAAAGGTCCGGTGACTTCTGAAATCCAGTCGGTGGAAACGTATGGATCACAACATACAACCGTCTGACTCCCCTGATTTGAACGTTATCAGTCACTGGAGGTGGACGGGATGTGTGGAGGGGAAGCTGAAGCTCCGAGGACGAGGCTGACCCTTGGTAAGATGGAAGGGCACCCTGGCTGCATCGACGGACTCCCACAGCCAGTGGTGACGAGGATGACCCACGGCCGAGTCCTGGCTCCTTGTTCTAATCGCAGGGCTGCCAGGACTCCGATTTGACTTGATAGCAGCCAGCATACCTTTCCATTGTGCCGTCAACTGCTCTACCTTACTGCTCTCCGGGGCTAAGTGAAATATAGTGGCTTTAAAAAAAAAATCATTTTATTGGGAGCTCTTAGAGATATTACAACAATCCACAATTCAATTAAATCTAGCATAATTGTAAATTATTGTCACCATCATTTTCCAAACATTTTCTTTCTCCTGGAACTCTTTGATATCTGCTCCTCTTTATCCCCTCCCTCCCACACCATATCCCCCAGGAACCCTTATTTTTATATTACAAATAATAATTATTATTATTATTCTTTTTGCCATATCTTACCTGATCCACTGTATCCATTCACCTATAAATCTGTTATTCGTTCCCCTCAAGTGGGGTTATATAGTCATCTTCGCTCTTGGTTCCCCCTCCCCCCTCTTCCTGTACCCCCAGGGAATTGTTGCTCCCATTACTGTTTCTGATGGGTTTATCTATCTTGTATTTCATGCATCAGACGATCTTCATTATATAAATGAATAGATGCAGGTCTAACAAGATTAATGAGGTAAAACTGGAACCATAATAGCAAGGGAGGAAATACTACAGAAGAGGATAGTTATATGTTTCATCAGTGCCAGACTCCACCCTGGATATCCGCCCTCCCCCCACCCCCATCGTGGCCCTTCTGTGAGGGCCTGTCCAATTGTCATACAGGTTAGACTTGGAACTGTTTGCATAATCTCTTTTTTCCTACTTCTTTTTTGTGTCTGTCTATATAAGATGGGCAGGATAAGCAATCCCAAGGAGACATCAACGGGACTGAAGGTTCCAGGGAGTGGGGGTGGGGGGGCATAGAGGAGGCAGGAGGAGGGCAGCCAGGAGCCACTAGTGACAGGGACAGGGGAGTAGCAAGGGATATAAGACCCACAGGGAGAAGGGTGTAGCATTCTGGGTCGTTTTTGATCAATTGAAATATATCTGAGAGGAACAGCTGAGAGGTGAATGATAGGTAAACATAATAGTGAGGCAGGAGGAAAGAAAAAAGAAACAGGAAAGAGCTAGAAAGTGATCATATAATATATAGGTATAAATAGAGATATGTATGTATCTATGTAAATATATAAAGATAAGCATATTAGTCAATGTATTTATATGTATGTGTGTGTATATATATATAACTACAATAAGGAAACAGACTTTGGGCTTCTACTTAAATCTTATCTCAGTACAAGAATGGTTTGTTCTAATAATGTGGCATTGTATGATACCCACCTTACTGGCACAGTCATTGAAGACAAAATGGATGCATAAGCAAATGTGTTGAAGAAAGTTAATGGTTCCCAGCTATTGAAAGAAATAGCATCTGGGGTCTTAAAGGCTTATAGTTAAACAAGCAGCCATCTAGCAGGGGGGCAACAAAGTCCACATGGAAGAAGCCTACCAGCCTGTGTGATCACAAGATGTCGATGGGAATAGGTACCGTACGTTCAAAAACAAGCACTCAAATTGACTTGAAGAAGCATAGACAACGTGGAGACCCAAAACCCACCCATCAGTGGCTCTTGATAAGCTGTGTATCTGCAAGTTGACTTCTCTATTTTCTTTAGCAAAAAGAGAGCCCAGAAAGAAAAGGAGGGGGTTTTCTAAATTAATTTTATATCTTTTAAAATGAATAGGAAGGGCATGCAAGATGATTTTTTTCTTCTAACTTCATCTGCTCTTCTCTCTTCCTCTACTCATTCTGTTCTAGTTAGCTGCCTTCCCTGCAGGGTCTTACACACACCAAGCTTGTTCCCACTTGCCCCACTCTCTCCAAGACTAGAGTGCTCTGCCCCAGGACATGTGCTTGGTTTCTCTTCCCCTTCAGTCAATCTGCTCAAAGGCTTCTCCACTCATTCTTCCCGACGACCACACTACCAGCCCCTGTCCCCTTATCCTGCTTCCTTTGTCTTTGTACGGCTCATCAGAACTCATCCTGGAGTGTTAGGGCATCGTAGCATGTGGTTAACAGTGAGGTGTTTATGGTCCTTCAACTGCACCAGGATGGGGGCTCCATGACAGTCGAGGACTTGTCCCCCTTGCCATTCCTTCCAGCATCTACAACCGTGTTTGGAATATAGCTGGTGCGAGGCCACATAGAGTGGACAGGTGTAGTTCTGACTCTACACGCTGCCCTTAGTGGCCTGGTGGCCTGTGGGAGAGTAAAGGGAAGAAACAGGAAGGGGAGGTAGGCGATGGGTTCCTATGGGAACACTGCAGCCTGGGGTAAAACTTTGCTTTTCAAAAATCATTTTATCGGGGGCTCTTCCAGCTCTTATCACATCTTATTACAACCCATCCATTCCTCCATTGTGTCAAGCACATTTGTACATAGGTTGTCATCATTTTCAAAACATGTTCTTTCTACTTGAGCCCATGGGACCAGCTCATCGCCTCCATCCTCCATGTCCCTCCCTCACGAACCCTTGATTATTTATAAATTTTTACTTTTCTCGTGACTTATACCCACCAATGCCTCCCTTCATCCACTTTTCTGTGTTTGTCCCTCTGGGAGGGGGTTATATGTCGATTGTTGTGATCGGTTCGGGGGTGAAGCTTTTGCTTTACTTCAGGTGGGGACTGGGGGATGCTATGAACTCATCGGAGAAGATCACATCACAGCTGGAGGAAACACACTCTTTGAGTAGAGGGAGCACTGGACTTAGGGGCTCTGAGCTCAAGGAGCCCTGGTGGTATGGTGGTAACTCACTGCGTGCTAACTGCAAAGCCAGCAGTTGAGATCTGTATTTAGTTTGTTGTTGTTAGGGTCTTTTGATTTGGTTTCTGACTCATAGTGACCCTATGCCCAGCAAAAGGGAATGCTGCACTGTGTCAAGCCTCTTGTTGAAGGTCTTCTCCTTTTTTGCTGCCCATCCCCTTTAGTAAGCTTGATGTCCTTCTCCAGGGACTGGCTTCTCCTGACAACATGTCCAAAGTATGTACGATGATCAAGTTTTGCCATCCTTGTCACACTTGTCTGTCCATTTGTTACTATGGTGGCTTGTGTGTTGCTGTGATGCTGGAAGCTATATCGCTGGTATTTCAAATGTAGCACAGCCACCCAAAGTGAACAGGTTTCGGCAGACTAAGGAGTGTTCAGACTAAGGAACAGACTATGAAGAAGGACTCTGCTCCCCACTTCGGAGGAAGAAGCCTCTGAAACCATTATGTGCTTCGAAACTAGCTACTTAGTGGCTGTCCATTCTGGAAAGCTTTGCAGTTTGGCCTCTGTCCTACAGGGTCACTGACTGTCCTGTGAGACAGACCCAGCTCCATGGCACTGGGTTTGGTTTGGGGTCATTATCAGAAGTGCCTAGGTAACAGTGAGTCAAGTGGAGAACCAGGGAGTTTAGTCACATCATGAGAGCTTAGAGGCACTCCAGCCTAGGCTGTGAAGTGGACAAGTAGTCCAGGCCCAAAGGGGATGTGGCAGACGTCAAAGCAGTCTCCAGTGTCACGGCAAGGCATGGTGAGGCTGAATCATCCAAGGAGCACCTGAACCCTGGCTGAGCTGAGAGAGAGCCAACTGTGGCCATGGTGAGCTTACACAGCTCAACTGCCCAGGGACTGGCCCAGGCATGACCCAATGCGCATCCAAGTGCAGAAAAAGTCTGGACTGACCATGGCCCTACCCTATTCTCCTAGACAGGGCTACCAGGAAAAAATACAGGAGGTCCAGGACATGAGCATTCCAGCGACACAAGTAACTCTTTAGTTATAAATATGCCAGGTATAATACAGCACATACTCCCCAAGAATTCTTTGCTCCTAATTTGAAATTCAAATATTTCTGGATACCTTGTGTTCTTATTTGCTAAATCTGGAAACCCTATGCAGGAAGAAATGGGTGAGAGAGCAGGGTCTGCAATGGAAAGTCTATGCATTTGTCCCCAAAGACACAGCATTTATTGGAAAGGATTTAAGATTGGCTGTAAGCTTGAATAATTGAATCAAAGTAACTTTCCTGGCCCTCAAACCATTTGCTCCCCTAGGGACCTGATGTGAAAGAACAGATCAGTTATTGAGAAATAAAGAATGGACATTTATTTTCTCTGTGCCTTTCAGGATGAGTGAATTTGCAAACAGAGCATATCGTACCATCTTATTAATAATGCAAACAATGATGATTTATTTAGTCCCTACTATGTAAAAGCTGCTCCATGAGATTTTTTAATGTAAATAATGTCTATCCCTCCAGCACCTCTGCAAAGTAGATGTTACTGACAATATTTTACAGATGATAAATAATAGGTTTAGGGCACGTGATGTCTTTTTTCTCACCCATGTAATAAGAAAGTTTTTGAGTCTAGCTTAGTCATGTCTCATTTTTTGTCATTCATGAAGTTAATACATCTTTCTAAAACAAACAAACCAAAAAACAAGTTCAAGCACTAAAGAAGGGTAGAAAGTTAAAGCAAAAGCATCCTCTCACTCTCTCGCCTCCTTTGTTGTTCCAGGCGAACAGAAACCAGCTGTTGTACCTTGGATGGCTGCCTGCCTCCAGCCATCCACTACTCGATGATCTAGGGACAGAAGCAGCAAACACATTAACAGGGTCATTACCTGGGAGGGCCTATGGAACCACGACTTTAAAGTCCCAAACTAAGGACCCAAATTCCATAAGGAGTTTTCTGGTACATAAGCAGCCTCAGCAGCTACTCCCCCCCC
>NW_022103928.1:41584264-41589267 GCF_000313985.2 Echinops telfairi
CCCCCCCCCCCCATTTGGGGGTGGGTGGGGAATTTTTGTAAATTGATTTTATCACACTTTTGCTAATTCAACTTTTTACAAGCCTATAACTCTTGATGACAATGACAACAATGGGCTGTTCCTGGAGGGCACAGTGGGGGCGGGTGAGAAAGGGAGCTACTCTCAAGAGTTCAAGAAGAAAGAGAATGTTTTGAAACTGATTGTGGTAGCAATTGCACAAGACTGCTTGATGTGCCTGAACTATGGACTGAGATGATATCGTTTGAAAAAGGTTTTAGAAAAAGAAAACAATCGACCGTGCAACCCTATGCTTCATAGAACTTTTCCATCACACCCTCTTCTTGCCCCATGGTAACTAACTACCATAAACCTTGTTTCCTATACACTTGCATTTCGTTGTCTTTTTAGATAAATGAGGTCACCTCATCTTTGTCCTTTTGTAGTGGGCTTATTTCACTCAGCATGTGTTTAAGCTCTAGCCATACTGCGTCATGTACCAGGATCTCATTTCTCTTACTAGCTGAGTAGTTAGGGTTCCATTGTACATAGGTAGCTCATTTTTTTAATCCATTCACCTGTTGATGGAATGTAATTGCTTCCATCTTTTGCCTACTGTGAATAATGATGCAGTGAACATTGGTGCACAAGTCTTCGTTAGGATTTCTGCTCTCAAGTCTTTGGGGTATACTCAAATACTGGAATTCCTGGGTCACACAGTAGTTCTGTTTTTAGATTTTGGGGGGGGGGGGTAAATTCCACCCTGTTTTCCAAAAAGGCTGTGTCATTTTGCATTCACACCAATGGATAAGGGTCCCAATTTCCTCATATCCTCATCAACATTTGTGATTATTATTATTTTATCATAATCATCCTCAAACTCAAACCTCACTGTCAGTTGTCATTCCATCAATTCCAGCTCACAGGGACTCTATAGAATAGGGTAGGGCTGCCCTTGTGGGTTTCCAAAGCTATAAATATTTATAGGAGCAGCTGTTGGGTTTGAACTGCTGACCTTGTGGCTGGCAGCCCAACTTGTAATCCACCACACCACCAGGCCTCCTTTACAACCCAGTGAAAGCAAATGGCATCTCATTGTGGCTTTGAGCTGTATCTCTCTGATGGCTCATGATTCTCATCTTTCCATGTGTCTGGTGGCCATTTGAATGTCGCCTTGCCTGAAATATCTACTTAAATCCTGGCCTATTTTATAACTTGTCTTTTTATTGGTAAATTGGTAAATATATTTATCCTATATATTCTTACATGATATATGGTTTCTGTAGACATTCTCCTAGTTTCTTGCCTTTTCACTTTTTTGGAAAAGTCTTTTAATGAACAATAGCTTTAGCTTTTATAATGTCCCAATTATTTATTTTGTATTGTGCTGTTTGTGCTTTTGTCAATATATGAGATGATCCATTATTAAAAGAAAGGCTTAACAGTGCTGCCCCTGCACTTTCTTCTAGTAATCTTATAGTTTGTGCACTGGGTCCACTTGAATTTGTTTTTGTGTGCGGTGTGAAGCACAGGTCCTGCTCTCTCTTTCTGCACGTGGAAATCCAATTCTCCCAGCACCACTGACTGAAGAGACTCTCGCCTCCACACTGACCTAACACCCTCGTCAAACATCAGCTAACCATAGATGTGTGCGTTTATTTCTCAGCTCTATTCGTTGGGCTGTGGTCTATTGTTAGGCCAATGGCAGGCTGTTTTGATTCCTGTAGCTGTACAGTAGGTAGTAAAATCAGGACACGCGAGTCCTCCGGCTTAACTCTCTTCACTGCTGTTTTAGCTATTTGTCTCTTGCTGTAACAAAAATAGGTAAGGATTGGTTTCTATTTCTGTAAAGAAGGCTGTTGGCATTTTGATAGGATTGCATTAAACCTTGAGGTTGCTTTGGGTAGTATTAACATGCTAACATTCTTAGGACTGCTAATCCGTGAACATGGAGCATTATAAAATGTATTCCATTCTTTAATCTCTTTCAGTTGTATAATTTTCATTGTACGGTCTTTCATATCCCTTGTTAGTTTTATTCTTAGGCATTTTATTCTCTTAGATGCTACTGCAAATAGACTTGTTTCCCTCATTTCCCTTTCTCAGCGCGGGTGTATGGAAACCCTCCTGGTTTTTGTTTATTGACCAGGTGCCCTGCAACTTTCCTAAATTCTTCTGTTTGCTCTAAAATTTTCTTGTGGATTCTTGGTATGTTCTCTATATAGGATCATATCATCTGTGAATAGAGATCATTTTCTAATCTGCATACCTTTTATTTGATTTTCTTGTCTTCCTGCTTGGCAAAGACTTCTAATCCAAAAATGAATAGAATAGACTTCTAATACAAGAATGAATAGAACTTGTGAGAGTAAATATCCTTTTTCTTATTCTCAAATCTAAGGGAACATTCTCAGTCTTTTTTTATTAAGAGTAAGTAATATTGGCTGTTTATTTATCATATCTGCCTCAAATCCTATTAAGACATGCCCCATCTATTCTAATCATCCTCAGGGATTTCAACATGAAATAATGCTGGCTTAATGCATGTGTGGACCCTGCAAATGGATTTTGGGCTTCCATGGTCATCCATAGCCTGTTAGCCACTGTCATCAATCCATAGTCGAGAATGTTGTCTTGTTGGGATCCACAATCAATGCACATGGAGGCAGCAGTCGTGATCAAAAGACAGGTTGCTTTATGCAGATATGCTGTACAGACCTCCTTAGGGTATGGAAAAGGAAGAATGTTACTTTGAGGAGAAGGTTCTGCAAACCAGGTTCTGTTCCCAATTTAAGCTCTGATACCATTTCCTCCTTTGGATTTGGAGCACATCACACAGGCTGGTGTGCCTCTTCCATGTGGACTTAATTGATGCCTCTCTTAGACAGCTGCTTGTTTGAAGGCAAGCCTTTAAAACCCTAGATCAGCGGTTCTCAACTTGTGTGTCGTGACCCCTTTGGGGGTTGAACGACCCTTTCACAGGGGTCGCCTGATTCATAACAGTAGCAAAATTACAGTTATGAAGTAGCAACAAAGATAATTTTATGGTTGGGGGTCACCACAACATGGGGAACTGTATTAAAGGGTCGTGGCATTAGGAAAGTTGAGAACCTCTGCCCTAGATGCTGTTGTTTCAGATAGCTGGGCACCATCTGGTTTCTCTACCACCTTTTGCTATAGCACTTATATCTTTAGGGTCCACACATAGCCTCTACCTCCAGTGAATCCCCTTTGATCATAGTTGTGGAGTGACTAGCTTTGTTATCAGACAGAGAGCATTGTAAAGTTAATTGTGGCAGATGTAGCTAGGTTAGAATTTAATATCATTTGATGTCCTGTTTGACCCATTTTCAAGTGGTTTCAGTTAAAAAAAAAAAAGTGAAGGGGAAATCCATGTGGGTTAGCCCCTGGTAGATCCCCTCTGATGGACCAGGGATGTGAACAGCTTTCCCATTAGGCCGAATACATCAGACAGTGGATTGTTACAGATGCAGCTCAATTAATATTCAGTCCCTTATCATTTACTCTCTCTTATGATTGAGTTAAATGTATGCTCATTTTAAATATTTTCTTTCTTTTGATTGATGTTTTCATCTAATTTAGTTTGTATTCTTGTTAAATTAGTTTTGTTTTTAATGTTTTTATGTTTATGAAATCCAGGGTAGGAAAATCTATGGAGACAGAAACTGGGTCAATGGTTTCTTGAGGGCATGGCTCAGGAGGTTGGGGGGAAATGGGGAGCTAATAGTGATGAGTACAAGGATGAAGCAAATTGATTGTGCTGATGATTGTACAACTCTTCTTGGTGTGATTGAACTGTTGAATTGTATGGTACTTAGATGGTGCTGGTGAAGAACGATGAAACTGCCATGGGCTGCTAAAAGGACAAAGCACTCTCTTGGTAGAAGTATGTGGGAATTGCTCCTTAGAGGCAAGGGTGGTGAGACTTCATCTTCTATACTTTGGACATGTTGTCGGGAGAGATCAGTCCCTGGAGGAGAAGATCATGCTTGGTAAAGTGGAGGGGCAGCAAAAAAGAGGAAGGTCCTTAAGGAGATAGGTGGACACAGTGGCTGCAACAATAGGCTTGGGCACAGGAACAATAGTACGGATGGCACAGAAGCGTGCAGTGTTTCCTTCTGTTGTGCGTAGGGTCACTACGGATGGGAACTGACTCCCGAGTACTTAACAACAATTAACTACTTGCCAATAAAATGATTTATTTTTTAAAAGGATGTTGGTTGATTGCTTTTTATACAGCCAAAGAGATGATCCTGTAATTCTTTTCCTTTGTACCACTGAAGTGGTGTATTATACTGATGGATTTTCTAATGTGGTACCATTGCTGGAATAAATACCAGTTAGTCACAGTGTATGACCCTTTCAATATACTGTTGAATTCTGTTTTATAGTATTTTGTTGAGGACTTTTGCATTGATTTCTGAAAGTACATTGGCCTGCAGCTACCTTTTCTTGTGGTATTGTCTGGTTTTGGTATCATGGTTATTTTTTTTCAAAGATTTAAAAAAAAATCATTTTATTGGGGGCTTGTACAATTCTTATCACAATGCATACATACATCCATTGTGTCAAGCACATATGTACATTTGTTGCCCTCATCATTCTCAAAACATTTGCCTTCTACTTTAGCCCGTAATATTGGGTGCTCATTTTCCCCCTCCCTCCCCGTTCTCCCCTCCCTTATGAACCCTTCATAATTCATAAGTTATTATTGTTTTGTCATATGTTACACTGTCTGACATCTCCCCGCAACCTCTTCTCTGCTATCCATCCCCCAGGGAGGAGGCCATACGTAGATTCTTGTAATCCGTTCCCTCTTTCTACCCCACATTTCCTCCACCCGCCAGGCATCACCACTGTCACCACTGGTCCTTAAGGAGTCATCTGTCCTGGTTTCCCTGTGTTTCCAGTTACTATCTGTACCAATGTACATCCTCTGGTCCAGCCAGATTTGTAAGGTAGAATTGGGATCATGATAGTGGGGG
>NW_022103928.1:41589908-41591663 GCF_000313985.2 Echinops telfairi
CTTTTACTTTCCTCTTGTCCCACTATCATGCTCAGCCTTCATTTGGGTTTCAGTGATTTGTCTCAGTTACATTGCCCTTGCTGAATCCCTACCAGGCCTCTCACACCCTCCTTGCCACTGATTTTGGATCACTTGTTGCTCCTCTGTCCCTGGGTTGGTCAGCACCACCTCCTTACCCCCACCTCCTCCTCTCCCGTGTCCCCAGAACCGTTGGTCCCGTTGTTTTCTCCCCCAGACTCTTTATCCAGTCTATCTTATCTAGATAGATCTGTAGAGATAATAATATGCATAAAAAACCAAGCCATAGCAAGATAGGCGATCAGTGAGAACACAGAGATGGCAACAAAAAAGGAAACCAATTCCCATAGAGGAATAAATTAATTAAAAGAAAAAAAATTTAAACAGAAAGAAAAACCTGTAAATAGATCAAAGTCTGATTTTTGATCTCTAGGCATGTCCTTCAGTCAGGTCCGATGGGGTACCATGCTCTGGCCCCAGAGTCTGTCCTTTGTACTATCTCAGGGGCTCTCTGCTCTGCTCCCATGGTTGCTCTGCCGCACGCGTTTTGTGGTTTGCCTCGGTGTCTCAGGGTCAGTCTGGGCCAGTCCTGATGCTGAGTCTCCAGTTTTGTCCCCCTTAGAGCCCGGGGTCATCAAGGGACGGCGTGTCGCGTGGTGGGATCAACCATATTGTCCACCCTGTCCATTGGCTGTTCAGAGTGAGGATGTTGTCCTCCAGGCCTGGTGGGTCAGGATGTGCTCCATTCTCTGTTCCTCCCCCTAAGTGCTCCCATTTGCTTTGATCAGACATGCCCCTCTCCCCTAGCTACAGCTTCAGTGCCATCCTCTCAAATAAATTCTTCTGGGGGAGAAGGGCAGTTGTCCACGTTGCTGGTATGGGGGCCGAGGCCTCAGGCCCCCCCACTGGCTCCCCACTCCTTGCCAGCAAGCTGCATTCATCTGGCACTGGCTTTAAATCTGGTCCCTCTTTCCCTGTGGAGACACAAACAATACTCTCCCCTTGGGTGGGTCAGTGCCCTATTCCCCTGTCACATTTCCTGTTTTTTTTCTTTCCCCTTTCCTCCCCACCCCCCCACTTTGTAGTTGGCTACCCTATGTACCCCGGGATTTGGTCTGGCACCTGCCATACCACCTGGACCTTACCCCTAGAGTGTTTGTATACAGTAGCTTTTCCCTGTGCCCCTTTTGCATTTACCTTTCTGTTCTTTCTTTATATATATATAAACTTACCTCAGCGGACTCATGTTATACTTGTCCTTTTGTGCTTGGCTTACTTCACTTAGCATTATTTCCTCCAGTTCTTCCCATGTGGCGAGATGCTTCATACGTTCATCACTGCTTTTTAGCGATGCATAGTACTCCATTGTATGTAGGTACGACAGTTTTTTAATCCATTCATCTGTTGATGGAAATTTGGGTTGCTGCCAACTCCTTGCGATTGTGAACTGTGCCGCAATGAACATTGGAGCACAGATGTCTGGCCGTGGTTTGTTTCTTGCCTCTTCTGGGTATATGCCCAGTAGGGGGATTGCTGGGTCGTATAGTAACTCAATTTCCATCTGTTTGAGAAATTGCCAAATCAATTTCCATAGTGGCTGTACATATCTACAGGTCCACCAGCAGTGGATGAGAGTTCCTGTCTCGCCACAGCCCCTCCAACACTTGTTGCTTTCTGATTTTCTGAATTGGGCTATCTTTGAGGGTGTTAGGTGGTATCTCATAGTTGTTTTGATTT
>NW_022103928.1:41592523-41621433 GCF_000313985.2 Echinops telfairi
ACATCTTTACTATATTGAGTCTGCCAATCCACGAGCATGGAATATTCTTCCATTTGTTGAGGTCACTCTTGATTTCTTGAAGTAGTGTTTTATAATTTTCCTCATACAAAACTTTCATTTTTTTAGTCAGGTATATCCCTAGGTATTTCAATTTGTGCTTGGCTATTGTAAAGGATACTACCTTTTTAATCGTCTCTTCTGTGATCTTGTCTGATGTGTAGAGCAGTCCAATAGACTTCTGTTTGTTGATTTTGTATCCTGCTACTCTGCCATATTCTTCTATTGCTTCCAACACTCCGCTTGTGGAGTTTAAGGGATCTTCAATATATAGAATCATATCATCTGCGAATAATGATCATTTTGCCTCTTCCTTCCCCAGCTGAATACCTTTAATATCTTTCCTTTTTCTTATGTTGTTAGCTAGGACCTCCAGTATGATGTTAAATAGGAGTGGGGGCAAGGGGCATCCTTGTCTGGTCCCCTTTTTCAGTGGAATTGTTCTCATCTTTTCTCCATTAACTACTACGTTAGCTACTGGTTTTTCATATATGGCTTGTATAATATTGAGGAATTTTCCTTCTATTCCTATCTTCTTGAGTGTCTTAAACAGGAATGGATGTTGGATGTTGTCGAATGCTTTTTCCAAGTCATCTATTGATATTATCATGTGGTTCTTATCATTTTTCCTGCCAATGTAGCGAATAATGCTGATGGTCTTTCATATGTTGGACTGGTATCATGGTTATTTTTGCCTCAAGGAATTATCAGGAATTATTACCTTCCTTACCTGTCTTTTGGAAGAGTTTAAATGTGTGGCTTACATATTTATAATTTTTTAAACTTATGCACAATAAATACATCTACTCCTCACTTATTGCCAATCTTGGTATCTGACATTTCACATTTCCAATAGTAAAACTCTACTATTTTGCATATTCAAGACATACATTTGGTTGTAATGAATGTCAATGTGTGGTAAGACAAGAGTATCTCTACCTGTGATGGCTAAGGTTATATGTCAACTTTTCTTGGACGTAATTCTCAATGGTTTGGCATAGTGACACAATTTGGCAGTAATTTAGTGCTATAATTTGGTGGTTATGTAATGATGTGGTCATCCTTCATTTTCATGTATCATTGATTTTCACACAATAACTCTTTGAACCTCACCATGTCATTGCAGGAAGAGTAAGTGTATTCATTACAATGTCCTGATGAACACAGAGGCTGTTTCCTGCAGGTTAACATAAACAATGCTACAGAATACCCTGTTACATATATATCTTTGAACACTTATAAGACTGCATCTCTAAGGTTAAGCTCTCTACTAGCACTGTAATTACAGTGCTGAAAAAGTTGTAAAGTCATATTGTACTAAGTAAGCCCAGAGTTTATAAAAACACAAAAACTCAATGTTTTAAAACAATAAACTTTTATTTCCTGCTCATGTTATGCCTCAGTTAACAGATCAGCTGTAGCACTGCTGGGCACTGCTGGGCTCTGGTCCTGGGATGTCTTCAGTGTAGGATCTGGCCTGAAAGATCAGCTTTAATCTAGAAAATCCTGCACAGTGGCAAAGGGAGCTGAGCAAGAGTGCTTGAGAAGGCATCCCAGATGTATGTCATGTGTCTGTGGACAGTGCAACCTGCATGGGAATGCGGTGGCAGTGGTTACTGGTGGCCACCATCCCCACCAGTCCATGGTGACTCCATGTGTGTCAGAAAAGAATTGCCCTCCACAGGGTTTTCCATGGCTTTGTTCTTGTACGAATATATCACTAGGCCTTCCTTTGGAGGTACTCTTGGGTGGCTCTCAGGAGAGGGCAAAACTGGGCACAATAGGTAGAAACATTTAAATTTTCAATAAATATTATTCAATTGACATCCAAAATGTTTACATCAAGTTGCATTACATCTCTTACTCTATTATAGGAAATATCAAATAATAGATCTTGATAATGCTTTCACTTATAATGTCTTAATTTTAAGAGAATCTAAATTCATGGTTTGTGTTTACCTGATATTTGTATTTAGTGTGTGTCTATGTGTGCCTAACTGCCTATGGCCTCTTTACATTTTTTGCTCTACTTTTTAATGGCATTGTTGTCTGCAATTCAGGCAATTAGCCCTTGACTTTCTGCTACAAATATTCATCTTATATAATCTTTACTCTATCACTCAAAGGAATACCAGTAAGTACTAGAATTATCATGCTTGAAAATATGTTCCTACCATGTTTTCCACCTATACCAGACAAACAAAAGACATTGCACATAAACATCCACACTGAGACCTGTGAACCAATTACCTCGGTGTCCATCATCCTTGATGTCTGCTGAGTATCTAGCAGACACTGCTGCATATCACGTGTTTCATGAATGAATGAATGAATAAAGGATCTTCTAAACATATATTTAAACATAACATATGAAGGCAAAGAACTTAATTTAGGGTAAGGAAAAGTTTCCTAAGACTGTTCTGTATACCCCCGGTTTTTATAATTCAGGTTATTGTCTCAGGTTATTGCAGACACTTATAGGACTCCCTCCCCTTTTCATTAAGTACTCAGCATTGTGGCTGTTAGTTGTCATCACGTTGGCCCTGATGCACAGTGAAGGCACTTACAATAGACTGAAACGCTGTCTGGTCCCATCCCATCTGCACCATTTCTGTATGATCAAGTCAATTGTTGTGGTCACTGTGTATTTTGAATGCCTTCTAAGCCAGCAGATTTATTTTCCAGCAATGTATGGAATATCACTGTGATCCAAAGGGCTTTCATGGCTAAGTTTTGGAAGTCAATTGGCAAGTTTTTCTATTATTTGTCTTCATCTGAGTTTTGCTGAAACCTCTCCACCATGGATGAGCCTGCTGGCATTTGAAATACAGGTTGATCTTCTAACCTCATAGCGGCATATAAGCCACATCTGAATGACAAATTGACAAGTGAGTTGTGGAGTGCTAAGGGTAGCTGTCTGTCTTTACAGAATCTGAATTCTATGATTATCACTATTATCTTAACATGGAAGACTTGTCTAGATTAGCCAAATATAAACAACACGAACAAAAACTGCATTTCAAGAAGATACTAAATTTAAAAACATAGCTCCTATGCTCAATTTGGTATCTATTGATTATAACTTAACCATCTAACACATCCAGATTCTTGGCCTAAGACTGGATCCTATTGGTTCCTTCTTGTGACTGGTGTGAACTTCTGGGTGTTTGGGTCAATCTGTGGTCCAAAGTGCATTGGCTCTTCTTCTAGCTACCATCTTGCATTTCTGGTGCAAGTAGTCTATCCTCCGAGTTCTGTCTTGTGCGTGTTCCCAGATCACTCCCTGACTCCACCATTTACAGGATGGCTCTGTCCCTGAAATTTGGCAGACAATCTTAGAAAAACATCTGAGTCATTATAAACTTTCTCCTAAATTACAAGTAAGAAAGTCAAATATTCATAATCTGGAACCAGGTAACTTGGATTTGTGGTACTTTGACCAGACCTGAGTGAATGTTTACCTGAGACTTTGCTAAGAAAGGACATGCTGGACACAGTAAAAACAGTAACAAGATTTGGGGCCAGTTTGTACCATACCGTGAACCAATGTTAAATAATTGAGAACATGTTGACTAGTGTATCTTATGAGGTCCTTTATCACTGAAGAACATTTTTAAGTTGCCCTCCTTTACTTTTTTTTAAACTGCCTTTATACCTCCAATCTTATATACTTCTAGGCAATAACTAGCATATCCAATGAATTTTCTTTTGCATAAAAGAAAAGGCAGTTGCTGTTCAATAGATTCCAACTCTAAGTGACCCCATGTCTGTCAGAGTATAACTGTCGTATCAAGATTTTATAATGTATAAAGGTTTGAAGATTTGGCCTTCTGTTCAAAGAAACTACCCCTGGGTGGGTTAGGACCACCCACCTTTTAATTAGTAGCCCAGCACTTAGCTGGTACCAGGAGACTTTAGGCAACAAATAGCTCTCTATTATCTGTGCATAGATTATTTATATTGCAGATCAAGTCTGGGAAATCTTGCCTTTTGCTTTGTTGATCAGAAGACCCTTTAGGACCTAACGTGATTGCTATTGTCCTAGCAACTCATATGCATCGCTTCTTTTTACTTTCATATAACTCAGTTTATCAAATGCACTGAGCTTCTTCTATGTGCAGAGGAGCCCTGGTAGCACACTGGTTAAGTGTTGGGCAGCTAAATGAAAGGTTGGCCATTTGAACCCATGCAGTGGTTCTATTAAGATCTGCTTCCATACATAGTTACACGCTAGGAAACCCTATGAGGTTGTTCAGCTCTGGCTCACAGGGTTGCTATGAATCAGAACCAACTCCAAAGCACTCAAAGACATCACCACATGAAAGGCACAGTGCTGAGCCCAGTGGGACCAGATGGAAACAGATAAAGTCCTTCAGCAACTCAGAGTCTAACAGGGAAGACAGACACGTGCAAACATATGTCTTGACACAAGGTGGTCAGCACAAACCCCAGAAGTAGGTACAAGGCTTGGATGTCTGCACGGTGACTCCTATAAGCCAGGTACCAATAAGAAGGTCTCGTTCCAGTTTCATGACCAGCTTTTTATGTGTGGGTTTGGTGATTTTAGGTAAGTTACTTTATCTCTCTGGGTCTCAACTGCAGAATGTAGGATAACCTAGGTCTACTTTAAGATCCCTAGTGCTGCTATGGGCTAGGAATTGGGTTACTAACCACAAGGTTAGCGGTTCACATCCACTCAGGCCACTCTGAGGGAGAACAACGAGGCTGTCTGCTCCCATAAAGATTCACAGGTTCGGAAACACTACGTATGGTCTCTACATAAGTCAGCACTACAAATCCTACATAAGTCAGGATTTACTTGATGGCCATGTGTTCTGTGAGTAAGGTCTAGTTTTAGTCAGGTCAACAACAGCAGCCAATAATTCTGTTACATGCTGCCACCATCACCTGTGTCTAAATTTGTCATATGGTGGTGGCTTGTATGTTGCTGTGATGCTGGAAGTTATACTAGCAGGATCACCCATGGTGGCCATGTTTCAACGGAGCTTCCACATAAAGAAAAGAATAGGAAGGAAAAATTCCACTAATCTAATTCCAAATATTACCTAATGAAAACCCTATGCATCACAAAGACTATTGTCTGATGCAACACTGGAAGATAAGCTTTGGAGTTAGAAGGTACTAAAAGACACAATGGCCACAATGGACTTGAGCATCCAGGAATCAAGAAGAGGGTACAGGACTAGGCAGTGTTTTGTTCCGGTACATGGGTTGTCACGAGTTGGAGTTGAGCTGACAGCAACTACTAACAATGCAGATCCTGTACAGCAGGCGTCCTCAAACTATGGCCCACAGGCCATATGCGGCCCACCGAGGACATTTATCTGGCCCTCCGGGTGTTTTTGCCCCATTTGTTTTTTCACTTCAAAATGAGGTATGTGAAGTGTGCATAGGAATTTGTTCATAGTTTTTTTTTTTAAATTGTAGTCCGGCACTTCAACGGGTCTGAGGGACAGTGAGCTGACCCCCTGTTTAAAAAGTTTGAGGACCCCTGCTGTACAGGGTAATTAAGAGACAACTTTACCACAACTCAATGTGGATTGCATATTCCTCTGTACAGGCTAGAGTTCTGTATCAGAAATTCCTTTTGCATTGTAAGCATGTTACACGTTAAAAGTATGACCAAGGGCAGGGTTGGCACCTCATCAGACTCAATTGGAAAACATACATAAGAGTCAGCAGACAAATCTAGAACTATTTATAGGCCCCCCCCCAACTTTTTTTCCCTTTCATGTCTATCTATGTAAGATAGAAAAAAATAAGCAACCCGAGGAGAAAAGAAAGGGACTGATGGTTCCGGGGGGATGGAGAATAGGGGGAGGTGGGGCAGCCAACAAACCCAGAGACAAGGGAACAACAAGAGATCTAAAATCAATGACAAGGAGTGCATAGAATGCCTGGTGGGATTCGATCAAGGGCAATGTAGCCAGGAGGAATTACTGAGAGCTGAATAAAGGTCAAACATGATAGTGGGACAGGAGGAAAGTAAAAGGAAATAGAGGAAAGAACTAGGAGGCAAAATACATTTATAGAATCCTTAATATAGGTATGTACATCTGTAAATATATTAATATATCATGATAGGGATATATGCCTATGTACACATATTTATTTGCTTATTAAGGAAACAGATGGACATTGGGCCTCTACTCAAGTCCTCCCTCAACACAAGAACACTTTGTTCTATTAACCTGGTATTCTGTGATGCTCACCTTCCCTACATGATCTACTAAAGACAAAAGCGGGTACATAAGCAAATGTGGTGAAGAAAGCTGATGATGCCTGGCTATTAAAAAATATAGCATCTGGGGTCTTAGAGGCTTGAAGTTGCAACAAAGCCCACAAGGAAGAAGCACACCAGCCTATGTGATCACAAGGTGTTGACAGGATCAGGTATCAGGCATCAGAAGACCAAAAACTAGCAATCATACCTATGAGAATGAGGGGTGTCAGAATGGGAACCCAAAGCCCATCTGTAGACAATTGGATGTCTCCTCAAAAGAAAGGTCACAAGTAAGGAATGAGTCAACCAGGGTGCAGTATAGCAGCAACAAAACACACAACATTCCCCTAGTTCTTTAATGCTTCTTCCTCTCCACTATCATGACCCCAGCTCTACCTTACAAACCTGGCTGGACCAGAGCATGTACACTGGCACAGATAAGAACTCTCAACACACGGACTCCAGGTCAGATAAATCCCCCAGGAACAGTAATGGGAGTAGCAATACCATGAGGGTAGTGGGAAAGTGGGGAGAGAGGGGGAGGAAGGGGGAGCTGATCGCCAAGACTGACAGATAATACCCACCCCTTAACCCTGGGGATGAACAACAGAACTGTGGGTGAAGAGAGACAGCGGAGAGTATAAGATATGAAAATAATAATAATTTATAGTTTATCAAGGGTTCACGAGGGTTGCGGGGGTTGGGGAGGGAGGGTATAAAGAGGAGCTGATACCAAGGGCTAAAGTAGAAAGAAAATGTTTTGAAAATAATGATGGCAACATATGTACAAATGTGCTTGATACAATTGATGTATGGATTGTTATAAGAACTTTAAGAGCCCCCAATAAAACTATTTATTTTTTAAAAAGTGTGCCTGAAGGAGCACCTGGCTTTGCACAGTGTAAGTGGTTCCATTAGCAGCATGCAATGGAGGCAACTGTTGTTGGGAAATTGTCAGGGTGAGAAAATAACCCCCTTATGCTTTAGTCTTGGGTTAGGACATAAGTGTGCTTTAACATGAAATAAGTATGCAAGGGGCTTGAAAGATGTCATGGAATAATAGAATTTCAAGATTGCGTTTTTCCTTTTTGTTCCCTGTGAACATTTAGAAACCTCCTCTTACATTCTACGGTAAATTGCTTTCTTTGGTCACATATTAAGTATTTGACTTTCTGCGTATGACTGCGAGTGTGCTCTTATGTACACGCTCCTATAGTCATGTGAACATGCATATATTAACACATATGTGTCCACATACAAATATTTAGTATGGTGCCTTTGGCTCTGTCCTAATATTTCTTAAGTCCTTGCCAAGTTATCTGGGCGCATGCAGTGAGAGAGTGAATGTTCAAACTGTTAAATACAGATTTGTGAGGACACAGACTGAGGACTATATTGGCCTTTGTAAGCCTTTGCCTACAAAGATGATCACACTAAAGCAACCTTTGACCTTTTAAAAACTTTATTCAGAGACAGACAACATTCTGCCGCAAACAAAAAAATCCGACTTCCAAATTCTTGTACCTAGGAGGGAAAATAAATGAATCCAAGCCTACGTGTTCATAACCCAGAAATAAGGTTGTTGGGATCATGAAAGAGCCCATGGCCAGAGGTAATGTTGCAAGTGACACCCAGAAAAACTCTGGGGTGCATGACAAGCTTATAACCCAAAATCTTCCACTCTGAGCCTTTGGTTTCTAGCCTTCTGCATTGGGAACATTAATTTACACCTGCTCCACTGGATGAAGAAATGTGACAATTCCAGCTTAAAATGATGTAATTAAAAGGGACACAGAGCTGCAAAGGGAAAAAGTCATCCGAATTAAAAAAAAAAATCATAGAGACAGAGCTTGTCTTCATCTGTCTCATCGATATTCTCAGAGGATGTTTACGTGACAGATAATTTCCTAGCAGGAGCTAAACTCATAGTATGTAAACAATGGGAATTCAAACAGTCCGGCCACAGCCCGACAGCTCGCGTCAGCATTGATGAATGGCTGGGGACCACAGCTGCAGGGAGGGTGAGCCGAGGAAGGCTCTGGCCAAGTGAGATAATTGGCAATGGCTCTGGCTGTGCGCTGATTCCAGATCTCTTTATTTGTCTGCTCATGAATTATGCATCCCTGATACATACAGTGGATACAGGGAGGTGGTATTATCAGATGGATAAACAGGGAGTTAGCCAAGCTACGAACTATGGGAGATAATAAAAATATTTGTTCTAAAGACAGTATTTCTGCGTTCATGCTGAGTCCGATGTGGCTGCTTGTTCGATGGTTGTGACCTTGTTATCGCTGACATCAAACCTGCTGTCACCTCCACCCGTGCCCCAGAGCAATTTGGTTTTGCTTCTATCCCATCTTTATGTGTCCACGGAACTTGAAAGGGCTCTTACTTCCCATGCAGCCACCTAACTAGCATCCCACAGCAGGGCTCACAGACACCCGGGGGCTGTTTTCCACGATCACAAAGAATGGGGCAGCGTTAATGTTTTACAGGCGAGCAACCGCTAACTCAGGAAGCTCCGAGGGACACGTAGGGCTAACGGAAGTGTTTTAAATAGGAGAAACCTTCCAACACATAACATGCAGGGCCTCTGTGTGGCTTAGAGATGCACACTCCTGGTACCAAAAACCCATTCCCTTTGAGTCCATTCTAGCTCACAATGACCTCTCCTGCTCCGGAGAACTACCCCAACTATGGCCCCGGCCACATGCAGCCCGCCGAGGACATTTATCTGGCCCTCCGGGTGTTTTTCCCCCTTTTGTTTTTTTACTTCAAAATAAGGTACATGCAGTGTGCATAGGAATGTGTTCATAGTTTTTTTTTTTTTAACTATAGTCCGGCCCTCCAGTGGGTCTGAGGGACAGTGAACTGGCCCCCTGTTTAAAAAGTTTGAGGACCCTAGCTATACTGTTGGCTCCAAAGTTAAGTGCTTGGTGGTCAATTGAGAAGTGGGCAGTTTAAACCGAGCTGGCGATTCCCCGGGAGAAAGACCAGTGATCTGTTGCTGTAAAGTACAGCCTTGGGGAGGGGGGATGGGGGGAATGAGGAGCTGATACCAAGGGCTCAAGTAGAAAGCAAATGTTTTGAGAATGATGATGGCAACAAATATGCTTGACACAATGGATGTATGTATGGATTATGATAAGAATTGTATGAGCCCCCAAGAAAATGATTAAAAGAACAAAGTACTGCCAAGCAAACCCTACAGGGCCATTCTAACGTATTGTGTTGGGTCACTACCCACGTATCACACGGGCTGGGAATCCACTTGCTGGGCATGAAGGGCAACAATATCAACCGTCTTAATGGAAGCAGATCACTGGGTCTTTAGTATCATAAGCTGCCCGCAGTTTTAGGAGTTTAACAATGATTTTCAATCAAAAACAATTAAGTTCTCATTTGAGTTTTAACTCTCTATTTATGTCTTATTTTCCAACTCGATTCAGATCTTAGGAACCTATTTTATGCAACTCTGTAGAGACACCCCTTGGAAATACTGCAGCTTCAGTTCTAGACGATTGAATCAAGCAAGTCTTTGGTTACTTTCTTCGGTTCCTCAGTGCATACAGAAGTTGTGCGTATTCAACACTGCAGTTTATTAATTGCACACAGCATTATGAAGTATTGGATAAATTACTACGCAGGAACCCAGAGACACACAGTGGACACATGCTTTTGGAAAAATAGACTCAGCCACTAGCTCTCTGCAGGGTTGCCCTGAATCTTCCAATCGCAAAACAGTCCAAATCTGCAAAGGAAAATGAAAGGAGTGTAATCGAATGAGGTATGCCTGTGTCCCACACAGGAAAACGGACAGCGTCTTCTAAATAGAAAGTGGCAAATTACAGGTTGTGATGACAGAAATGGCAAAATAACTGACGGGTAAGATGTGTTCGTTGGCAAGTTGCAAAGCTGGTGAAGTGAGCTGGGAGACTGGTGCCTTCTTGTGAATTGTTGCCACACTGCTCATCTCCCAACTTTAGAGGTTGGCTTTGGTCAGATTGTTTGGTGTTTTTGTTTTGAATAATATTTTATCATGTTTTCGGTTAAGGTTTACGCAGCAGCTTGTATTCCTATTCAACAATGTCTACACGGGCTGTTTGGTGGCATCAGCTACATTCTTCCCACTGCATGGACATTCTCATGATCTCCTTTCTGGGTTTCCATGTCCATTAACCCATTTTCCCTGCCCATTACATGGTTATCATTGTTTTAAGTGACTCTGGTCTCATATAGATGATTTTTTAAAGGTGCGCAGTACTTTCAAGTGATAGTCATTCTCCCCCCACCCCTAGTCAATTTGTTATTTAGCTACAAGGTGAATTTAGGGCTTCTTTCTAGTTCAAAGATGAGTTCCCCAGAACACTGGTCTGTGGGAGTCCTCCCAGCTCAATAAGTCCCATAAGTCTGGTTTGCTTGTTTGTTTTTAGGACTTTGAAGTTCTGCTCTGTTTCCCCCATTCTATCAGGGCCCATCTATTGTGATCCTGATTAGAATCGTAGGTAGTGGAGGCTAGGCATGGCTAACTGTGCTCTTTAAGAGGTATAAGAGATCATTTAGAACCTGTTGTTGTAACTAAAGTATGCAAGCTTGATGGTCAAGTGTACTAACAAGTAAAGAGGTGTGTGTTTCTTATGAGACTAGTCCATAAAAATCATTGCCTAAGAGGGATTCTAGAACATCCGAACAATATCTCCAATCACTGTGGGGAGCTGAGCGCTCTCTGGTGAAATAGTAGTACTTAGTAGAATGTGCATATTGTGTGAAGAAATTCAAAACAAAAAACCACACTCACTCCCTTCCAGTAGATCCTGACTCACAGCTACTGGATACAGGGATTTTTATGATTGTTAAGTCTTTGCAGGAGCAATCAGCATCACTTTTCTCCCTTGGAGCAGCTAATGGGTTTGAACAGTTAGCCTTGCAGTTAGCAGCCCGATGCCTAGCCCACTAGACCACCAGGACTCAGGCTCATTTTAACCATTATATCTATATCTATATATTCATTTATTCATTAAAATAACCTTATTAGGTAGGTAGGTCCCTGGGTGGCACAAATGCTAAGTGCATTCCTATTCATTGAAAGGTGGGCTGTTCAAATCCACCCAGTAACACCTCAGAGGAAAACCTTATGATCTATTTATGAAAAGCAAGAGCCATTGAGACACTATCTACTCTAACCCATATGAGGTTGTCATGGATTGGAATCAACTTGACAGTAATCGGTAACTGGTTATGAAATTGGCTATATACCCCCATCTTAGATATTAGTAAACTGAGGCACAGAGATTTTTAGTAAATTACTAACATGTGACAATGGCAGAGATTAAACCCAGGTCTTTTGCCCACAGAGTCCAGTGACCCTCTGGTTGCTCTGCATGTGCATGTATCACTTTAGTATAAAGTTGCAGGATACCTAAGTGTTCATTCCTAGCTGTCTGAGTAGGTTGGGGCCAGTTACTTTAATGAGCTAATCCTTAATCCCCTCATCTATGGAATGAGATAATACTATTCCTCTCAATGAGTTGTTCTGAAGATTAAATGATAGCACACACAAAAATGTTTAGAATATGCTGTGCACTTGGTAAATCCTCAATAGGTGTATGTGTTACCGCAATTTCATTATGTTACTGTTATTTCAAGGAGCTGTTAACATTTCTTTATGCATTTTCCTAAGGACAAAATCCAGAATTCTGGAAGAGTTAGGAAAGAAAGAGGGAATGGGAAACACAAGGAAAAAGTGGGAGGAATGATATAACATTGTGAGGATTGCAATCTATGACATGAAACAAAATGTGTATGTAGACTGGAAAACTGATTTGCCCTGTAATGCAATACCCAATTCAAATTCAAATTTAAAACAACAACAACAACGAACATGTCTTTATCCATATTCTTTTGTCTGGGCTTACATTGGTGAGATGGTTGAAAAGACTTAGGGGAAGACCGTGTTAAAAAAAGAAAGAGTCTAGACACTCCATGCAACAGGACAGAAATCCGACAAGCATATTAACATTCGGCTTGCAACAGGACAGAAATCCGACAAGCATATTAACATTCGGCTTGCTACTTCAACTCTCCCTTAGTCCATATGGTACCTGCAGTAGAGTGGCACTTACACTCCCACTCATGCGCACCCCAGGCCACCTGGCAGTGGGAGTGAAGCTTGCAGAGATCTTCACAACTGACTCTATATTTTGTCAGATGCTTTAATATATGCTCAGTCTGCCAAGTTCACTTGCAGAAGCAAATGTACAGGCCCCTCTCCTCTCTCAATACAGGCAGTTTCTGACTCACCATCATGCTTGTCTTATAGCGCTTAGCTCAGCGGTCCCTCCCAGAGCCTCCCCTAACTATCCCGGCTGGCAGTGGAATATCATCCCATCTAAGCTCCACCCCTGAAGGCAGTGGACTGCTGCCCTGCATTTTACGCTTGCTACCTTCACGTCTCTTCCCTCCAATTAGATGACTAACTCTCTGAGACAGGGCTATGTGTTGAACATCCTGCTCAGGAGTACTCCAAAAATGTCTACTTAAATACAGCAGACACATGTTACATGTTGTCACATTTAGGATCTTAGTACAATTGATTTCCAGGGCCTTCAAGTACACTTTCTTATTGCTCAACCTCTTTTAGGTCCCACATTTTTTGAATCTGTAAAATGAAGTAGTAGGAGTGGATCTGAGATTTTCAAAGTGAGCTCCCTGGAGGCTTTTGAGAAACTTCTGTTTACATATTGGGTCTCCCAGTATGTTTTCCTTTTGAAGAAAGTGTTCTGTGGCGTAACACATGTTTGAAAACATGTCTATCAGATGACCTTTGAACTTCTTCTTGCCCACATGCTGTATGAATCTAAAAATAATCCTGACATCTCCACTAGAACGAAGTCCCTCAATGACCCAATTATCCTATTGCATTTATTACACTTACTGCTCTCTCTTCATGTTGCTGTACGTGTGAACACAGATCATCTCAGCTAACTAAACTCCCAGACAACTGAGGCTAAGGATCACCTGGGTCCTCACCGCGATTTGAAAATGGAAGACCTTGATTAACCCCTTGTAAATTAAATGAATACGTTTAAAAAGTATATGGTAACTGATATGTGTGCGAAAACTTTGGAAGACTGGAAAAGAATGCATGCTTTGGAATTAGGGTGTTGGCCAAGAACATGAAATATACCACACAGCACCAGAAGAACCAACAATCTGTTGGAAGACTTATAGCCAGAATGATCCTTAGGGGCAAGGATGGTACAACTGTCTCATTTCCTTGGGACTAGTTAGCAGGGGGGTCAGATCCTAGAGAAGGGCATTAAGCTTATAAGGCAGAGGCTCCGAGAAAAGCAGGAAGGCGCTCAACAAGATGGACTGATACAAGGGCTTTAACGTGGGACTGAAGCATAGTACGGAATCATTGTGAGGATGGCACAGGACTGGCCATCTGTGTGTGGTTGTTTTTCTGTTGTGCATGGGAGCACGATGAATCAGAACGGGCTCTATGGCAAATAACCACCTAACTTTCTCTCTGTGGGCGGAGATGGTACAAAAGAAATCAACTCACTCAGCAGTGTCGGGAAGAGAGGGAAACGAAGTGAGAAACGGTATGCAAGCAAGGAGAGAGCAGAGTGTGTGATACTTGTCTGTGCTGTGTATATGTATGTTCGTGAATGTGGTGGGTATATGCATGACAGTGTATGTGTGTCTGTGGTCATGCATGTATGTGCATGGGGGTGTACATGTTGTTCACAGATGCACCTATACGAGCCAATGGCCCAATGAAAACATTCACATTTAAATATTTATGTTGTTGGAGTGGAATCGCTCCCCACAATTTTCTCTGTTTTTGTCATGTCAGTGAGCAAATAAGGGCACTTTAAACAGAATTAATGATGTATAACACCACAGAATGAAATATTTTGTAATGCATGTGTGAATGGACTGTGGAGAGTAAGCAGAAGCATAATTGGAACATCCACGCAAGTCACAATTTTAATTAATTTTCTCCTGCGTTCACAACTGCCTTGTTACAGTGCGACAGGACAGATGTTCTCTCTTAAACTCCAGCCTCCTACCGTGTGCTATTTTTATCTGTAAGTTCCGTTTCTCCAATGCGCTGCAGTGAGACAGGTCTGTGTGTTTCAGGAGGAAATCCTTCCAGAAAGCAGGGACGAGACAAGTTAACCAAAAACATCATTTCCCTCAACTGGGGCGCCTCGGCTCTAAGCAGAGGGGCACAGGTTCGGATCAAAGTTCTGCAAGGCACATGAGCCTGCAGAAATGGAGGCACAGTAATTAAATCCACGAGGGACCGGAGAATTGGCCCCAGGCTGGCTTTGGTGCATCAGAAATGAGTGGAAGCTGTAGGAGCCCCAGGAGAAACACTCCTGAAGGTCACTGTTTGCCTTGAGGTGCTCATTACACACCCATGCTGGGAGAGAACTACCTTACAAACACATAGGCTGGGGAACTGTGGCTCTACTGAACTCACATCCGGGCAGAGAAGGTGAATGTTAGTGATTCCTCGATTCTAACACACCCTCTCTTGTAACAAGACCTATTGGTTTCAGAAGGTTTTATGGTGCTTGTAAGATCCAATCTGATTTCAGAAAAATTATAACCTGAGAAGGGCACTGTGACATAGGAAATGGCATCTCACACACTCTCTGTAAGGCTATCATTCTTCCACTTCCGCTGATCCAGAATCGGCTGTAGGGCTCCGTGGGCATCCCCCTCTGGGTTTGGGGAGAGGGGCCACAAATTTGCATGTCTAAATGCAGTGGCGGCAGCAATAGTCTTGGACATGGCAACAACTGGGAGGCAGGTACAGGTGTTTAGTGCTGCTGTGCATAGGGTCGCTCTGGGTTGGAACCAATTCACAGGCACCTAACACAACAACAACAAACAACAACAATAGTTCCAGTGTATTCTAAGGACACTCTTTGAGAACAGGTGCTTGAAAATGACAGTTTAAAGCAAGTGCCTTTCTAGCTGGTCTGAAGTCAGAGAGGACATTTAGGCAGGCAGTGCTGGAGATGGCCTTGGAGGAGTATGTGGCTGGGGACCTGGGAATCCCTCTTTGTTTGTTGCTTGAGAACTGTCACATGGAACCGAACTCACTAAGTTTCCACATGGACTACTCTGACTCTATGTCCCTCAGTCATCTACTCTCCTGCCCCAAAGAAACTTCTCTATTTGGCTTGGGATACGTTTCAGTTATTCCTCTGGGCATGCTGGTTAGACTCTTGCTTAGACTGGAGTTAACTGAACTTACATCACCTCAAAGAAAAAAAGGGGTCTCTAGGTCCTGGGCGTCCAAGTGATGTTCTTTTCTACGGTGAATTAATTTGCTGTTACTTCTTAGACCTGACCTTCCAAAGCGGTAGAGAGAACGGTTCGCTAAGATGATAAATATTAGCATCTCACCCCAGCTTCCCTGCAGGTCCTATGGCTTCAGTCTCCAATCTGCAGGCTCCTCGGATGTAACATGTGTGCCACTAATATTATTTATAGGGATCAAATAAGGAAAGGAACTAGACTACAGGTTCTTGGCAGTTCTTAGTCATTTGAGACCCAAAGGAATAGGAATTATTTTGAACCAAGTCCCTAGCTTGTGGGACAGTTCACATGCTAGGTTAAAGATCAGAAGTTCAGTTCTACCCAAGAAGTGCCTTGTTGTTCTGCTTGTGAAAAATCAGACACTAAAAATCCTAGGAACACAGGTCTATGTGGGCTAGTTATCAGTCAGACTGACTCCGTGTCCCTGGATCTGTGTTTTGACTCATGTAGCTATTTCTTAACAGTAGGTGGGAATTCTGTAGAGACAAAAGCTGGATACCATGCTTACGACACAGAAGATGCAGGAAAATCTGCCATCTCTTGGCTTGAGCACAGGGAAGAGGGTCCCAGAGAAGGCTCAGGGACCACCTTATTATTTTTTTATGTCACTCTTATTTTTAAACAACCCTTACATGCCACCGTGGTCATGCATATTCTGAGCAGAGGTTCCACAAACTTTCTCTGGCCCAGACAGCCTGACCCCTTGGTCCGCCCTCCCACACCCAGTGTGGTTCACCAAAGATGCCACCGCAGCAATTCCTTGGGTCAACCAAGGAAATGATACCCTTTTGTCTCCATACAAAGTCAGGAAGAACTTGGCCTTTTGAGTCTAGGATTTGTCATGAAGGAACGTTTTGTTTCATTGTGAACTGGTGGCTTTGGACATGTATACTACCAGACCCGAGAGGGAAGAGGGGAGGTTTCTTGGCCAGTTTGCATATGGCCTGTGGGTCAAAAGTGTTCCCCCACTGGAGGATAAAATAGAGTTCCCAGGGACCCATCTCTGATCTGGAGCCAGGAGGAGTGGTTGAATAGCAGCAACCAGTCTCATTCTAAGGGCTGTTAGAAAAAAAAAAAGTTACCCTTGAGACAATTCCAATACGTGGTACCCCGTGTGTGTGAGAGAGTACAACTGTGCTCTGCAGCGTCTTCTGCGGCTTTTCTCACAAGCAGATCAGCCAGTCCTTTCTTCCCAGTGCCTCCAGGCTGGGGGAGGGGTAGTAGAACCTCTACCCCCATTAGCAGCTAGGCACTTAGTTCTACTGGCCAGGGACTCCTCTACTGCTGAGGCCGACAGGACAGCCCTGCACTTTGCTGTATATGTGAGCAGAAGGTGAATGATGTGCGGGCTCAGGGCTCTGGGGAGAGAGATGTTGAATTGAGGGACTGCAACTGCTTTAAAAGTATTCAAGAACTTTGTGATCAAGAGGTGTCAATGGGATCAGGTATCAGGCATCAAAGACCCAGAACAAAGCAACCATATCAATGTGAATGAGGGGGAGTGCGGAGTGGAGACTCAAAGCCCATCTGTAGACAATTGGACATCCCCTTACAGAAGGGTCACAAGGAAGAGATGAGCCAGTCAGAATGCAGGATAGCACCAAGAAAACATACAACTTTCCTCTAATTCTTTAATGCTTCCCTTATTATCATGACCCCAATTCTACCTTACAAATCCGGCTAGACCAGAGCATGTACTCTGGTTCAGATAAGAGCTCGCAACACAGGGAAATGAGGACCGATAAACCCCTGAGGACCAATAATGAGAGTAGGGACACCAGGAGGGTGAGGGGAGAAAGGGGGAAGCGGTTACAATGATTTACATATAACCCCCTTCCGGGGGGACAGACAACAGAAAAGTGGGTGAAGGCAGACAGCGGTGGGTATAAGACATGAACATTTTTAAAAATAAATTATCAAGGGCTCATGAGGGAGGGAGGATGGGGGAGGGGGAAAGATAAGCTGATCCTAAGGGCTCAAGTGGAAGGAGTGTGGTTAAACATGATGACGGCGACCTATGTGCAAGTGTGCTTGACGATGGATGGACGGATTGTGATGAGAGCGTAGGAGCCCCCAATACATGATTTAAAAAAAGTATTCGACCATTTAAGCCCAGGAGCAGCCCGACAAGGGAGAAGGAGCACGATCCTCATTGCACAGGTGATGGAACAAAGCCCAGGAAGGTATTTCCCTCTTTGCTCCCTTCTTGACGAAGGGCCATGGAAGAATCGGTGTTTTCAAGGTTACCCGACACCGAACGTACTCTTTCCTGGCTACTGGCAGCACTTACAGCCTTTCTCAAACATCTTATCATCTTCTTGGGCCTTTTATTGTACTCTGGTGGTCTCAACGTCTCCCTCCGCGGAGCCCTGGGCCTGCACAGCCTACCCTTCTGCTCAGGTGTCCAGGAAAGCCCAGGCTGCTCCATGGGCCCTCTGTGGGCAGCAAATGGCACAGCCAATGTCCAGCAGAGACTCCCAATGGTTGGCACTAGTCCCCTGAATGGGTGTCACAGCTTAGTTAATCTTACTGGACGACGGGCTGCTTGAGGACAGGGGCTGCCTGCCCTACTCAACTTCGTGGTTCCAACACTCGGCTTAGCAAATCAGAGGCAACAGAGGAAGACTTCCGGAGCTGAGCTGTCAGAACCTGTGTGGCCTCCCTAGGTGATAAGGTGCACTCAGCAGAGGTGGCGCGGCCCACCCACAGGCGGGGACAGCAGAGGTGAGAACTTGTCAGTGGTTCACAGACCTCCTAGCAGGTCTGGGCCTAGCAGGTCCCTCACTAAATGTGCAGTGCGGTGGTGCCCTCTGGTGTCCGCTGCTTCAGGAGAGTTCAGGGTATTCAGCTCTGGTGGCTTGGCATTTTCCCCTGGCACAGAAGAGAACTGTGGGTCTCTTATGCCCTGGGAGGACGCCCGCCCGTCGGAAAGAACTGGTTCCAATCCACCATGTGTTTTTGGGCAGGACACAACGGTGCCTTCAATATTCTCATCTGCACCATAGGTGGTGGCTCTGCTTGTGGGAAGAGAGGAAGAGGGTGTGTTAGCTCTCTTGGTGAATTACCTCGACATTCTGGGTGCTGCGACGGACTCTGACTAGGAGGGGGCTTCTAAAAGTTCGTGGAGAACTTCAGTTATCTCTCAATTCCAGTTTTTCCATGTCCACGGTCAAGGCCCTTCAGAGAGCAGCATGCCTGCAATTCTCTGGGACATGGTTGGAGAGTTTCCTGGGGTTCTCCCAGCATTCAGTGCGCGCGCCGGCCACAGCCTTCCCACACTACATTGATCCTTCTGTTAGCCGTCACCCACTCCAGCCTCTTCCAAACTGGAGTCCTCAAAGGCAGGGACTCTGCTGAGCCCTTCCTGAGTCGTCAGCATGATTGGCAGGAACACAGTTAGGTGCTCAATGACTGCATGGAATGGGTGGCTGAGGTGAAGGTCATAATCCATTTTAGGGAAACCCAGGCCAAGGTGCTTCTCCCTGGAACTGTCATGGGCTTACTGAGAAAGCAATCAGGAGGTGTCTGCTTGTGTAAGGTGGCACTTTATATTGCACAGTCTCCTCATAAATGATTGCGTGTGGGTTTAACATGTGATCAAGACGGGACAAAGGTACTTTCATCATTTCAGGAAGAAAAGCTAAAATCTCAAGCTCGCTGGCTACTTGATAGAACGCCATGACGGAAGTGACTTCGTTACGCGAGGGGGCGGTGGTCTGTTGTCCGACAGGAAATAGAAAAGGACGCGGCTCAGGTGTGGGGCCAGTCCCCCAGGTAAACGAGCAGCTGGGGACATGCCGCCGAGATCAAGGGACTGCTGGGCTTTCACCGCGCTCTTTAAAGGAAAATCTGATTCAAATAAAGTTAAACAAATAACGTGTGTCCACCCCTCCTAAAGGGGAAAAGACGCAGCGATATTTGAGAGGGATCTGATCTCTTGAGATTTTGAAAACGAAATCGTTTTGTAATTTTCAAGGGCTTATCAGCTCCTCTGTACTGAAACCGTGCACGTTAGAAATGAGGGTAGAAACGCAAAGTGGCTCCGAAGTCATTGTCGGAAGCAGACTCTGTACCCCTTCATGCGCCTCTTGTTTTGCAAGCAAGGCTTTCCTTTTAAAAATATGACCAAGCTCTGCATCCAGTCTCGGCACCTGTGACTCTGAGGCCTGGATGAAGCGGATTCCGTGGTACAGTGGCATTTATGAGGGCGCCCTGGTGGTACAGTGATTCAGCACCCAGCCACTGGCCGAAACGCTGGCTAGGACGTGCAAACAGCCAAGGCACTGGGTTGGAAGGGCTTGTTTGTGTGGACCTTTGAGCTCACCTGGAAGGACAAGACCTCAGAAGAAAAGCTTGGGGAACGACTCTCCCCGCCATTAGCAGCTGTTGAAAACTCTATGGGGCACAGTACCACTCTGACCCAGAAACGAAGAGTAGCCACAAATATAACTGGCTTCTAAAACTGGCACTAGAGAGTTTGGAGTGCATAGGAACCCAACACCTTTCCCTTACCACTCCTGTGTCCCTGTACTCATCTGTCGCCGATGGCTACCAACTGTGGACAGCTCTGTTGCTCAGATGGTCAGCGCCTGCCACTGCTGCCGTCCCATCTGGTTGGTTGGGCACAGTGTCACCCTGACGTCACCGTGTGAGGGCCCATCTGCTAGTGCTGGAGAAACCACTGCCACAACAGAGCCCTCTGCATTTCCTTCATCCCTGAAAGAAGAGATTCCGTCTCCAGGCTGCTTTATCCAAAATGAACATGGACTTGGAGCCAGGGCTTCCTCCGGAGCCCAGCACGTCTCGAGAGTCAGCTCTTTCAGGGTTTTGATCACAGTTCTTGCATGCGGTTGAGTTTGAAGGCAACTGGATCCATGAGACAACTCTGCACTCAGAAACTCTTTACCAACTTGGAGTGTGGATTCTCTCCTAGACTAGGGATCTCTTTTCCCTGGGAGATCCCTAAGTCTCTTATCCATACTTACACCTCACCTATATATGCCAGGAAAAGCTGCCTACCCAAACCCCAAATCCATTGGCCCAGTGACCTTGGAAATCATATGTCAATATAGCTTACACCTAAGGAGACCTGGTGGTGTAATGGTTATAGGTTAGGATGCTATCCATAAGGTCTGTAGTTTGAAATCACCAGTGGCTTCATGAGAGAAAGATGAGGCTTTCTACTCCCATAGCCGTACTGTCTTGGAAACCACAGGCCAGTTTTACCCTGTCTGATTGAGTAGCTATGAGTTGGAATAGACTGATGCAGTGAGGAGGAGCCCTGGGTTAGGAGTTGGGCAGCTAACTGTGAAGTCTGTAGTTCATAACCACCAGCTGCTCTGTGGGGCAAAGATGAGGCTTTCTGTGTAAAGACTTGCAACCTCAGAAACCCACAGGGCAGTCTTACTCTGTCCTGTAGGATTGTTATGAGTCAGAATCCACTCTAAGTCAGTGAATTTGAGTTTTGAGGTTTTGAATCTGATTTCAAGATATATCGATTGTTCTGTGTAAGATTCATATACAAAACTATCCTTGACAAATCAAAACTTACGAAAGCTTTGATTTACAAGGCAAGCTATAAATTCTGATGGAGTCAGAGCTGACTGGCTTTGCAAAGAGGGGGATTTCTGAAGTGGGTCACTGACCACCTCCGTTTTCTAAAGCCAGGTATATGTGAAGCATGAGGAGAGGATTGGCAAAACAAATCACAGACTTTTGGTCCAGAATAAGGAAACAAAATTGCTGCTGCCTGGGTCCAAACTTCAAACACAGGACAAAACCACTCAGTGATCATTTGAGAGAACCCGGATTTTGAGAATTGCTAGAGATCATTAGCTCCGGCCTTGCCCCACCAGAAAGCACCTGTAAAATCCACTGAGGCTCAGAGAGCCTAAACTGAGCTCTGATTCCCACAAACGGTTCTCAAATGCCAGGCAGAGCTTTAAAAAAGGTCAACCCAGAGAAAAGAACCCAAGCTCCCACCCACGCTGCATACATGTTTCTCCACTGATGGTTTGGGTGGTATTAAAACTCTGTTCACTTTGTTATCTCTGGGGATATTCATTCTAAAGTTCTTAGTAGTAAGACCCTATTTAAAATAAAATGTCCCCCAAACATCCATTTATAAAATAGCCCAAAGCTGCATTTGAGGGGGGGTGGGTAAATTTCCTTGATAAATTTGTAACTCCCTACGGCGCAGTCAGGAGCTCTGGTGGCTGCCAAGTGCAAGGGAAGCTCTCCAGCTGCTCTCTGCAGGAGAAAGACGAGGCTTTCTACTCCCCAAAAGAGTAAAAAGAGTTAGTCTTGGAAACCCACCAGGGTAGTTCTACTCTGTCCTACAGGGAGCACCCATGAGTTAGATACTGAGAATGTCACATCAGAGTCAATTTGATGGTAGTGGGTTTGAGGTTTGAATATAAAGTCAGTTGATAAAAAACCGAGAGTTAAAGTGAAAGAAGTTTTATTTCAGTCTCACATCCAATATATTTCTGTATTTTTCACTCACACCGTATGGAAGCAAATAAAAACAATGGAAAACGTAAATTAAAAAAGGAAAGGAATTGCCTTGAAAGATGCTTCTGTGAAAATAAGTTTTCTCATTTGGGTTTGAAACATGTTTGAGATCTATTTTCATACTCTGTCTTCTGATTCATTATACATCTTGTTTATTAAATCGATTCTGCTGGAGACGAAACTCAATCCAAGCCCTAGCCTGTAGGGTAACAGGGAAACCCCCAAGCTGCAGAGCGGGGTTCTGGCGACGGACCATCTTTACTCCCCGGCTGGGCGTTGCTGTACCCCCACTTTGTTGTTACCTGCCATCCAGTTGGTTCTGAGACTAGAACTGCTCCGTGTCGTTTTCAGGACTGCCCGTTTCGGAGGCAGGTTGCCAGGCCTTACTTCCGAGTTGCCTCTGCATAGTTTGAATCATCCACTTTTCAGGGAGTAATTGACACAAGTGAAGCTATCCTCACTGCGTCGGGTGTCACTGCTGGGCAAGGTTGGGACAGCTAACCAAGCCCACCAGCTACTCCCCAGGAGAAAGACGAGGCTACCTGTTCCCGGAGGGACAGACAGCCTTGGAAATCCGACATAGGATTGCTTGGGTCAGCACTGATTGGAGGGCGAGGGGGGGGGCGGAGGGCGGGGGGCGGGGTTTCACTGGTTTTTCCAGAGTCGCGGAGTGGTGCAAGCCAGGACCGTCCTCAGATAGGGTCCCGGATGTACGAGGACTCCTGTTATTGCATAAATCATAAATTGGTTGTGATGTAAGTCCACTACCTGTCTCTTTTAGTTTTCATTAGTATTGCCTTTATGGTCAGTGGCTTTATAAATCCAATCTTTATTTATTTGGGGGGGGGGGTTGGTAATATTACATTTGAGAATGATACCATCAGCCAGCTGCATCGTTGCCTGTAGGACATATGATTAAGGGTCGTATGGACAAAAACAAAACAAAATGAGATGTTTGGAACATGTGTCATAACTTAAATACGCTGTGAGGGACAACGCATCATCAAAAGCTTGGAGATTCCAGTCCACCCAGAAGTACCTCAGGAAAAAGGCCTGGTGATTTGCTTCAGAGAAATCAGAAGTACAAGGATAGGTTTATAAAACCCGGATCCACACCTTAGCCTCTGTGCCAGTCCTACACTGCAGGGTTCATTTTGGTTTTCTCCCTTTCCATATTTGTAACTTAGATCTCTAATAGTGATCAGTGTGTCTGTGGGGCCTGGCGTTCTTATTTATTGAATCTCTTCTTCCAAGAGAAGCCGTTTCCATCACAATCATCAGCAACATCCCTCAGAGACACCCTTTCCATGCTGTCAGGCCTCGATCCCACGCTGGACCACTCCTCCCTGGGGGCTCCCTCTTGCCTCTGCTCCGGGGCTGACACCCGCCCCTTTGCCCCACACAGGGCCCATCACCCTATGCTGGCCACTGGCCTTGCTCTATCTAGCTTTGGGACTGAGGCGATCAGGAAGGGCAGGGAAAGGGAAAGACGGGAGAACATGAAGGAAGAAGGAGGAAGAGGGAGCAGCAGATGGGAAGGGAGGGGGAGAAGGAAGACCATGAGGATGAGGAAGAGATTATTTAAAGCGTCCTCCCCCAGTGGGCATCGTACAGCCTTTGGGTACATGTGAAGTCAGGAAAGGGAGATGGCTTTCAGTGACATAGCTTTCTATAGTATGCATTTCCACAGTATCGAAGTAGCAACAGAGCGTTCACTGCATTCTAACTGGGGATCCGTCATAAAAACAGAACACTCCGTATGCACATACCTTAAAATATAGATTCAAAAATCATGTCTAATGTGATGTCTATTGCTGTGTTCATGGATTCCCTGTGGTTCATGGACACCTACATTTTGTCTCCTTCTCTGCGACAGATGATAAAATAGCTCTAAAAACACATTCTCAGTGTTTTACCATCATTCACAAGTTGTTTCACAGCATCTAATACCTTCCTCTGGAGAAAAAAAAACCAAGGGAAACCCAAGCACTCATTTTTTCTCGAAAGGGTCGATTTTAAGCATATGTAAGATCGCTCTTTATCTCCATTAGGACAAAACGCTGCTGGCTTCTTTGCTCCTGTATTTCCTGCAGCAAGCACTCCGTAAGGAATGTTGGTTCTCCTCCTCCTTCTACTCTCACCTTCTGAGTGTGTTGTTGTTGTTGCCACTGGATGTCAGTGCAGCTGGTTGATGAGCCCCTGCATCCCCTCCCCTTTCTGTCCCGCTCCGGGAGTCTCAGACAGCCTGTGGTGGTTGGTGGACAAGGGAGCACTTGACTCTTCGTGAATCTGTGTGAAATTTTCAATCATAACTATCAGCCTTTGAGTAATTAGATTGTTGGGAGGGCTAAGAAGGGGACTAGCACAGGCAGTTGGGGGTTTATGATTTTCTTTAAAGGAGTAGTTTACAAAAATGTTTAATTTGTTGCCAACATTTAGAAATAAGGTATTTTTATATTAAAAATATGGATTTTGAACTTCTGTGGAAATAATCAGAATTCCAGGAGTTTAACAATTTCTGCGTGGCACAAATTAGCTGGAGTTGAGGAGCCCTGCAGACATGAGATCATGTTCCTACTACCTACTCAGTGGGGTTCACTCATTGACACTCTTCCCTTGTCCCAGAAAGAACCCTGGTGGCCTATAGGATAAGCTCTAACCGCAAGCAGTTGAAACCCACCAGCAACAATGTGGGATAATGGTGAGGCTACCTGCTTCCATAAATATTAATAACCTCAGAAGCACTATGTAAGGCCACTCCGTCAGAACTGAGTCAATGGCATTAGGTGGGTCTTGACTCTAGTGAGCATTATACCTGCAACCTTCTCTTAAACAATGAGAAATGAGTGAAGTAGAAATCAATGGTGAGAGAACATTATTATCACTTGCTCTTTTTCTTCTATTAGTATCAATAAATAGAGATCAATTCTTTTTTTTATATTGAAAAAGTTTATATTTAGCGTTAGCCAGCTGGGCTCACTTTAGATGATTCCAGTTTTGTTGGCCACATCTAAAGCGTCATAGTCAGGAGCCAGTCGAACATAGGCCTTCTTCTCACCGTCAGGCCTGCTCAAGGTGTTGACCTTGGCTACGTCAATGTCATAGAGCTTTTTCACAGCCTGCTTGATCTGGTGTTTGTTGGCTTTGGCATCCACAATGAACACAAGTGTGTGGTTATCTTCGATCTCCTTCATGGCAGACTCTGTGGTCCAGGGGAACTTGATGATGCCATGATGGTCCAGCTTGTTTCTCCGGGGGGCGCTCTTCCGAGGGTATTTGGGCCGCCGGAAGGTGGGTGATGTGTGGATCTTCTTTTGTGTGTGTGTGTGTGGCTGCGGACGCCTTTCAGCACGGCCTTCTTGGCTTTTAAAGCCTTTGCTTTGGCCTCCGTTTGGGCGCCATCTTCGTGAAACGCGAGATCAATTCTTTTTACGTCTTCTTACTTAAGAAGATGGCAACTTTGCTAGAAGAAGTTACTAGATATTTCCAATCTAATCCTTAAAATTCATCTGTGCTGGGCAATAAGATAATGTTCCCTAGTTCAAAAGCAACTCAAATGAATCCTCCCACTACAGTGGGTTGTGTGGTTTGCTGTTGACCACATTTCGTTTGGCAATGGTTCCTCTATTCCGAGTGTTGCTTCCATATTTACTTTGGAACAACACACTTTTCATAACTAGCCTTGAAGGGGTAAAGGAGCTTTGTTGTGAGTGCCTTAAGAAAACCCAATTAATTTAAAGTAAAAAGATTCAGATGGAAAATCAGGTTCTGATACAATGAAAATGCCAAAGTCGGAGCTTACCCAAGTCATACAGGATAAAGCAAAGCCAGAAAACGACAATTTATCCTAAATGACTGTGGCATGAGGGAGTAAGATTAACAGGCCAACAAGCCAACCCAAAACATGTCCAAAAAGGATGTTTCTATTATATCCACATCACTATCCGTTTACCCTCTGCCCGTAGAACTTCTGGAAGGAAGGTGGGCCACGTTAGCCATCTCTGTAAGGTGGTTACAATTCTTCAGGACACTTTCATCATACTAAGTCGAAAGGATTTCTTCTCATTCAGATCCACAATCAATGCTCATGGAAGCAGTAGTCAAGAGGTCACACAATGCATTGCATTGGGTAAATCTGCTGGACAAGACCTATTTAAGGTGTTCAAAAGCAAAGATGTTATTTTGAGGACTAGAGTGCATCTGATCCAGGTCTTGGTATTTTATTTTATTTTAAAAAATCATTTCACTGGGGGCTCTTGCAGCTCTTAAAGCATTCCATACATCAATTGTATCAAGCACACTTGTACATGTTCCCATCATCCTTTTCAAAACATTTTCTTTCTACTTGAGCCCTTAGTATCAGCTCCTCTTTTTTACTTCCCTTCCCCACCCTCTCACCCTCAAGAACCCTTGATCAATTATATATAATTATTATTTTCATATCTTACACTGTCTGCTGTCTCCCTTCACCCATGTTTCTGTTACTCTTCCCCCTCAGATGGAAGGTATGCTTCAATCATTGACCGGTTCCCCCCACCCACCCCTACCTTCCCTCTACCCTCATGGTAATTGCTACTCCCATTACTATTCCTGAGGGGGTTATCTGTTCTGGATTCCATGTGTCAAGAGCTCTTATCTGTACCAATGTACCTATTCCAGTCTAGTCAGATTTGTAAGGTAGATCTGGGGTCATGATAGTGGCGGGGGAGGAAGCATTAAAGAACTAGAGTAATGTTGTGTATTTTGTCGGTGCTATACTGCACCCTGGCTGACTCGTCCCTTTCTTGTGACCCTTCTGTGAGGGGGTGTCCAATTGTCTACAGATGGGCTTTGGGCCTCCATTCCAACAAGTCATGGTCATTTCAATTGCCTCATATACATGTGAAAGTTGGACATTGAATAAGGAAGACCAAAGATAAATCGATGCATTTGAATTGTGGTGCAGCAAAGAATATTGAAAGTATGGACGGTCAAAAGGACAAAGAAATCTATCTTGGAAGACGTATAGCCTGAACGCTCCTTAGAAACAAGGATGGGGAGACTTCGTCTCACATACTTTTACGTGTAATCGGGAGAGACCTGTCCCTGGGAAAGAACACTGGGCTTGGTACACTAGTGGTTGTTAGGTTCCAGTGAGTTGGTTCTGGTCCATCATGACCCTATACATCTTATCCAATGATTGGTCTATTTGTTCCTTAGGTGCATATGCATGGATGTATTTTTTTCCAGAGAGCATGTGTGAATGATAAATTGTACTTACGAGGGTACACCCTCCAAATCAGAATTTTTTTTCAAAGTTGTGTATTTAAATATTTTTTACAAAACAACCTTATCACCTGCAAAGTACTCTCCAGTACACCTACTACATCTGTCAACTCTGCGATTGATTCCATTCTTGGGAAAGAGTTTTCAAACTCATCTGTTTGCATGGCTGACAGCACCTCCCTCGTTTTTTTTCCTCACCTCTACTGTGTTGTCAAGTCACAGTCCTTTCATGTCCCTCTGCATCCGCAGAAACAAAAAGACACCACAGGGAGCAGATCAGGTGAATAAGGTGTGTGGGGCAAGAGAGGCATGCTGGGTTTTTTTTGTGTATGTGCCAAAACTGGTGCACTGAGATGGTTGTCTGAGCAGCTGGATTGTCGTGGTGGCAAAAACAGCCCCCCGTCTGCCAGAAACCAGTCCTTTTTGGTCATACTCTCTTATGCTATCTTTAGAACTTCTACGTAGAAAGGTTGATTAACAGTCTGACCTGGTGGAACAAACTCTAACTGCTCTATGAGTGGACATTTTCATCCATTAGGGAAGTTGACGGACATCCAGAACAAGGTTTGTCATCAATCAATTTCACCTTTTTTGAAATGAGAAAACCACTCATACACTTGAGTTTTTCCCATAGTGCTGTCCTCGTAAGCAGTGTTCAACATCACAAGAGTTTCAGAGGCATTTTTCCTGAGATGGAAAAAAAACTTTATAGCCGCATGGTGTTTTCTTAAATCGGCCATCCCCCAAAACAAGGTTCCAGTGAAACTGCTTTTATGAAAAAATTCACTGTGACCAGAGAGAGCTTTCCAAGTGACGCCACTGGGTGCACTAAGAGAGGTGCTCGATACTCGCCTTGGGGGAACAATGCATCCGTACTACAAAAGCTCCTCTCTGCGCAGTGCAATTTGTTTTTTGGGTGGCACCCCCTATGTATTTGTTCATAATGTTCATTTTAAGAACAAGAGCTTTGTGAGTTCAGAAGCACACATTGAAAGTAGTTTTCCTTTAGCATCAGCTCATGGATTTTGTCCCATGTCTTCTTGGTTTGCTTTCCTAAAGCTAAGAAATATGATGCTAACCTGAGACTTGAAAAAGAAAAATTTTAATTCCTGTTTTTTTTTTAAGCAACAAAGTCAAATTTATTTATGAAGAGGCTTCATGAAATTCATAGATTCCATTACCCTTTCATTCCATTTTTTCATGAACTTTTAAAAATTCCCTCATGTTTCAAGATTGAGTGGGCCAACATTGGATGACACAAAACAAAAATATCTGAGAACAGAACTTGGCCTACGGGCTGCTACCTTGCCAACTCTGGCCTATGGAAACAGGCTAAAACTTAAATATTGTGTTTTTTAAATTCATTAAATCTTAGAGTGAAACCAATATTCATCCCATGGAGCACCTAGCTTGTACTAGTAAACATACTCTCCATAGAAATGTCTAAGGGTGTTAACCCAGACTCTTAACCTCTCCTTGTCTCGGC
>NW_022103928.1:41623276-41625102 GCF_000313985.2 Echinops telfairi
GGCAACATATGTCCATATGTGTTCGATACAATTGATGTATAGATTGTTCTAAGAGTTGTAAGAGCCCCCAATAAAATGATTTATTAAAATTTAAAAGTAAATAAATAAAAGATTTTTCATCACCTAGACCTAGAATAAAGGCAATATGAATGAAAGGAGTGGGGAGATTCTATAGGTATTACTTATTGCATTGAATTTTACTATTTTAAAATTAAAAAAAAAATTATTGGGGGCTCTTTCAGCTCTTGTCACGATCCATACATATATCCATTGTGTCAAACACATCTGTACATATGTTGTCATCATTTTCTAAACATTTTTTTTCTACTTGATCCCTTGGTGTCAGCTCCTTATTTTTTTTCCCTCCCTCGCCCTCCTTCCCTCTCCCATATCCCCTTGATAATTTATAAATTAGTTTTTTCCCCATGTCTTACACCGACTGCTGTCTCCCTTCACCCACTTCTTAATGGATATTTCTAGTTGAACACTGCGGAACATGACCTCGCATTTTGCAGCAAGGACTCAACACTGTTCAGACATTTACTCAATGAGGGAACCTATCAAGCAGTAGACATGTGAATGGTTGTTAGGGAGGAGTATCTTGGCTCCTGTTAAATGCTTTGCTTGGGGTCTGGCAGAATTTACTACTGAGCTTACAGCTTCCAAAGTATTCATATAAATTACACTGATGGTATTGCCTGCCTTGAGAATCCCTCTCTTTGTTCTTGGTACATATGGTTCCAACTATTTCAGGGATAGAACAGATGTTCCCACTCACAAACATACTGGCAATGCTCAGAGGAGCTTCCAACCTTGTTCTAAACATTCACTTAGACAAATGCAAAATTAAAAAGGGCAGCCGAGGTGAAGGCCTTGGAAACTTGGTATAAGTGATGTCTAGAGGATAGGTAGCTTGTAAAGCCAGATGATTAGTTTTCAATTTTTCACATCTTGCTGTTGGGGGGATTGACATCATCCAATACATTTGAAGCTAATATTGTGTTGTCAGTGAGGATGCAGATGATATAGATTTTTTCTAGCTCTGGGGCTACTGATGTGTAGTTAGGTGTGTATTATTAGCACACAATTTACATAGGAACAGAATATTTTATTTCTACATAAGGTCAGGATTTAAGGCACCATCTGCTTAAGTGGTTCCGTCGGCACACTGTCGGAGCAGGGGAGTTGTGGCTTTCCTCTGCCTGACTGATAATTTATGAGGGAAGAGATGCCCTTCAGCCACAAATCCTCGCCACAACCTTCTCCCTGCAGTGATGCTCAGGTGCACAGCCATTGCCATTCCTTCTCCATGTCTGTCTCTAGACGAGTGCAAATGTCTGCCCTCTGAAAGGATATGCTGCCATTTGTATCTTTGTATTAGGATGCTGTAGGAACTTAGGTCCTTTTAACAAATATCTGTTTTAATTCATTGTGCACTGTAAGATGAGTTTCAGGATGAATCACACATCCTAAACTACAGTCTATCCCAGAAAATAAGTTTTATTCCAAAGTGTATTCGTTTTCTTGAGCTGCCACGAGAAAGGGTGACAAGTTGGGTGGTTTCACACAGCAGAAAACGACTGACTCTCAATCCTGGAGCTGGAGGTCTGAAATCAAGATGTCGGTAGGCCCACGCTCTCTCAGAAGGCTTTCAAGGTGGGTCTTGCCTGGCGTCTTCCAGCTTCGGGTGGCATTTTCAAGCCCTTGGAAACCCTATCTTTCAGCTTTCGTCCCCCACTCCCTTTCCTTTTGTTTGTGTTTATAAATGTCTTTTCTTAGTGATTACCATGAACATTACATTGAACCGTTACCTTTATAGCACTCTC
>NW_022103928.1:41626004-41627583 GCF_000313985.2 Echinops telfairi
CATTCTCAAAACATTTGCTTTCTACTTGAGCCCTTGGTATCAGTTCCTCATTTAGCCTTTTGAAGTTTTGCTGGAACATTTGAAGCTGTTAACTTCATCAGTTTCCCCCCAAATTTAGTGTTTTTACCTGTGTTACTGTCTGTCAAAATTGCTTATGTGGGCAGGGCCTATGCTTACCTGTTTATTCTCCCTCTTGGGACAGTTCTTTTTCTCTCTCTCCAGTTAATTTAGGATCCAAAAGTTTAAGATCTCAGTTTCAACTTTCAACCTCTCCCAAACACACCATTTAACATGCCAGGGTCAGTCTGTTTCTCTACGAGACATCTGCCTCATAGTATGTTCGCTGTGGGGGTGGTGTCCATTAAAAATGTCGGCTTTCTTGCACACAGTCAGTTATACTCATTGCTGATGACGGGGGCGATTCCCAACTCACTGCCAGGGAGTCGATTCCCACTCACGGAGATCCTGGGGGACAGGGAGGACTGCCCCTATGGGGCTCCAAGACTGTACATCTTCGTGTAGAAAGCCTCATGTTCGTCCCAAGGAGAAGATAGTGACTTCAAACTGCTGACCTTGTGGCTAGTAGCACTACTGGTAACCAACCACTACGGCAGACAAGAACATCTCCTGGTACGTCTGACCTGTTGGTTTCAGAGGTTTGGGTTCTGGGGGGCATGGGGAAGGGGACAGAGTGTTCAATACTCTGACCCTTATTGATTTTAGAGCAGAAGCTTGGAGCCCTGTATCTGTACTAGAGTGGTTAGGGGCAATTAGGGTCACTCCCCCCCACCCCTGGGGCCTGAGTGTCTGTGGGGAGGGCAGGGAATGTGGGAGAAGCAATTTTCCTATTTTTTCGTGACTCATTGAGGAATGTATGTCAGCCTGTTTGCAGTTCACTGTTAGAAAGCTAGCTCCTTGTGAGTCAGCTCTAACTTGTGATGCATGTCAGCCTGTTTGCAGTTGTTCACTGTTAGAAAGCTAGCTCCTTGTAAGTCAGCTCTAACTTGTGATGCATGTCAGCCTGTTTGCAGTTGTTCACTGTTAGAAAGCTAGCTCCTTGTGAGTCAGCTCTAACTTGTGGCAACCTTACGTTCCACAGAACAGGGCATCCCCTGGCATTGTATCATCCCCGTGGGCATCATCCTGTTTGAGTCTGCTCTAGCAGCTGAACTACCAGTGCATTTCACAGACGGTGCCCTTCACCTATGCCGGCCCTCTACTTCACCAAACACTGTCTTCCTTCCGCGACTGATCCTACTCGATGAGGGAGCCAAAGCAAGTGGGTTTCACAGTGTTCTGAAGTGATCTATAGGTTTTTCAGTGATTGGTCTTCAGAAATAGACCACCAGGCTTCTTTTCCTAGTCTGTCTTAGTGGGGGAGCTCAGCTGAGAGGCTCGTCTGACCTCAGCGAGGCTGCTGGTGGCATAGCTTTCACAGCAACATACCAGTCAGCACACAATGACAAACTGACAGATCAGTGGTGGTAGGTACTTTAGTCTCTCAATTTTTAAAGTGAGGCCATGAAAGAGTTAAAGTTTCCCAACGTGTCCAAGGCTATAAACCGAGTACAAGGTAGAA
>NW_022103928.1:41628119-41643489 GCF_000313985.2 Echinops telfairi
ACAATTGATGTGTGTATGGATTGCGATAACAGTTGTATGAGCCCCTAATAAAATGTTTAAAAAATATATATACAAAAAATATCTCAGTATGAAGCAGCAAATTCTGGTCCTATTGTTTTTTGGTGGAGTTGAGATGTTACTTAGAAACAGGATTGCTTGAGCCCATTTGATAAATTTGAAAGCTAATGAATCATGAATAGGTTCTTATGATGTCATTTGAAGAGAAAAATCCAATGTTCTAAACAGAATCTACGATTGTGAACTTTCAGGTATGTAAAGTAGACACTAGGCTCAGTGATTTTCAGGGTGAAATTTACTTTGAGAGCAGAAAATCACGCTCAGCTCTTCATAGCTTCAGCATCATTGAATTTGAGTATTAATTTTGCTTTAGGGCATGGAAAGAGGGTTTCTAGAGGAAATCCATTCTAAAGCTGCTTTTCTTCCTCTAAAATCCATAGTGATCTTTCAAAAATATGGTTTCAGCATGTCGCCTTGTTTCTCCCCCACCCCACCCCCACCCCCACCCTGCTCAGGGCCTTTTCTGTGGTCTACCCTTGAGTCTGTGTTCCTTAAAAAGCAACAGGCGGAGCCTGTCTATTGCTTTCCCTATCACATAACACACAAGCCCCCATCGTTCAACTAACTGACTGGCGGCAGAGGTAACGATGAGGTATTTCTAATATTATTCCCCCACTCATCTGTTAATTTGTTGTCGTGTGGCAACTTGCATGTTTCCGTGCCTCTGGAAGCTATGCCACTGGAATTTCAAATGCCAGCAAGGTCACCCATAGTGAACAGGTTTGAGTGGAGCGTCTAAATTAAGACGAGTGGGAAGACGGAAGATGTACTCCATGTCTGAAACATTGTTGTTGTTGTTTGTGAGATGTCGTCAAGTCAGCTCCAACCCATAACGACTCCATGCACAACAAAGCAAACACTGCCTGGTCCTGCACCATCCTCACAATTGTTCCTATGCTGCCACCCGCTGCTGCAGCCACTGTGCCAATCCTTCTCATCGAGGGCCTTCTTCTTGTTCGATGCCGCTCTACTTTACTAAACATGATGCCCTTCTCTAGGGACTGGCCTCTCCTGACAATGTGTTCATAGCATGTAAGATGAAGTCTTGCTATCCTTGCCTCTAAAGAGCACAATGGTTCTACTTCTTCCAGTACAGATTGGTTTGTCCTTTTATCAGTCCATGGGACCTTCAAAAATCTTCTCCAGCACTGTCATTCAAATGCATCTATTCTTCTTAGCTATTCCTTATTAATAACTGACTTTCACATGCATCTGAGGCAATAGAGAATACTATGGCTTGGGTCAGACCTTAGTCCTCAAAGTAACATTCTTGCTCTTGAACACTCTTAAGATGTCTTGTGCTGCAGATTTACCTAATGCAATAAACCTTTTGATCTCTTGACTTCCATGAGAGCTGATTGTGTATCCAAGCAAGATTAAATCCTTGACAAGTCCAACTTTTCCTCTATTTATATTACATACTGATTCAGTTGGGAGGATTTGGGAGGATTCTTTACATTGAGTTGTAATCCATATGGATGGCCACAATCTTTGATCTTCATCAGCAAATGCCTCAAGTCCGTCTCACTTTCAGCAAGCAAGGTGTGTCATCTGCATACAGCAGGTTGTTAGTAAGCCTTCCTCCAATCCCGATGCCACGGTCTTTGTCAGGTAATGCATGAAAAATTAGCCACTGAAACATTTATGAATAGTGACAGAACATTGCCTGATGTGGTGATGGCAGATGATCCCTTTAGGTCGGAAAGTACTCAAAATACAATCGGAGAAGGGATGCCACCTCAAAGTAGAGTCAAATTGAATGGTGTGATTGGAGCAAATCTATTGGGACATTCATTTGCTGATGAAGCATGACTCACAATGAGAAGAGCGAGCTGCAAACATCCACTAATAATCGGAACATGGCATATACAAAAAACGAATGTAGGAAATTGGAGGAAGTGCAGACAGAATGCTCTTTAGAAGTAAGGGTGGTAAGACTTTGACCTAGTTTGGACATGTTAGAAGGATGGAACGTTGGAAAAGAACATCATGCTTGGTAAAGGAGGGTAAGTGATAAAGAAGAAGACCTTTGATGTGATAGATTGATGCAGAGGGTGAACCACAGGCTCAGGCATAGGGATGATTTTGAGGGTGGTGCAGGGCCAGGCAGTCTTTCCCTCTGTTGGCTCTGTGAGTCAAAGCTGACTCGATGGGACCTACCAACAACAACTAGGATTCTTCTTCTTCCCTAGAGGGTCACGAAGAAGACCAACTAACCATGCAAATAGAACGTTCTCTGTGTATCTTGGAATCATTATAAAATGAGAGCAAAATGTCCTAGATGCAGCTGCTGTCATTGCAATACCATGGAGAGCGAGAGGAGACCTAAATGCTCTGTGTTAAGGGTGTAGATGCCTTTGTACAAGGTCCTGCAGATTCTGGGATAGGATATCCCTTCTGCTAGTATCCAGTGAACACTTGAAACCTATGTCTTACGAGATCGACACATTGATCCTGGAAGGTGGAAGGTAGTGAGTGAGATAACGAATATATATAGGAATTAAGAGCAATTCTGTCTTTATTTGTTCAGTCTATTTTTAACATAATAATGTGCAAAAAGTGTGTAAAATAATTTATCTATTTCAAGTTTTACTCACTTAACCAACAACTTAAAAAAAACCCAAAGAAATATAAACATACTTCACCCCAAGACACCATAGAGTAAATGAAACATTATAGGAGAAAGTATGTGAATGCTAAGATGAAAGGAAACTTTCTAATGAGCAATATGAATAAAACTACAGGGGTAAAGTAACTGGAAATTAGAAGAATGCTATGTCAAAGATTAACCAGTTGGAGCTACTGATGGCAAAGAACTGACCGTCTGCTACAACGAAGTAAAAGCCCGAGCATGGCTCTGAGTGAAGGAAGGGAACAGGTCCACTTCCTGAGAACTGTCACCGTGCACGGCTTCTCCACATTCTAAATCCTACCCACCCTGCAAGGTTTAGCTGCAGTGCCACTTCATCTTGGGAGCTCTCGTTGATCCTTCTTCATTAACAAATATCCTCAAGCTCTCCACCTGGCTGTCTACGTTTCTCCTTTGAAACTCTCCAGCTGTCTACCTTCTTTCCTTGTGACTACCATCAAGTCTGTGGTGCAAACTGGGTTCCAGCTCAACTTTCCTTATGACAGGATCATCTCTCCCACCCAAAACCCAATGAACCCAACCCAACCCAACCCACAGGCCTCAGGTAGAATCCCAGGCATAGTGACCTACATACAGATGGTGTCCGAGCCTGTCAATCTTTAAGGGAGCAGGTAGCCTCATCTTTCTCCCAAGGAGCAGCTGGCAGGTTTGAACAGCCAACTCTGTGGGTTGGTAGCCCAATTCCTTTATCCAAATTCTTGAGGACATAAAGAGAAAATCATTTTACCCTAAGAATGAAATGCTAGCCGGCAGACTGATCTCCAAACACTTAATCCAAATAGTTCCCCAACATGAGTATGATTTTTATGTTCACCATAGAGAAACGAAACTTCCTGGACAGAATTCAGAGGCAGGGATCATCTGAAAGACGTGTAGATTGTAACCTACAACCGCTGCTCTGTAGGAATTAAATAACACAAGACTGCCAGTTCTTAGAATGAGGTCACCCAAACTAAACTTTGGTTTGAGAAGACTCTGTACAACTGGGCAAGGAGCTTCTGACATCCAAAGGGAAACAGCGAAAGGATTTGTTAACAAAATGAGATACTGGATTCTGTGAAAGGTCAGCATATGAAGAAAGTATTAGTAAGCATTACTAAGAGTCCAAGAAATCCAAATCTAAATTGTTCCAGTTAAAATAATGGGTCTTAAAGGTCTTCCAGTTAATTCTCTGCCTTCTGATGAGCCCACATTTTTCTCGGGGGAAGAAGAGGAGGCTTTTTACTTCTGTGAAGAGTTAGTGTCTTGGAGACTCGCAGGGCCGGCTTGGCCTGGTCTTACGGAGTCATTATGAGGGAATGAGTTTGGTTTTGAGGTTTTTTGATTCCCAGCAAATGAGAGTCTACCTCCTTTAAAAAATATATTTTTATTAATTAAAAATAATTTTATTGTTAGGTGGTGGTGGTGGAGGGGTTACATTTCCGATGACCACTTCTGCATTACACCGTTCCAACCACTCACTCACCCCTGGCCCTCGGGAGTTAAGGATCCTCTGAGACAGAGGTGTATTCCCTTTCTTCTTCAACGATCCCTCTTTGGAATTTCTTCCTAATAACACCTTTATTTATTGTCTTTCAAAGTCATTTTCTATAAAATAAGATCTGTCATTTCTAATTATGAGGCTTTATGTCAGACTAAGGAGGCTCTTAGTGAGATTTTTTCCCCCCTAGTTGCTATATAGAACCCTGGTGGCACAGTCGGTTAAGTGGTGTGTTGTTAACAAAAAAGGCAGTAGTTCAAATACACCAGCTTCTTGTGAGAAAGACAAGGCAGTCTGCTACTAAACAGATTTCTGGTCTCAGAAACCCTTTGGAGAGGCTCTACTCTGTTCTAGCAGGTTCTGTTAGTTGGAATTGACCCCACAGGAGTGGGTTTATTTATGGGGGTTTTATATTCTATATATTTCTACATCTTTTGAAGATCCTACCGTGAAAAATACCACCGGCCTTGGAATCATAATATCCCAATGTTGGTCTTCTCTGCACTACCAGGCCACTGTGTGTCAGGGGAAAATCACTTTATCTCTAACTTCAGGATTATTAGTACAAGATCTTGAGATCTTTCCTCTCGTAGAATGCTACTGTATCTGAGTCTTGGAATCTGCTTCTTGGGAGGTGCAGGAAAGAGGGCATAGCACTTGAGTACAGTACATGTTGAAAGGCCTGAGGGCCCGATGATGTAGCATTTCAGAACTTTCGCCCGCTTATGGAGTCTCCTTATTATCTTGTGAGACTCCTAGGGCTGAACTTGTAGTGATCATGATGCTGAGTCTTCCTGTTTTGTGGTTTTTCAAGATTTTAGACAGCAGTGATATAAAGATGACCAAGTCATGAGCTATTCACTTGCTTGAAAAGCTTAGCAAAGATGTTATAAGTACAATCACGTCTCCATCTCTGAAATGTAGATGAAGCTATAGCTGAGAAGGTTCAGATTGTACCTAATCCAAGCTAGTCTTCACCTCTAACGTGCTTATTTGAGATGAATTCAATAAATTAAGTTCTTTGAGTCATATTTTATTATGACTATGTTTTATTACTTACTGTTTCATGGGTTTAGGTCTTCTAAGATTTGACGACAAAGTACCATGATATTTCTTCCTATCCATAATAGGGCATGACTGATTGTTTTATCTATGCTGGTTAGTGTGATCAAGAGCTTGCGAAAGGGTGGGGTAAATCTTCAATGGATTGTGTCAGAAATATTTCTTCCTACTTGAGGCTCTTTTATCTTGCCTTAATCCTTAAATATGTCAAAACATCGTATTTGGAAATTGTTTATTTATCACCACTTTATGATGAGTTAGCCCATAGATGGCCAAACTTATTTGGCTTACAGCCCACTTTTCAGGGGAAAAAAGAGAAAGAAAAGATTACTCACCACCTCCCCTGATACCAGCAGTTAAATTGTGAACTACTGTCCATACCTAAGATCTAGTGTAGGTATCTGCGCTTGCAGCCCCCCTGGCTTGTTGCCGAACCCACCCCCAGGAGGGGTGGGGTGGGGCACAATATTGCCCCCTTTGTGAAATACCAACCTACTCCATCAGAGAATAAAACACCCCAACTAAAACACTTACCCCAACTAGTTCACAGGACTATTGTACTTTTATTAGAAATGATAGAAAAAGCATTGGATTAACTGGAATAGCATGTTTAACAACATTGATAAATTATAACCTTTAATAAAATGTAAACAATCATTACTGCACGAAACCGAGAAATGACCTAGCAGCCCTGATCCAACAAACCACAGTCCCAATTAGACATGAATCGTTACCTGCCCTGGGACCAGCTGTGCTCTTGGCGTAGCTTCCTCATTCCAGGCCCCATTGTCCTGCACATGCGGCCAAGACGTTCACCACTGACTCGAAAACAGGTCGGAAATGATGATGAACACTTACCTTCACACTTGAGCAGGAAGAAATCCATGTTGTGGCTGAAGGAGGCACTGAAGTAGGTGCAGTTCTCAATCAGGTCACAGGAGAGGCATTGCCTGTTGAAGCCTTCCACGGTGCTGGCACTGGGGGAGCACAGAGATGGGGGAGCGGACTGAGACAGGGTTCTTAGACTGAAACACCCACGAGGGTCAAGGTTCAAATAGCTTTGCCCGGCATTTCAACTTGAGTGTTTTCCTGCAAAATGTGTTCTGGGAATCTTTTACCTCTCCTCGGTGGGGGCACCCTTGGTGGATGCCTTCCTCCTCCATCAGTCTTGTCTCCTGGAGACTGTGAATCTCTATGGGCCAGACAGTCTCATCTTTCTCTCGCGAAGGATTTGAACTGCTATTTTTGTGGTTCACAGGCTAATACTTGAAGCCTTTCCATTGAAGCCTTCCCTAGCCAGTGGATCTCTCCCATGCTGGGCTGATAACCACCAGGTCAGTATTTGAAACCACTAGCTGCTCTGTGAGAGAAAGATGAAGCTTTCTGCTCCTATAAAGCTTAATAGTCATGGAACCTCCAGGGGCAGTTCTACTCTATCCTATAGGGTTGCTTTGAGTTGCAATCAACTCAACGGCAGTGACTTTTGAGTCTGTGCCTTAGAGACACTGTGTTTTGGATGAGAGACTCACACCAAGCCCTGGGCCAGGCAGCCGGGATAAGCAAATGCTCATGATGGTCAAGATCAATTTGGTTTGACTGGCGTGTCAAGTTCATTGATTCTTTGTGAATCCTGACAAGGCCAAAGCCATGGTCTTGACTTGAGGCGAGGTGAGTTCTTTAGTAAAGTAAGCTGGTATGTTTTATTTATGTATCTCATCTCTCTGGATTACGCATCGTTGTATTCCTCTAGAATGCATAACACTGGCACACGATAAGGGGGTACCTCCGTAATCACCAGCTGAATTAAAACTTGGCTGCTCCCCAAAGTCACTTTTTCTGGCAGAGAGAACTGGCTCTGTCCTTGCTTCTTGAAGAGTCAGGACAGATATGGGGATGCCACCCTGGGATCCTGGTGATCAAATATACCAAACCAAAACCCACACTCACTGTCATTGAGTCAATTCTGACTCATGGCAACCATGTAGGGCAGGGTAGAACTGCCCCTGTGCGTTTCTGAGATTGTGACTCTTTACAGGGCTAGAAAGTGTGTTCTTTCTCCTGAAGAGCGGCTGCTGGTTTCAAACTGCTGACCTTGTTGTCAGCTGCTCAGTGCACTCTGTCACTATGTCTCCAGGGCTTCTGTGATCAAATATCGACACAATGATTCCAACATTAAAAGCTATTGAGGTACCTGATATACCTGGAAAAAGATCTGTATATTTAGTACAGGAGGAGTCAACTATAACCACAGGTTTTAAAATCTATCTTTTAAAGACGGAAAATATACCTTAGGAGAGACATGTGTAACTTTTAATAGTAGAAATTTTAAAAGGATAAGCATATGACTTTTATAATTTTTCCCAACTGATTTTTTAAAATTATACTTAATAAATAGGGAGTAAAATCATTTCAACTTTCGTGACATGGGCAGTGCAGTGACATTAACTGACTTGCACGTTATGAATAATTTGGTGACATGACTGATTTAAATTACCCTGTTAGAGCTGTGTTAACGACAAGTCTATAGAGAGAAGCAAGTCTGCGGTTAGAGCCTTTGCTAAGGAGTTTTTCGTTTTCTCCAAACCTTCGTGTGCGTGGCTCCTGCACCCAGCTGTGAACTGAAAGGTGGACGCAAGCTCTGAGGATGACGCTAAGGGATGCCCTCACAAATGTCTTCTAGATCATTTAGGCAGAAACCAGCGGCAAAAACATAAAGGAGGCAGATGATTACCCCGCCTCGAGCCTCTGTTATCCCGAGAAAAGGTGGTGTGTTGGGCTGGGATGAGGAGTTCTAGTCCCATCATCTCTGAAGGAGTTAGAGTCCTGGAAATGCAAATGGGTAATTCTACTTGGTCTTACACAGTTATGACGAATGAGTTGGAATTGACTTGATGGCAATGAGCTTTTGGTACACTGAGGAAAAGAAGCCCCGGCGGCACTGTAGGATAAACAGGGGCTGGGAATTACAAAGTAGTGGTTCAAACCTACCAGCGGCTCCTTGGAAAAAAGACGAGGCTGCCTGCTCCCTGTCAGACACCTTAATAGGGTCCCTATGAGTTGCAACTGACTCAAAGGCAGAGTACGGAGTTTGTGTTTTTTCTTGAATACTCAGGGAAAGTTCCCAGGGCTAAGGCTACTACACCATCAAAAACTTTCTCAATTGATAACAGTAACTCAGGTAGGGCTCTAAGTTAAAAGCTGGACAGCAAGCAATGTATGTGACTAAGATCACCCATTCAAAGTCCCACAGAGAATAAGCAGGGATGGTACATCAGGTACTGTCCCACCACTCGTCGCGGTCAAGTTGATTTCTCCTTCGGAGACTCCGTGTGTGTCTGAGTACTCCATGGGGTTTTCAATGGCTGTGATCCTGCAGCACAGGTCACGAGGTCTTTCTCCCAAGGAGCCTCTGGGTGGATTCGAACCCCCAAACTTTCAGTGAGTAGTTGATGCACAGCCATTTGTGCCATCCCCGACCCCACATCCACTGACTTTGAGACAATCGTGACTCAAAGCAACCCTGTAAGACAGAACAGAACTGCCCCATAGAGTTTTCCAGGACGTCAATCTTTAGGGATGCTGCTACATCTTTCTCCTGCAGAGTGGCCGGTGGATTAGAACCACTGGCCTTTCGGCCAACTTTAACCACGGTGCCACTGGTACTGCATTTTGTATCACGCGGGCATTCCTAACTTGAACGTTAGGATCTAGACTTCCTCGCCTAAAGACTCACTGGAAGCTAATTCCTCTAATTCTTTCCATAGTTTACTCAAGGTGAAATGACTTCTGTTAGACATCTGTCATTCCCAAGAGAGAGAACTGAACAGAGGTAGAAAAATCAGAAAGATACAAGAAACTTTCAAAGCTGGTAGCCTCTGCATTTTCATGAATGACCCTAGCCTTTAGAGCTACTCCTCTGTGGTGGATATTTTTCTTCACCACCTCCCCTAACGTGGTGCAGAAAAGGTGTCATGTGCCAAGACACTGATGGCCTTAATGTGTGTGAAGAAGGAGGGACACGAGTACCTGTAAAGTTGTCTTCGTCTTGGCAGGTCCTCCGTGCTGAGGAAGTAACTGCAGAGATCATCAAGGGACACGGTAGTTAGTTTTGCTGAAGACAACATTTGTCTTTTCCAATGTCACCTTCTACCTTGCTAGATCTTAGGGACTTTCACCATGGAATGGGCTGATGTGAACAATTTCTTTCATTCCAGTCTGCTACACATGTGGGCAGAGTAGAGAGCAGCCAGGCACCAAGGGACACGGCAAGGGCAGACCTTTGGCTGTCAGAAAGTCTCCCTTGCATTGTAAAAACCTTCAACTTAGAGCCACTGTTGGGGGTGGGGGCTTGTTCTGGGGGGATAGTGGTGATCTGGATTTTGATTGGGACATGTCTTTATAAGATTAGTAACCTTCTGGAGGACAAGGAATATTTCGTGCAAATCTGGACATAAACTCTGGCTCCATCATAAACAAGCAGGGACTGATTTCCATTTACTATTCTGAGCTCTCAGATCAGTAGGTGGCCTGGAGAGCACGGAGGCCAAGGCCATAGGACCTGGACTATACAGTCCGAGTGAAATCCCACCTGCACTTCTCACCTGCCGCACAACCTGAAGTCAGTTACTGAGCTTCCTTTAGTTTCTATTTATTTGTCTTCCAGAGGGGGCACATTATAAACCCACCTCCTAAAGCTCTTGCATTAAAAGTGTTAACATGCATAAAGCACTTAACTTTTGTGCCTGAAGTTGTAAATACTCAGTATTGGCAATAGTTAAAGAGTCCCAACAATGTGGATATTAATGCCACATTTCACCTCACCGATCTGGTTCATCATTCAAATCTAAAGCTTTGAAAGCTGATCTTTAGGCAGGAATTCCATTGAGACAGGATTCCGTGACTTATTTTCCTACAGCACCAGGAAGCTGGTGAAGTTGTCATAAGAGGAAGGGTGAGATAATTCAAGACATGGTGAGTCTGGTTTAATGAAAAATACTGGATGTGGCCTAGTTTGCCAGGAAGATGGGAACTGCTGCCCTGCTCTTGGCTGCCCTGCAATGAAATGCCCCCCCACCCTTACTTACATCTTACTCTGCTTCTCGTCGTAGGCCAGAATCTTAGTCACATCCCAGTCCCCAGAGGTGATTGACTGAATATTGTCATTGCTGCTGTTGGGCTGTAACACACACAGACCAGGCAATCAGGCACATTGTCATCCACAATGACACACACTGGACCAGATAGCTTGATTCTTAATTCTTGGGTCATTTTCAGTCACAAGGAGAGGAGAGACAGCTATTCTCTCAGTGGGTAAGGCCATTCTGTCTCCCTCTCTGCCAGTTTCTTTCCCTAGAAGTCAAATGGAAATCCAGTTTCTACCAGGGAATCTTTCTCGTTCAAGCCCCACACCCACCTCCTGTGTCCTTGCATCTCAGCAAAAGGAAACTCTGTTTTCCTTCTTCTTTGCTACTGATCCAATGCACCTGGGTTTCCAGGTACATTGAAGCATCATAATAGAAGATGCTGTTTTGTTCCTAAATCAGTCTAAGTGGTGGAGTCATGACGACAGGGAGGTGCGGGAGGGAAGAACAAGAGGCGCGTGGGGAAGTTGGTGAAATATGAGAGAATCATCTTGCCTCAAACCCCCTTATCAACCAGGATGATTGAGACCCTATGATTGAGTGTTTGTTTCTCACAGAGGTGAGTAGTACATTATCGCCCTCCTACAGAGCAGAAGGAGGGAGGCGAGACGATCTCGATGGGAAGTGTGTTGAAGCTGGACTTGAAATAAGATGCGGGGTGACAGGGTGCAGAGTCACAGGCCAGCTCTTTTGGACACAGGTGCCGATGGGAGTAGGGGGAGCTTATCCCAGTTAAATAGAGAAGGGCCCACACGAGCACTCTGCAGAGGTGGAAGTCCCTGGAGGAGAGAGTCCCTGGAGCCAGGTGCCTGCTGGGTTCCTCTGGGCAGTGGAGCCCAAGCAGACTCCAGGGCAAAGGAGCCTGTGCAGAAGCATGGGACAGGGCTCCTTAAGGATGGGGGTGGGGGGTTGTTTCTGCTGGAATGCTTTGAACTCACAATAGGCTACCCAGCAGATGCTGGTAACTTCGATGGATTTAGAGACTGGAAGATAATTGAAATATGTAAAATGTCTTGATTCCTCTGGATCATAGTGAAAAAAACAATAACAACCCAGGAATTGGAGGAGGTTGAGTGAAGAGAGGAGGGCATTGGGATAAAGGCGGGCAGCCAGTTTACAGGCATTCTCTGCCTGTCTTGCAGGCACCTACTGAAGTGGTTTTAAGACACAGACACCAGATTCCCGTTCTCGCTGCCTTGAGCCCTGATCTCAGGAGTCACGGTGGTGACTTTTGAAATGCCTTTTGGGCCACTGAATTATTAGCAGGATTCCACTTTGTAGCCACAGAATGTTTTTGTATTAGTTGCCACCCCTCATCCCCAAATGAAACCTTTATTCACCTACCTGGATCTCAAATAACTTTGGACCTCTTCAGAAATCAAGTCCATACACCATGTGAGAGCTTGTCATCTGCGAGCACCTGCAGTCCCCTGTCTTTCCCAAAGGTCTGCCCCCTGGTGGCACCATTGAGGACGTGCAAATGCTCCCTCCTCAGGGACTTCTTTGCAGGGACCCGGCAGGCTCACCAGGGTGTTTATTTTGGAGCTCGAAGTGTGTCTGTATTCATCTCGAAACTGCCTTCCCAAACAACACCCTGCTTATCACCCCCACGTCCCAGGAATTGTGCACTGAGTGACAGCAACAGAGTCATGAAGACTGTGTTTGGCAAAAGCAGACATGAGATGCATTGGTGAGGCTAGACTGGTGAGAGAGCAGCTGAAAGCCAGCCGGCCTATTAAGCGCTCATCCTTCAGGGGTAGGGGTATGAAAAAGAGGCCCCTCCTGCAGATTAAGGAGGAAAGGACAGATGGACACAGGAGTGTCACGCAGATCACTAGCCTTCAGGCTTACACCCAATGGAGAATCCCAGAGCATCCTCTGATAGTGGAGGTGTAACTCGCCTTCTTGGTTGCTAACACAATGGGCAACGTATGTTGGAGACTAGACATTTTACAGAGGAACTTAGCTTCGACTTCACGTGTTCCGAGGGCTCCTTTGGGACCTGTGAGCTCCGTGGTTCATGTCGTGGCCACCTTGGCAATGCAGTTTGGAAACGAGCTTATTTACCTGGGATGAGGACATGGTGATGTGATAGAACTTTCCCCGTCCTCCTTGGGGGATGGCTCGCACAAAGAACAACCTCCGGCTGTCCTTGGAGAAAACGGGCTCTTCATTCTGTACACAAAAGGAACATAGACACTTTGTTTGTTTTGGAAGAGCTTGAATGGGGAGAAAATGTATTTTGAGAGGGCATGAAGGATCCACTTGCTATGACTTTTCTAAGGCAAGATGGCCAGAAGCAGCAGCACCATAGGGGTGGGGCTGGAGGGAGGCCTTTTCTTTGCTCGGTAATCAGTGTCACACTCCAGTTTCCCAAAGAGGAGGGATGTAGGGCATGAACCCGCCATGTCCTAAGCACAGGCAGGCTGAAAGGCATCCCTGGGTTTACAAAGCACAAATACAAAGGATGCAAAGCTCTCTGAGAGAACAGTCCTCTCTGCTACCCACAAACACCGTCGTGTGTGGCCCGGGTATTCGATGTCATAAAGAACCTCACTCAGCATTCATGCATCTGAGTCTCTCTAAACACGAATGCTCTCCTTTCAATCGTTCTTCTGTCCTTTTACAGAATCCAACGCTCCTTGCACTGATAGCCCACCAAGAAGACACACCACAGAAACACACGAGTCAGCCAACCAGCCACAAAGAGATAGGCTATCAGTTTGGGAACGTCAGTGAGCAGAAACAGGATTTCAGGGGCTGACTTTGTGTATTTTAACACTTCTAACTAGAGCCAAACCACCGGTCTCAGGCTGTCACCGTGTGGTGGCCCCTGGGCGACAGGTTTCAGCAGAGCTTCTCGGCTAAAGCAGACTAGGAAGAAAAGTCTGGTGATCTACTTCCACAAATTAGCCAATGAAACTTGTCTCGAGAAAAACCAGATATTAAATGAAAGAGTGCTGACAGATAAGGCTTCTAAGATCTGAAGGCATTCTAAAATCGCAGAAGCCAGAGAACAGATTCTAGGGTACCAACTATTGTGAAGCTGGCCCAGGACCAGGCCGAGTGATGTTCTGGTGTACCTGGGGTTGAGGAAGCCCTGGTGGGGCACTGGTTAGGGTATTCAGCTACTAAGCCCTGGTGGTGTAGTGGTTACACATTGGGCTGCTAACTGCAAGGTCAGTCTTTTGAAACCATTATCTGCTCCTTGGGAGAGAGAGAAACCATTATCTACTCCCCTGGAGAGTTATAGTCTTGGAAACCCTATGGGCAGTTCTACTTGATCCCACAGGATCACTCTGCATAAGAATCTACTCAATGGCAATGAATCTGTTGTTTGTCAAAACAGAGGCCTGAAAGGAGTTCCCTCCTTTTTTCCAGGTCTCCACTGCCTACAGCCCATCGCTCAGCTTCCCGCCAGCCTCTGCTGTTAGTTGTCGCCTTGATGGGTGAAAAGGGAATTTGTTCCACCGCATCGTCTCCAGGGCTCACGTTTGAAAATTGCCATCCATGAACGCCAATTAGTTGCTTGCCATCTACATTTTCTGATTCAAGGAACTCCACGCTAATGTGGGAGAACAAAACGTAAGTAAACCCCCAACAGGCACACCGAGAACTCGTTCCCCCTGCAGCCAGTGAGTGCATGCAAATGTGATATGCCCAAAGCAATCAACTAACATGTGATTACAATGACATTTAATCTTCATGAATATTTGCAATAACATGAAACCTTTCATCTGCAAATATTTAGTCTTCTAGTTAGCCATTAGAGGCATGGTATTTAAAAGCAGCGGGCAATGGAAAGAACAGTTGTAAATTTGGCTTTTCCAATGCACCTTTATTTGCCATCTCTAGGTTAGAGGACTAAAATGGTCCCTCGCTTTTCTGAGGGGAAATGTTTGCACTTTTGGCAGGAAAGATTGAAAAAAAAAAAGAACTTTGTAGCAGTTGGGCTCTAAGCCATCTTGATGGGACAGCCATTGCTCCACAGACACCCCAAGGCGCAGGAGCAAAGGCTCTGGTCCCTGAGGCTCTCAATCTCCTGCTGCTCCTGCTGTCAAGGGAGGAGCTCCATTTAAAGAACTGCAGTGTGAACATCCATGCATTTTTGACTAGGCCACACGGATGTGCATCCTGTGGCAATCTGTCTTTATATTTGGGAGTTGGGGGAGGAGCTTATTTCACTGAGCTGCCAAGAAACGATATGTCTGGCATATAGAGCTTAATTCCTGGTGGATCGGGAACGAATGCATCCGCCAACCCTTGCCATGGTTTGCATGTCCTCATCTTGTCCAAGGTCCCACCTCAAAGTTTGAAATACAAATCCCCCCCCCAAATCCTGGTTCAGAAAGGAAAGAGTCTTACATTGACCCATAGGACAAACTCTTCAACTACAAGGGAGCTTCTGGGGTCCTGCACAAACAGGGAGTGGTCCTGGATGAGAGCCCATGGCTGGTCTCAGATACCAGGCCTTGGCTGTGAAGGAGGATACTTGATTTCTCTCGGATTTCTACAGGAGTGGCCCTTGGCAGGCTTTCCCCGGGGGACACTCTGACACAGTCACAACACAGATGGACTCAGCGGCCATCTCGGTCAGGATCTACTGCTGAGGACTGAGAGGGATGCAGGAAAAAGGGAGGGATGAAAGAAGTCGAGATGGAAGACCGAGAGGGAACCATGGAGCAGCTCTGCCCAAGCTGACCCCACCCCTCTCAATTCCTCCAACAGTGGGCATACAGCCCCTATGAGTTCATTAGCAGTGGGCATCCAGCCCCTCTCAGTTCTTCAGCATTGGGCATAGAGCCCCTTTCAGCTCCTCCAGTGTGGGCATACAGCCACTCTCATTTCCTTAGCAGGGGGCATACAGCCACTCTCTGTTCGGCCGGCAGTGGGCTTATAGCTCCTCTGAGTTCCTCAGAGTGGGCATACAGCCCGTCTCAGTTCCTCAACAGTGGGCAT
>NW_022103928.1:41644574-41645764 GCF_000313985.2 Echinops telfairi
CAGTTCCTCAGAGTGGGCATAGATCCCCTCCCAGTTCCTCTTCAGTGGGCATACAGCCCCTCTCAGTCTGCCTGGCAGTGGGCATACAGCACCTCTCACTTCCCCTGGAAGTGAGCATAAAGCCCCTCTCAGTTTCTCAGCACGATGCATACAACCCCTCTAAGTCCCTCAGCAGTGGGCACACAGCCCCTCTCATTTCCCCCGGCAGTTGGCCTAAAACTACTCTCAGTTCCCCCTGTAGTGGGCATGCAGCCCCACTCAGTTCCCCTGGCGGCGGGCATACAACCTCTCTCTGTTCAGCCGGCGGGGGGCTTATAGCCCCTCTAAGATCCTCAGCGTGGGCATAGAGTCCCTCCCAGTTCCTCTTCAGTGGGCATACAGCCCTCTCCATTTGCCTGGCAGTGAGCATAAAGCCCCTCTCAGTCCCTCCAGCGGAGGGCCTACAGCCTTTTTCCCTTCCTCAGCAGTGGGCATACAGCCCCTCTCACTTCCTCTGGAAGTGAGCATAAAGCTCCCCTCAGTTTCTCAGCACGACACATGCAGCCCCTCTAAGTCCCCCAGCAGTGGGCATAGAGCCCCTTAAGTTTCTCAGCAATGGGTATACAGTCCCTCTCAGTCCCTCCAGTGGAGGCCCTACAGCCCTTTTCCCATCCTCAGCAGTGGGCATACAGCGCCGCTCACTTCCCCTGGAAGTGAGCATAAAGCCTCCCTCAGCAGTGGTCATACAGCCCTTATCAGTTCCCCGGCAGTGGACATAGGGCCCCTTCAGTTTCTCAGCAATGGGTATACAGTCCCTCTCAGTCCCCCCGGCAGTGGGTATAGAGCCTCTCTGAGTTCAGCAGCAGTGGGCATATAGAGCCGCTTAGTTCACCCGACAGTGGGCATGCAGCCCCTCTCAGTTCCCCCGGCTGTGGGCATGCAGCTCCTCTCAGTTCCCCTGGAAGTGGGCATACAGCCCCTTTTAGTTACCCCAGAAGTGGGCATACAGCCCCCTCAGTTTCCTGGTAGTGGCTATATGGCCCCTCTCAGTTCCCCCAGCAGTGGCTATATAGCCACACTCAGTTCCTCAGCAGCAGAACAGATCCCCTCTCCATTCCCCCAGCAGGGGGCATACAGCCCCTCCCAGTCCCTCTGGCGGTGGGCATACAGCCCTTTTCTGTTCCTTAGTAGTGGGCATACAGCCCCTCTCA
>NW_022103928.1:41646249-41651266 GCF_000313985.2 Echinops telfairi
CATATAGTCCCTCTCCGTTCCTCCGGCAGTGGGCTTACAGCCCCACTCGGGGGCATACAGCCCTTCTCAGTTCCTCCGGCATGGGCATACAGCCCCTCTTACTTCCCCCAGAAGTGAGCATACAGCTCTTCTCAGTTCCTCAGCAGTGGGCATATAGTCCCTATCCATTCCCCCGGTAGTGGGCATATAGCCCCTCTCAGTGCCCCCAGCTGTGGGCATACAGCTCCTCAGCAATGGACCTACAGCCCCTTCAGTTCCTCAGCAGTGGCCATACAGCCCCTCTTAGTTCCTCACCAATGGGCATACACCCCCTCTCAGTTTCTCGGCAGTGGGTATAGCACCCCTTTCAGTTCCCCGGCAGTAGGCCTACAGCCCCTCTCAGTTCCTCTCACACTGGGCCTATAGCCTTTCTCAAGTCCCCAGCTGTGGGTATGCAGCCCCTCTCAGTTCCCCCGGCCTATCAGAAAACAGGCTGTCCACTCAGGCACATCTCATCGACGTCGGCTCAATTGCAATCTTCCGTGGAAGTTTTAGGTGGACATCTGTGACATGTTTGACATGGCAGTGGTGCCTAAGTGTGACTTGGTCTTACCTCTTACTGTCGGGGAGGAGCTTCGCCGGCAAGAGCTGGAAGATCCCACCCTAAACAGGTTCCTAAACTGCCCTTGAGGCTCTCATGGAACCTTCAGCCCTGCAAATACACTGCCCACTCTTTTTGGAAAAAAATAGGGCCATTAACGAAGAAGCTCTTCAAATGCAATTTAACAAGAACCCTGTTTGGAACTGGATTTCCCTACTGACCACAGAGCTGAAAGGCCACAAGCGGGTGGAGCTCCCTGCCCCTCCTGCTTGAGACTATGTGCCACCGTGGCCTCTCCACCTGGCCTCACAAGGACGCAGTCACCTCATGGTGAACAAAGGCCTTCTCATGGATCATGGCCATCTGGACTGCCAAGAAACCACTCTGCATATTGAAAGCACTGTTCTAAAAAATGCTATCTGTCTTGTTAGTACATGCTTTAAAGCCGCGGTTCTCAACCTGTGGGTCACAACCCCTTTGGGGGTTGAATGACCCTTTCACAGGTGTCACCTGATTCATAACAGTAGCAAAATGACAGTGATGAAGTACCAATGAAAATAATTTTATAGTTTGGGGGCGGTCACTGCAACATGAGGAACTTAAAGGTTTGAGGCATTAGGAAGGTTGAGAACCATTGCTTTAAAATATATCTTTTAACCTGATAAGCTCTATTACTTGAATGTATTCTACTTTTTAAGTGCAGAATTGATTTTGCTCAGAGAGATGTGGCTTTGCAAGTCACATTCAGGCTTTCTCTACCAGGCTTTGATTGGGGGTCTGACATGAGGGGGTAAGATGTACAGCAGATAAATACATGAGTCTCACTGAGGATCTTGGTCCCATGGCCACTTGGCAGATAAGGAGCTATGTGCTGGATGGGAGCCAGCTCCTCAGCTCATCTGGCCTTAGACAATGCACGTCTGTTGTTAGCTACAAGTGGCAGTGTGAGCATATCTCAGTAGAGAAATTAGGGAAGCAGGAGGTGTGGGCAGAGGGCAAAACACCCAACCTTCAATTTCCAGAAGCCACCAGAAAGAAACAAATCGCTAGGCTGTATTTGCCACTTGGCCCCTCACCCGATTGTTCTCCTCTGTTGACCCAGATCCACATTCCTGACAGAGTGTCAAACCTACACCTAGGTTACCTCTTCTGTGCTACACGTCTTGTCTCCCTGCTTCTACCCTTGAACTAATAAACATCTTCAACCCATGGTCCGAGCACTTTACAGAATTCATGGGCAGATCTTATCTTTCCTTCTAGACAGTGAGACCTCCACGAGCTGGTTTTTAAAGCCCACAAAGCTTAGCGCAGTGCCACCTACAATCCGCTCATAGTGACTGAACCAATGACTCTAGAGAATGGAGTCTTCTTCCCGATTCTCATTTCAATCTTTCTGGTACTGATGGATATAAAATGAATGTTTAACATTACTTTGATGTTTGTGTTTATGTCTTCGGTCAAAGTGGTTTTCCAGAACTTTCTAGTAGGCTAATAGTTTAGGTCTCCCAGGTAGTCTCTCAAGGCAGATATTTTTTTCTTTTTGACTAGGACTTGGTACTCAAAGCAGGGCAGGCGAAAACAAGAGAGGCCATAGGGGGCCATTGCCCTTTTGGATAAGATTGGCAAGGAGCAAGAAAGGGATGTGTTTAAAACGGATGGCATCCCTTTCTCAGACAACCACCCCTGACATGATGAAAGCTATAAATAAATAGAGCTTACAAATACAAGCAGCAGCCTAGCCAGCATGTTAGCATTTGCTTGGAGAGCCATTGTTAGTCGTTTCATTGTTCAGCTTCCGCTGTTTTCTATTAAGAGGGTTTCTCACAGGAAGACGCCTACTTCTCCGTGTCATTCTGTCTACTTGGTCCCCCACCCCCACGCACCACAGAGAGAGAAATACATTTGAGAGAGTTATTATGTCCTTGGGTAAGATAAGGAGGGATGCTTCAAAAACGTCACCTGTGTCCTTCTGACATCAGGGTAAGAAAGGAAACAATGGAAGGGAGATAGAAAACACAGCAGCTCGGGTTGATGTTTATGTTACAATGGGCTCAGGCACAGCGCTGGCCCAGGCAGTGGTCTGCTTTGTTGACTTAGAACCGAAATCACGTCAACCGCCAATGGCAGGCAGCATAGACGTCCATGGAAACATGGAATCAAAAGATAAAGGGATTTGTCACTGTCTTGTCCTGTTGTACCGTGAACCTACCTGACGGCATCGAACGACTATGTCTCAATGGGTGGGCCACCCAGGTTGATTTCCTGTTCTCTTTCCCCCTCAGGTTCCCAGAGCCTGCTTTAGGATGCTGGTTCGAGTTAGGGTTGAAAGGGGAAGGTTCGTTTTGAGGCCGGTTCGGGAGTAAGGGTTTTTGTTGATTCCCCCCGGGTTTTCTTTCAGGGGGGCCGGGGGGGGGCCCCCCTTGCTTTTGGGCCCCCGGGACTTGCCCGGGGGGGGGTTTTCCTTTTTTTTGCGGGCGTTTTCCTTCACCCCCTTCCGGGCCCCGGGGAAGGAGCCTTTGCAGACCCATCCTTGGAGCTCACCAGAGGCCTGCCATCTCTGAGAACAGAGGCTTCTAGGTCCCAAAGAGCAGAGAGCTCTCCTAGTGCTGTCTCAGTGGTGCCGCCTCAGGGGTAACTGAGGAGGACAGAGTGAGGCAGGGGCAGAGCAGAGGCTATGGGCCACCAGGACCATCCCATCGAATGGCTTCTATCTGGGGAATCCCCTTTTAGGATTTCATTTGTGAGATCCACCAGCTCCTTTCAAACCTCAGAAAGCCACGGGCCCGAGAACCAGGTAGCTGTCGCAGGCTGGGGAGATGGGGCTTGCGCACGCAACAGTTACCTGTCTGTGGAGCCAGGCTTCACTCTCGTCTTCGTGTTTCTGAAATGAAACAAGAGTATTAGAAGACGGCTTTTGCATGTACTGTCTCTGGGACCAGCAGCGCTGAACCCCATTTGACTTTGCCTCCGCGGCAGCTGCACAAGCGCTGAGCCCCTGCGGTTGCGTGCTCAGCCAGGAGGTAATCCCGGTCTCCGCTTAGTCTCCAGCACGGCTCCCAGCTCAGCCGGGTGTCCCCAGACAAGCAGGGGCATCACCCCCCCACACCCCCCCAATCACATCGACACAGCCACAGCAGACGGGCATCCACTGGAGGACGGCAAGCCTCCTACTCTTTGATGGACATCCCACCCAGGAGCATGCTCATTGGAAGGCAAACTGTAAGAGCCAGGCTGCTTCAAGAATTTCCGTGTGCGTACACACATGGAACAAAGAGGCTACATAGGTGCACCTGGGTGTGTGCTGGAGTGTGCGTGTGCATTTTACCCAATGGAGAGCTCATGACTTAGAAAGACATTGGTGGGCAGCATTTTAAATAGGACTGAGAAGTAGATCATCACGGCTGAGGGGGAAAGGCACCGCGGAAGGCAACCAAACAAAAGCAAACCGCGCCAACCATCCAAGAGGCAGCCGCTCTTCATCCCCCTCCTCCTCATCCCACAGCGCAATGGAGCTGTTCTTGGTGCTGATTCAACTTCTGGGCCTCCCTGGTTCTTGGTGGAGAACTAGAGCCCTGGTGGCATGCCAGATTAAGTCTGGGGCTGCTAACTTCAAGGTCAACAGTTCAAAACCACCTTGGGAGGGCTTTCTACTCTCAGTAAGAGTTCTAGTCTCAGGAACTCATGGGGCGTTCTACCATGTCTCCTGGGGGAATCGATCTGATGACACTGCGTTTGCTTTGGAGTTTGCTATTGGCAGAGACGTGGAGCCCCGGTGGTGGCGGCGGCATCGTGGATCACACATTGGGCTGTAACTTTAAGGTCAGCAGTTTGAACTCTCCACCTGGTCCCTCGGTAGAAAGATGAGGCAACCTGCTCTCCCCACAGTGGGCAGTTCTACTCTGGCCCCGATGGTGTCACTGTGTACGTCAGAACGGACTCGCTGGAACACTATACTGGGTGAAGTTAGTCACAAAGGGGCAACTATTGAATGAGTTCATTACTATCAGGACGGAGACTTGCATGTCAGACGAAGCCTTGGATGTCAAAGGGAAAAGAACTTGGAGGTTCCCGAAGGCAGGAGGGCAAGGTTGGAAGAAGCAGCCCTGGCGAGAGGGTTGAGGAGGAGAGACAGTGGGTGGGGGCAGGGAGGGTGTTCTATAGGGAAGGGGGTGAGATGGGCGGCTTGAATGATTGACTGCAAAGCTGATGGTCTGAAATGTAACCTCCACTACCTGGCTCACTTAAAACCCAACAAAAACGTCATTTAAACACTTGCCTTCATAACAGTGAGTTGGGTTTTTGTTTATCTGGTAGAGAAGGCACCCGCATGGGAAGGTACCGTTTGGGAAGTGTTAGGCTGCTATCTGTCAGGTTGGCAGTTCAAACCCACAAGCTGCTCCTCAGCAGAAAGATGAGGCTGCCTGCTCCTGTAAAGAT
>NW_022103928.1:41652735-41653803 GCF_000313985.2 Echinops telfairi
CAGTGTGGAGAGAGCCACTGTCGGAGGTTCAGTGAGCGAAACCACAGTGCAAAGTCACAAGACCAAAAATCTGTTCCAAGTAGTTTCCTCCTCAGCTGGGAAAGGACACGGAGGGTCAAAAGCAGAGTTTCTGAAAGAGTCGCTCAAATGTGTGCATTCTCTTTCACTCAGGACGTGGAGATGGGCCTCTGAGGTAGGGCACCCAATGTGAGTAAAGACGATTGTCTCTACAGAGCAGGCCTGGGCCTCCAGTGAGGGGCTATAGCTATTAGCACAGTTCCTCCTCTACTGCCCAGCGTGACTCTCTCAATATTTCTTTGCCTTCTTTTTTTTGTTCTCCCTTCTCTTACTTTTGCTTCTTCAGACTACATATCAAGCATTCCATAGCTCCTAAAGATCTTACTGGTGACTCCCAGAGGAAGGGATCCTGCCCTGCCAGGTGGGGACAGCTGCTACAGGATCAGGTGCAATGGGGTCACACACAAACCCGGTTGGAGAGCTGGCTCTACCACGAGTTGTGGAACCACAGGACAATTACGTCACTGGTCTCAGCTTCAGCTGTTAAATGGGGAGAATGCCCACTGAGAACATCGTACTGAGTGTGGATAAAGAAAATAGGTCCGCTCCGGCACACACGAGTTTTCTATGGCTTGCCATCTCCAACTGGCTTGGTTTGGGGAGTTGTGTTCAAAGCACTACTTAATTTATCCACCAGGTGGCACCAAAAACTAACCTTGACCGAACTCGGGGCTGCCTTTGTGCTGACCCTGACTCACAGCGCTGCACACTACAGGGCAAAGTAGAGCTACCTATTGTATCTGAGGCTGCTCATCTTTACCAGAGCAAGACGGTGATAGCTCTTCTACGGAGTAGGTGATGGGTTCATACTGCTGACTTTGCATTTTGCAGCCCAAAGCCAAGTCCACTTCACCAGGTCTTCTTGCACCAAAAATTAGAGTCCTATTTTTGGGAAGTACCAGGTATCAAAAGATCCCAAACAAACAACTATATTGATGTGAGTGAGGGAGTTTGGATTGGAGACCCAAAGTCCATCTGTGGACAATTAGA
>NW_022103928.1:41655376-41656760 GCF_000313985.2 Echinops telfairi
ATCGCCTGCCCCATCTATATCTATAATGAGATCTACTGTTCAGAATGATTACTCTGTGGTTTTACAAGATCCTTTATCACTAGATGGACACATTCCCTAGATAATGCCCAGTAAACGGAGAAGGGCCCGAGCTACCTCTAATGATGATTTTCCCAGCAACTCTCTGCCATTGAGTCAATGCTGACTCAGAGTGACACCCCCCCCTCCCCTGTGCCCGTGGGTTTCTGAGACTGTCACTCTTTACAGGAGTAGCAAACCCAGTGTTTCTACTAAGGAACAGCTGATCATGTAGAACTGCCAAACATGGCTCAACTTGTCACTGCTACACCACCAGAAAGGACTGAATAAATGGCCAGGCGATTTGGACGCAGCCTCAGTTAACTAGAAGGTAGCATTGCTCAGGGTCTCCCCTTGCCGAAATCTGCCTCTTCATCCAAGTTTTTCAGAACCGGACCCAATTCCAGCAGGCCTGGTACACAGGACAATGGCTCTGGCTCCAGACTACCCCTACCCGCTCCACCTGGCCAGGAGAGACGGCTCCCAAACGGCTTGTGGCCATTTAGGGGGCACAACTGAGACGTCGGTGGCAAGAAGTGCACAGAATATATAGATGTATGTATGTATGTATACGCAAAGAGGATGGCTGCACAGGCAGACTCAGACTTTCATCATTTTCAACCTTCTCAACTTCTGCAGCGTGGCTGTTTCCGCTCATCCACCTGCCCGCACAGCCTGGTCTGTGTTTACAGCACCCGCGTCTCACGCTCGTCTCTACTGTGGCTGCTCCGCTGATACCTGGCATGTCCTTTAGCAATCGCTCGCTCTGGAGCGTGGCTGGCTGAGTCTATCTCCTGCCCGAGTGCTTGCAGTGACATTCATAACAACTGCTGTCTGATCATCTCGGATATCTGCAGGTGTGAAGTATCTCTTACTTAATGTTCAGTTGAGGATTGTAGCTTTCAGTATGGCTTACAACTCAATGCAAAGAAGACCAGAATCCTCATGACTGGACCAAGAGGTAGCGTCATGATAAAAAGAGAACAGAGAAAGTTTTAAGGGACTTTGTCTTGCTTGGATCCACAGTCAATGCTCATGGAAGCAGCGGTGTTGCATCGGGTAAATCTGCTGCATAAGATCTCTTTAGAGCAGCGGTTCTCAACCTGGGGGTCATGACCCCTCTGGGGATTGAATGACCCTTTCACAGGGGTTGCCTGATTCATCGCCATAGCAAAATGACAGTGATGAAGTAGCAACAAAAATAATTTTATGGTTGGGGGGTCACCACCACACGAGGAACTGTATGAAAGGGTCGCGGCATGAGGAAGGTTGAGTATTGAAAAGAAAGCCTGGTACTTTGAGGACTAAGGTGTGCCTGGCGCAAGCC
>NW_022103928.1:41659631-41663239 GCF_000313985.2 Echinops telfairi
TGACTCACAGGGACCCTATAGGTCAGGTTAGAGCCCTGAGGGATTCTGAGACTGTAACTCTTTACAGGAGTAGAAAGCCGCATCGCTCTCCCTAGAAGCCGCTGGTGGTTTTGAATGGCTGACTGTACAGTTGTAACCCTCTACAACACCAACAACTCAAGACAACAAAAATGACCCAAACAAAACACAAACTCATTACCATCTGACTCAAGACGACCCTAGAGGGCAGGGCAGAACTGCCTCGGCGGGTTTCTGAGACTGACTCTTTATGGGAGTAGAAAGCCTCATCCTTCTCCCTTGGCACTGCTAGGAGTTTCGGGATGCTGACCTCGCAGTCTGCAACCCAATGCATGACTCATTGTGAGACCTCAAAATCAAGACAGTGAAAACGACCAGAGGCTCTATAAAGCTAAGTCGTGCCTGGCAAGGCAGCTTTGAAAACACATGCACATACGAATTCTCCCTCGACATAAGCACCACGCCCTCGCCTTTTGGGCAGTTGTACATTTCTTCCAATCACGTCGCCACGCAGCAAAAACCTATTTTGGACCTTTCATCAGAATTACCTTCAGACTTTACCTTGGGCTCTTTGCCTTGACGGCCTCACCCCATCTCAAATCCATAAATGCTAATCTCATGCACGGCATCGGTGGCTAGTCTTGGTGCTAAATAAGCTTTGTTTTTCCTCATCAAATAAACAACAATGAATCAAAATCAAAGATAGTTGAAAGGACAGTGCATTGCCACCATGCCACCACTCTGTGGGTTTAATGTAAAAGGAGTGAGTCGCACTGAAGGACAGGGTGCTTGGTCAAGGGGAGCGGCAGTGAGAAAGAGGCAGGCCCTCAAGGAGATGGGGTGACACCGTGCACAGCAGTGAGCTCCAGCTTAAGAACAAGGACTGGGCGGTGTTTCGTTTGGGGCAGAGGGGCTCTGAGGGTTGGGACCGGTTCGGTGGCAGCCACGCTGATGACAATGACAGCATGAGCGTGGTTAGATGCCGACATAAAGAGTCCCAGAAGGAGGCGCTGTTTTGGATACGAAAGCATCCTTCTGCTGTGTACGATTTTGTTGGCGCACTCAATGTTCGTGGAAATGAAAATAAAACATCTACTAGCTTCCAGAAATTTCCCCCCAGCAGAAATCCCTAAGTAATGTAAGTAAAGTTGTTTTCACTCCTCTTGATATCTTTTCACCTCCCTTCATATCAGAGAAGGTATCTGAACTATGTGTCCAGGCATTGTGAGGTTGAGTGTAGTGTTTGTGTGAACAATCGGGGCAGCCCCGGTCTCAAGTTAGTGTGCATCACACAGGGGGAATGCTCTCCTGACTGTCACATGTGGCTCTTATATAGGTCAAACTGATGTAGACGCTGTCAACTCAGTCTTTCCAGCATACAGCGATGTCCGGCCGGCAAATCTGAGGTAGCCTTTACTAATTTTGTATTAACATGCTTACAGAGACAAAAAAAACGATGACTGATCACATGACCACTAATGTTTCACATTGAAAATCTGTCTGTCACACAGGTGGAGCTGCAGGAAACTAAAGAATCAGCTGCCTGTGTATGTATGCTTTGTGGTAGGGAGCCACGGCAAAGTAGAAAGTACTTTTCTGTCTTTCCCACGGTCTGAACCTTGCCTCGGTAGGGTTGGGTCTGATCCAGCATGAAATGGGGGGAGCCAAACTTTTCCTGCAGTGTTGTGACATGGAAGTGTAGTTGTCGATGTCACTGATTGACGTGGAGAGGGACCACCAGAGGTGTCATGCTAAGCGATTGGTCACTAACTCAGAGGTGTGTGGTTGAAACCCACCATCCTCTCCATGGAGAGAAGCCCTGGCAGTCTGCTTCCGGACAGAGCACACTTCCACTCCACAAGGCGCTTGCCCTCTGTCCTAGAGGTATCATTCGACAGCAACTGACGTAGAAGGCCAGAGAAAGTTCTGCTAGAGACATCAAAAGTCCACCTCAGCCCAGGAGAGCCCTATCTGGTAGATATGGGTTAGGCCATGCCTGCCAGACTCCATCTGAGAACGATTTCAACTTGGGCCCAAAGGTCAGAATAAAAGGTGGAAATCTGTTCCCCGAGGCTGTTGTAAAATATCAGGGGTGGGCTGAGGTCTCCTTTTTGAGGACTAGACCTGGGAAATCATGCAAACACTGCAAACCAAAAGAAATAGAATAATAGTACTAGGGGGGACATGCCTATCAAATTCAAAGTGAGCTGATGGGATTTCAAAGAAACTGAAATGGAAAATTACAGAGATTTGCTTCAAAGAAATTGAAAGAAATTTAGAAACCTTTCCCAGAAGGCAGAAGAAAAAATACATACATGAAATGGAAGCTGATGGATAGACGTTACATTCAAGAAGTACAAATGGTTCTTGTGGAGAAACCAGAAGGATTAGAAGAGAGATAAAAAACAGGAGTGCAGAGGCTGACTTTGCTTTAGGTTAAACTAAATCCTGACTATGCAAATTACAACTATTCTCCCTATCCCAGGAAAATGAAAGAAACATCTCAATACCATCTGATAACATCTTTTAATTATGAGGAAAAATAAATCCCGCAGCAATTCAACAATGTTCTGACAAGATCAAAATTCATGCTTATATCAAATTTCTTTGCTGTTTCATGTCTATGAGTATTTGATATTACAATAAATATTTCTATTTTGGAGGAAGGGTTTTTTTTAACCAAGAAAATTATATGTATCCTGGATATGCAAAGAGCAAGGTACAATTCATAGTTTCTTGCTGAAAGTATATCTTCAAAGATGTATCATCGGTTTAGCAGCCAACCTCTGGCGATATTCTCCGGTTTAATATTGTGAAAGTTTACCATGTTTAATCTCAGTGTTCAAGGACTGTGCTATGTCCCTACTCCTTTTTCTAAATATTCTTCTTCTCTCTCATCACTTGGAATATGGATTTGAAGAAAGAAAACTCAGCATTTGGTTTCCTTTTAGTTTTCAGTATTGCATTAATAATTTAATAAATGCTCATAGTTTTATAGTTATAACATTTATTAAATGTGTACAATTTTGTTAAAAAATTGGCCCCCTCAAAAAATTAAAAACAAATTGGCCCAATACTTTAATTGTTTTTGTTACTTAGTAAGTACTCTGGTATTTTTACATGAATTTAAAATCAAGTGGATAGTAGTTTAAAATTAGCTGTGAATGAAATTTTTTTAGAGATCGTCTTTTTACATATCGAGCTTTTAATTTTGTTTCATTTACCTAAAGAAGTCAGATGCACTTTATGTGACCAACTAGAGTTACATATGGAAAACATCTTGGGAGTGTTGATGTCTTAGAAAACAATGAAGTTTTTTGTTGAAAACTTCAACATTTTGTTGAAACAATGATGTCTTAGAAAACAATGCAAGGAGAGGATTATTCATACAAAATGGGAATATATATGGTTTCAGATGTGTCTGCACATGGAGACGCTTGATCACCTGTTGCTTCTCTTAGTGCATCTGCTGGTGTTGTGATTATTTACCTCTATATCACTGTGAGTGTTCTACTCACTAGACGTAAGCATGGGCAGGGACAGTTCATGTTCAGGGTGTCCTGTGGAAGTCAGCCTGAGTTTTTAACCTC
>NW_022103928.1:41663522-41665034 GCF_000313985.2 Echinops telfairi
AAGATGGAGTGAGAGATTAAAATATTTTAATGATCATCAAAATTGTGTTTCACAAAGAATACCATTGCCTTCAAGTTAATTAGGACGCACAGCAACTCCATTGGCCAGAGCTAACTGTCCCATAACGTTTCTGAGATGGAACGCCGTCTTTACAGAAGCCAACTCCTCTGTCTGTTTTCCATAGATTAGCAGGAGGGTTTGCACTGCCTACCTTCGGGTTAGTGCTTAACAAGTGAGATCAAATATTAATAGGAAGTCAAGATTCCCGGAAGAAAGACTACCCATGTTCTCTTTAGTTTGAAGCACTTTATGGCTTTCCAAATCATGTGTTCATGCGAAGAGTGATTAGTAAGGTCTTGTTATACCGTAGACCCAGCACTGCTGTAGCTACCGGTGACGAGTGCCACTCACGGTGACCCCAGGTGTGTCAGAGCAAAACTGTGCGATGTAGGGTTTTCCATGAGGAAAGGTGACCAGATGTCCACTTTTGGTGGGACAGTCCCAATTTTGAACAATTTTTCCCGTGTCCTGTGGTGTTTTTAAATAGTCCCGATTTTTGGAAAGAATGCAAGACAAGCTAGGGTATACAGTTTTCAGCTGCCATGTGGCTATTCTCCAGGATATGAGTTTTATCAATGGTGTCCCGATTTTGTTCCGCTTTACCAATGTTAAAATCTGGTCACCTTAGCTTTGGAAGTAGAATGCCAGGCCTTGAAAGTGCTTGGTGATGAGGTCAAATTGTCCACCTTTCAATTCGTAGCTCGGTCCTTAACTGTTTGTGCCATCCAGGGGATCCTGGGACACAGTGTTTGGCCCTGGCTGTAACTAGATGGGAAAACCCTTGTCGCAGAGAACTCATCGTTCGAGGAGGAGACAGGCGGCAGACGGCTAATTACAGGGCCGGCTGAGGTTGCTCTCGTGGAAGGTAGCATGCTCGGCAAGGGGGCAGGTGGGAGGATTGTTAGTTGTAGAAGCACAGCTAGGCTGAGGAAACAGTACCATGAATCCCCAGCCAAAGTGGCTCTTTTTTCGTGACCCGTATATGAATTTTTTTATTGGTCCATTTGTTTGCTATAAAATATTAACAGACTATTTCCCTCTCACAAGAGTTAACGGTGCCATGTCATTTCTTGCTATTTCAAATTCTGGCCAAGGTTCTGTCAGTGGGGGTGGGGTGGGGAGGGGGGGGGGAAATAAAGGGCAAAGAAACAAAAGGTCTGCTTATCTAGTGAAATAAAGACATCTGAGGAATTCAGTGCCACACAGGACAAGTTTTCTAAGGCTAGATCATAAGACCGGATGGGCCAGGGGAGGGCCAAGTCTGAGACTATGTGACACAGCCCCAGCTAGCAGTGCTGGGAGCCTGCTATGCACGGATTTGATGGCATTCAAGCAATGCTTAATCCTTTATTCAAACTTAGGTAAAACACACGTTTTGAAAAATCATGTACTTTAGCAGAGGAAGTGAAAATAGTGCTGAATATAAAAAATGTTGTCCATAACAATGTATCT
>NW_022103928.1:41667841-41668876 GCF_000313985.2 Echinops telfairi
AAACAAACAAACAAACAAACAAACAAACCACAAAACAAAGGTGGGCAGTTTGAACACTCTCCAAAGCCCCATGAAGGAAATGCCTGGGAGTCTGTCTCTTAACGATCACAGCCATTGAAAACCCCATGGGCACAGGTCTACGCTGACACTCATGGAGTCACCATGAATTGAAATCAGCTTACCAGTAACTAGTAACTATCGCTACCAGCAAGAGTTTTAGAAAAGGGAAGCCAGGAAGAAGCTTTGAGCAAGGGCCTGACCTGCTGCTAGCAGGCAGTCGATGTGAATCCTATTTCTCCATGCTCCAATGCAGGCCCAGCACATTGAAAATACATGATATTTTAAAAATCAACTTTGCCCAAATCCCATTTTCCTACAGATAACATCAAATCTATGTATAGCCGTGACCTCAGCACTGGTACCTGGGACTTTGGGGGAAGCTTCCTGTCACTTATACCTTTAGACTTTGCCATTCTCTGATGGCATTGCATTGAAAAACTTGTGTGTGTCGCTGATCTCATATGTTAAGACATGTTTTCTGGCTGAAAGAGCTTGTTGGGTAAAAGAGGTCTTTTATGTATGCAGATGGTGTAGGTAGGATCACATTTTACTTTTCTATTGTCTCTTGCTATTAATCAGCCTGTCATGTATATCAAATGATTTTATTCCATATCATATTTCTTACATATATATTTACCATATCTTTCAAACAATCTCATTTTTTTTCTAGCACAAGCACACAATATAGAATATTCTTTCTTTATCAGAAATGTATTTATTTAGAGTTTTAAATTTCAGATTTTCAGCTTTTAAAGCACTGGAGGCAGGAATGCCAAAGGTGAACTTTGGGGCCAGGGCTTGGCGCCCCAATAGACCAGAATGGGAAATACTCCTAAAGGCCAACAAACAGTCCTTGAACTAACTACAAGCTTTTCTTTCTTGTTGTGTTTTGTTTTGTTTTTGTCATTGGTTTGTTGTTGTTGTGCTGCTGCATATTGTTGCTTGGTTTTGCTCTGTCTTGTTTTAGTGCATGTT
>NW_022103928.1:41670537-41673537 GCF_000313985.2 Echinops telfairi
TGAGCCCCTAATAAAACGATATGTAAAAAAAGCACTTGAGGCTTCTCTTAGTGGAAGCATAAAAACCTCTGACCAACGACAACTTTGTGAATTCCCATTATAGCCCATCAATAGAATAAAGCTCTGTCTAGAATTCCTACAATATTTCAGTAACCCAGAATAGCTCCTTACCTTATGAATAAGAAAGAAAACGAATGACATGATACTGCAAGCATAAATGTTGTCAGTTAATCTGACTATGAATCGATACTCCGTAAGATGATCCTTGGCCCAAGCCATGGTATTTTCCCTTGCTTCCTATGCACGTGAGAGTCGGATATTAAACAGGGAAGACTGAAGAAGAATTGATGCATTTGAGTTATGGTGTTGATGCATTTGAAATATGGTGCTGGCAAAGAATACTGAAGGGACTGTGAACTGCCCAAAGCACAAGTAAATCACTCTTGGAAGAAGTGCAGCCAGAATGCTTTTTAAAGGCAAAGATGGTAAGGCTTTGTCACAAGTACTTTGGACATGTCGCCAGGAGGGACCAATCCCTAGAGAAAGGCACCATGCTTGGTAAAGTAGAGGGACAGTAAGATAGAGGAAGGCCCTTGACAAGATGGATTGACACAGAGGCTTCAGCAATGGTCCCAAACAAGAACAACTGTTAGGATGGTGCCGGACTGGTCCTGTTTTGTTCTGTTGTCCCCAGGGCTGTTAGGAGTTAGAGCGCACTTGATGTCACCTTGCAACACCACCAACAAGATGAATCCAGTTGAATTTTTAGGTATCATTATGGACTGAATCATATCCCCTAACTATAAGATCAAAAACAAATAGAAAATGCACTGCCATTGAGTCAATGCCAACTCACAGCTACCCCCGTGTGGTTCTGAGACTGTCACCATTTATGGGAGTGGAAAGTCCAGCCTTTCTCCTGCAGAGTGGCTGGTGGTTTTGAACTGCTTCTTATGCAGATTGCAACCCAATGCACAACCACTATACATATGTGTTTTAAATACTAACTTTTCTTCATTTAGTTCACAATTTGTCTGTCATATTGTCATATGAGGGTGACTTCTGTGCTGCTGTAATGTGGGAGCTATGTCATCAATATTTCACATACCAGCAGGGCCACCCATTATGGAAAAGATTTCGATAGAACTTCCAGACTAAGACAGACTAGGAAGAAGGACCTAAAGACCTACTTCTAAAAATTGGCCAATGAAAACCTTATGACAGAACACTATCTGATTTAGTGCCTTAAATTGAACCTCCCAAGGCTCTCAAAACACAAGAGGAGCTTCCTTTTCAAAGCAGAGTTAACCTTAGAGAAGTGAAAAGAGTAAAGCTTTCAGGATGTTCATTTTCTTGGTGAGCGCAACTCAAAATGAGAAGAAATAACTCTACACATCCATTATTAACAGGGACATGGGATGTAGAAAACATGAGTCTAGAAAATCAGGTGTTGTCATAAATGAAATGGAACACGCTAGTGAGCTGAAACGGACTGATATTGACCATTCTGATTTGGAAAACCATATGATGTGTGACTGCAGGAATGACAAATTGAAGAGGAATAGCATCAAATTCATCCGCAAAAAGAACATTTCAAGATATATCCTGAAGTACAAGGTTGTCAATGATAGAATAATGCTCATATACCTACAAGAAAGAACACTTAATATGACTAGTTTCCAAATTTATGCATAAATTCTAAAGATTAAGAAATTAAAGAGTTGTTTTGTTTTGGCTTTACCAAGAATGCAGTTTGACACTGATCAGCCATGCAATCTAGATGCAGTGATAGTTATTGGAGACTGGAATGTGAAAACTGAAAACACAGAAAAAGGATTGGGTGTGAGAAGATAGCACCTTGGTGATAGAAATGACATCACAGATTGCATGAGAGAAGTTTACAAGACCAATGATTTAATTATTACAAATATCTCTTTTTACCAACATAAACAGTCACTATTTACATGAATCTCACCAGATTAAATGCACAGGAATCAAAATCATTACATTTGTCAGAGACCTGGTAATACAGTTGTTACTTATGGGGTTGAAATCCACCAGGTCAGCAGTTTGAAACCACTGGCCGCTCTATGGGAGAATGACTGGGGGTGGGGGCAGACTTGGGTGCTTTTTTCTTCTGGAAACAGTTACAGTCTTGGAAACTCACAGGGGCAATTCTACCCTGTCCTATGGGGTCACTATGAGTCAGCATTGACTCAATGGCAATAAGTGTGTCTTTTTGGGTTTGGTGGAAACAGATGATGGAGAAGCTCCAGATGATCAGTCAGAATAAGGACAGGGGTTGATTGTAGAGCAGACCATCAAATGCTCCCTTACACGTATAAGTTGAAACAGAAGAAAATTAGACAAGAGCCACAGTGTGACCTTGAGAATATCCCATTTGAATTTACAGATCATCTCAAAAAATAGATTTGATGCACTGAACACTATTTACCAAAGACCAGATTACTATGGGATGACATCAAGGACTCTTTGCATGCAGAAAACATAATATTATTAAAAAGAAAGGAAATGAATGAACAATTAAAATAGACATCAGCAGAGACTCTGAAACTTGTTCTTGAATGTAGAGTAGATAAAGCAAATGGAAGAAATGATGAAATAAAAGAGCCGAAGTCTGAGGACAGCTTCAAGAAGACAAATGTTATAATGAAATGTGCAAAGACCTCGGATGAGAAAAACAAAAGGAATAAAGCATACTTCGCATTTCTCATTCTGAAAAAACTAAAGAAAATAATTAAGGCTCAAGTTGTAGTATTGAAGGATTTTATGGCCAAGATAGTGAATGATGCAGGAAGGATCAAGGGAAGGTGGAAGGAATGCAGAACCACAGCACTAAAAAGAATTAGCCAGCACGGGCAATGTAATGGAGAGAAATCACTGAAACCCAAATGAAGGCTGAGCATGATAGTGGGACAAGAGGAAAGTAAAGGGAAATAGAGGAAAGAACTAGGGGACAAAGGGTATGTATAGAGGTTT
>NW_022103928.1:41676162-41677175 GCF_000313985.2 Echinops telfairi
ATGTATGGCTTGTGATAAGAGTTGTATGAGCCCCAATAAAATGATTTTTAAAAAAATAAATGAAACACAATACCAACAGTATATTCTCTATATCAAGAAAATTTGAGGCTAGCTATCAAGCCAAGTGACTGGAATATATCTATATTTGTGTCCATTCCAAAGAAAAGTGACCCAACAGGATGTGGAAATTATGGAGCAATATTACTAATATTATTTACAGTAAAGTTTTTCTGAAAAGAATTTTTCACAGTCACAGAAATTCAAGTCAGACTCAGATGAGGATATGGAACAAGGTATATAAATTTTGGTGTCAGATGGAGCTTGGCTTCCCACAGATAACAAAAATATGTTTATCTGCTTTTTCTTGACTATGTAAAGACATTCAACTGTGTGACCCATAACAATTTATGGATAATATTTTGAGAAATGAGAATTGTGGAATACTTAATTGTGTTTTTATGGAACCAATCATAAACCAAGGCAGTTGTATGCTGAGCAAATAAACCGAGGAGCTGAACTATATGAAGATGGACATGGTATCAGGTTCAGAGCAGACTTATTAACAACCTGCAATAAACAGAGGATACAAATTTGCTGGCTGAGTGGGAAGAGGACTTGAAGTATTTAATGATGAAAATTTAAAAAATCTAGATCTCAAATATGGATTACACTTAATATAAAGAAAACAAAATCATAATAATTGAAGAAAATATTGAAGTTGTCAAGAATTTAGTTTTATGTGGATTCACAATTAACACTCATATGAGTACCAGTCTAGAAATCAGAGGAAGTAATTTCTGGGTAAATCTCCTACAAAAAACCTTTTTAAAGTAATAAAGGTGTAATTCTGGGGACAAAAGTATTCTTGACTTAAGCTATAGTATTTTCAATTGCTTCATAAGCATGGGAAGGCTGGATAATGACTCAAAAAGACTAAAGAATTGAAGCCTTTGACATATGATATAGACAGTGAATAATGTATATGCCACTGACTGCCAGGAACAGCCCCCCTC
>NW_022103928.1:41678286-41680650 GCF_000313985.2 Echinops telfairi
CTCCGACTCATAAAACCTTACACACAACAGAGTAAAACTGCCCGATTCTGTGGCAGCATCATGTTCATGGGTATGGATGTTTTCATCCCTGTGGCTATTGTAGCAATCTGTCTCACTGAGAGCTTCTCTTGTATTTGTGGTCGCTCCACTTAACCATTGGAGGCCTGCGGACACAGGGGTGATTGATAGGCTGCTAATCAAAAGGTCAATGGTTCAAAATTGCCAGGCACTCCACTGGAGAAGGATTTGGCAGCATGCTTCCAGAACGATTCGCAGCCTCGAAAGCTCTACAGGGCAGTTCTAATATGGGTTGCTATGAGTTAGATATGACTACTTTCCTAATTCAAGGGGCCCTAGGGGCCTAATGGTTACACATTTGGCTGACCCGTGCAAGGTCAGAAGTTGGAAACTACTCGGGAGAAAGACAGGGCTTCCTGATCCTGTAAAGAGTTTCTGTCTAGGAGACTCACAGAGCCACTTTGACACTGGCCCACAGTGTTCACGATGAGTCAGATTGGGCTCAATGGCAGTGCTTTGGCTTTGGTTCTCAAACATGTCCCTTTGTAGCATTTCTTTCTAACCTGATGACTTGTTAAAGTCTCACCACTGTGTTTCTAAAGAGCATCTCGTTATATCCTAAGACCGAGCTTCTTGTTCTTCTGGCCACCCACAGGACATGAAACATTCCACACCGCACTTCAAATGTGTCAATTATTCTCTTTCTAATTATCCAACTATTGTATGCATATGAGACGATTGACAAGGCCATGATTTGGGTAAGACACACCTACTCATGAAAGTGATGTTTGCTTTTTAAACTTTAAGGAGGTCTTTGCAGTTGATTTGATCAATACAATATGTCATTTGATTTCTTTTCTATTTTTATAAACCGCTTTATTGGATCATAATCCAAATATCATGCAATTCAATAGTTCAATCATATCAAGATGTGTTTGATAATCATTACCGCAATCAATTTTAGAACATTTTCTTTTGCTATTAGCTCCCTATTTCCTTCCAATCTCTCATGTCATAGCCCCCAGGAATGCTTCACCCAGTTACTGTTTCTCTACAGTCACTCAGCCTGGATTCCATACACCCATCAAAATAAAAAACACAAAACAGTCAAAAATCTATCAACAAAACAAAACAAAACAGAAACAACTCAGTTGGAAAGAAAACAGAAAATATTAAAACTAGAGAAGGGTCAAAAGGGAGATCAAATGTGAGGTATTAGATTTCAGCCCAATTTTATCTGTCGCAATCCACTTTCCAATGCATTTTGTATGCCAGCAAGGTTATTAACCTCCCTGGGCTAGTACTTTCAGATGTGTCCAAAAGGGGATCAAATAAAATGTTACTTTTTCACCATTTAAATCAGATGTTACATTTTAATTGACTACAGTCCTCTGTCTGAAAACCTGCGCATTCACATCCTTCAAAGGAAATCATAAAAGGCTTAATCTATGTGTAGATCCCGCAAATGGATTTGGGCTTCCACTGTCTCCATAGCCTTCTGCAAACCAGGAGTTCGCAATTTAAGCTCTGATACTATTCCCTGCTTTGGATTTGGCTTATATTATCTATAATCCTTGGATCATATGGGCTTGTGTGCTTCTTCATGTGGATTTAGTTGATGCCTCATTTAGATGGTAAACCTTTAAGACAGCAGATGCTATTGTTTCTGATAGTCAGGCACCAGTTAGTTTCTTCACTACATTTTGCTGTGCACCCAAACCTTCAGGGATCTCTTCATGAGGGCACCTATCAAGCAGGGTGATGTCTCAAGAACTAATTCTTCTTATATTGGTTATAAAATTAAGTGCCAGCCCCAAATCCATTCATATATCAAGGGTTTATATATAATTTGATTTCTTAACTGCTGCTTCCAATGGACACTAATTGTTGACCCAAGAAAAATGAAATCACTAACAACTTTTATTGAAGTGGTCAATATTTGAATTGTATATGTAGATCAAATAATATATATTTCCAGTCATTTAAAAAGACAACAAGATAGTAGAAATGTTTTGGGGAAGGATGACTGGTTCAGTAATGGGACAATATCTTTCACTTGAAAAATATTTCATTCTTCTGTGCAATTTGGTCACATTTTAGAATTGCCCGAGGAGCTTTTACAAATCCCAGGGTCCAGGCTAGACCCTTGATCAATGAAAGTAGGAAGGAGAACAGTTTTGCAGCTGAACCTACAATAAGCACAAAGTGAACATAGCAGGTTTCCCAACCCGTGAGCAATGATGAGCTTGGGATCAGGGGTCTGGGTTCCGGTTCTGTTTCTGTCACTAAGTAAGTCAACTTGCAACGATGGCCAATCAGGGTCTACTCCTGCAGATGCCTCCTGGG
>NW_022103928.1:41682465-41684776 GCF_000313985.2 Echinops telfairi
ACAGCACATCCTGTGCATGCTGATTTCCATTGTTTTTCCGCCACAGGGTAGAGTGAATGCATGCTCCATCTAGCATAGTCCAGTGTAACTCTTCTCGGTGAACAGGGCATCTCTATTATTCCCTGAAAGTCAGTCAGGCTAAGATGGGTTGCAGCGGGCTCCACATTCTTAGTGACCTTTCAGGTCAGATTTCCCCCAGATGCCACACAATTTACAACTGGACTAATGCACTGCCGGGCCTTCTCTGTAAAGCCATTCCAAGCCATGCCCTTTAACCCCACAATGGGCACTCACACTTGCCTCCCTCGATCATGATCCTCAGTATTATGGAATTATCCCCTAGGTTGTGATCCTGAGAGTTGTAAATCCCAGCTAAGAGGGACGTAATATTCCCTTCAGAGTGGCTAAGCTTTCAAAAAGCTTCTGGATGGTTGGCCCCTCTCTCTTGGTTCTTGTAGAACCCAGCTGACCATAGCAGCAAATTCAGGAAATAAATCCACTGCTTGACACATCCCCTGCTCCAGTTTCCCCGGAGTCCCCAGTACTTGCCTCTCACTCACCCTCGCCACTTCAAGTCCCATCACTCTTAGTTTTGAGTCAATCTCTTTCGAGATATGAAAGAGATGTAGCTCACTCTCTGTGGAATTGAGTTTGGATTTATTTTTATTTTATTTTTATTATGACTCTGATTTTTTAATTGATCATTTTATTGGGTGCTCTTACAGATAATAATCCATAAATCAATTACATCAGGGGAACTTGTACAGATGCTGCCATGATCATATTCAAAACATTTTTTTTCTACTTGAGCCCCTTGATATCAGCTCCCCTTTATTCCCTTCCTCCCCAACCCTACCACCTGCATGAACCCTTATTATATATATATATATTTTTTTTTTCATACCTTACACCATCCAATGTATCCCTTCACCCACAGTTCTGTTACTCATCCCCCCTCGAGGGCTGTTGTACATCCATCATTGATAGAAGTCCCCTTGAGTTTAGATTTAATTCTGAGTCTTTCTCTTTATTGCCATTCCGGTGTTGCTAGTAGCACAGCCCATGACTCATGCCACCTTCTGTATAATACTGTTAACAAAACATTGCCTGGTCCTGTGCCACCCCTGTGATGGGCTTGGCGATCAGCTATTGTGCTCCATAGGATTTTCACTGGCTGATTTTCTGAAGTAGATTCTTCAAATTCCATCTTAATCTGGACACTTTGCTGGAACCTGTTCAGTATCATTAGCTATTTCTGCAACAGCAGAAATACGACAAGCAGAAGGGTTTATCAACTGACAGAAATTCATCCTCTCACAATTTAGGAGGCTAGAATGTCAAATTCAGAGCATCAGCTCTAGTGGAAGACTTTCGTCCTCTGTTGGATCTTGGGAAAAGTTCTTGTTTCCTTTCAACACCTGTGGGACCTGGGAGCCTTGGAAATATTCATGTGTCTTGGCATCATTCTTCCGCTGGGTCTAGGAGGTTTGCAGATTAGGGACCCTGGATCCAATGGATTTGCTCTGTTCCTGAAGCTTCTTTCTGGGTGGTAGGAGGTCCCTGCAATCTTTGTGCACTTGTCTAATCTTTCATATTTCAAAAAAGATGGATACAACTGAATTCTGTAGATCATGCCCTGTACCATTGACATAACTGCCTCGAATCCTGCCTTATTAACATCATAGAGGCACACAGCCCAATGATCTCAGATTAAAAAAATAGAGGACAATCCTCTACAACCAAGAATCATGACCCAGCCAAGGTGACAGATATTTGGGGGTGAATATTTGGATTATTCAATCCAAAGTGGCATCCTAGCAGCACACAAGCCTTCATGACAGACGAGTGGCAGATAATGCACGAGGTGTGTTGTCTGGGAATTGAAACTGGATCTCCCTATTTGAGTAGCCATGAAGAAAGTCTTCCTTGTCTGTTTAACATTACTCAGTACCATTTGCTTTGACAAGGCACAGTGCCTGCAACACATCATTGTAGGTCCCCTGTACTCTTTGATGGAGAGTCCGCTGCGTCTTAACCATTGACATCCATATTTAGTGGGCGCACACACACAAATGATCAGCAAGTATGTGACCGGGGCTGGATAGGGACATGCTGACTAGTTTTTCATTACATCTGAGAACCCTCTGAGGGGAATGCAGGCGGGCTTGTAAAGGAAAACACTGGATTGGAAATCGGTGCTTAATATAGTCAATTTTTAATTTCTCTTTTCTTAATTGTTCTGAAAGAGCCTGTAGAAATTAATCTGTAGACTATGAATCTTTCTAAGCAGTTTATACAGTGTAGTCGTTGA
>NW_022103928.1:41685343-41718652 GCF_000313985.2 Echinops telfairi
AGAGAGAGAGAGAGAAACAAGTTTAAAAACCAGGGAGCAATTAGATCAGTTTAGGAGAAAGAAAGGGAACAACAGGCATGAAGACATGGGGGTCAGGGATTTGAGATACAATACAAAGACTGTGCTTCAGGGTGCCTCACAATCTACCCACACTGAATTGGAGGGCTCAAACTGTACTTTTCTAATTCTATTTAAAACAAACTACTTCTGGAGCATCCTTTGTCCTATAGCCTAATGTAACCAAATTGTATTTATGCCTCAAAGCCTACTTTTTCCCTTATCAGTTTTTGATATATGGGTTCCAAATATTTTCTTTCATTCTGTAGTTTGCTGCTTTAATTTTGTTGGTTAAGTTCTTAGAGCCATGCCTGTTAATTTCGATAAAGTCTTGTCTTGTTTGTTATATCTAAGAACCCATTACCAAAAACTAGAACTCAAAGTACTACTTATATGCTTACTTGTAACAGTTTGTGGCGTTACTCCTTATACTTAGGGCCTGATCCCTTTCGAGTTAGCTGTCATCTATGGTGTGGGTCCAAGAAGCACGCAATCATCTATGCCAGGAGTTTGGAAGCCAGCTACTTGGCCAATTGACTGGAGGAGATCTATATCTGTGCCCATTCCAAAGAAAGGTGACTCAACAGAATGCTCAACCTATAGAAAGATATCATGACTATCTCCACACGAGTAAACTTTTGCTTCAGATCACCCAACAACAGTTGCAGTACTGCATTGATAGGGAATTGCCAGAAGTTCAGGCTGGATTCAAAAGAGGACACAGAACAAGCCGTGTCATTGCCGATGTCAGGTGGATCTTGGCGTAAAGAAGAGACTACCAGAAAGATGTTTACTTGTGTTTCATTGACTATGCAAAAACATTCGACTGTGTGGACCATAATAAACTGTGGACAAGCTTGAGAAGAATGGGAATATCAGAACACTTCATTGTGTTCATTTGGAACTTGTACCTGGATTAAGAGGCCATTGTGGGAATGGAACAAGCATGGTTTAAAATCAGGAAATATGTTCATCAGGGTTGTATCCTCTCACCATACTTGTTCAGTCTGTCTCCTGATCACATCATCAGAGAAGCAGGATTATATGAAGAAGAATGTGGCATGAGGATTGGAGGAAGTCTTATTAATAACCTGTGATAGGTAAATAACACAACCTTGTTTATTGGAAGTGAGGAGGACTTGAAGCACTTGCTCATGAAGATCAAGGACTTCAGAATGAATTACAATTCAAATTAGGGAAGACCAAAATCCTCACAATTGGACCAATAGGTAACATCATGATTAATGGAAAAAAGTTTGAAGTCATTGATTTTGTCTTGCTTGGATCCACAATGAATGCTCATGGAAGCAGTAGCCAAGAGATCAAAAGATATATTGCATTCTGTACAAGACCTCTTTACCGTATTGAAGAGCAAGGAAGGGACTTTGAGACTAAAGTGTGCCAGATATAAGCCATGCATTCTCCATTGCATCAATGCATGTGGAGGTTGGACATTGAATAAGGAACACTGTAGAAGAATCAGTCCTTTGGAATTGTGGTGTTGGAGAAGAATATTGGAAGTAGCCTGGGCTGCTAAAAGGACAAGCCCATCTGTATAGGAAGAAGTAAGGCCAGAGCAGAGTGCTCCTTAGAGGCAAGGATGGCAAAACCTTGTCTTACATATTTTGCACATGTCAGGATAGACCAGTCCGTGGATAAGGACATCATGTTTAGTAAAGTGGAAGGGCAGCACAAAAAACCCGGGAGGCCCTCAACGCGATGGATGGACACAGCGGCTCCAGCAATGGGCTCAGGCACAAGAACAGTTGAGAGGCTGGCGCAGGACTGGGCAGTGTTTCGTTCCGCTGTCCACAGGGTCGCAATGGGTCAGAGTGGACTTGAAGGAACTTAACAACAACATGGGTTTAAATGCATTATTTTGCTGGATGGAGTGGCGTGGGCTGCAATTTCATATAAAGTTATTAGGGGATCCCCAGGATCTCTATAGACAACAGGAAGTAAAGAAATAACCCCGAGGGTATGTGGGAGAGAGCATTATTGGCAACATATGGCCAGTGCAAAAGTCCTGAGAAGGGGTGAGCCCAACATATTTGAGGACTAGTAAGGGAGGGTGAGGAGTGGTGGAGCAGGAGGCACCGGCTGGCAGTGGCCGATCATTTAGAGGGTTGGTGGCTATTGTAAAAACTTCTATTTGGGATCTAAGAGAACTGGGAAACCTCAAAAAAGTTCAGAGCACAAGAATCCTTGGCCGTATAATATGACCTGACATAAGAGTAGCACTGGTGGCACAGTGCGTTAAGCATTGGGCTAACCAGAAGGTCAGTGGTTCAAATCTACCAGCTGTTCCACACAAGAAAGATGAGGCTCTCTGCTCCCTTAAAGATCCACAGACACAGAAACTCTAATGGGCAGTTCTACTCTGTCCTGTAGGGTCCCTGTGCGTCAGAATGAACTCGATGGCTGTGGGTTTGGGTTTGTTTTCCTTTGAGTAGATGTGTGAAAAGGGACTGCAGATTAGGGACTGGGAGAAATCCAAGGAACCAGGCAGTCGAAAACTGACTGCTGCAGTCTCCGAGAGAGGGATATAGTGGGGGTCAGCGAAGGAGATCAGGAGGGAGACGATGAGGCACAATCAGATTCTGGTTATAACGGGCGCAAGGTCTCGCATGGGAGAAAGAGGAACAACTGGAGCAGAGGAAGATTTTGGACAGAGAACAACATTTCTTGCAGATTGTGCCCACTGAGTGTGAGATGCCTTTTAGAAATCATAAAAAACGAATCTGAAACTTGTGATGGTTAGGGGACGATGCCAACTAGACACTCCTGGGTGAGGATAGGGGCAGATCTCAACCTACTCCTTGCATCGAAGCCTGGTGTCATACGCCTTTTTGTTTAAGACAGAGAGATGGAGCCGAGTTGAATCCCCTTTGACCCTTTGTGTTCTGCTAAGCTAGATCTTGCCTCTGGTTCTTGTGCCTCTTATTGCATCACTGCTGATCCCAGGAGCCGTCAGCAGACTACTGATGGTGGATTCATTCAGCCAACTTCTGACGTCTGCATCCATCAATTTCTTCATCACCCTACTTCCTGTTCATCAGTGTTCACCAGTCAGTGAAAGCCTGACCTGAATCAGACTGGACTCACCTGGTTCTACAACCGTGAGGGCCAGTCCTGGAGAGGAATCTCTTTCTCTATCTGAACAGAGGAGCACCGTTGGTTTCGCTTCTCTGGAGAACCCAACCTAAAATACTCTTATTGAAGCAAAGGAAGGGGCCGAGTGCTCTTTCAGTCAGTGCTAGCTAGACGCTTGACCAGCAGGCTTCCCAAATTTTGTCTAGGAAAGTGGAATGAAAAGATAATGGATTTTTTCCAAGAACGTTTGAAGCCTCCACGTATTAACTGGGCAATTTCCAACTCTATTAGGGTAGGTTTGTCTTTCAGATTTCTGTTGGGTGGGGCAGATAACTCCAAATTGACAATCTATAGCCCTTTGGGACTTGCAACCTGGACAATGTACACTTCCTTGGTAAACTGTTTTCATGCACCTTGTATCTACATGCTTTGGGGAGGGCTGTTAACACCTCACTGGTTCCTTAATTCTAAGGATCCTTGGTGGTGCTGTGGGGTAAGCATCGGGCTGCTCACCACAGTTTAAAACTCGGGTTTTAAACCCGAGTCTGTTGAGTGGAGTGCCTTCATTCTACCCCAGTGGTTCTCAGTCCGCACACGGTTAGCAATTACTGGAAACAGCTCTGGTTTCCACATCTGGGCAGTTTTCACATCTAGCTAAAGGCCACGGATGCTGTTCGGCATCTGAGGACACACCCAGAGGCTCCACACCAAAGGACTGTCTGCTTTCAAACGTCAATAGTGGTGAGGCTGAGAAAGCCTGTTGCATTTTGCTGATCCTTTAGCCACGCTAGCCTCTTCCTAACCACTCTACACTCCTTCATGCACGTATCACGTGGCAGTTATCTGCTTGTTTGCAGTTATCTGATTGAACTCTATTTCCACTCTAAGTTCTATATGGGGAGGAACCTGTTTTGTTTACTACTCAACTTTCAGGGCCTCGGTGCTCTGCACCCACCTTGTGGGTGGAAGACGTGGACGTCTGAGCGTGTCAATATCACAGCTGTGGAGTCTCATCGGGCACTTCTACTCTGCCCAGTAGGGGCACTGCGTGTCAGAATGGAATCAATGGCGGGGGTTTTGGCAAGTGTAGTGGCTGAAAAATACAAACTGTTTGGCTCTTTAGGTTTATTCTATGATGTCATTTTTTAAAATTCTAAGACGTGGGACAGAGGAGGAGTACGTGAAGTGTGGCACTTATATAGTTCAGACTGATACCGCATCCACAAAGCCTTTATACACGTTATGCTTAGGGAATCAGAGCAAGCAAAAACTCAAGTCCAGCATCCACACTCAAGTCCTGATGGAAGCTAATTTTTCATTGTCCTTGAAGCTAATCAAGCCTGCGGAAACAGCCTCACCAAATTGACTAAACGAGATTTTCAATTAACTACAACAGATGGCTTCAATTTTCCAGGTGACTCTCCATATTAATTCGGGGAGTTGTGCTGGACCAGGCTCCGGGAGGCTTGGCAAGGATTGGGGTCTGAAAGGAAAACAATCCAATGGTCTTCGGGAGAGACACCAAAACAGTGCTCTTAACTTTTCTTCTCTCCAAGCAAATTTAGTAGCTATTAACTTCAACGACCCAGGCCAATGGCCCCTGAGGGCTGGCTCCCCAAGGCTGAACTGAGTCATGTCCTGGGACCAGGTTGACTAACCCTCAAGGGAGACTTTGGGCCCCAAAACATGAGAGGAGACCCTCCACACACACTAATGCTAACAATTCTGGGTAAGAAAGGAGGTAGCAGCAAACCCTTTGTAAGTATGACCTTGGGCTTTGTCTGTCTGCCTGAAGACCTTCTGCTATCTTCATTTTCATTGAAGAAGGAAGGATTTTTTTTTTTTTTACAAGAAATGATATAATTCTGCAGAGGCTGCAGGAATCCAAAAAAGTGCTTCTGAACAGATGTTTTGGATGTGGGCAGTTGGGTTTCCACTGCAGGATAAGACTCTACCATTCACAAAGATCAATAAGCTACCAAAGAGCCAAGGATTGGACCTTGAGAAGATCCGAGTCATAGCTCTGTCCTCCTGACCCTGCCAGACATCTACAACAACGCAGAGTTCTGTAATACCCAGGCTAGAGGTATGCCCACATTTGGATTGGGTATTTGCTGAACCTCAGAATAAATAATTCTTGGTTTGAATAGTTTTATTTGTAGAATAATCTCACTGCTATCTTGTTGAGATAGTTAAGATTTATTGTGCCAACCTGGCCGATACACACATATGAGATTAATTGAAGGGCGGAGAGATAAGCTTGGTGAGCCCCGCCTTTCTAGTTCTCAGGTTTCTTGCTCTCTGATGGTCAGACTAGGGTGCAGCTGCGTTAGTCAGTTCTCTGCTTCAGTTGGCAAGGCTTACTTCCTGTGAGACATCCCTGAGGAGAAGCCACATGGACCTACCCTGATGCACCCCTGGGTGCTGGAGCAGCCTTGTGGAGACCCCTGCCAGTGCTGAGATGCTTACATGCTCACTGATTCAGCTTTCCTCCTGAAATCGGCATCATTGCATGTGTTTTGTGAAATTGAGGAGGAATTTATAGATCGGTGTCGGACATAGGGGCTAATGTTGGACTTAAGGGTTTGGACCGCACTGCGTTGGGATGCTTTCTTAATGTACAATTACCCTTTATATAAAACTCTCTCATATATATATATATATGAGTTTCTGTGAATTTGTTTCTCTAGACTACCCAGACTAACACACTTGTCAATTATAAGGTACATTAGAACTGCACTTTGGGGGTTAACTACCTTTGACAATAGGTATGTTCTACTAACTACATACATTGTTACCTTACCACTAGAGGGCTTTGCCTTATAACAACAGGATCCATCGCAAGATTTCTATAGCTGGCATGGCTCTGAGGACAGGGTACCAGTTATAGAGAATCTTGTTATATGAATTGCCTCAGAAAGCCACATTTATTCCTCCAATGGATGTTCCCAAGCATCCATGTACAAGGCAGTATTGTCACTACTGGATACACAAAACTGAATGAGACATAGTCTCTTTCCAGGGGAACCCAGCCTTCTGGGGAAGACCATCTCGCTCTGATGAAGGTAAGAATGAGCAATAGTTGCTTGGTGCTATTTTCCTAGAGGCTGGATCATAAAGTTTTTTAATGTAACCTTTTACTGGATGTTTAAATTGTCAGCAAAACAAACATGAGACTGCAAAGACCATGCAAATGAATATAAATATTATCATGTATATTATTTTAACATAATAGAGGAAAGGACACAAACCTCATTCTTGGATCATCTGGTGGCATCATTTCCAGGTCATGGGTAGGTCCATTTAAACCAATCACATGTAAGGAAATACTGGGGTTTTCACATCCAGCCTGAGGAGGAGCAAAAGGAAACAGAGACATGAGCACCTAAACCTCACCAGTGCTTTTAGCTTCATAAGACGTTTCCCCAGCAAAGGCACACACATGAATTCCAGCTGCCTTGAAGGGGCAAAATGTATGCAGAGAAAATATAATTACTATTCAGAGTTTCAGAAGGGACCAAGAGATACCTGGACCAACTCCTTTTGCTCCTGAGGTTTCCCACTTCCTTCCAATCCTATTCAACTCTCAAGAATGCTAACCAGGCCGGTTCCATTTGACTGACAACCATGGGGGGAGATGGAGGTGAGGGCTGGGGACTAGACCCAGAGTAGAAGGAAAAACTAGCCACGCTGCCAGAAGTGAGCCAGAGGATGGAAGGGTGAATCATTTGTGACGCCCATGAAAAATGGAGGTCCTGGCTCAAAGGTAGGGAACAATTAAATTCTTCTTAATTGAAGGAACCATTGGGATGTTCCCCCCTGCGCGTTTCTTTGCTTCTATCTCAAGCTCCTTTTCCCTGAGGAGTACTAGCTCAGTGGGTAGGGTGAGAGGTAGCATTTCCTCGGCAAAAGGATACGGTCAGGTTTCAAAAGAAAGTCGTTTCCACAGCAGGACAGACGTCCGTTGATCTCACCAGCCTACAGCTCTAACTGGGGAGTCATTATGTCTGAGCTGAGGAGCTTCAGGATTCTGGCCGGCATATGCTGCCTTTCTATTTAAACATGTCCCCCCTCCCTCCCCCAATGCCAAATGATCCCTACTTTAGAGCACCTGTCCCAGAGTCCACCATACCACCAAGGGGGTCCCATCTTGGGGATGCCAGGTTCATCACTGATATATTGAGGGACACTAGCACAAAAGGGACCTGTTCTGGAAACAATCGCCATGGGGGGATTGGGTGAGGGTGAGACAGACACTGGTGGAACGGCATTAGAGAGCGGGAGAATCGTTTCACAGCATTCCAATCGACCGTATTCTGTTTCCCACTAAACGCAGGAACTGCCCACATCTGCAGAACAGGTCCAATCAATCGGCAGGAGAGAACTTCTGGACAAACTGGCAGCTTAGATACACAAAGCCACCCCATGACAACAAAGAGCCCAGGAATAAAGTAAGTACAATAGAGGGGCTCAACCTGGAACTTCGAGCATCCAAAAAGGATAAAGAACTAGCTCCAACACTGGTTAGAAAAGACTGACAAACCAGTGAACAAGAGATGGGGTGGAAGGGGCAGCCCAGTGTGGCCATGTTGAGCACTTCTGGGTGAGAGGCACAGAGGCAAGTTGATGGAATTCCCCAAAGGATACCACAAATGAGATAAAGTCTCCATTGCTGACTATAGCCCACAGGAAAAGCCCAGACAGCTTAGCCTGGTGGCCAGAGGAGTATGTTCCCCTCATTCACCCTCCTGCTCCTGAGGACCACAACACCCCGCCACCATTCCTGCAGTCCTGACCATGGAAACCAAGGTCCCTCCTTTCCCCCTACCCAGTCCCAACTGTTGCCTGCCCTCTTGTCACCCCCTCCCTACACAGAATGACCCTGCAAGGGACAGAAAACTGCTTAGGGCTAGTGCAGTCTATTCATTCTGTCTCTCCTGCTTGATGACCCACCTGTGCTACCTCCTATTGCCCCCACCTAGAGAGAGGTGGAGACAATGTGACTTATATGCACCTGTTCACCATTCCTTCCCTCCCTCTTTCCTTGCACCTGCCTGTCACTCAACACTCTCATTCTTCAAGACGCAGTGGCCATGTCCCCATTAGCTAGGCACTCTTTTGTTTTTATAGCTAGGCACTCTTTTGTTTTTATAGCTAGGCACTCTTGATACATCTGCCACCCCTTTCACTCAGCAAGGGCCACTGTCCCTACATAACTAGACCAACAACAGAGAGCAGCCAAGGCGCTCCCAATCCACCCTTGGCCGTCCTGCAAGAATTATGATGAATCCTAGAAACATCTCACAACATGGACATTATGCGCCATGAAAGAAATCAGTTACAAAAGGGCAAATACTATATGATATCACAATTAATAAAAACCACCACAAGAAAAAGGCTTGTACACAAACGATCAAACTATCTTTGATAGTTAACAAGGATGAGAAAGGGTGCAAGAACAATCACTAACTAGATCGTAGACAGGTATTAACTTAGGTGAAGTGAAAAGCAATGAATAATAAGGGATCCGACATGACCAAGGCAAAGGAAGACAAGGTGATGCGGAATAATACTATTACATACACAGTCCTGTAATAGCCGTAGTATTCACAAACTACATATTTACCTATGTATCCACTTGTAAAGTAGTGTTTGAACAGCTGCACATGGTTTATGAGAGCAGGCCCACAAGGATAGATAGGTTTGGTGGATGATGTGATATTTCTATATTCACATTCGGAGGTGCTGCAAATACAAGGGGGCTTCAAAAAGTTCATGGAAAAATTTCATTTCCCCCCACATATTTTGGGAGCTCCCTCACATATCCAGGTGTGCAGCAGAGCATAGGGAACATACAGGAGGAAGAGTTATGAAAGCCCCTCCAGGGAGGGAGTCACTGGGACTTAAGAGACTAGGACCACGGTCTCAGGGGACATCTCGGTTAACACACTCCGTAGAAAGAAAACGCTCCGCATCCTACTTTGGGGAGGGTTGACTTGGGTCTTTAAAGCTCACAAGGTCATCATCTAAGACAACACTCCAAGTCTCTTCCTATCTGGGGCAAAGAAGAGTGGGACAAATGTAAACTTCACGGATCATTGAATCCAATGGACAAATGGATGACCCGAACCACACTGCCCACCAGCCTGAGACCAGAGGAACTAGATGGTGCCCAGCCCCAACTGGTGCTGCCTCTAATCAGGATCACGAGAGAAAGTACTAGACAGAGTGGGAGAACAATGTAGGCTGGAGAGGGTTTAGGAGATTCTGTGCTAAGGTAGCCAAGTAGCTTGGCTGTTTCCCCTCTTCCCTGCATCACCCCTTACTTCTCTTCGTTCCTCTTCCCCCATCCTCCCCTGAAAGAGCTTTTCCACTGGCTCTGAGCCAACCATTTTGTCTAGGGGGGAACATTAGAAAACTAATGGGTCAGAGCACTACTTAGAGTGAAACAGCCAAGCCCACACCCAGGGAACCAGAAACCAACTTCTAAAACAAGAATGGGGACGTCTGAGTTTTTGTCACCATAAAAATCCCAAGTTCCGGCAACGTCTTTATATTGGTTCCAATTATGCGTAGACAAACGAGGAACCATAGTTCACTTTAAAACAAAGAAATCAACCAACAGATTCAACAAAGCAAAGATGGAAATTGAATGCAATGTAATGAGATGTATTTCATCTTCCCTGTGTATTCTGGGGTGCTCACAAACATTCCTGGTTCTCACGTCTGAGTGAGCTGGGGAAGGGGGGAGCATGAAGAATAATGCAGGGACATTTTTTCTGGAAAAGAGAAGGGCAATTTCTCTCTCCTACCTTGGGATAATGGTAGGGCTTCACCGTGGGGTAGACCGAGCCCGTGTAGGTAGAGAGCTCCATGAGGGGGACCCGGGTGTCGTTGATGGTGGCGTAGGCCAGCCTCGTGCCGTCGGGAGACCACCAGTGTGCGATGTGCGTCTTCAAGATCTCCTCTAAGAGTAAACAAAGCAGAGACACGTGAATAGGAGACAAATGGGGTGAAAACTGGTGTTGTGCAGGCGAGAGCGTGCCACGGGGACATGCCCCTTCTTTCGCCTGTGAGAAGTCCTCACGGCTCCCTCTCCCATGGCTTTGTTGCATGGGGCTCAAGAGACACCAGAGGAGGGTGAGCAAATCCCAGCACAGTAAAACCCAATGAAGCAAACCCTGCTGAACAAGGAGTACCCGACTGGGGAGAACTCTGTGCCCATTTCAGCAGCAGGAGACTCTTGGAGGTGAACTCCTACTGTGTGTCTGTGGATGGCTGCTGTCGTCTGACTGGAAAAGCCGAACTAGAGGAGAGAGCTTCGCACTGAAGCACGGAGCATAAAGCAGAATCAAGGAAGAAGAGAACCTTGTGTTAGAAGTTTCTTCCCACCCTGTGGGCGATGTCTAGAGACACACAGACTGTCCACAAAGCACCCTCACCCACAACTGCGTAGAAGGAGGATGTGTGCTGTGGTTGTTATATAATTTGGGGTCAAATTGAGGATTCAGCAGGAAGGGGTGGAGTCGAGCCTGTCAATCAGGTAGTAGCTTGATGACCTCATTTAGAAGCCCTAAGGTGATAAATAGCTCGCTGGAGGTGGGACACATGCTCACTCGATGAGAGATATCCCTGTGGAGAAGACACATGGAGAGAGGCTGATGGAGCCAGACCTCTGGAGTTGGAGAAGCCACGTGGAGACCTCTGCCAGCACTGAGATTCTTATGCCACTGGATCTACAAGACTTCCCACATACTGGCCTGTGGTCTTCCTGCATTCAGCATCATTGCATATGTGTGTCGTGAGTCTGAAGAGGACTTTTTAGATTGGTATCGGACATATGGGCTAATACTGGACTTACGGACTTGATCTGGACAGGGCTAGGATGTTTTCTCAACATTCAATTGCTCTTGTATATCAAGCTCTTTCTTATACACATATTTGACTGCCTCTGGATTAGTTTCTCTAGTCTACACAGACTAACACATGTGCTAAAATCTAGCACAAACCTCATCAAAAGGATGCAATTTTCTTCAGCACAGGCAGAGGTGGGAACAATTCTTTGAGTTCTCAACCAGAAAATAAACAAACAAACAAATTCATTATCTTGCATTTCCATTCTACATGGATCTTAGCTAATTGGAGCTGCAGCTATCAATGAGTTTTGTAGGACAGTATATCTATTCCAGAAAGAATAATTGTGCTGTTTTTTAACAGGTTGAGAGAAAGCCGTTCCCCAGTATAACAAGCAGTAAGACTATTGGGAACTGGCAGACCCATTTTAGTGCTAAATAATTCTTAGGTCAAGCAATATATAGGACTATATATATAGTCCATATATAGTGTTAACTAATTCCAGATAGAATTCCTATAAAAACAGTGATTGACGTCATTACATAATGCTAGTCCTATCCAGAAAAGAGCTCTGGTAGCCAGTCAGAATCTACCCGCTGTTCTGTAGGAGAAATGTGTCACAGTCTGCTTCTGTAAAAATACAGCTTAGAATATAAAGTTAATGATATATAAATATAAATATATATATATATATATAAATATAAAATATTTAGCCTGAAATATAAATATAAAGCCTCACCCAATTTACAATACAAATAATTTTTTTAAAGTTTTAAATTCTTGAAAAATCGCATAGGGCAGTTATTCTATAGTCTGTAGGATTGAAATTGATGACAGAAGATATATTTAAATTTTTTACTCCTAGTAAAACTAGTAATTAGTTATATGTAATGAGTAATTATTCTGTGTCGACCTAAACACATCCCAGGTACTTATAGTGATAAAAAAAGCATCCAAAGAACAGAAAATCATCTTTTCTTATCTATCTATCTATCTATCTATCTATCTATCTATCTATCTATCTATCTATCTATCTACCTACCTACCTACCTACCTACCTACCTACCTACCTACCTACCTACCTGCCTACCTATCTATAATCATCATCATCTATCATCTATCTTTCCTTCCTCTTTCTCTCACTTTCTTTTTGAGGTGTCTCTAGATCAGTGGTTCTCAACCTTCCTATTGCTATGACCCTTTCATACAGTTCCTCATGTGGTGGTGACCTCCCCAACCATAAAATTATTTTCAGCACCCAGGGACTCCAGGAGAATGCTGTGTACCAAGGGGCAGCCACCAACAGGAGCAAAAGGCCCCAGGAAGAGAAGGAATCCAGACAGGAAGGTATGGAAGGTGGAGCTCCTCTGGTTGGCAGGGGCAGTGCTGCCATGGTAGAAGGCAGGACCCTGAGCTGCCAGCTAGGCTAGTATGCTTCCAAGATGAACCTTAGTTTGGATGGCTGGGAATTAAAGGTTCATCCCACGGTAAGGGTCCAAGGGTCATGTCAGTGCTGGTGCTGGTATAGCCAGCTATAGATGCATTCCACAACCAGGATCAGAGAATTGGAACTGGGTCACAGCAAGGAAACTAGCCCACCCTGTCAATGGTTCCTTATGGAGGTGCACGGTGCAAGTCTGGGGTTCTTGCTGCCCCTCAACCAGCGATTGCTAGCTTTACGGACCTCCCTTTACTCGTGGGAGAAACCCTCAGGTGTTTTGAGCTGGAAGAGCAATAAAGTCCAAACCCACAGGCACTGAGTTGATTGTGGTTCATAGTGACCTGTATGCAGTTTCCCAGACTGTAAATCTTTACGGGAACAGAGAGCCTCCCCTTCTCTGCTGAGATCAGCTGGTGAAGTGACTTGCTTGTTCCCATGACTTGTCATGGAGTCGGCTGGATGCATGGTGATCTCCCGGGAGCAAGGTCAAGTTTTCCAAGGTGTGACCGTCTGGAAACAGTTCAAAAGGCCTGTGTCTTCACGCGCCTCTAGGTAGGTGTAAACTGCCATCCTTTCCGTCATCGTTGAATGCGTGCCTCTTTGCACCAGCCAGTGAAACTCCTTACAGAATGCAGTGGGGTGACCTGTGGCTCTATCCCTGGACAGCAAAGTCTCATGGCCACCAAGGCAGAGATGTCTTCATCTGTCCTTCACCCAGACACGTCCCAGCACTTGGGAACCAGCTCTCAGAGAAACACGAGTGGCTGAGCCCTGGCGTCCCGGCGTCATCTTTCAGCAGTTCTGGAGGAGTCGTTCTGGTCCCTGAGCTCCAGCTGTCCTGTGTGTTCAACGCAGGGCAGAAGAACTGCCCTTTTGAGCCAGCCCTCCCATCAGGACCTGTGATGTTGCAGGGTCCTCGGAAATGACTCGGATGCTTCCCAGAGCCGACCCCAAGGTCTGCGCGGTACACACAGGGGGGACGAAAAGGCGCCAGAGCCCAAAGCGCCAGGGGTTGTTTTCTCCAGTGTAGCCAGAAAGTGACTTTCAGGGGCAAGTCTTGGAATGAGGGGACTCAGAAACGGCTTTCCACAGAATTGCCTGATTCGTCTGGCGTGTGCGTCCAGAGCGGTGAGTCATGGAGACTCTGGCAGCTGGTCTGTTCTAGGAAATAGGCACCATTTGAAAAACCATTTGCCAGTGATTCTGCGGAGTCACTGGCCCTGCAGGCTGGGGAGGGTGACAATCTATGGAAAGATGGGTGTTAGCTGAGGCTAGGCCTGGTGCGAGTCTGTGAATCATGTATTTCCAGTGAGCGCAATTCACTATTTGGAGAATTTGGACACAATGAAAGGGAACCACTTCAAATGGTTGAATGTAATGGTCAGAAGTGGGCTGAGAGACCACACATGACAGGGATGACAGAGTCTGCCATGTGTGTTGGCAAACTTTCACCAAACCCCAACCATTACCATCAAGCTGATTCAGATTCATGTCCACCCTATAGGACAGAGTAGAATTGGCCCACAGGGCTTCCAACGCTGTCATCGTTACATCAGGAAGCTGCTACATCTTTCTGCCATGGAGCGGCTGGCGGGTTTGAACTTTGGTGAGCAGCAGGGTGCTTCACCACTGTGCCACCAGTGCTCTTTTGGCAAGCCCGAGTTTCCCATTCATTCCATCCCTCCACATGGCGATGGACAAGGAAAAGGCATTCTGCTATGTCAAAAGATGAACAAACTGGAGTAGCTTTGCTTTATTTTTCCCAGAATGTTCTTCAACACACTGTTCCTTAGTGATTTATCTTTCTGTCTGTTAGCTGCTCATTAAAGAGATCATTAAGTATAAGAAACTTAGGGCGGAAAAGGACCAGGCAGATGCAATCTTGACATTTCAGCATTAATTATGAACATCCCTATTCTGCAAACATTTTCTTCAGGATCTCCAGTTTAATGAGCAGTTTGCTTAAATACCATGTGCCAAATGGTGTTTGGAAACCGAGTTCTGTAGAGAACAAAAGCCCCACTTTACCTACTACATTAATTCATGAACTTCTGCCTTAGAGTAAAGTGAGAAACTTGCCTATCTAAGCAAGGATAATTAACTCCTGGAAACGGAAGGACGGATCTTCCCTGCCCTATTGGAGGACACTTTTCGAATCCCAAAGGAAAGATCCATTTGGGACACACGCTAGTCAACTACTGACTCTGTAAGAAAAGGCGGACTTTCTCATCCAGGTGGCTGAAGCTCACAGTAGGATTGAAGCCGGTTTTCCTGGTTTCTTGTCACCTAATCTTACAACACTGTTTTTATCATCTTTCAAAGACATATTCGAAATTGTACTTATTCATGCCAAGCAGAGTTACAGACATATGAAGCAGAACAAAATCCTGGTGAGCTCAGGTGCTAAAGGCCAAGGTAAAAAGTGTTCACAGTTTCTGGAATGTTTTGCAGATGTGGAACAAGAAAGGGCCATCAGTGTGTTTCCATAATGGTTATCTCGTGTCCCTTAGTTTGGTTCTCAGGGGTGCATGTCAGAATCCTGTGTGTGGGTGCAGTCAGTGCAGTACTTGCTATGCCCCTTCTAGCCACGGTCTTTCCACCAAATGACTGGCAAAGGACTATGTAAACATAAAGTGCTTGTGGTCCACCAGGGGATTGGATTAAAAGCAAGCAAACAAACAAACAAACAAAGAAAAACATTTCACTGCCTTTCAGTCGATGCCAATTCATAGTAACCCTCTAGGACAGGGCAGAACTGTCCCCATAAGTTTCTGAGATGTAATGCTCCTGAGGAGTTGCTGGTGGTTTTGAACTACTGACCTTGCGGATTAAAGCCCAATGTGTAACCACTTTACTGCCAGGGCTCCTGGGGGGATTGGACAGCATAGTCATAATGCAAATATGTGGCATGGCACACTTATATCACCTCTTTTTTTTTCTACAGCACGTAACAGTTTAAAATATTTCCTGTATCTCTGGTAGTAATACTCATGACAACCTCTTATCAGTCCTATTTTACAATTGAGAAAGTGGAGCCTCCGACACATTAACTTTATTAAACGAAGGCCGGCCACTGAATATTTTTAAGACCTTATAACATGGTACAGACAGAGTCTAAAAGTTTTTAGTATAAAAAACAAAATGTGAGCTACCATTTACCACCTTGATATGAGCTACCACAGAGGGCACCGAGAGGGACTGTGGAGATGAGATATAGAGACACATCTCTTCCTTTTTGAGAGCGTTAGAGAAGGCTCTGAGGAGGAGAGGTACGATGGCAGTGTCCCCTAATTGTCTCCCAATAGTCATATTTCCTTCTTGTTTTAGTAAAGGCAGCAAGGAATCTTACTTAGCTGGGCCCAGGGCCCTCCAGGGTGAAAAGCAGAGTCCACCCCATCGTGAAGGGCACCATCAGCTGCATGTGATCAAGTCCCGCTTGATGGGCTTCGTGTGAAGGGGAGGAACACACTTTTCGGGGCCTGCCTATGAGGGAAAGCACAAATCCACCTTTCTCCACCTCTTTACCTGATGACTGCAGTATGAACTCCACTGACCATGCAGGTGCCAGCCCTGAACCTTTAGAGAGATTTCTTATATTTCTTTGATATTCTGTACTACTCATGAGAACCTATCTCATAACTCCTAGCAAAGGTATACAGGTAACATATAGATTCCAGGTCATTATACTGGGATTGGTGATGTAACTTCACAACAGAGCATCAAACAGGAAGGAACTGGTTTGAAGCCAAATCCACCCAGATTGGGTCTCGTCTCTTCAACGGTCTGTCCCTTTGGTGGTTAGTGGTCCTTTGCCTTAGCGAGCATCATAATTAATGTGTTGTATTTCATTTGTTCAAGGCCTGAGTGTCTACTTGGACCTAATGAATCAGAATTTGGGGAGATATGGATCGATCATACGCTTGCATTTTGTTTTAAATCTGTGCTAGTTTCTGGTATAATAGAGGACCGCCATTCAAGGTGCATGAAATCATTCTGATACACTATTCTAAGTCAGTAATTCCTCAGGATGCCCACATTTGTGTTTATAGAGTAGTCTTGCATGATTTAATCCAGGGATTCTTTTTTTTTTTTTTTTTTAATCCAGGGATTCTTAATGATGATGGATCATAAAGGTCACCTGGGGAGCGTTAGCATTTCTTTTCCTTTCCAGGCCTCACCTTAGATAAAAGAAATCATAATCTCTGGGGATGGAGTTCAGGTATCAGTACATTTCCTGATTCTATTAGGTGATTCTATTAAAGTGGAAACGCACCCCCTAAACCCAGAACGAGGTAGGGTTTTTAAGACAACAGGTGCAATGTTGCAGGGGGGACTTTACTGATTCTCTGGCTATCTTATAGACTCGAGTATAAGCCGACCAGTGTATCAGCTGAGGCGCCTAATTTTATCACAAAAACTGCATTACAAATGTGCTAAAAAACTCAGCATATACACGAATATATACGGTAATAACATTGGTCACTGGTTCCTTTGATTGTATCGAAATGATGATAGAAGTCAATGTGGGGGCAATAGGGGCTCAGTGGTATAATTCTTGATTTCCATGCATGTGACCTTGGTTGCATTCCCAGTCAATGCACCTCATGCATAATCAACGCCTATCTGTCAGGGGAGATGTATAGGTGTCTATGACGCTGAATATGTTTCAAGGAAGCATCCAGACTTAGTATAACTGGTAAGAAAGAACTGACAGCTGAATTCTGAAAATCAGGCCATGAAAATCCTATGGATCACAATATTTCAGTTCCAATCACGGGATTGCATAAGACTTGATAGCATTTTGTTCCATTGTGCATGAGGTCGCCATGCGTTGAGACCTACTTCACAGCAACTGATAATGCAAGCACGCATATGAGTGGGAAAGAACTGGGGCTGGGAGACCCATGGTATGTCGAGAAGTTCTTAAGGTCCTTAATACTCAATTGAGTTGTAGAGTCAACCTTATTCAATAGGGGAACAAAGAGCGGTGGGTTTGGAGTCTGCCAAGCAATGGAACTAGACAAAGACACTTTCCCCTTTGAACTCATGAGATTTGGGCAAGAGACTTTGATTTCCAAACGAAAGGGAAAATCTACTGTCCTATAGCTAATTTTCAGCCTCATAGTGACCCTGGATACAGTTTCCAAGGCTGTAAATTTTCATAGGAGCAGACAGCCTCTTCTTTCTCTCGAGGAGTGGCTGGTAGGTTTGGATATTCTTATCCATCCAAAACTTATCTGTTGGCACCACGAGGGCTTTAAATCCTAATAAACAGCTGATGCTGAACTAATGGAAATGACAGAAAATTGAGAACCCAGGTTTTGATGGTAAGTCCTTGTGTACTGGAAATGGGAGAGAGGTGGAGATATAAAAGGGACCAGAGTGAAGTTCAGGGATTAAAGTGCTTGGTACAACGTAGCAATTGTACCAAGTGGCTTCCTGGACTCCCAGAGCTGACTGTCTAGTTAAAGTCCAGCTAACAGGAAGTCCCCAGGCAGATACAGGAGACGGGGAGGCGCACCCATGAGAAGGAGCAATTCAGCTGAGTCAGAATTGCCTCCATGGCAACGACGGAGGGATGGAGCTTGCTACTGTGTCCTCTAGCAGTTCTTCTAAGGACGCCTCATTTTTTCAGACATGGTGAAAGGAGGGTGGTAGGCAGAGATTTATCTTCATGAGGAGAATTCAGGCCTCTTCTGGAAACCACGATATCCACAGCTAAATTCACCCCTTGAAACGCATCATGAACACACACTTCTATTGCCTGTGTACAGCTCGAAGGCAGAGGGTGAAAAGACAGTTACTTCATCTCTCCCTTCCCCTCAGAGACAAGCCTATTTTGAAATGGCCAGAGATTGCAGACAGCCAGGGATGCAAGGCTCCCCTAGGCAAAAAAAAGTCTCCTTCAGGGTTTTCAATCAATTGCTCTCCATGCTCGCATTTTAGCTGTTCTCCCAGCGTTCGATGGCCCATTTTGCCCTTAGGGGTAGGCCAGCCACACACAAACTTCCTGAATTTCCTAAAAGGAACTTAATACTCAAGGAACAGCTCATATTTTCATAGAGACAATGTTTAAAGCAACAGACTCCACCGAAAATCAGAAAATAGAATGTTTCTGAATTGATAATTGCTGAAGAGATGGCTAGACCATTGCTTAAAGCAATGGGATCCCACGAGGACTTCTGTATCCATGAATTCTAAATTCCCAGGTTTAATGAGCTCAAGCAAGTGAGTTTTTATTTTGTCTGTTCTTTAAGTCCATGGACTCAGAGGCTCTACAGACAGTACATCTATGACCTACAACCCCAGGCTCAGTCTGTATTTAATAACCAATGGGGACTAACTCATTGAGTGCCTCAGAGTGCACACCTGAAGCATCTTCCAAAGATGATCCCATAAACACCACTTCTGTATTATTCTGGGTCACTCACACTCATCTGACCAGTCTTGTACACCTTAATATAAATGTAAAACTTTTATAAATGACTGTGGAATCCATGGGTAGTGCAACTGGTTAAGTGCGTGGCTGTTAACTGAAAGGTTAGAAGTTTGAATCCACCCAAAGGTGCCTTGGAATACAGGCTAGGCTTTTTGGAAATTCTGTGGAGACAGTTCTACCGTGGACAGTTCTACTCTGGACACTTCTACCGTGGACAGTTCTACTGTGGACAGCTATACACAGGAGATTGCTGTGGAGTAAAAGATGGCTGAACTGAAACTCATTTTAAAAACAAATGAACAAGATCAAGAACTTCTAAGTGTGAGATATTGAATTTGATAAATTTGACACTCTTCTAGAATGCAGCATCCTCCATCAGAGGTGATGTCCATTTCCCAGCCCTTAAACTTGTGAAGTCCTCTGCAGTAGCCTGTGTTACACAGACAAGAAAGAAAAGATCACAGTAGGTGTCAGAAGAGGCTCTGAAGCTTGCTCTTAATCATAGAGGAGCTAAGGCAGATGGAAGAGATGGTGAGGTCAAAGAGGTGAACAGAAAGTTTTAAAGTGCAGCTCAAGAAGACAAACTAAAATATTATAATGAAATGTGTAAAGACCTAGAGTTAGGAAATCAAAAGGGAAGAAGACACTGCTTATATTAAACTGAAAGAAGTCAAGAACACATGCAAACCTTGAGTTGCCATGTGGAAAGATTCTATGTGAAAAATACTGAACAATGCAGGAAGCACCGAAAGAAGATGGAAAGAAAACGAGTTACAGTGTCAGTGTAGCAAGAAGAGCTAGTTGATATTCTCCCATTTCCAGAGGTAGCATATGATCAAGAACCAATGGTACTGAAGGATGAAGTTCAAGCTGCACTCAAGGAATTAGCCAAAATCAAGGGTCTTGGAACTAGAGGATTACTGATAGCAATATTTTACCAAGCTGATGAAGCACTCAATTGTCTATGCCAAGATTTTTGGAAGACAGCTATTGACTGGAAGAGACCCACAATGGTGCCTACTCGGAAGAAAGGTGACCCAAGAGAATTTGAAAATTATCGAACAATATCACATGTAAGTAAAAATGTTTGAAGGTCACCCACAAGTGGCTACAGCACTATAGGAAGCTGCTAGAAATTCATGCTAGATTCAGAAAAGGATGTGCAAAAAGGATGATCATTGTTGATATCAGATGGATCCTGGTGGAAAGATGTTTACTTGTATTTTACTGACTATGCCAAGGCATTCAACTTTGTGGATTAAAACTATGGATAACCTTGAGAATAAGGAGGATTCTAGAACACTTCACTGTGCTCATTTTGAATTTATACATGGATCAAGTGGCAGTTATGGGAACAGAACAGGGGAACAGTGCATGGTTTAAAATCAGGAAAGGTTTACATTAGGGGTGTAGCCTCTTACCATACTTATTCAATCTGTATGCTGAGCCAGTAATCAGAGAAGCTGGATTATACGAAGAAGAATGCAGCAGCAGGACTGGAGGAAGGCTATTCACAACTTGAGATATGCAGCTAACACAACTCTGCTTGCTGAAAGTGAGGAGGGCTTGAAGCACTTCCTGATGAAGATCAAGGATTGCAGCCTTCAATATCGACTGAAACGCAATGTAAGAAGACCAAAACCCTCACAACTGGGTCAATAGGCAACATGATCAGTGGAAACAAGTTTGAAAATGTCCAGGATCTTGCCTTGCTTGTATCCATAAGCAATGCTCACGAAAGCAGCAGTCAAGTGATCAAAAAACAAGTTGCATTATGTAAATCTGCTGCTCTCAACCTCTTTAGAGTATTGGAAAGCAGTGATGTTTACTTTGAGGACTGAAGTGTTCCCGGTACGAGTCCAAGTGTTTTCCATTGCCTCACTCCACGTGGAAGTTGGACATTGATGCAGGAAAATGGAAGAAAATGTCATGCATTTGAAGTATGAGGCGGGTGAAAAATACTGAAAGTACCATGGACTGACAAACGAACAAGCCAATTTGTTTGGGAAGAAGTACAGCCAGAAGGTGCCACAGAGGCAAGGATGGCATACTTTGGACACGTATTCAGAAAGACTAGTCCCTGGAGAAGGACATCATTCCTGGTCAGCGGAAAAGAGGAAGACCCTGGATAAAGTGGATGGACACAGTGATGGCCACATGGGCTCACACATCAGAGCACTTGTAAGGACGGGGGAGGACTGGGTCACGCTTAGTTCTGTTGTACGTCATGTTACTGTCGTCACAGTGGACGGTACCTCACAACCACAGCATTATGAAAGATGGCACCAAGTGAAGCTGTGTAGCTCGGATGCTAAGCTATAAAAGCTGTTAGGATTCTCTTTGACTCTTTCCGGCCTGAGATTTTTCAACCCGGAGCTCTCCCCCGATTTTGTGAGGAAGCTCGGTTCAAGAGAAGGGCCACATGCAGATGCCTAGGCAACACAGGCGAGGCCTTGGCTGGCAGCCAGCATAATTTCCAACACACTCAGAAGACGCAGCTCCAGTCTTGGAGCTGCCCTGCTTTGCTGATGCCAAGAGCAGAGTTCAATTTTAGTGCCTGTTGTAAACTATTAAATGTTGGGCTACCAACTTCAGGTTAAGAATTTGTGAATACGAAGGTGGCGAGGAAAGAGGGGATCTGCACCAGTGGGGTTCCTGTTCCCATGTGACTCTCTTCCTTCAGGTTATCTGGTACTTCTTCCTCTTCCTCTTTATTGTGGGCCCTTGAGGAAACTTCCAGAATCTATGGCCTTGGAACCTGCCCCACACTCAAACAGGTAATATTGCTTCCGAGATGGTCCCTGTTTTTTTTTTCCCCCCACTCATTAATTTTTTCATTAGTTCATTCATTCACCTACCCATTTACCCACTGAGTAAGTAAACATTCTTATAAGGCAGATAAGAAAACATGGTTTGGCTAGAGACAGAGTGATTAGAATCTGATTCTAAGCTTACAAAGAGCTTTGAACAAGAAAAAATGTTTCATCTTCCTATTCATATTCCTGACTGTGCCACAGATTAGACAATACTGTGTTTTATGTCTATTTTTGAATCAGCAGTCTGGCTGAACTTCAGACTCATGTGAAGAATTGTGGTAGTCTTTCTAAGCCGAGTTTATAAAAGGCTGAAGGTGGGAGAGGGTGTGTGCACATCTTTCAAGGGTAGTGGGAGACAACAGCATGACCTCTAGTCTCTGGCATGGGTCGTGGGGGCCTGAGCTCTATGAACGGACCTGTGTTGACCCTTTCATTGCTAACTATTGCCACCCGCCCCATTCTCTGGTGCTGTTGAGAGACCCGCTCCTCTTGAATTGTGTGCCCCATTCTGTAAATAGAAAAAGCCTTAGGTTTCTTCTCCTCATCTCTCCTGCATTCCAAATGACCACGCTGAGTAAAGGAGGTGTTTAAAGTACAAGTGGGTCCTCATCAGGGAAGATCTTCCAATGATACCCAAACATGCACACCGCTTAAGTAAGCAGAGAGCAGGGGTGTGAGCCTTCTGAGAGAGATGCTCAAGTCGGTTACAAATCAGGTGAACACAGAGTTGACAGCCCAGGGGCAGGGTGAGTCACAGGCCAAGGAAGCTGTTGTTTCCACTTACATCATGATAAACGGGAGTATCTGGGAACAAGACCTCTGTCTGAGATAGGCAATTGTGTATGAATGTTTCTACAAAAATGAATTCTCCCTCTTGGTAGAGATCAAGCAGCCCTGGTGGGTCGTCACATATTAGACTGCTAACCACAAGGTCAACAGTTTGAATCCACCAGATGCACAAGCTCAGAAACTCAAGGGGGCAGTTCTAGTATGTCCTACAGAGTTGCTATGGGTTGGAATTAACTCCATGACAATGGTATGTTTGGTATTGGTCCACTTCCAGCTCTTGTGGAGCCTGAAACGTATATAACTTGGAGGTGTGTGTGTGTGTGTGTGTGTGTGTGTGTGTGTGTGTGTGTATCTTTAGAAAAAAACAATAAACATCTTGGTAAGTAGACACAATATTGATGCTGTCAAAGAATTAATTTTTCTTGGATTCACAATCATCATCCATGGAAGCAGCAGTCAAGAAATTAAATGATGTACTGCATCGCTACTTAAGACCTCTTTAAAATGTTAAAAAGCTGTCACCTTGGGGACTATGGTGGGCTAATTTTATACTTTTAACTGAAGTTGATGATCCAAAATTTAATAAAACACTGATACAAATGGTGCTCTTTTCAATTGCTTTATATTGCAGGTGAAAGCTGAACAAGGAATAAAAAAGACAGAATAATAATATTTGCCTCTGAATGATGATGCTGGTGAAGAATATTGGATCTATAATGAACCATCAGAAGAAAAACCAAATTTACCTTGGAATAAGTACCGCCAGAATAGTCTTTAGGTGAAGCTAGTGAGACTTCATCTCATGCGCTTCAAAGAAACACAGCATCAAAGGAGACCGACCAGTCCTTGGAGAAGGACATCATGCCTGGTAAAGTAGAAGGTCAACAAAAAAGAGGAAGGCTCTCCACAAGCTGGACAGTGGGTACAACAATAGGTTCAAGTATAAGAATGGTTGTGGTGGTTTTTGTTGTGTTGTACATAGAACTGACTCAACAGCACGTATGGACAACAAAAACATCTCACCTGCTTCTTTTCAAGGTCGCCTGGGAAAGGCAGAAAGATGCAATGAAGACCTGGTTTCTGGCATGGATCTTACCTCACTAGGTAAACCTGGAGACCCCACAAGCCCTTTCCAGATTGCTGTCCTCAAATGTCAAATGAGGATTGGCTAACAACACCCTCAACTCTTTTTAGTATGAGCATTCCTTTTTACAAAAGAAATGACAGATGTCACATATTTTGTTGTTGCTGTTCCAACAATATTGTTTATAATTAATTTGTGATTCATTCATTGTGAGAGCATCAACATATATTAGAATGAAATCCGCATAATATGGCATACGGTTTCTTTCCTGGATACAACCAAGATAAAGGAATACTTGGGTGCTGTGAGCAGGTAACAGGCTTGCTGCTATCTGAAATAAGGGGTTTCAATCCAGAGGCACCTCAGAAACAAGGCTTGGTGAGCTACTTCTGGAAAACACAGTCTTTGAAAGTATTGTGGAACACAGTGCTACTCTAACCCAAAAAAGGCATCATGATTCACAGTCCACCTGAGGGCAAGTAGTTTGTTTTTGTCTTTACGATCACATAAAGCTAGATGTAAGCTGCAGACCTCTTGTAGCTCTACTCCATGCTTCCTGACATTAACTTTTCAGGGGCCTTGACTTAAAGGTTGACTCTCCTTCCTTTGAGCTCAAACAGAGCAGCCCTAGAATTGTCAGTGGTTTAAACATCATACCAGCTCTTTAGTTCTTAAAGAGTAAACACCAGTGATAGGTTCCCCCTGGACAGAGCACAGGCAGAAGTGTGTGAGTCTACATGAGGCAACATTCTATTATCAGCTAATGGCATGAACGTAGTACAATCTGAAATGGGTCTGGCATGAACTTGGTACAGTCTGAAGGGGAGAACCAATTGGGAAGTGGCGAGATGCCAATAAAAGCGCAAAGAACTGAATGTTCTAGTCTTAATCTTCTCGTCTATCAACAGCACTTCATCCCCCCCCCCCCCCCACCCCCACCCCCCGTCCAGAAGTTTCAGCTTCAATAACTTCCTGGAACACCTACTATGTACCAAGCATTCCTGCATATTATGGAGGGGGGAAAAAGGTAAATAGAACATTGTCTTTATAATTCTGAATCTTACTTAGTTTGTTAGAACTGCTATCACAACAACAAATGTCACAAGTGGGTGGATTTAGATGAATAAAAGGCTAAAATCCCCAACTGAATCACGTCTGTTTCTGAGACTATAACTATTTAGGGGAGCAGACAACCTCATCTTTCTCCCGAAAAGTGGCTAGTTGGTGTGAACTGCTCACCTTGTGGCTAGCAGCTCACACTCCATGTGGCCACTGGGGATCCCTAAAAGGCTAAAAGGGGACTACAATTTCATACTCCGGGCTCGACTCTACAAGGAGTTCCCTCTTCATCTATTTCAGCTTGTAGTGGCTGTTCCCACACTTGGAGTCGCTGGGCCCGTAGAGGCATCTTCCATTTGTGTTTGTCTTCCTCTGGCATCCCTTCCTGCGGTGTGTCTCTGGGTCGGCAGGGATTATGTCTAGGATTCACACCCCCTACTCCCCCCACCCCACCCCCCACGTATACCCTCAACGACATCACAAAAGAAAACTCCCTATTTCTAAACAAGTTCATATTTACAGATACCGGCCCCCCCCCCCCCCCCCCCCACCCCCCTGCTTTGGGACACAGTTCAGTCCAAAACAGCAATTAAGGAAAAATCTCTCACGCACTGATCAGGAAGAAGACTTGAACCCCATTGCCTGCCTCCCACATCATCCAGGAAGGCTGTCAGAAGGCCCTCTTCTTGCAAAACGATCTTGTTTAAAAGTCACTCAACACCATAAGAAAGAAATGTCTACCGGAATAATTTTGGCTTTGTGTTTCTTCTGAGTGAGGAGGCTGCGGAAGAAGAGCAGAGGGCACTTTCATACCTTGAGAGCCCCCTGAGCAGCAGTATGGCGCGGCTGCTTTTACAGATACTATGAAAACCTTCCCAGGATGGCATTCACACCCAGTAGAAAGAACAAGAAGCCGCTGCCTGTTTCTGGATGGGATAAAGAACTGATAGAGGAATAATGATTTTGAATACATGGACCTTATTCTCTTTCCCCCTTTTCTAATCATTTTTTGAGTACTACTTATGCTACACTACGGAGCCCTGGTGCTGTAGTGGTTATACATTGAGCTGTGATGCACATGGTTGGCAGTTGAAAACTACCAGCAGCTCCTCAGAAGAAAGACTGGGCTGTCTACTCCGTGAAACAATTACAGTCTCAGAAACCCACAGGGCGTTGCTAAGAGTCAGCATTGACTCAGTGGCAGTGAGTTTTGAGTTTTATGCTCAAATCCATACTAGGGGGCTTCAAAAAGTTTATGGAAAAATGTCATTATCTTGCCATTCCATTTCTCCAGGAATCTTTTGAATTTCTTGAGTATCAAAATTCCTTTCTATCAGGGGTAGGTCCATGGGGGGAATTAGACCAGACCAAGACTTCTAGGAAAGTGACCTGCATGAGGACTGGGTAGGTGTGAACAGTGCATCCTTCCCTAAAGTGATGGTGTGTGGCGGTGGCTATAAACACAGACTCTGAGGTTAAATTAAGTTTCAAATTCTGGCTCTGCCATCCACTGACTGTGTAACCTTAAGCAGAAAAAGTGTAATGATCCTCAAGTATCAAATGGGGATAATAATATCCACCTTCATAGGTGGTGGGGGTTCTTTAATAAGAAGTGCTTATATGGTACTCTGCTATGCCTTCACAGTTATTACTACCCTATGATTATTAAGGTTTGTATTTGGGCTTGGGAGGTTTGGAGATAGTCAGGGGCCTAACTGCAGGAGAAAAGGAGATAAAATTGAAATGGAATCTCAGATCAGATTAATCTTAGAAGCCGGGTTGGGGGTGGGGTGGGGTAGTCACTGTAGAGCCTCCTGGCTTCGTGCCTGGTGAGCCCAAGCACTGCCCATCTTAGGATTTCTGGTAACAGAATAGCCTCACAATCTTTGGAAACCTCATTAGTAATCCCCCTCATTGGTTTGCATAATTGGAGCTGAGAAAAAGTGTCAAGGGTTCACTCCTTCCTAGAAGATTCAAGCTGATCTCACCAGGAGAAATAGTCATTGGGTAATACAACTGGACTCTCAGGGCCAGGAAGGGATTGGGATTTTCAATGTTCATTTTTTTAATAGACAGTACAAAAATTCTATTTTCTCCCAACAAACAACTCAAACAATCCCTCCTTACTCAAATTCTCATCACTTTTCTTTATAAAAACTAAATTAAAAGGGCAATAAAGACATGGTTTACTGACGGCAACCCGATGACGAAAACCAAGTTTACTTTGTTCTAATACCCCTGGCCTATCATGCATATTGTCATGACTCAGTTAGACAAGTAACTCAGTTAGACCTTTGTCTTTGGTTCCTGAAATGTAGCCCTTGCAATTTCCAAGAAATCCAAGTATCTTTGTCTATCTCTGGTACACTTCATTTGCATTGGAAATATGTATAGCTATTGACTCTCTCTGCTCTTGGGGTATCTGTGAGCCCCAAGCTCTCCAAGCTTTCTAGAATTAATAGCTTCCCTCTTATATGAGGGGTATGTCCCCCTCTCCCCCCCCCAAATGGAAAAAAGCTCCATTGAGTGGAGCTTTCGGAGTGCCCATTTTTACTGCTAGGCAAGCATCAAGCAACCTGCTCTGAGTTAGTACCCCCAGTGGTGTCATCTGGGCATGTTCTCTCTGGTCACAGAGAATTATTTCGTAAAAGCAGTTTTGCTCTAACCTCGTTTTTTTCTGATGCCGATTTACAAGAACAGTGTGCGGTTGTGAAATTTTGTTTCCTGCTCAGGAGAAATGCTGCAGAAACTGTTGTGATGTTGAATGCAGCTTATGATGACAGTGCTATGCGGAAAACTCAAGTGTATGAGTGGTTTTCTTGTTTCAAAAAAGGTGAAATGTCAATTGATGACAAACCTCGTTCTGGACGTCCATCAACTTCCTGGATGGATGAAATGTTGAAGAATCTCGTGAACTTGGGCGCAAAGACAGACGACGGGCCATTGAAACGATGGGGAAGTTATATGGACTATATTGGAGCTCAGCTCAGCAAATTTGAATGGAAGATTTGGAAATGAGAAGGGTTGCTGCCAAATTTGGGCCTTGGTTCTGCCTGACCAAAGAAAAGGGCATAGACTGGAAACATGCTTGCTTTGAAAGAACAGCTCTGAAGTGACCCAGCCTTTTATCCCCCAAGGTGATTACTGGTGATGAGACATGATGCTATTCTTACAATCCCAAAAGCCAACACCAATCAAGCCAGTAGAAGATGCCATCATCACCCCAAATGAAATTAAGGCTCAAGATGATGCTCATTTGTTTTTATGATGTGAGGGGGATAGTGCATTTGGAGTTTGTTCCATCAGGTTAGACTATTAATCAAGCTTTCTATTTAGAGTTTCTGAAAAGACTGCATAACAACGTGTGACAAAAAAGGCCCAATTTGTGGCAGAGGACTGGATTCACGCCCATGACAATGCACCTGCTCACGCAGCCATCTCAGTGAGCCAGTATTGGGTTAAAAACAGCATGCCTCTCTTGCTCCACTCATCTGACCTCTCTCCATGTGACTTCTTTTTGTTTCCATAAATGAAGAGGGACATGAAAGGTTAGCGATTTGACAACATAGAAGAGGTGAAGAAAAAAATTAAGGGAGGTGCTGTCAGCCATTCAAACAGATGAGTTTGAAAAATGTTTCCAAGAATGGAATCACAGATTTAGCAGATGCATTAAGTATACTCGAGAGTACTTTGAGGTGCTAAAGTTGTTTTGTAAAACAATTTAAATACATAGCTTTGAAAAAAATATCCTTTTGTGTGTGTGTGTGGTGTTTCTTTTTAGTACACCCTCATACCATAGTAACCATTCCATCATACCACTTGTTCACTCTCACCATTTAATTTCAGGTGAATAAACCTATTTTATCATTTCATCCTTGAAGATACGGTGTAGTGAAATTGTGGCCTTCAGGCAGAAGTCACCACCAGTGACAAATATCTACAAGTAGACGACCATAAGATAAACCAACCCTGGTCTTAAAGAGTCCTTGTGGTGCAGTAGGTTAAGCATTGTGCTGCTCACCCAAAGGTCAGCTGTTCAAATCCACAAGCTGCTTCTGTGAAGACTTACATCTTTGAGGAGGTCTACTCTCTGCTATAGGGTGCTGGTGTCAGAACAGACAGAACTACAGTGGGCTTGGGTTGGGGTTTGGTCATAGAGATGGCCTAGTTGGACAACAAATGAAGCAGAAGCAAGCTAGTCCCTCTGAGCCGGATAAATTATGCAACATTGATTTATGTAAGCTACTAACTTGGGGACAGTGTTATACCTAGCGTATTATAATCAGAACAGAAGGTTAAAATAGCAAGGAGGGCCTACCATACATTGAATGGAATGACTAAAATTTTAAAAATACCAACAATATCATGTGCTGTCAAGGATATATGACAACCGGAACTCTCACATATTACTATGGGAATGTAATATTGTACAGCCACTTTGAAAAGAGTTTAGTCGTATGTTAAAAAATTATCATTCAACCCAGGAATTCCACCCCTAGATACTTGCCCCAAAGAAACAAAAGCCTACTTTCACCTAACACTGCATAATACAATTGTTCCAAGAAGTTTTATTCCAATTAGCTAAAAAGTTGAAATAATCTAAATGTCCATCAAGAAATGAATAAGTGTATCTTTTTAATGAAAAGCTATTCAGCAGAAAAGAAAAAAACTACTGGTAAAACAACGAAGTATCTTTGTCTTCTAAAACATGCAGGTGACACCTGGAACCAAGTGAGAATGAGTGGACGGTGGGGTGGGGGTGGGGGGCATCACAAGACCACATCTAGAAAGCAAACTTCAGGAAGGGGTGTAATATTTAGTCAGTCATTCATATTCAGTGATTCAATCAATAATGACTAAGCAATGAGCTTCCAATAGGGCTATGCAATGAAGTCAACAAAGGCTGCGGGCTTGGCAGTAGCTTGGAGTTCATAAATTGACAAGAGTGTCTGTTCTCAGAAGGGTGGCATGCTCCCAGGGTCAATGGAAGCCTTGAGCTACTCTTCCCAGACCTTACCTTGTGCATCTCTTTTCTGCATCCTTTCTGGTTATTAATAAATGAGTAACTATAAGTATAAAACTAAGACCAACTGCTAACCAGTCAATTCCAACTCATAATGACTGTATATAGGGTTTCACCTTTCTCCTTGGAAAGGGGCTGGTGGGTTTGAACCAACAACCTTGTGCTACTTAGAAGTTTATAACTTACTTCACAGCACCACCAGGACTCACGTATAGCTCTAAATAAAACTCACTGGCATCTAATTGATTCAAACCTATCACAACCCTATAATCTAAATTCCGTGAACCACTTCAAGGAATGCAAGACCCCACAGCAAAAAGAGCCAGAAGGGTGGATTTATGCCCAGGTCTCAGTTTGAGTGACTGGGACCTTTTTTTTAACCCCATTCTGCATGACTGGAGTTGGAGAACGGCTGCACTGGTAGCTGGTTTGGTAAGGAGCTAACATGTTGGAAGACAGAGGGCTGGGAAACCCTGTGAGCTTATGTGGGGGGGGGGGGGTTGGGGATGAGAGAGAGAGCATGCCCACTGTGGCATCTCGCTACAAGGAACGAGGTGTGGAAAGGGGAGGCTTGGATTTGTACTAATTCTCCTCAAACAATAAGCAGTAACAGTGGTTACTCTTTTACCTTTTTTAGCTCAGACGCCTTCTCACCTCAGTTCTATGCAACATCATTATACTTTTTGCTATCAAAACTAATAGAAAAAATGTTGTATGTTTAATGTGCTTTCTTAACTAATTTTAATAAGGTTTATACTGTCCGTGTGAATCCTCTGTCGATCCGAGGGATGAGACTAGGCATTAACACTTACAGGTTAATGTGATGTTTTGTGTCAGCTTGGGTGGGCTAGGATGCTCAGCAATGTGGCAATAAAGCCTCCCTCACGAGGTGACGGTCACATGGTTTGGCCTATTTCCGATGAATAATTAGACCCTGTGCCGAATTCCCTCTCTTATGCCTGCTGGCCTGGATCCTGCTTCTTGTGGCCTGCTGACCCTGAGTGCGGTCAGGGGCCTGCAGAGTTGCCTGCTTCCTTTGGATCCACTCAACTCTGCCTGTACTCTCCTGTGGTTTTCCCACTTCATGGTTCATTAGCTGGCAATTGGGTAAGTTGGGAAGGGCCTCTAGCTTAGCATCTGGCCCGTGTACTTGAGTTGGACTGGACCTGTCCTCTCTGTGGCTTTGCGGGTCATTTCATTGAAATACATTTCTTTCTTATTCCTAGATGAATGTTGCTGCTTTGGTTTGGTTTCTCTAGAAAACCCAGCCTGATGCATTTGGTATGAGGCGTGGGGGGTGGGTTCTAGAGAAACTAAATAATAAGAATGGAAGGTGGAGGCAAGTCTGGCCTCCGCCTTAGGGCGAGTGGGTGACATTGGATTCTCCTTACCCCTTGTGTGGCCAGAAGAGGTCAGATATGGCCGCCATGCCATTTACTGAAATGGGTCGGAATGGCTCCAGACCCCGGCAGCATGGGGTCTTGTTAAGAACATGAAGGAAAGGGCGTGGGCAGTGAATGGAAAGGGTATGGGCATGATTGACTCTTAGATGGTGGGTTTGGTGTTTCTTGTTTATACTGGTTGAAAGGAATGTAAGGGATGCGAACACTTTGCTAACTGGCTATTTCAAGCCCCCCAAATCCATGCAGCTGGCTCCTATAAGACCTGTATTGTGTCCAGACTTACAAACTGAATAAATTAAGGAATAAGTGCAAATATGAGTTAGCTTGTGACCAGTTAGCAACATTCGGGTATGAAAACACTAGTATACTGGTACTTGTCAGCATGTGTTTCATTGACGTTGAAAGGAGAAAAGCTGATTTTTAAGTTTCCTGAGGGAAAAGCCAAGATGTTTAAACAACATGGCTAGGATGAGGCCAGGTCTCTTGGATTCACTCTGCCAGAGGCCAAAGGCCATATGCATATTGAACTTGAGTGTCTTTAAAGGATTCTATGTTCTGCTGATTGTACTATGGATGTGGTTTCTCCTACTGCGTACTAGAAAACAGACACATGTGTGAGAGATAGAAATGACACTTGGGAATTATAATTACAGGGAGCTTGTAAGCTTGTATGCTGCCTATATTTGACTGAGCTTTGTTAAAAAGGCAGTTAGAAATTGCCCAGAAGAAACAGGTTTTGTTTTAAGCCAATGTAGGGAGTCTGAGGTAAATCTCATCCAGAGCCTTGTGTGTCAGGGCATTTGCATTTGAAAAGACATGCAGACCCGCCCAAAACTGCTGAAAGAAAGACTTACTTAAAATAAAAAGAAAAGGGACTGTTTGACTTTTTAACATTTGAAGCAAGAAGTTTATGCCCATCAGAGAAGACACCCTTCTAAGAAGGAAAGTTAAAGGGAGACAGTGAGCAGCCTCCTGTAATTGCTAGGGGACCACTTGGATTCACTTGTTAAGTGGAAGTGGGAGAAACATAGCATCGAGGAGACGGGCTGAGTGTGAGCATGCTGTATTGGCTCTTTTTGATATGGTCCTGGCTTACACAGGCTAGAGACAAAAGAGAAGACGGAGGGCTGGCTGGTCTGAAACTTAAAAGGTGGCAAGGCAATCGAGTCTGGGAGCATGACCTAGCCCAAGGGGGTGAGGGATGATGAGAGCATGTGAAGGGAAGTGCAGAGAAGCGTATGCTAACTTCCAGTTTGCCCATCTGACCTACTGGACCTAGGGCTGAATTGACCAGAACCCAACCAAACAAAAAGAGGATGTTTGGCTCTTTGGCTGCATTCTGATGGCATTCTGTGAACTTTACATTGCTTATGAATGGAGGTGTGCAAAATTCTCACTAGAAGGAAGGTTCTTCAGACCAGAGCACATTCCTATCTCCTCGGAGTACTGGGTTGATAAGGATGGGCAAGTAAGAAATTGGATATACAAAATGCAGGGGAGATAAAACATGCAGTGTCTGGCTTATAAACTTCCATGGGTGTTCCTAGTATCAAATGAGTGGGGAGAGGGCGGGATCCCCAATGAATAGTTTTTCCTTTGATGGATCTAAGGAAGAGGAGGGGTAGTTGGGGAGATGATGCTAGAGTTACAGGATTTAAGTGTAGTTAGTCTTAACAGGACTGTAATTGGGCAGCATGGAATATAATTTTTGTTACGTAAATGGGGTTAATGAGGTTTTGTTTTATACCTGTTATTTGTATCCTGTTTGGCTAAAGTATGACTTTATTGTTGTCTTTGCTTGGAGTTATATAGGGTCAAAGAGACATATGTAGGTGCCAAGTTGACAAAAGGTGGATTGTGATAGTTAGTGTCAAGTTGGCTGGGCCAGAATCCCCAGTAGTTTGGCCATAAAGCTTCCCTGTTGAAGAGTAGATGCCAGATAATATCTCTTGGAGGTGCACCCGGTTTCATCAATACATGAAGTGTAGAAATCACTCTCTTTTTTTCTCTTTCCTGCTGGCTCGGAATCGAGTCTGGTTTCTTCAGGCTTGGGTTGGTGGCCTGTCATGTTTCCTGTCAACTGTAGATTCAGTCAACTCTGCCTCCTCTAGTCTGTGGTCTTCCTACCTCATGTTTGCCCTGTTTCCTGGTTCATCAGCTGGCATACGAATTGGGAAGGGCCTCCAATTTGGCACCTGACTTGAACTGGACTGGGCTTGCCTGCTCCGTGGTTTTGTGGGTTGATTTCTTG
>NW_022103928.1:41718807-41724525 GCF_000313985.2 Echinops telfairi
TAGATATTAGTATTATCTTTAATATTTTCCATTAAGGAAATTAAAAGGAGAAAAGTTAAAAGAAGTTGCTCAAGCTCAACAATACTAAGACGTATGAATATATCCATGGAAAATACTGGAGTACATAAATAAATTTTATCTTTGATATCTTCCCATTGACATTATTCTTTTCTTCCTTGTCTCCTACCATGACCCTAGTACCCATCTGTGGACTTTAAATCCTGGGCGTTCTACTGAGTGAAATAAGCTTTCCTAAGGGAGATTTTCAGTCTATCTCAACATTTTTCCCTCAAATAATAGTCTTTACGGGCCAGCTGCCTGGCTCTGGGGCAGCCCCAGATATTCCTTCTATTTGTGTACTATACTGACCGAAATTCCGCTTCTGGAATGTGTTCAATTGAAAAGTGTTCCACATAATAGTCCTTGCCTTTGATATTAATTTAATAATCTTTTACAGTGATTGGTTTTGTGTCTTTGGAAAAATGGATTATAAACCTTATAATGCCTTTCAATTTCCTTAGGTGGTTCTAGTTTCCTTCTTGGTGATTAGTCAAAAGTAACCATCATTTTAATAATCACAAGAAAGTGAGAACTGATGGAGATTTTGGAATTAAAATTGCAGTTGTATAGAGTGACTTTACCCACTTGGACACATCACAGTCTGCACTGAGTGTCGCTTTCTTCAAAGCGCTGACCTTCATTTTGTATTCACTTGAAAGTTAAACCTTTTCACCACAAGGCAAAATGATGGTGTTAAGAGTATATGTAACATTCCTTCTATACGTTGTGTTAGCTTTAAAATTCTATGGTGAGGATTATCTTTCCTTTTATGATACACTCCAGAAAAGCATATTGTAATACATATTTCCCCCCAGAAAATTCTAACAGAGCCATAGTCACCTTAATCAGCCTGAGATGGCATAATTATTTCTTAATATCAATGAAAACACATTTAAAAAGAATGAATATCAAAGCAAATATGATTCAGATAGGAATTGGGGTCTTAAGTAATTTTTTTTAATGTGGAAGGTTAATTAACTTCCTCTTTTAAATGATAAACATCACTGTTCCTATGCCCAACTGTGTCGAACTATTAATTGTTCTTGGTTCTGTTCAAAGGAAACAAGCATCTACATCCGATGGGGAAACAGCTGAAGAACCCGATGTACAGCATCACTACGTATATGAGGCCCGGATGTGATCACAGGTTGTTGCCAGGCTGTTTTGAGTGTGTAGTGAGACAGCATCAGGAAGAGAAGGCAAAGGGAAGAGATCCTTACTTTTAGAACCCGGAGTCAGCTGAAAACCCATCCTCATCTCCGCTTCTGTCTCCTGGATCACCAAGGACCAGTGCAGATGTCTCCCACAAAAGTGCCTCTGTAGGACTGCACATTGTACTAACAAGGACCAGGGGCCCCCTTTTCAGAGGGGCATATGAGTTATTTTGGAGGCAGACCTAGATTATGTATCTGAGCTGGACAGATTTTTCTCAAATACAGGCTGTGATTGTAAAGAGGGGTGAATAAATGGAATTTAGGGACTGTGGAAATCCTCTCGCATCTTTCCTTCAAAGTTAACTACAATGCTTGCCATGTGCTGCTTTAAAGTTATGAATCCATTCCACCTGGGCATAATCCTGGTGGGGCCTCAATCAAACAAATATCTGTGGGGCCTCAATCATATTCTCAGTCATGTCTGGCATGACTACCCAGTAAGTCACACATTCAGAAGGGACACCAGTCACACCTAAGCCAACAGTATACACCATTACATCTGGTCACTGAACAATGACACCAGTACCCACACCTTATCGACTTAATCCTGGTTCATGATGTTGGCAACCTAGGAATGACTGACTGACTGCAGTTGTTTAGAAAAGGATAATGTAGTTCTTCAGTGAGCCCTGGTGGCATAGTACTTACACATTGGGCTCCTAACTGCAAGGTCAGCAGTTCGAAGCTGCTCGCTGCTCCGTGGGAGAAAGACTGGCTTTTCTTCTCCCATAGAGTTACAATTGCAGAATCCCACTGGGCAGTTCTACCCAGTCTCACTATGAGTCAGAATGGGTTCAATTGCATTGGTTTTTTTTTAGTGAAGTGGACTTTGGGGTGTGGACAGGGCTGGGAAATAGGGGCACTGGTCAACGCTTCCCAGTTCCTTTTGTGCCTTTGTACTTAATAGTTTCTTAAAAGTGATGATTTAAGCCATCTAAAAGTGGTTGAAACATGACCTTACCCTGCTGAATACAACATCACTTGGAAGCCAAAACAAGCAATTTAAATCCATTATGTTAACAAGCCACAGTGAATCCTAAATCTTTTCAAAAATGGCTCCTCTCACCATCTTCCCTGTCCCCGCAAATGAAACTCTCTTTTTCCAGAGGCGCAGGCTAAATAACTTATTCACATCACCCTGACGTCCACCTTCCTACGTGTATCTAGCTCATAAGCAGATCTCATTGGCCCCATCTTGAAAATAAAATCTGGGATTCTACCATTTTTCCAAATAAATCCCCATCACACTCTTTGCATGCCACCACAATCTCTTGGCCTAAATTACTAAACGAAACTCACTGCCATTTAGTCAAAGCAGACCTATAGCGACCCCTGTGGGTTTCTGAGACGGTAACTGTTTACAGGAGTAGAAAGCCCAATCTTTCTTCCATGGATTTGAACTCAGCCCAACTTGTAACCGCTATACCACCAGGCAGATTTTGCAGCGCAGCAAGCTCCGTTCAGCCTCTTGGTATCTTGGTATCGTGTGTGCACCTCAATGGGCTTTCCTCCCATTCCCTAGCTTTTAAAGAACTCTCTCTGTACAGAAAAAGAAACACTTCCCCTCCCTTTCCCAAAAGAACAACAACCTTCTTTCCCAGGAACAAGATTTCTCTTCTGTGGATGTTTATTATTAGGTAGCATCACACTCTTGTAATGACCTATGGGGTGTTTTCTGCTGTGACCTACTGTACAAACACATACAATCAAAGATTCATTCCTAGTGTACATTCTGACAGCCTCTATCTTCTATGCTCTATCCTCTTCCATTGAATGGTTTCTCTCCTTCTACACCAGCCCATCACTTACACTGAATTCACAGTGGGATCATAACTTGCAGCTGCACCAATGGCAAGTCTGTTCTCACCACTGCCCCCGCCCCCAAGTGAACTGCATGGGGTGAGAGAAAGGGAAGGCTGAAGTGGGAGCCATGGTAATTGGACAATGACTAATTGTGGCCTTTAGGAAGTCTGTTTCGCTTTTTCTAGTTCATCTTCTGCACCATGAAGCGGCAGACACAGACGCTGGCCTGGCTTACCCCTGGGTGCAGGAACATGAGTGACCAGGGATGTGCTTTGCACTGTATTCAGTATTATACAAACCCATGACACCCCTGTCCCTAACAAATGGCCCCTTAAGGTTCATCTCCTGGTACCCCACTCTGAGATGGCAAGAGACCTTGGCTCCAAGGGGCAGGATTTATCAAGCCACTCCCAGGACGGCTAGCGTGTTGAGCATTAGCAAGATGAGCGCCACTCCTAGTGCTCTCTGGACCTATGCGAGTGAGACAGGAGGGAAAACGATCAGAGGGAGGTGGAAGAGAGCCCTGGCCTGGGCCTGGGCCTGGAGACCTTCTCACACTCTATCCGAGCCCCTCCTTATTGACTCCGTCTTTCCTTTGGTAGGGCAGACAGAAATGCCTGCTGCTTCTTTCTGTGGCCCCTCCCCACCTGTTGCCATCCTCCAGGTGGGCAGCTCCCGGGAGGAAGCTGAGGGATAAAGTTTCATGGTGATGTGGGGAGTGTTATCAGGCCACGGTTCCTACTTCTCCATTTATTTAGGTTCTGAGTTATTCTCATTAATAAAATAGTCTAAGCAAATCTAATAAATTTGAATGACTATACACAGCTCTGTGCCATTTACTCAGGCAGCTATGACTACCACCAACATTCATCATTCCTGAGGATTGTAAGGGATTTCACTTTTTTTTATTATACCTTTTCCCATACATTGCATACAAACCATCAATCAGCATGTCAATGGATAGTTAAGCAAGGTCCTCAAATTCCTGAGGCTGGGAAAGCAAAGCAGACACCACAGAGTCTGTGATACTGAGAGGGAGAGGAAGGGTCTGGCTGTTGTTATTAGGATCTTGAGCACTTATTCAGTGTCAGAGAAGAGAAACTATTCCACTCTTTTACTAACATATGCACAGTTCTACCAGCACCAGCAGTGACAGCGACAATTTGCTGAGAGGCTAATAAATGACTTGCAGCATGGTAGACTTCACATTCATTACTTGAAATTTATACAAGGACATTACTGGGGAGATATTACTCTCCCTTATAGATAAGGAAACTGAGAGCTTACAGTAAGTTAAGTGGATTAGATTGTACATCTTTTGTTCTATGCCATCCAGCTGATGCTGAATCCAAGTGACCCTACATGGACGAGTCGAATGCTCCTCTAGGATTTCCTAGGCTGTAATCTGGATGGTGGCTGATTGCCACATCTTTGTCCCACAGGATGGCTACCGGGTGCGAACCATTGGTCTTTTGGTCAGGCCCTCACTGAGCCACATTTAATTTGCACATTTAACTAGTAAGTAGGAAAGGGGGAAGTCTGAGCTCAGGTTTTCCAGACTTCAGGGTCTTTCTCTCCAACAATTCCCTGGACACATCGGCCAAGTCATTTCTCTCCTCTTGGCCTCCAACGTTTCTGCTAGGACTTGCAACACATGCTAAGAGCCTATGCGTAGGGTCAATATCGGATCGAATGAAAATATCTAAGGTGGCGTGTCAGGCAACCAAATAGAAATTAAGTGGTCTGGGATTAATGATAAAACCAGATCTTAAAGGAAACACTGTGTGGCACGATTAACGTTTGCCTTACAGAGAGCAAGCAAAAGCAGGGATATCATAGGATGGATGAGTGACTGTTTTGTGTGAGCTCATGATATCTCTATACTCTTCTGTAAAACCAGGCTTTCTGTTATCCTCCCTGCTGCCTTCCTCCAATTTCTTCTTCCAGATCGCCTGTATGATCAGAATTGATATTATCAGCTATAAAAGGGGCACAAATTATAGGGTCCTTTTAGACTCTGGGAATAAGCAGAGAGTAAAAGACATAATTCCAGTTCTACAGGAACTGACACGAGTCAGAGAGAGGTTCAAATGATGTACTTTCCGTTTTCTGAGGAAATTCATTTCTAAGATAAGGGCAGTGTGTTTTAGTGGTCCTTTGTAGGATCAGATGTTTCTCTGGCTCTTTGAATGAATCTTCTGTTTGTTTTTGGAAAATAGCTGGCAGGAAATTTCAGCTTCTTTTTATAAGTGCAAAGCAACAGACACAGTGATTTCTCCCTTTTGCCAAAATCTAGTCTAAACAGTGTATAAAAGTCTATAATCGAGAGATCCATTGCTGTGCCTGTTTCACTTCGTGCTTTCTGGAAAACTGTCGTCAAAGCAAAGGAAAACAGAAGTGATCATGGCTGCCAGAATTACTTGTGACTAAAAGAATGTGAGGTAGAAATTTCCAGACACTCAAAGAGAGTTTGCAACAAGTCCTTCTGGTAGTCATTCCCAAAGCACAAGGTCACTATCAAGGTAGACACTGGAGGTTTGGGGGAGGCTTCTCAGGAATAAAACGTTTTGCTAAGAGGTCCTCAACTGGACTGAGTTCCAGGTCAGGTGACAAGAAGAGTGTAGGTATCGGTCAGCGCCAC
>NW_022103928.1:41727714-41763891 GCF_000313985.2 Echinops telfairi
CTCGTCTCCTACCCGCGACCCTTCCTAAGGGGGTGAAGGACACTTCTCTCATTCTGGCAGTTCACCTCTGGCTCGACATTTGGAACATCCTCCTGCCCGAGTCCAGGAGGATTCCGGATGGTCAGTTCTTCATGAGACAAGAGATGGACCAAACCAGGACATACACTGTGAGAGTGAGCTGAGCGTTCTATCTCAATACAGTGGCTTCCTGGACCCTGACTGTTGTCTGTGCTGAGTCTGCCTCCCAGGTCTCCCGCTGTTACATTTATGGGAGGAAATCAAAGTGCCCCCGAGAAATCTGGGTCCTGGAAAATTGCGAAAGACATAAATAACATGCCCGATAGATCTGTAGTTGGAAATAAATGCCCTCATTCTAAATACGGAAAAGCTTATTTATTCCCGCTTGCATCTGCTGCCTTTTCCCTACCACTAAATATTTCATCCCAGATGCCAAGAGCAGAATGAAATGGGGGGTTAAAAGAGAAATCATTGAACATCCAGCCAGAAGGCGATGCAGCTCTTTTACCGTGGCCACTAGCACTCTCCCTCACCAATCAGGGCCATGCGACTTTGCGTATTTACTCATTGCCTGCGCCATCGTTATCATCAAAGGCATCTGCACATACTCACTAATCCCCCGGGGAGCTCTGCGAGGGATGCTCTCCCCTAACTTGGACCAGCTTGCCACAAGGTGGCAGTGTCCTCTTCCCTCGCCTTCAAGGAGCCAGACGTGAAGACTGGGGGTTGATTTTCTGTTTCATTACCATGATGATTTTCATTATAACCTTACCGGCTGCTAATTTGCAGCTTCTCCAAGCTCCTTTGATAGATCGCCGAAATTGTCTCCTTCCCCCGCCCCCTCCCCCTTAAAAAATCTGCGTGAAAACAAGACTACCTTCTTCTCTCAGAGACTGGGGACATTGATGCAGGGAAGAATTGGGGGAGTAGCCTGAGCTTGGAGTGGCCCATCGTCAGTCGAGACCCCATGTGATCGCCAAGAAGCGACCATGAGGATGCTGCTGTGTGGATCCATATGCCACAGCCCAGGCAACTCGGCCACACTGCCCTCCGGTGGGGACTGCACAGACGCCTTGGTCATTCTGCATCAAGGTTTCTGCATCTGACATTGCCTCAAGGTCAGACTGTGGCAGGCAGGCCAAGTTGCCTAAAGCCCTTTCAAATACTGTGAAAACCAGTACTGAGCGGCTTCACTGAACCTCTCTGACTGCATCTCTGCTTCTCCCTCTCCCTCTCCCTCTCTCTGCCTCTGCCTCTGCCCCTCTCTGTGCCTCTATCTCTCTTCCTGAAATATACACGTAGAGGCTTCTCTAGGGAACTTCAAGTGGCAGGGCAGTGGGCAGCTTCTAATCTTCAGCTCAGTTTCCATCCTCAGCTGTGAAAGATCGATCAGCAACTTAAAACTAAAAATCATAGGCACTAATCGCCATAGATATGCCTCTGTACACACACACACACTCTCTCTCTCTCTCTCTCTCTCTCCAACCTACCTCTTGTCCTCCATTGTTATCTGTGAGGAATTTCACTATTTGGGGTGTTGGTGGCAATCTGTTCATATATATATATGAAATTATTTTATATATATATATATCATTTGAATCAGACCAATGAAGACTATCTCCCAGACAGCCTGAATGATTTATTTAATTTTTTAGCACAGCTTTACATTTCTCTCTCAGCTTTATTTTCCCATAATGGCGATTTTTCCAAATGCAGTTAACTGGGACAATGAAGCAGAAGTAATTATATTACTCAGCACATGAAAAGACAGCCCCCTTCCACAAAGCCCTGGGGATAAGAGGGTAAAGCCTGAGACAGGAGAGTCATGGAGCCAATGGCAGGCAGCAGCTGATGGGAAGGCCGCTGCAGGTTTCAGCCATCACCATGCCTGCCTTTCTCATCCCTGTAGTTGTCTTCTCTTTCTCCTTCTTAGTGAACATGGCAATTAAAGTGTGATATGTTCTCTTTCCTGGGGAGTCAGAGGAAACTTTAATTTGGTTCCTCAGGATTAATAATAGCTGCTGGCGTGTGATATATATATTTTTTTCGGTGGAGTTTCCCATCCCATCCTGGCTTTAGGCCTTGTTTGTTGCTTCTGGCCTTCTCATGTGACCCACGCTCAGTGGAATGAAATGCTGCCTGGTCCCTTGCCATCCCCATGATAAGCTAGGGATCTGACTGCTGAGATCTATAAAGTGGTCACTGGTTAAATCTTCAGAAGCAGATCACCAGGCCTTTCTTTCTACTTGTCTTGGTCTGGAAACTCTGCCTTAACCTCTTCAGTCACATGGCAGTGCATCAGCTCTGCATTAGGTAAATCTTCTGCAAAAGACATCTTAAAAGTGTGGAAAAACAAGGAAGTTCCTTTGAGGACTGAAGTGCACCTGATGCTTTGTATTTGGTCATGATAGTTTCAACGGCCTCGTACACACTGAATAAGGAACACTGAATAAGGAAGACCAAGCAAAGATTAATACATTTGAACTAAGATGCTGGTGAAGAAAATTGCAAGTGCCATGGACTGCTGAAAGTAAACACAAGTCTGTCTGGGAGGACGTACAACCAGAATGCTCCTTAAAGGCAAAGATGGCGGGACTTCATCTCACGTATTTGGGCATGTTAGTAGGAGAGACCAGTTTCTGGAGAAGGACGTCATGCTTGGTAAAAAGGAGGTGCAGTGGAAAAGAGGAAGGTCCTCAACGAGATGGATTTGCAGAGCTGCTGCAACAATGAGCTTGGCCAGATGAGTAATGTGAGGACGGTGCAGGCCAGGTGGTGTATGGAGAGAGCCCTGGCACAGAATATATTCGGGAATGCACACCAGCGTGATAGAAAGAGAAGCTGCTTCACATGATTGGTCTTCACTTCCCAGTCAGATTGGCTGTACATATACTCTCTCAGGGGAGGCAGGGAGGGTCCTGTCTTTCACCTCTTTCATTTCACTCTGTGTTACCATTGTTAATGTAGAGAAGGGACTGTGCTGTCATGGCAATTTGCTCAACATTGCACACAGCAGAAATGGGATCATTCCTAAAGAAATGAAGACTACCTAGGTCGTAGAACCATGTTTGACTTACTTGCTTTGTACAAGTCACAAAGAGGGATCAACTAAAGTTATTGTAAGCATTTTGCCCAGTTTGTCTTCCTTTAAACACGTTTCCATTTCCATTTTAGAAGAACTATATTAACAAAGCCATCAATAACTGGGGAAATGGTCTAATGTAGTTAAGTAATTGAAGCAGACAGAAAGAACAACAACAAAAAAGGAAACGTAATTCCCAAGGGCACGAAGTATTTCATTATATATTTAAAAAGGTGATGGTGTGTTTATATTAAGCTCAAAATCAATGCATAATTAAAAGGCTTTCAAAATATAACCACTGAGTGTCATATATTATTTATCAAAATGGTTTAGCATTAGGTAATTAAGAGTAAGAAGGATTTCTCAAGACCACAGGCACTCCTTCTCATACCTTTAGATAAGATGTTTTTCTCTCTTAGATGTTTGACCTTCCACAAATCCACGTAGATCATCTCTTCATGCCAAATTAAAATAATCTATGATCTTTTAGACTATTGGCAATGACTATACTGGATTTTCACATGAAGATTCAGACTTTGATTCTGAGAACTAGCAATTTGCCATTAACCTGTTCCAGTGCCCCATAAGAGCCAAACTCAAGATGGGCCCTGATGTCACCCGGCCCTAATGACACCGTGTCACTACCCACTGGGAACCAGGTCCATTATTTCACAGACTCTAAACCAAAACACCAAACTCATTGCCAGCAAGTCCATGTCAGTTCAGAGCTACCCTATAGGATACGGTAGAAGTGGCCTTATGAGGTTCTGAGACTGTACGTGTTCATGGGAGTAGAAAGCCTTGTCTGTCTCCTACGGAATGCTGGTGGCTTTGAACCGCAGATCTTGTGAACTGCAGCCCAACACATAATCATTACTCTGCCAGAGTTCCTACACACTCCAAAGGAATTCCCCCAAGGGGGAGCTTGCCAAGAGGTAGATCACATTTACAAGTCTTCCCATTGAAGGAATCAAGCTAGATAGTGATTCTGGTTATTCCACTTACCTGCTATACATTAAGTATGAAATAATCAGGTGAAACTGTAATGATAAAAATCACAGACTGTAGCTATTTCTTTGACTATCTGGCCCCAGCTGTCATGTAGGAGGCCTAGAAAGGGCCGGGGAGGGGGATATGATATTCTATTTACAGCTCGATTTGTGATCTAGGAAGACAAGATACCTCTCCCATCCCATCCCCCCTAGGTTCCCCTAGGTGTCCAGGAGTGGTGGGGTGGGGGCAACAATCACATCCTCACCAGATGGGTCCCCTGCCATTCTCTTGGCTGCTCAGTTTCCCTGATCTCTGCTTGCTTTCTGAATCGGATTCTCTCACCTTCTCAAGGATACTGAGTGAATCTTACCTCCAGTAAACCCCTGACTGTCCTGGGAGCCAGCTTTGATTTCTGTTGTTTGGAATAACCCCGTCCTGAGGTGTTATCTTTAGTGCTGTGTATTTTGTATGTCTAGGACTCTTCTCTGCTGGACAATTGGTAGGATGATACTTCCTAGTCCCTTACAGAGCCAAGTGACTAGCTCTTCTCATTTCCAGTATTTAATTGTCATTCCCCCAGAATGTGCCCTTCTGGCAAGGATTGGGATGACCACCGCTCCAGCAACCTGAAACCTCAAGAGTGTGATGAGCCAAGCTCCCCACTTAACCCTGATCTATATTTTTATGTATCGTGTTCAACCAATGAGCTCTGAGCGTTACATTACTGAGGTGGTGTTTGGTTCACTCTGGCCTGTGTTCATTATTCACCCCCATCCTGACCAATGTACCTTCCCTCTAGCTTTCTGGGATGAGGCATGTGTTAGAATTTCAGAGAAGAAAATGCTGGCTTGAGTGTAAATCCTGGTTCTCTGCTTAGAAACACAGAAATTAAGGGGGATATTCTAATTAAATGTCTACTTTGTCCTCTTGCAAAAGCTCTACATACCAAGCACAGCCACTCTCCGCTGTTATGGATGGTCCAGGCTTCTGTATAAATATTCCAAATGCAAAATACTGTTCCTTTTCATTGCACATTGCCAACCTCAACTTCAGTCAGATAATGTTTCCAGGCTAGAACTGCTGGCATGGCACCCTAGATGAACTAGCAAACTGCCACCTCCTCCCCGCACCCTACCACACAGGGTATATTTATCACAAAGCTTTAATTGCAAGTCTTGAGCACTCCTGGCGTGTAGATGTAATAAAATATAACACTAATTAAACCCCCCAAAAACCCCAAAACCCCAACAACCCTGATCACCATGGCAATGATGAAACATATTTCAGGGAAAGAAAGCCATGGAGAGGATGAGAAGCAGAATTAAGTGTCAGGAAGTCGCACGTTTGTCTTGGGAGAAGTCAGAGCTTGCCGTGAGTGCGGGCGAGGCTGTCATATGAGGACTATGAATCGGAGTAGACATGCCTGCCATGCCGGCCATTCAGACAGCTGGGATTTTCCATGGTTTCCCAGTAGCCCTGGCGAAGAAGGAGGGAAGAAACCCAATCTACTTGTATCTAACACTCGCTTATATGTGTTGCGGCTGCTATTGTGGGTCGGTGCAGGGGAGCCTGTTCAGACTCCGGTACAACACAATGAAAACTCTGCTAGGGTCCGCACCATCCTCACATTCATTCCTTGTGCAGCCACTGGGTCATTTCACCTCCTGAAGGGTCTTCCTCTTTTGCGCTGACACTTTATATTTCCCACCAGGAGGTCCTTCTCCAGTGACTGGTCCCTCCTGATAACATGGTCCAAGGATAGGAGATAAAATCTCATCCTCCTCAATTCTAAGGCGCGTGCTGGCTGTACCTATTCCACAACAAATGAATTCATCTTTGGGAAGTCCTTGCTGTTGCTAGGTACCATCGACTCAGTTCCAGTTTGGAGCCACCTGATGGACCACGGGACGAAACCCTGCCCAGCTCCGCGCCACGCTCTCAATGGAAGGTATGTTGGAGCCCATCGGGGCATCCTCTGTAATCCATCTGACTGAGGGGCTTTCTCTTTTTCACGGACCCTCCACTTTATTAAGCATCATGTCCTTTTCCAGGGATTGGTCGCTCCTGAGAAGATATCCAAAGTATGTCATGATCCTTATTCACGGATCAGCTTCCCTATACCCATGAGGTAACTAAAAAGATATGAATGGCTTGGCTCAGGAACACTTTAGTCCTCAAAGGGAAAGTACGACTTTAAAGAGGTCTTTTGCAGCAAATTTGCCCCATATCGTACGGCATTCAATTTCTTAATTGCTGCTTCTATGGTTATTTACTGCACATCAGGTAAAATGAAATCCCTAACAAATTCAATCTTATTTCCATTGATTGTGGTGCTGCTCAGTGGGCCCGGTGTGAGAATTATTGTTTTAAGTTGAGGTATGATCCACACTGAAGGCTATACTCTTTGATCATCATCAGTAAGTGCTTCAAGTCCTCTTCACTTCCAAAAAGGTTGTATCGGCTAGGTATTGCAGGTGGCTAATGAGTATTCCTCTAACTTCGAAGCTTCTTCCTATATTCCAGCTCCTTGGATTATTTGCTCAGTGTACAAAATTAGGATGGCAAAAGGATACTACACAATTCCATACCTTTCTTGATGTTGAACCACAAAGTACCTGCTTGTTCTGTTTGGACTTTTGCTTCTTGGTGTATGCAGAGGTTCTGTCTGAGTGAGCACAATGAAGTGTTCTGGAATTTCCATTCTAATACTTAATTATCTATATTGGCAATTTGATATGGTTCTCTTGTGATAAACCTGTGACTTCACACATATGAGCTCATGAGAAGTGCCCTTCACAGAGAGAAATGGGTTAACACCTGCTGGCACACAAGCAGATCATCCCACTTACAGCTTTCATATTGATCCAAGTCTAACTTTTTTTTTCTCCAAGTCTAACTTTATATGTAAAAATGTAATGCAACTTATACTTAGTGAGCATGTGGTTAGGAGCTTGAGGTTTTGAGTTAGACAGTCTGGCTCCACCATTGACAGGCTATACAGTCACTGAAAAGTCATTTACCATTGCCAGGCCAAAGTTTTCACAGCTGTGAAATAGGGTAATAGTACCCTCTTCACAGGGTTTGTAGGAGAATTCACAAATTTGTCTGTGACCTGGCATGGAGTAAATATACAATAAAATTAGGGATGGTTAGTATTATTCTTATTCCTTCCATAAATAAACGATGAGTGGTATTCATGAAGAAGTCACCTAGAGCATTGGAGGAGATCTGGTGGCATAATGTGTTAAGAGTTGGGGTGTGAACTTTGAGTTCAGCAGTTCAAACTCACCAGGTACTATGCAGGAGAGAGATGAGGCTATCTGCTCCCATTGAGATTTACAGCTTCAGAAACCCTGTGGAGCAGTGTCACCCTGCTCTAGAGGATTGCTCCGTGTTTAAGTCGACTCAATGGTAGTGGTTTTTCTAGAGCCTGGGCTGGAAAAATTCTGCTGCCTAGTCTGAGTACTACCACCATTCCAACATCTGTCTGGCTGACTCTATCCCTGGGAGTGAAAGGTACAATAACCCTCTTAATTGAAGTGAAGTTCATGGTTAGTGTTGTTTTTGACAATCAGACTTTTTCTCCTGATTGGGGAGGGAAATCTGTGGAAATGACATTTCTGGTAAGAGTGAAAAGGACTACCTATGTGATTTCCTGGGGAGGGTATGTCTACACAGATTCTCATTATGAATCGATCCATTCAAAAGTATAGCTACACAGAGATTAATTTAGTATTATAACTGACGAAAATAAAATACATTTCAAATTACTTGATTTCGTTGGAGAGACAAGGTGTGAGTTACTGATTATCGTTATAAATAATCTTGATTCAGGTTATAAGATCTGAGAGAATTATGACATTTAATCCTTTGGATGTCAGCAACCTCATCTGTTAAGGTGAAATTGGGATAATTTGGGTTGGCCAACTATGATAACCTCATCTGTTAATGTGAAAATTGGGATAATTCAGGTTGGCAAATGTGCATACAGCTTCTTGCCTGTGGTTGTATGACCTGTGAGCTGAGAATGGGTTTTAGATTTTAAGTTAAAAACCAAAAGATTAATAATATTTCACAAGATGTGAGAATTGGGAGAGATCCAAACTTCTGCTTCTGTAATAAAGTTTTACTGGAACTCAGCCATGTGTACTGGTTCACATATTGTCCATGGCGGCTTTGGTGCTACAAAGACAGAGGGGAATCGTTTCAAGAGATAAAAAGTGCACAGAAATGAAAATATTTATTACCTGGCCCTTTCCATAAAAAGTGCTTACTAAAGTCAAATTCAGCTCCAATGTACTCCGATGCCATTATTACAGAACCAGAGTAATTGTGCGGTATTCTTTCAAGAAGCTTAGATGTAAACCTACGTAGGTGAGGTCATAACTTTCCTGTGGTCACAACAGGAGGACGGTGATCTCCCTGGGACCTGTGAAAAAGGATGATTTGTCAGTGTTTCCTGAAGACTGTTCATGGTTTTTACATTTTGGAGCTGTGGCAGCACTATGAAGGACAGGCATGAGTTGGGATGTGTAGGGAACACAGTTGATAACACTGAATAGTGTGTGATGGAACTTAAGGTCATATTAGGAAGGCACTGGCATGGATGGCTTTAGCTGGCCCCAGTAGACAAGAAGGCCCTTGAAAACCAGTCAGAGTTACATTGCCTACTACATTCGACCCCATACTCTGACAGTTTCATCCCCTGCATTAGACCACTGCTCTTATGCAGACATAGACACATACAGAGAGAACCGTGAAGACAATTTTCATTTGATCCGAGAAAACACAGAAAGAATGATCCTAGGAAGTCCTCTTATTCATTCCCTTGTCAGAGTGGAACGAATTTCTAGTGAACAGCATTTAACTTTTCTTCTGTGTCTCTCTGTATGACAACGTTTACATGCTACCTATGCCAAGCTTCTTAATTCTTTATGAACTTGGTGACTCGGGCTAGCTCAGTAAAATACTCACTTCAGTTAAATTAAATACTGAAAGCATTAAGCCTACGGCTTGCAATGACTCCTATTTGACTTAGCCAGCAATCACTGCAATGCACCTCAGAGCATTACCAGATGATGATTAAATTGTACATATTTTCATTATCACTTTCATTTTCATGTCTTTCTTTAGAGACCATGGAGGAAGCAGAGTCTATATATGTATGTATACATATATATGGAAATAATTTAATTTCTAGAAAAGGTCACGCGGCATTCTTTTTATCGAGTTAGAAGAGCTTTGGTGCTCACCAAGCAAGCAGCTTGTATCTCTATCGCATGTCAGTATAAAATAAGGGGATGTAATTCCAAGTGGGTGAAATCTAAGTTAGAAATATGAGGGCTCCACAGGTAGCTTTGAATCCTTCCTATTTGATCTACAACTCACAATACACTTCTTACATACAATTATTAAAAATAATAATTTATAAGTCAATAGAGCTAAACATTTTCCTGAACTTATAGTGGAGAATAATCACTTAAGTACAAAGGCTCCTGGTTCCTGACAACTGCTTGGTGAAATAAGTGCAGGAGGTGTCCCTATTTGATCACAGCTTGCAGACATTACAAGCTAAAGTCACAGCCGTATTGGCAGTGCTTACCACTAACTAGTTCCCAGCACTGTTGTAAGAACTATATGAGAAGGCTTCAAGAGGTTGGTAGAAACATGGAACTGAAAGATAATGATTTTTCCCAAGGACTTTTTGAAGGCCCTTCGAAGTAACTATGTCATTTCACTGTAAACGTAGGTCACTCACATTACCATCACCCTGAGTTTGCAGGCAATGCAACGGATATACAAAAAATTGAACAGTTCACCCAACTTCACACAGCTTACAAGTGGTATGTTTACTATTCAAACCTAGGCACCATCATTCTGCCTTATAGAACAGAGCTCTGTAAAGTAATCACACATTACTGATTAAGTTCCTGATAGAGATTTCCATGTCTGCCCCAAATCTTCCCAGCACATAAATCAAGGAAAGAGCCAACAATAACTCCAAAGGCATTCAAATCCTTCACTTAATAATAAAAACCCCAAAGTCACTGCCACGGTCAATTGTGACTCACAGACACACTATAGGGCAGATTAGAACTTCCTGTGTGGGTTTCTGAGATTATAACTTTTTACAGAAGTAGAAAACTTCATCTTTCTCCCCAAGGATGACTTGATGGCTGTGAATGGGTAGTCACTATGCCACCATGTCTCCTTTTAAAATCTAAATGTATGCTAAAGAATCTTAAAAATAGCATAAGAAGCTATACAAAGTATTTCCTTATTGGTAGTATGGTACTGTGCATTATATCTGCTACCTACCCAAATCCAAAACATAAAACGCAAACCCTTTGCTGCCAAGTCAATCTTGAGTTACAGCCCCCATATAGGGCAGAATAGAACTGCCCATAGTATTCCTGTCTGTAATCTTTATAGGAGCAGGCTGCCACACCTTTCTCCCTAGGTACAACTAGTGGATTAGAATCATTTCTCTTATGATTAGCAACTAAGTGCTAAATCACAGTCCTACCCGGGCGCCTCTGGCCCAATCTATTGATGTTTAACGGAAGACAATGGCTGAACAAATTGGATTAGATCCCAAACTGGTCTAACTTACGTAAAATGGACATTCAGCACATTGGATGTCAGTGTTTATTGCAGCAGGGATAGTGCGCAGAGACAGTTAATAGATCATGAAGTTGAACAAAAGTGTAAATTCAAGGTATTCATGACTGGCACTTAACAATTCTATTTTTGTTCAAGGGATTTAGAAAATTTAGGGTGATTTGGATGACATAGGAAGGAGTCCCCTGTTTTTTTCTTGTGGAAACCGACATATTCAATTTTTTACCATTGGTATTTATAATTACATGAGTGCTTTACATAATTATAATTATTATACTAATTATTATTATTGGATTATAAATCCATAAAACTGCATAAATACTTTGGTTGTAATACATTTCTTCCTGTAATAAAGCATTCCCTGGCTCTCCCATACTCAAGTCTCTGCCCCTTTGAATATTCAAAATTATAAGGTACAGGATTCTAGGCAAAAAATAAGCCATCCACTAACTTCCAACTTACCCACTTTAGAGTCTACTTGACCTTTTGCTGATATCCCTCAGGGTACTTCAGGAGGAATCGAATAATTATGAGGGCATTGGTACGGATTCTGTTAAGATCTTTAAAGAACGGCCTGAAAAATTACACAACTGGCTTGTCTGTTTCTCTTGCATTTCAGCACAGTTGGTGACTGCTTTGAGTCATTTGAGAAGGGTCTTCCTACAGAATCAAATACTAAGAACTACGATGAATAAAAGTTTGGGTGGTTATTATTGCCGTAATGAGTTACTGTTGTTATGATTGTGAAGGAGAAAATGCTCGGGATAAAAGAAGACACGGGCATTAGTGAGACAAATCTTTGTTCAAAGGATGGAGATGCTTGGCTGCTCCAACGTCTCCACCTCTTCTCCCCCACAGGCTGCAGTATTTTGCGCTGTTCAATATGTTTAAGATCCTTCTCGGAAGCAACAGCAACAACAAAATCAATCTTGAATTTTACTGCCAACAAACCCGGTGCACTACAGCGGTGGTTGACCATTTGTCTAGTGGCGCCTCCGGTCCCGGAGGACATCCTGCTTGCTAAAGCGGAGGGGCAGGGAAAGAGGACGGCCCTGGAGGAGATGGGCGGACGCAGTGGCTGCAACCGCAGGCTCAACCCTAAGAACAATGGTGAGGCTGGTGCAGGACCAGGCACTGTTTCTTCCTATTGTACTGTGAGTCAGCACCTACTCGACAACGACAAAAACAACCGTCCCTTTTCAGCACCAACACATCGTTCTGTGAGTAAAGTCTTTTGCAAACACCCAGGGTAGCTTTCAGCCACCTTCTTTTTTTTTAGAGGAAGAGCCTGAGAGTGAAATAGTTAAGTCACAGATGAGTCAAAGTCAGTCTTCAAAGTTTACCTTCCTCTTATTAAAAATAAGCAGGAATCCCTGAGGCTCTTTTGCTTCCAACTTATAGAAATCTAAGCATCAGCATATATAACCTTCTGGGGGAACAGCACTAAGTAGATTAAGCTGCCACATCATCTGCGATTGATTTAAACTATTTGGGGCTCTATTATCAAATCAACACAATTTTGTGTAAACGCCTTGTGGAAAAATGTCCTTTCAATGGATTTGCTAAAGCAAAAGCTTCACTTGAATTGCAAAGCAATGAACTTTTATTTTATGAAGAAGATGCTAAGAAAGAGATTTTAAATCTCTCGGTTATGGATTTAAAAAAAATAAGATTAACCCTTGAACATGCCTAGGTTATTGCAACCAGTACTCCAAGGGTCTTCCCAGGCCCTCCGGGTCTCTGTTTGCCCAGACCTCTTGGGACCTTTCAGGTCAGGCAACTTCTGTGGATACAGCAGGACAGCTGGTGGGGAGTTCAGCCTCTCAGTGTGCAAGTCCTGGCCACTTGTAGGTCCCCCTTCAGGGAACCTGTGACACTAAGAAACTTTGCCTTAGTTAATGCCTATGTCTTCTTCCTCCCCATATAATTTTTACTTTCACAATAAAAATAATAGTAACTAATTTGGCAGTAACAATAATAACCACACAAATTTTCACTATTCCTGGTAATGATGCTTTACTGTGATGGTAGTCCACTTGGCTGGCAAAGTAGAGGTACCCCTCTACGATAAAGAGAAAGGCCTTCAATCAGTTCTATTGATACAATGGCCTCAAGTATAGGAAGGATGGTGAGGAGGGCGAAGGATGGGTCAGCGCTCCCTCTGTTGTGCCTACAGAGAGACGCGATGGGTTGGAAGAGACTGTATGACACCTTTCCACAACAATTTACTACTATGTGTGAAAAACATGACATTGACAATCTCCTATAGCCCCTGAAAACAATGGTTACATAAGTCTCTGGCACGAACTCTGTTTTACCATGAGAAATTGAGGTCCATGAAGTGGGAACACCTTGTCCAAGGTTACTGGTCTAGCAAATGACTGAGCTGGGTCTGAGGCTATGGGACTCCAGAGCCTTACTTTTAACTGCTAGATGTTTTATTTCGAATAGTTTTGCTCTCTTTCTCATTTAGATATTAAGCTCTTTCTTACATTGTGAAGGCAGCCCTGGGAGCACAATGGGTTAAGCACTTGGGCGCTCTCCAAAAGGTTGGTGGTTTGAACCCACCAGCCACTCCATGGGATGAAGTAGTCTGCTTCCATGAAGATTTACAGCCTTAGGAACCTGGTGGGGCAGTTCAGCTATGTCCTACAGGGTGATGGTGAGCGGGAGTTGAAGGCCTATTAGACACATTTCTGATGTCAGATAGCAAGAATTAAAGGAGTTTCTCTTTGCTCTCTGGCATAAGGCTTTCTGCTTCTGTTTGGAGGTCAATCTCCGCATAACTTCAGAGTCCTCGCTATCAATACCACCTATTACTGTTGGGTTAACTCTGACTCATGACTCCCACGTTTGTGCCAGAGTAGAAATGTGTCTCATGGGATTTTCAATGGCTGACTTTTGGGAGGCAGAACAGTAGGCCTGTCTTCTGAGGCAGCCTTGGGGAGACTCAAGTCTCCAACCTTTATGTTAACAGATGAATGGATTACCTCTCACCCAGGGATTCCCAGAATTGTATCACCTATGGATTCCCAGAATTTACTAAATACATGATTGTCCCAGCTTTCCTCTAATCTCTATCTATAGGACTGAATGCCCTGGGTGTGCCTGTCTGTGCCAAGTGCCTCTTCTGGACTCTGCTGGAGAAGATCTAAAGGCGGGCTGCTGAGAATGCAAAGAACCAAGTTCCCTGACATTACAGTGGCTTCTCAGATGGGGCCAAGGACATGATGCAACAGACTTCTTTTCCCTTGGCGCAGAGGGCAAGCTAGAACCTGCAATATTAAGGGTGCTGTATACAATGGCAGTCATATTAGAATAAAAACATGGTTTTCTGCTAAGGTGGCCGTGTTGACAAAGAGGTCCTTATGTGAGTGGATACATTCTAGAGGTCTGCTAGCAGCAGGCTGCACGTGGTTGTCTGGGGGAGGGGGGTGACGGAGGGGAAGGGGACATGGGTAGAGGAGAACCAACTGGAAAGGGATTCTAGGGAACTTTTCAGGATGATAAAAATGGTTTATGACTTCACTGGGGTTACACAGTACATGCATTTGTAAGAGCTTATCCAATGGTATCCTTAAAGTTGTGCATTTGTATTTCATGTAATTTATACCTTAATTTAAGACATTTAGAAATCAATAGAACTTTATGACTTCATTATTTAAGCCTAGATATATACTACTAGCATGGCATATCGATCTATTTTATAATTTATAATACATAATGACCCTGTAATGCAGAAAACCAGATTGAGAAACAAATAGTACTGAGAGAAAAGGATATTGGCTAGATAGTGCCCAATACATCCCTTGATCCTTCCTTGCTAGTCTTGCATGATGAGTTATTTTTATTGCCATGTGGTGTTAGACCGAGAGGCTGAGAAAGGCATAAGGTGTTTATCAACCAAATGCAATGGTGGATGAATCTACTTAATTCAACTTGTGAATTCTCAGAAAGGTGATTGTCCTGGACTTGACCAATGATATTCTCCCATAAAATTTTCTTCACCTTGTCTAAGCTTGCGCAAATCACCTAACCACACTATTAAGGCTCGTGTAAAACACACTAAGAATACCTGCCTCCGAATATTGTTACAGATAACAAAGTGCTTAGCTCCATGCCCAATCCCTAACAGCAATCAATACATGCTGTTACTGTTATGATGATGACCTTGTTGGCATGGAGATGGACTGTAGTGGTCCAGGAAGTAAGTTTGTACCCATAGAGCTCAGAGTGCCCTCTCTGGTGCTAAAGGGAAACCAGCAGGAGAAAATGTCCAACAAGGTGGGTTGTATTTGGAATGGTTGGGTTGGTGTCTTTTCAAAGATTAAGCCTCTTCTTTATTTTTCAACTCTCAACTCCATTAGCAAAGCAAGGCACACAGCTTGGAATAGGGATAGATGAACCTAGGCATAGTCATCTCCTAAAACATGCCTCATGCCCTTCAGAAATCAGCACTCTAGAAAGCCCACAAGGTCTGTGTGAGCGTTCACCCCTTCGATGTCACCAGGTGGACACTCAAGATTGCAGGCTGATTCGCCCCAAAGCCTTAAACGCTGGAGTTTCAATTATACTAAAAGTTAAAGAAAATAAACAAATAACCTAGCAGCAGCAGCAGCAGCAGTAATAAGAGCAATCACAAAACATCTCAGCTTCTCTGCAACGCAAGACTCACCTTCATACAGCCAGTCACTGAGGCCATTGTAAATGACTCCTTCCTTCCCAGTGGAAACCACGCGGATCACCTGCTTTCCGACTTGTGCACAGTAGTAGATGTTATTTTCAAAGATAAATATCTAAAAGACAATGGACACACACATAGTGGTTACGAAATAGGCTGGTTTCTAAAAATTGAAATCAGCAATGTGTTTTTCAGTTTCCTGCTTGGTCATTTGGTGGAACAAAAGCAGTCTTGGGATCATTTGGATTCAGTTACCAGAAATATACATTTTATTATGTATTAACCAGAGACAAACATGACATGGTTCATCCAATTTCTCATACCATGGCCAGGCAATGTACAGTCTGGTCCTTTTGGTTATTTTAACATCAAGTTGCATTTGGGGATTTTAAAAATCCTAATTTTCCTGGAAATTAACTGTGGTGGGCTGGAAAACTAGAAATCTGTTCTTAAGTCATCCAACATTTACTCATTCAGTTATTTCCTGAGCACTCATTGTGTGCCAGCTAGGAGGCAGCATGGTCCAACAGGGAGGTGCAGCTTAGCTACGTGCCTTTCCTCTACTGAGAGTCTGCTATAGAAGAGAGGCATCAGGCATGGAAACATAGAGCTCCAGAAACACTAACATAACTGCCTGTCTTAGACCAAGGGCAGACATGGAATTCCTGAGAAAGTAATTTTTAAGCCGAGACCTCAGTGATACGCAGGAGGCAGAAAGGGGATGAGCAATTATTCTACAGGTGAGGCAGCTTGAGGAAGGAGCAGAAGGCAGGAAGGCATCAGAGAAACAGGACATACTCCTTCTGTGGTGTACTCAAAGATGCCAAACGACAGGGTCAACATAGATGCCCGAGAGGCGGGGAGGTACCAGTCCCTGAGCAGTCTTTGGCATTGTGTTTGTGGCATGCAAAATCCAGAGGCACCTTGCAGAAGGATTTGGTGCGTTACTTCCAAAGAGTCAGTTATTGAAAACCCTCTAGAATATAGTTCTACTGAGACACACGTGGGGTCTCCATTAGTCACAGTTGACGCAATAGCAAGTGGTAGTGAAATGAGATCAGGACATCTTGACAAGTGATAGCTGGGGAGCCAGGTGAGCAGAATTGGGTCTTCAGTAGCAGAATCTAGCAACAAGTACAAACTTGGAAGGAAGACACATTGGGAACCTGGTGTGAGGTGGCGGTGAGAATGGCCTGGACCTAAATGTTGATGATGAAGATGGAAGGAGGTAGACTAACTAGGAAGGGAAAGAGGAAAATCCACTGGACATGGTGAACGTGTGAGAATTGTCAAAGATGGCGTCTCAAGTCCTCCTCTTGGACAACAGAGTGCTATTATTGATTCATTTGCCTAAGTTCAAGGACAATGAAAGATATTATAATCTGACCAGGTGCAAGTCACAGACTCTCCAGGGAGCGAAGGGTGGTCTAGTAGTTCTCAATTAATGATCTTGGAGCTTTAAAAAAAAAATTCCATTAGCCAGTCCAACATCCCACACCAGTTGAATAAGAATCTCTAGTTATGTGATCCAGACATTAGCAGTTTTTAAAAACTCTCCAGGTGATACCAGTGGGCAGACAAGTTTAAGAGCAGTGACTCAGGTAATATTGAAAGCCTCTTGAATTCTTAGTTAAGAGGCTACTGCAGGAAGATATTTTATGCTGTATAGGTGGTGGGATGAATATGAGCTTTTTTAAAATTGAAAATACACAAAAGCAGTTTCTCCAGATCCTTTTCCTAGAGAGATGGAACTAATGCTTTATTAAGTATTAGTTTTATGCTCAGGTCTTTGGCTCTTAAAACTAGCAATGGGTTTGGAAAACTTCCAGAAACAAGTATATATCCTAATTTAGTTTCAGTGGCTATTCTTATGAGTTTGCCTAAGGATAAGATGTATTACTAAATTTTAACTCCTTTTATGTTTTCAAAGCCTACAATGGATTTTTAAATCAAATCAGACTACAACCAATTAATATTTTACATAAGTAAAAATCTCTATGATAAGTTTTAAATCCTTTTTCACCTTGACTTCAATTATAATAGAAGAAAAATGATCAGAAATACTTTACAAAGAAGAGTGCATTTTACTCTGACGATATTTTACATTTTTCTTTGGACTTTCAGTTTAAGATACTTAAGTAAAAGTAGAATGTATCCAATTTTGCCTGTAGTTTTGTCATGGTAAATATTGGGAGAGAAGGCAAAACTAGGGTGCTTGCCTTGTCAAGGTCAAATATTGGGTTAAGCGATTGAATCTTTCACTGTGTGCTATGCACACACACCTGCCTCTGAAGCTTGCTGGTTCCTGCAGGAGTGCTTCACTTACAGGCATGGCAGGTAACGACTGGAGAAATCTATGCACAGTGTCCAGTCCTTCACCCTGGCCTTCTCTGCACTGTCTGCCTTTGCCCTGGCTTTAATCCAAAGGATAGTCTCCCTTCCCCTATGTTGTTCTGTTCCCCAATATATATCATCTAGCATGTTGTGTCTAGCTACCATCAAGCCAATTCCAATTCATGGTGACCACCAGAAATGAAACTAAACACAGTCTGGTTCATGCTCATTCTGTGACGAGGTTCAGATGAGATACTGTGATCCATATGGCCTTCATAGGTTAATTTTCAGGAATAAGTTGTCAGTTTTATCTTCCTAGCATGTATTAATGTGGACACTCTTCTGAAACCCATTCAGCTTCACAGCAACACTCAGGCCTCCACGGACACACAGGTGGTGACTGTGTAGGAGGTACCCTGGCCGGGATTTGAACTTATGTCTCCCCCATGGAATGTGAGAATTCTACTGAACCATCACTGCTTTATCCAAAACACCATTCATAGCATGCGCTGTTGTTACTCAAAGTCCAGAATGACTTTCTATTAACTACAAAAGAGAGTTTATATTTCTCAGCCTGAACTCCTCAGCTCTCTTGGTCAGACTGTCTGCCCAGCTCTCACTTGCTCAGTATCGACTGGAGTCTGGTGCCAGGATTCCAGGACTACGAGGGCACAGTCACACTCTTTTAAAAGAGCTCATAGTTATGAATGAAAATCTAGACTCCACACCTCCATCCACACCAGGTCTTAAGAGAAAGCTGCCATCTCTACCCCCTTCCTGAGCAACAACACTCAGGGCAGCTGCCTCACATGTCTACACTGTTTCTTTTCTGTCATCTGTGATAAGAGTAGATCTAACCTTAGGGTGGATATGAAGTGGGACTGAGTTAATGAATTCAAAGCACTTAGAATAGTGTCCAGCAAAAAGCAAGTTTCTGATACATGTATCTGTTGTTACTACCATAATCATAAAAATGATTCTTTCTGTCGGGGTTAGAAGTGGCTTCATGAGGGAGGTGACACAGGTCCTAAACTATAAAGTATACGTGTGATCTTTTCAGAGTCTAAACAGTGGCTACGGGAATTCCAGGGACATTACAAAGTATAAAAGAAATTCAGAGAGGCCTGAACGCATATGGAATGTTGACACTGGCTAACGACCCTGGCTGGTATGGACATGTGTCATCTAATAAATCACTTAGTGAGTGTTTCATTTTTTCAGAATATTTACTGATGGTAAATATTCACCCAAAACAAACAAACAACACTACACAAACCAACACAAACAAAACCTCCAAACAGTGTGACACAGCCTTGTAAGATGAAATCATATAGTAGATAGTCTTTTTTTTTAATTGGATTCTTTCACTTTGCAGATTTTCAAGATTCATTGATGTGTTAGCCTATATCGATACATTTTTTTCCTTTTTAATTCTGGATAATATTCCATTATAAAGCTATACTGTAAAAAATCCATTCATTAGTTGATGAAGATTTTGAATTTTTCCATTCTTGAGATATTATGAGCAATGTTAACATGACAACTCATGCACAAGTCTTTGGGTGCACATAAGTTCCTAATTATTTTGGAACGGCTAGGAGAGAAATTGCTGGGGTCATATGATAATGCTATGCTTAACTTTTCGAGAAATGGTCAGAATGTTTTCCACAATGGTTTATAAACCCATCAGCACTGTGTGAGCATTCTAAATTATCCACATCCTTACCAATACTTGTCTTTTTTATTGTAGCCATCCTAATGATTGTGATGTGGTATCTAATAATATCATAGTGGTGGCTAATAATATCATATTTTCATGTACTTACTGGCCATTTGTAAATATATACTTTGAAATGTTTACTCAAATCCTTTCCCCATTATTAAAATTGGGTTATTTGTCTCTTATCGTTCAGGTGTTGTTTATTTTTGTATTTTCTGGGTACTAGTCCCTTATCAGGTATATGACTTACAATCTCCCATTTGATGGATTATCTTTTCAATTTCTTAACAATGTCCTTCGAAGGACAAAATATTTTAATTTTATTTTACATTATGTTTTTTCTTTTGTTACTATAATTTTGAGCCAAATATAGATGTTCATTGCCAAATTCAACACCAGGGAGATTTAGCCTTTAAAAGAAGAGTTTTATGATTTTAGAGGATATACATGAAGTCCTTGATCTACTTTGAGTTAATTCCTTTTCATTAACTCACTTAAACTTTAAAATGGTCCTATGGGGTAAGTACTACTATTCTTCTTTTGTCACAGAAGACACTGAAGCACAGAAATGGTAGCTAGTGAACCAACAGCTAGCTATCCAATAGTTGAGTGGGATTGAAGCACGGGTAAGTAACTTGTCCAATAATAGAAGGAGTTACACCTGAAACGGTTGCATTCTGGTTCCAGAGTGAATGTTTTAAGCAATCATGCTATGTTGTCCCTTCTTTTTCCTTGTAAAAATGTATTGTGGGTGATAAATAGGATACATAAGTAGATAGATAGATAGATAGATAGATAGATAGATAGATAGATAGATAGGGGTCTTGGTGGTATGATCATGAAAGCACTCAGCTGACAATCAAAAGAATGGTAGTCTAAACCCACCCGCCACTCTGCAGGGGAAAGATGCAGCAATAGGCTTCTGTGGCAATGGAAGGCTTGTTTTTCTGGTTGGCTACGTATCTATCATTGTGATTTTAATTTATGTTATTCTGATAGCTAACAATATATACATGAATACATTCACATATACAAAGAGTTTGTGGGGAATTCTCATTATATTTTATTTCATTTTCCCACGAATATTTTAAAGCACTCTTCAGTGTATGTGGCTAAGACTAAAATTTTCCATTTTAGCCTCCCCCTATCCCAAAACCCACTTTATTGAAAGTTAACATAGATATCATAACAATACGGTGGCATTAATTACTCCCATCTGTTATGCAATCAACACTATGCATTCCAAAGTTTGTCACCCCCTCTAAACAATAACCAAAATCCCTTAAGAATGAATTTTCCATTCTTTTCTTCCACTATTCCTTAGTATCCACTAATAATCCTTTTCACTTAAAATTTGCCTGTTTTATAGATTCTGTATAAGTGGAATCTTACACTACTTTTCAGTCCTTTTGTATCTGATCTTTTACACTCAGTACAATGTTTAAAGTTCATAGATGCTGTAGCATGCATCAGAACTTCATTCTCTTAGTGTCTGAGTGATAGTCCACTGAATGGATATACCACATTTGGTATGTGGTCTTTTTAGAGTCATTTGCTAATGAAAAGAGATGCAATTTTTTAAGAGAATGGCACTGACTGGTATTTACTTTGAGTTTATAGAAATGTTCCAAAACAACACAGCTCGTCAAGTCCCCTGAAAGTATCTAATCTTGTTATTGTGGAGAAACTCTGCAAACCACAACACTGAACACTCTCCTCTTTACGGTCTGATCTTGGTTCCTCTGTTAAGAAAACAAAGCAAAACTCTCAGGTAACCAAAAAAATACAAACCAAACCAAACCTATTGCTGTGTGTTGATTCAGACTCATGGAAAGCTCATGTTTGTCAGAGCACAACTGTGCTCTAAAGAGTGTTTTAAGGATGAAGTTTTAGAAGTAGATTGCTAGATTTTCTTCTGAGTCACTTTGAGTAGACTCAAATCTTCAAGTTTTCAGTGAGTTAACAAAGCGCACTATTTATTCTTATCAAGCACTGCCAAAACAATAATCAGATGCAGAGTAATCAGAAAAATAATAACAATAAAATAATCTTTGAGGAGCGCAATGTAACCAAGAGGAATTACTGAAACCCAATTGAAGGCTGAGCATGACAGTGGGACAAGAGGAAAGTAAAAGGAAATAGAGGAAAGAACTAGGAGGCAAAGGACATTTATACAGGTCTAAATGCAGGCATGTACATATGTAAATATGTTTATATATGATGATGGGGAAATAGATCTATGTGCATATATTTATAGGTTCAGCATGAAGGTAAAAGATGGACATTGGGCCTCCACTCAAATACTCCCTCAAAGCAAGAGCACTTTGTTCTATTAAACTGGAATTCCATGATGCACACCTTCTTGACACGATCGCTGAAGACAAATGGGTGCATAAGCAAATGTGGTGAAGAAAGCTGATGGTGCCTGGCTATCAAAAGCTATAGCATCTGGGGTCTTAAAGGCTTGAAGGTAAACAAGCAGCCATCTAGCTCAGAAGCAACAAAGCCTACATGGAAGAAGCACAGCAGCCTATATTCTTTGAGGAAATTCGATTTCTAGAATGAGATAAGAAGACATCACTTTTAAGAACATGCTCACTATCACTTTCCCAAATGCTCAAGCTGCCATTTTCCTTCTTATCCTGTGAACACTCCTGGTTGGTCCCCTCCTCAACACCTTCCCACAGTCTTTACTTTGCCGAGTGCTCTGCTTGCTATAGGGCCTCCTAAGCTCGAACTCCTAGGCATCTCTCCAGGCTCTGCTAGTTCCTCTCTTTTTAGGAGGCTGCAGTAATTGGTTCTCTCTATCACAGTCTACTGCTCAACCATAGTACTCTGTCTTTCTGTCATTCACCTACGTTACTACATATTGAGACCTTGCAAATATGAGGCTTGGCAAATGGAGTTAGAGACTAATTGTGGTAAGTTGAAGGTGAGGTGCCTCTGAGACACTTCATCAGATGCTCATATGACTGGAGATTAGTGTCAGGAGATAGACAGGGGATATTAATATTGGATTCATCATCTGAAGATGACAAGGAAAGCTGGTGCACAGCATACGCAAACCCAGAAAACACAGTGTTTATTGAGCTAAGAGAGGCCTGGAACACCTTTTTGTGTGTGTGGTGGGTGGGTGGGTGGGGGCGGTGAGGTGGGTGATCAGGTACATAGACAAAAGGACCCTCTCTGAAATCACGTTTGATATCAATACATACATTGATATTCCTTATATTTGATAGGGATCTATGTGGAATTGAAAGAAGTTATCTCAATTCAGAATTCTCTCTTAATTCATGTAATTACAATAATCAATTATAATTCCACTACAGTACATCTATATCTTTACCAAGTGCCCAATGAGATAAGGCCCCAAACTGTACAAGTGTATTATTCCTTTGTTGTGTGTGCATATCGTATGAAAATTCATGTAGCCTTCAACATATGTCAGCTGAGCAAACATGCTTTCAGTGAAATGCCACCTTAGTAGTTCTTCTCTTGACTTATGGGACAGTTCTAAAGACCTCTGTTTGGGATACAAAGCCATTTACCTCTTCAAAGTGAATTTTTCATCTCTAGTTTCTTGCTATTTCCCATTTCTATCTGGGCAAGTATATTTCGACTCCTCTTAGCCATGCCAAACCATGGGGTGGGGGGGAGTATTTCACCTTTCCTTTATTAATTTGGTCTGACTTTCCCTACCCCGCTGAACCTGTAAATTTCTTCATCCTTTCTATTTGTATTATACATTTAGCTTTTCCAAGGTATAGTATTTTCATCATGGTATACGTGGTATAGTATTTTCTTTCCTTTTCTTCAACATATGTTTGCCTTGTATCTAGTGTTAACTCTAGATTACAAAGGGCAGAGGTTGTACCTCCTAAATTTTTCTTTCTCCTGTATTCTTAACAGAAATATGCAGATGGCAATACTGAGTAAATAAGCAAATATGTTACTTTTCAAGCATAACTAGCTTTCGGTTGTATATTCTATAAAATCTTTACTTTGAATTTTATCTCGGTTTACTAAAACAAATTGTTCATTTTCCAATCTGTTTGTTGCTTTTATTAAAGAATAAAGATAGTACAAGCCAAGGTAGTTTCAGGTGTCTCCTCACTCCCTACCCTGAAAACCCCCCAAACCAAACATTGAATCTTAATAGAGATCACTTGAAAAAGAAACTCTGTGGGTTGGAAATGCACATAAAATATATTTTGCCATTTTTCAAACAACACGTCACATTTTTATTAGTCTGATATTTTAATGAGCATGTTAGACTAAATATGATTTATATACTCATGGTTATAGTAAATTCGTACAAAGTCAATTAGCTAGAATTCTTTGGAGAAATGAGAACTAAATAGCTTTTCGCAGTAATTTTCGAATTATGTGAAATTTTAATTTCAATAGTGATAAAGGAAGTAGTTTCACATTATTCTATTTCCCTGATATATGAAGGAGATTAAGGTAGCAGCAACAACAACAACAACAAATCACTGCCATTAGGTTGATTCTGCATCATAGTCACCTGACAGGACTGGGTGAAACTGAATTTCCAAGACTAACTCTTTACAAGAGTAGAAATCCTTACCTTTATCCCATGAAGAAGCTTGTAGTTTTGAACTGCTTTCCTTGCAGCTAGCAGCCCAAGGTATGACCAGTGTGCCACCGGGGATTCTACATTACGGTGTATAATGTGGCCTTATTATTGACTAAGGACATGGTAGTCGCTAAAGGGCAGGATAGAACTGCCCCTATGGCTTTCTGAGACTGTAACTCCTTGTAGGAAGTAGAAAGCCTCCTATTTCTCCCTTGAGGTGGCTGGTAGTTTCAAACTGCTGACCTTATGGTTTAGCAGTCTTCTGCTAACCTACTACACCAATGGAGCTAATTACGGTATGTAATGAACCAGAGATGTGATGATTACTATAATTGGGCATAGTACAGCTTCTAGTTTTGGAAAATCAAAGCTAGATGGAAATGTTGAATAGGTTAACATTTGACTAAAACTTAAGCAGTACATATAGTGGAATGATAAAATAGAAAGAATATTGGATTTGCAGTAGAAACATGTACCCTGAAACTGCTAACTCTCCAGTATTGGACAAGTTCTATTACAATTTTTAAATCTTAAAAAAATTTAATATCTTAGTTCCTCCACTATAAAATAAGAGGTCTTAGTGGGTGATTTCTAAGAGATTTCTACCATTTTTAGCATTGTGGAAATCAAAAATTCTCATGAATAATCACATCAGGAAAAACTTAGCAAATTAATTAGTTATGTTATTATCACACATCCAAGCAGATAATTATTTATCATGAGGAGGAAATTCAACATTCATGGTGAGCCCAATATATTGTTATCAAGGGGGAAAATAGATTATATATCAGTTAAAATCTCAATTACTATATCACCCCGGGTTCCTTTAATTGACATACTATACTGACTTTTGTAATCTCCAGAACACATCCAGGTGTTGCTGTCTATTTAATGATTTGCTTTCCCCTTGCATGCTCCTCTTCTCTTGAGTTATAGCATTGCCGAGCCAGCACACTTTGACTGATGTTTCCAAAGTGTACAAGGGTGCTGTTACAACAAGGGGAGCAAAGCAATGATTTTGCTCCCTGGGAAATACCAAAAATAGACTCTGGGGTCAGAGCGTGGCAACCCCATCAAACTCCACCTGAAAACACACCTAAAGGTCAACAAACAGACCTGGAACTATTTATGGGCTTTTCTTTCTTTCTTTTTGTTGTTTTGTTTTTCTCTGTCTTGTATTTGTGCTTATTATTGTCTCTACATGTCTATCTAGATAAGATAGGCGGGATGAAAAATCTGGAGGAGAAAACAATGGGACCAAGGTTCCTGGGGGATATGGGAGAGGGGGAGATGGTAGAAAGGAAGTGGATGTTAACAAACCTAGGGGCAAGAGAACAACAAGTGATCTAAAATTGATGGCAAGGAGGATGTAGGATGCCTGGTGGGGTACAATCAAGTGCAATGCAGCTGAAACGAAGTACAGAGAGCCAAATGAAGGCTGAATGTGACAGTGGGACAGGAGAAAAGTAAAAGGAAAAAGAGGAAAGAACTAGGAGGCAAAGGACATCTAAATACAGACATGTACATATGTAAATATATATATAAGGATAGGGAAATAGATCTATGTACATATATTTATATGTTAAGTATTAAGGTCACAGACGGACATTGAGCCTCTACTCAAGTCCTCCTTCAAAGCAAGAACACTTTGTTCTAATAACATGGCATTTTGTGATGTTCACCTTCCTGACACGATCACTGAAGACAAACTGCGTGCATAAGCAAATGTGGTGAAGAAAGCTGATGGTGCCCTGCTATCAAAATATATAGCATCTGAGGTCTTAAAGGCTTGAAGATAAACAAGCGGCCATCTAGCTGAGAAGCAACAAAGTTCACATGGAAGACGCTCCCAACCTGTGTGATCATGAGGTGTCGATGGGATCAGGTATCAGGAATCAAAGACCCAGAACAAAAAATCATATCAACATGAATGAGGGGGAGTGTGGAGTGAAGACCCAAAGTCCATCTGTAGACAATTGGACATCCCCTTACAGAAGGGTCACAAGGAAGAGATGAGTTAGTCAGGATGCAGTATAGCACCGATGAAACATACAATTTTCCTCTAGTCTAGTTCTTTAATGCTTCCTTCCCCCTCCCACTATCATGATCCCAATTCTACCTTACAAATATGGCTAGACTAGAGGATGCACACTGATACAGATAAGAGCTGGAAACACAGGGAATCCAGGACAGATAAGCCCTTCAGGATAATATTGAGAGTAGTCATACCAGCAGGGTAAGGGGAAGGTGGGGGAAGAAAAGGGGAACCTATCACAATGATTTACATACAACCGTCTCCCAGGGGGACGGACAACAGATAAGTGGGTGAAGGGAGATATCAGTTGATGTAAGACATGAAAATAATAGTAATTTATAAATTTTCAAGGGTTCATGAGGGAGAGAGGGTGGGGGAGGGAAGGGCAAAAATGAGAAGCTGATACCAAGGGCTTAAGTAGAAAGAAAATGTTTTGAAAATGATGATGGCAACAAATGCACAAACGTGCTTGACATAATGGATGTATGCAAGGATTGTGATGAGAGCTGTAGGAACTCCCAATAAAATGATTTTTTTCAAAGGGTGCTGTTACATATAAGAAATTTAATTTTAAAGGGGAAAACACAGAACAATTCAGATGGTCATAGAAGTGCCTGTCATTTACCATTGGTTTGATAATGATGAATATGCAGTTACATTTTCCTAAACCAAACTGGATGGTTAAGGAAACACTGCATATAATTAGCATATGTCACTGGGGCACTACATGAACTGGCACATGTCACTGCAACACAGAAATTCTGTTATTAAATCTTGCAGTCGGGCCAGCATATCGTTCAAGCATCAGGCAGGGAAGGCTCCACATGCACCCCATTTGTCCCTTCTCTTTGCTTCTGCGCTGTTGTGATGGCGGGGAAGACAGTAGCTCACATGTGGTTCCATGGACTGCCGCCGGGACGACTGTAAGCAGTCCCTCAACAGAGGTACACCGATGCTACTCATCCGGCCAACTCGTCCCACCCTCTCTCTGGAGCCAAGCTGATGCTCAGTGTGCCTCTTGTAGTTTCGAACATGTGAGACCTCTGGTGGGGGCTGCAGAAAGCCCTTGAGTCCCTCCTGGCTGTCAGCTTCCCAGGACAGGACACTTTCAGGCACTGGGTGACGGAATTTCCTAAGTCTTCACCAGACTAAAGTTACTGTGGAGCAGTTACAATAAGGGTCTATACCCAGTTCACAAAGGACAGTGGAAGCAAAGCGACCCAGCTTCTGGGAAGAGCTGGGATCAAATAATCACGTTGGGTGATGAGGAACTGAGAAAACATTAGAGAAAAAGCCACTAGGCTATGACTAAATGTATATATTATCATTGTAGAACATGCAGGAAAAAAATAAAAGCATGTTAACACTCCAAATTCCTCATAGACATATAAAAAAGACTTAAATTTCGTTATACACATATATACATTGAACCCTCGTTTATCGTGGTTAAGCGGTTCTAGACCCTACCGTGATAAATGAAATTCCGCGAAGTAGGATTCCTTATTTGTAAATCAAATATTTTCGTAGTTAGAGCATAGAGGACATGAAAAAACACCCTTTAGTCACCATTACACTCGTATTACTCAATTTATTAAACGAAAAGGGGAAAATACAGTAAAACATTTTGGACGTTACAATTATCATTTATTATTTATTATATTATTTATGGCATCAAGCGTGTACACTATGAGCCAATCAGTTGCAGTACTGACAGAGCATGCGCTGTTACGCAAAAACTGCGATAGAGTGAAGCCGCGGAAGTCGAAGCGCGAAGTGGCGAGGGTTCACTGTACATATATGTACACCTTTGTATATATGTATGTATATAGTTATGTAATAGATACATGGGAGCCCTGGTGGCATAGTAGTTACCCCTTGGATGGCTAACTGAGAGGTCAGCAAATCGAAATGACCAGCCCCTCTGAGGGACCACTGTGATGTTCTCTACTCCAGTCCAGAGTTACATTCTCAGACACCCACAGGGGCAGTTCTACTCTGTCCTGGAAGGTCACCGTGAGTCAGAAGTGACTAGATGGCAATGAGATTGGTTGTGGGTGACATACATACCATAGATTCCCAAGCTTATATGGGCCACCACCCTTTTTTTCAGAAGAAAATATTCAGTACCCCAGAGTCCTACAAGTATCTGCTGCCCTAGATCATTCCAGTGACGCCCCAGGGGTGGTTTGGTCCACTTTTGGAAGGAATGATAAATACTTTGCCGTTTTGAAATTATATCAGGAGTACATTTCCATGCTATTATGCATTATCTGAAAATATAGCTTCTATTGGATACATTATTATATTTTATTTGTTTATTATTGTTGACATATGTATAATCTTCCCAAACTCACTACCATCAAGTCAATTCAGGCTCACAGTGGCCATATAGAATACAGTAGAACTCCTTCTTTTAGTTTCTAAAACTGTAAAAACCCTATGGAAACAGACAGCTTCATCTTTCTCCCTGGGAATGGCTGGTGGATTTGAACTTTTCTCCCTCAGAGTGGCTGGTAGATTTGAACTTTTCTCCCTAGGAGTGGTTGGTGGATTTGAATTTTTCTCCCTAGGAGTGGCTGGTGGATTTGAACTTTTCTCCCTAGGAGTGGCTGGTAGATTTGAACTTTACTCCCTAGGAGTGGTTGGTGGATTTGAACTCCGACTTGTTGTTTAGCAGCACAATGCTGAGCCCACAGTGCCACTGGGGCTCTTTATATATTCTAATTGACTTTTTATTACAATAAACACACTATTATGAAAATCTTTAAAAAAGCTTTGCCTAGAGCTCTGGATATATCCTTAGGGTAAATTCTTGGAAGTAAAACACAAGAAGCATGCTCAGTGCCCAGAAATAAAGGAGTGTAGGTGATGAATAGGTAAATCAAGGAACCACACAAATGATGAAAAAATTACAGAACCAATTGTTTCACTTACTAATTCCAAAAATAAATCATATTACTCTGAGAATATTGCTCATCAAATTATCAAAAAATGATTCCCAATGTTGCTAGAAATGCAATGTTCTCTCCTAATGGATGTGACATTTATGAAAAGCAATTAGCAAATCATAACAAAAGCAACTCGTCTTATCTAGATTATGTGAAGAAAGATAGCTAGAAATAAAGATAAAATCGGCCTATCATATATCCACAAACAACAATGGATGATAATGAAAAGTCAATTACCTTTGACAGAACAGGGTCAAATGCACTTGTATACATACATGTACTTACATGTATTTTCCCATATTGCTTCCTATAATTCTCAGATTACTCAATGCTCAATTTTAGGAACTGCTTTTTCAGTACGTAGATGATATGAACTCTCTACTTATTCTCCTTGGCTTGTCTATAGCCTGTTTTTAAGTCATTCCACTGCCCAACTGGGCAAAGAAATGTCCTTCAATCGTATGAGTGTTTAACCAGATCTGGAGAATGAATTGATAGGGGAGGCGGTTACCCTGGTGAGCCTTTGCAGTCTTAAGACTCTGAATGGTCTGGATCCTCTAAAGCAGCAGCCATGTTGGCATCATCAATTTCCAACACCTGTTTGAGCTTCTCCCCTGTGCCAGGTCTGGTGCTAAACACCTGATTCTCAGCTGGTCCCTTAGCCTTTCTTTCTTTTTTTAAAGATCACTATTTATATTTTATTTGGATGTCTTATCATTATCCTTGGAAACAGCTGTCAATAAATCAAAACACATATTTCAGTGACCACAACTCAGAGTATATTCTGTGCGACCATCTTATCTTTTACAGTTAATCTACCAGCCTGAAATTCAGAAAATGTAATGCTTTTGTTCGTTCTTGCCCAGGTAACTGTAATTACATGGAAAAAGCCACTTTGATGTTTTACCTTTTGATTTTTCCATCTAGAAATATATAAATAATCACATCTACTGTGCCTATCACATGGTGCTATTTTAAGGATAAAGGGAGATCATTATGGGGAAAAACCTGGAGGATTATAAAGTACTATTTAACGGTAATATATAATTATCATAATAAGTATCATCAACCTATCAAATTCTTTACTACAGAGTGCACTATCTTAATATCAGGTTCTTGTAGCTTCTTCACTTTAACACTTTTCCTCTCTGCCCTTTCTTTCAAAAATCAGTGTAACACATTACATCAAATTTCCACTCCAGCAAATTAATACAGAATTTAATACCAAAGGGCAGAGTTTAGTGCCTAAAGAGCACATCTTGTAGACAATTTAAAATCATTCTTCTTACCAGAATTTAGTAGCATTATTAATTCTTTCAAAACATTAATCAAATCAATACGAAAAGCCCGACATGCCCCAGTGAAGACCCTTCCAACAGCACAGCTTTTACATGTTTAAAGGACAGAATCCCAGCAAAGAGACCAGTATACACAGAGGCCCTGAGGTAAGCCAGGAAACATTCATCTCCGGGCGGAAAGAGACCAGCGAGGCCAGGCCAAGGCAATTAAAGATGGAAGGAGAGGCTGGCGAAGCAGGCAGGGAATAATGGCGCAGGCCCTATAAGGCAAAATCATTATCAGGATCTAGAGGCGTCACTAATAGAAGAATGTGTCACTCACTTCCAAATTTGTGTTGAGTTCTAAGCCCTGGCACCTGTGAAGGCGATCTTATTTAGAAAGGTCTTTGAAGATGTCAGGTAGCGTGAGGTCATATTGAACTAGGGTGGGTCCTAATCCAGTCTGCTGAAAGAAGCCCTGTGACCTAGGGAGCTAAGTGCTCAGCTCCTGACTGCAAGGTCAACAAGTCAAACCTACTAGGTGCTCTAAGGGAGAAAGAGGTGGCTATTACTTTCTGTTAATATGTACAATATGAGAACCCTACAGGAGCAGTTCTACGCTATCCTGTAGGGTTGCAAAGAGTCAAAGTCAACTTGACGTTAGTGGGCTTTGATGTTACTCTAATGTGGGTAGTGTCCTATGGAAGATGGAAAAGAACCAGAACCAGATAAAGATGGCCATGTGAAGGCAGAGTTGGTGTATCTGCAAGCCTCGGAGCACCTGGGACTATCGGAAGCTGCAAGAGAAAAGAAGAGCATCTTTCCTAGAGCCTGGACCTGCCAATATCTGCAATTTAGATTTAGGGCTACCAGAACTATGAGACAATACAATTCTGTTCTCCTATGCACCCCAGTGTGTGGCATTTACTATGGCAACCCTAGGAACTAGGACAGTGGCATCACAGAATGGAAGCACAGTTCCCTATTTTTCCTCAGACTAAAGAGTAATATGATTTAAAAACTCACGACCCTCTGAGAGTTTGAGTTGTCGTGGTCATTATTGGTTGCTAGGTGAGGGTTTGACAAGTTCTGATATATGTATGCTTTCCATGACCACTCTGTGCAGAGGCCAAGAGGAGGGGAGGGAGTGATACTGTGGGTGAGCCAAGAAGAGACAATGGTGCTGGTAGAGGGAATGAGTTAAGTGGGTGGGCTTGAGAGTCATTTGAAAGATACCGTCCCTAGGGCTGGATGCTGCCCTGGTACAGGGATAAACAGCTTGGCAAGTATCAAGAGTGACGTTGGTTTCTGACACATGCAAGTGGAGGGCAGTGGTATTCCCAAGCAGACCCTGGAACTCAGAGTCATCTTGTTGTTTGGGTGCCATTGGGTTTGTTTTCACTCAAGAGACTGCAGCCCTGCCCTGTCCTGCACCTGTCCTCACAATTGCTTTGTTTGAGTCTATGGCATCCATCTCTTTGACAGTCTTCTTTGTTCATCGACTTTCCACTGTACCATGCACAATGTCTTTTTCCAGGGTCTGGCCTCTCCTGATAACCTAAACGATATGAGACAAAGTCTAGTCATCCTAACTTCTCAGGAGCATTTCCCAGCTGTCCATCTTTCAAGATAGATGTGTTTGTCCTGGCATTCTACAGGGCATTTCATATCCTTCACCAGGACTATAATTTAAACCCATTCTTCCTTGGTCTTCCTTAGTCAGTGTCCACCTTGCACATGCATTCATGTGTGAAAGCCGACTGAAAGTCATCGTAAAGTTGAAAATCCAAGTGGACACAGCAGGCAGATGGGTTTTGCGTTTCCTAGAAGTTTCTGCTCAAGCTGCAGGACTGGGTGAAACTAGCAGGAGATGGTTGCCTTATGTACAATAGGTTGCCTACCCTGAAGGGTCTTGTGCTAGTTTTGAAACCAGGTGTAACAGCCAGCATGCCTTATTTGCCCCCCTTTTTTTGGTCTGTAGTAGGTGCTGAAGTTCATGCCTGAGTTCTTGTACTGGTCCTCATAGCTCCTTATTTCAACCAGGGCCTGAGGATCCGGGCCTGGCCCTAAGTTCTTCAGTTGTTCTAAATGGCATTCCCTCAAGCCCTCATCTCATTTGTCATTAGGAAAATAATTTCATTACATAATTTACCACAAGGTATTAGTGATAGTTATTCAAATAGGTTCTTCTGCTTGAAAGGAGGCATGGCAAACTGGTACTTTAAAACAACACAAAAGATCTCAAACAACGAACTCTTTTTAAAAATAAAATTATATTGTGTTGTGCTAGTCCAGGTAGACTAGAGAAACAAATCCATAGAAATGCATGTGTGTATAAGAGAGAGTTTTATAGAAAGGGTAATTGTAAATTAAGAAAGCATCCCAACCCAGTCCAGTCCAAGCCCAGAAGTTTGGTACTAGCCCATATGTCTGATACTGATCTATAAAGTCCTCTTCAGACTCATGAAACACATGCAGTGATGCTGAATGCAGGATGATCACAGGCCAGTGGGTAGAAAGTCTTTGGATCCAGTGGTGGTGTAAGCCTCTCAGCGCTGGCAGGGATTTCTATGAAGCTTCTCCAGCACACAGGGCTGCATCAAGGAAAGTCCATGTGGCTTCTCCTCAGGGATATCTCACAGGAAGAGAGCAGAGAGAGAGAATCTCCTGCCTCCAAGGAGGAAATACCAGAGTTCCCAGAATTCTCGGGAGAAGGCCATGCTCACACAGAGGCCTTATGTCTATACAATGATTGACAGGCTAGACTCCACCACTACTCTTAATCCTCTTAAGTCCCAAATTGACACTAGATTATGTAACTACCACATGTGTTTTCAGTGAAAGTTTACACAGAGCAGATTAGGTTTTTCATTTATCAGTTTCTATACATCTTGTTCAATGACACTAGTTATATATATTTTTCAATCCAAAAGAATAATTAAAAAAGAACAAATTAAAAGGAAAAACAAATAAGATGTTCAAATTTAACTAAACTCTACTGTGTCTGGCCCAAGCCACAGTATTTCAATCACCTGATAGACATGGGAAAGCTGGACATCAGATCAGGAAGCCCTAAGAGGAACAGATGCACCTGCACCATGGTGCTGGTGAAGCACACTGAAAGTACCGCTGACTGCCAAAATAGCAAGCCATCCGTCTTGGAAGCAGTGCAGCCAGAATGCCTTGGAAGCAAGGATGGCAAGACTGCCTCTTTCAATCCTGGACATGTCATCTGGAAAAGGGCATTGTACTTGGTAAAGGAAAAGATCCGTAAATAAAAAGGAGGCCCTCTACAAAATAGATTGGCACAGTGGCTGCAACAATGGCTCAAACATAATAACAGGGCCGGGCAACGTTTCAATGTGTTGTTATCATGCTGGAACAGCCCCCCCCCACCATGGCATCTAAAACAACTTATCTGCTCTCATTCACTTCCTGATGCGCTCTGCCTGGGGGTAGGGCATTTCACACCCCTGGTCAATGGTCCTCAGATCTTATTTCACTGGGGATCTTTGCAAATGGGCTTTCAATGTCATCCATAGCCTTCTCTGCCAACTGGTTGCTCAAACACTGAACTTTTAAAGCAGCATGACAAACTGACCAATAGAATCTGGGGCAGACACCTCTTTGGGCCCCTCTAACCATTGTATGAAGGAAATTTCCTACTCCACAAGAGTAGAGGGCAATAACCAATTTTTGCTGGTAACTACAGGGCAACTGTACTTTCTTGAAGGCAATACCACCACCAGCACCACCACCACCACCAACAAAGGCAATACCAACAAAGAGACAGCTGTAAGTGTCGACACTATGACATAGAGCTGCTCCTGTGAGCACCAGCCCTCACTGACAAAGCTCTGAAGAAACAAGGCAGTCATCTGGGGAGGGGGTTTGGGACTGAGGTCGAGAATGGGACGCTGGATGGGATGGAATCAGGCTCAGTCTGGATGCCAGGATGCAGGGAGTCGATGGTAAAAAGACAGAGTCAAGAGTGTGTGTTTGAGGTGAAGCAGAGAGGCAAGAAGAACAATGAGATCTTGAGGGAATATTGAACAGAACTACTGAAGAAAACAACAGAATCGAGGGACCAAATACGGGATTGAGATTAAGGAAGGCAAATACAGAGACCAAAGCAAACGTACCCATGCCAGCAAACACTTCCAAAGCACTTCCTATGGACCAGGTGAGTTCTAAACATTTATATAGAGAAATTCACTTAATCGTCCAACAATGGTATGACCCACCAAAACAAGACAAAAGAAAACAAAAACATCCTCATGGTGATAGAGTGAATGCTGACACGACATAGGGTTTCTGATCCTGTATACCTTCATGGGGGCTGATAGCCCCACCTTCCTCTTTGTGGTTAGCGGTCCAATGCCTACCCACCAGCACCACCAAACCAACCAAAACATCAAACTCAATGCCGTTCAGTCAATTCCTACTCATAGAGCCCTACAGGGCAGAGTAGAACTGTCCCTTTGGCTTTCTGAGGCTGTAACTACCGAAGGGGGCAGACAGCTCCATCTTTCTCCCTTGGAGCAAGATGATGCTTTTGAACTGCTGACATTTAGGTTAGCTGCTCAACACATAAGCAACTATCAGGGCTCCTAACGTAATCCCTTTAAATCAATAATGCCCAGCTAGGTCAAGTGACCTTCCCAAAGTCAAACAATTATGAAGTGGAAGAGCTGAGATGTTTACCCAGGTCCAGGTCATCAGATCCACACTCTGACAGGAGCCTACTTCTACTGTATCTGACGAAGCTGAGTGACAGGCGCTGGAAGCAGGTATGTGCCCTCATCAAGAAGCACAGGTTGTGACAGGATAGGATCACCTATCCCTCATTTGCTTCTCTGGTTTATCATTCCTCTCTTTAACAATTACATTGCTATAAAATGCACATGACCCAACCTTGCTTGCTGAAGGTAACCAGGACTTGAAGCACTTGGTGACAAGATCTAGGATTGCAGCCTTCAGTATAGATTACAACTCAACGTAGCAAAGACCAAAAACCTCACCACTGGACCAAGAGGTCACATCATGATAAATGGAGGAAAGATTAAAGTTGTCAAGGATTTCATTCAGAAGAAACCCTGTTTATTCGGAAGAGGTGCTATGAGCAGCCCCAGCCAGGGGGTCTCCTACCCATCTGAGAAGCTGGCTCAGATAATCGAGAACATCTTCATGCTTAGCAGGGCGCATGTGATGAACTATTTTAATATGCATCCAACCTTCAGCTGTGTATGTGGTAATTACCATTTCTGGAAATCAGTGCACTCCAAAATTTGAGCAAAATGAAAATGTTAATTAATAAAGCTAAATTTCAAACTCCTTATAATATCAAGAGACATTCAAGCTTATAATATCCCTTGGTGCTGTGAAGAGACTTAATGGTGTCATCATCAGTAAGGCTCTTCCCTCACATTTGCTGTTCTTTATATTCCTTATTGTTCATTATTGCAATTGCAATGTCACAGTGATACTACAGTTTACATTACATGGAGAGGCTATTGCTTCATAAAAATTTCCTTTTAGATGAGCCAAATTACTGTCCTTTAATCCTTAGAAACATCGCTTGTAAAGAGAGGAGATAACCATTTTCAAACAAACGTATCACAAGGAGAAAAGGATGGTGAGTGGATGTGAACTTTCAATGCGATGAATCACGTAATGAATGAACCGAGCATGTCACTATCTAGAATCTGCAGCTACATTTGTATTGCATAAACTGTAATTAGAAAATTCAAAATCTCAAAGCCCTGTAGAAGACCACTAGACATCTTATTCCTGCTTGACCCAAAGGTGTAAGAGGTCTGGTAGGGCTTGATCAAGGCCAATGTAGCCGAGAAGAATTACTGAAACCCAAAT